>NC_083234.1:70229569-70846688 GCF_032191835.1 Heteronotia binoei
CACTGGGACCGATTCCCCACTAGCCTTATGCCGCTCTTCTCTGTGGGGCTTCCGTCAGATTTCACACTATCTGCCCCGGGGCTGCAACTTGCTCCGCCTTTTTCGTGCGGCAAACAGAAACCGGTTTTTAGAGGATCTTGTTTGCTGTGCGAAAGAGGTGGAGCGAGTTGCAGCCCCGGGGCAGATAGTGTGAAATCCGACAGAAGCCCTGCGGAGAAGAGGCGAGTGAGAGCGGCATTAGGCTAGTGGGGAATCGGTCTGGGATTAGAGCAGGGGTCCTCAACCTTTTTAAATAGGGCGCCAGTTCACTGTCCCTCAGACTGTTGGAGGGCCGGACTGCCGTTACTGTACAAGGCCGCGGGCCGTCAGTTCTCCGTCTTCTGCATCTCTCTCCCTTCCCCACACCACACAACCTCACCTCGGTATCACCTCACACTCTGTCTCCGCCGCCTCAGCCCAGTGCCGGAAGTGTGCGTTGCTAACGCGAGTTTAGGTCGAACGTCACTTCCGGTCTGATTTTGCCATAACCCGGCGGGCCGCATAAACGTCCTCAGCGGGCCGCATCTGGCCCGCGGGCCGTAGGTTGAGGACCCCTGGATTAGAGTCTAATGAAGAGAGCTTTGCCTCTCAAAAGTTGGTATCTTAAGGTGCTACTACTGGACTCGGATCTAATGTAAAAAGTGTATATTTGTCTGGGGGGGGGTACTTCAGTGGGTGGGGATAAATCAAGGTGGATTTTTAAAACGATATTGATTCCCACCTCATCCGCATTATCTTACGGAGCAGAAATATTTATTTTATAGCCAAAAGCCATCACAATGGAAAATTAAGAACATGATGATTAAAAAGGTCAAACAAAACTCAAAACATCATCAAAAAATCCGATAAAGAAGCAAGTAATATTAAATTACAGAAATACAATTACTAATAGACTCAACCATAAAAGACCTCATTAGTCACAGGTATTGGTATACAGTAGAGTTATAAACACCTAAGAGGAAACCAGTTAAGATTTATTTACTGAGTTGCAGTCTTGGCCCTGATTCTTTTTTTGCAGCCAGGGTGAAAAGTGAAGCTCTCTAAGTAAATAACGGGTCAGTATAAGATAGTAAAAAAAACCCAGCTTATCCATCCCCATTATCGTTCTCCTCGAGAATGTGTGGGTTGGTATCCGTGGGTCAGTATATTTTCAATTAATCAATACAACATTTGCATCGTCATTAATGAAGCAGATTTGTTTTAATTCCAGATGTTTCAAGTTTCCAAAACTGACTGACATCACGCTATATGTATCATCTTTAACAAAGCGGATTAATTCCTCACACACACCATTTTTTTTTTTTCAAATTTCCAAAAACTGACTAATGCTCTTTATAACACTGCATCATCCTTAACAAGGCGGTCTAAAATTTCCTCCTCGGCTTTTAAAGCTTCCGAAATCTTTCAGTTTAAGAGAATTCTGTAACCTTTGTGGCTCAATCCAACCAATTGCCGTATTTACCCTGTTTAATTTTCGAAGTATCTTTGTTTCCAACAATATTGAATTAATTTCAGAATAGCATCTGGTATGATACGCAAACCATTAAAACAGCGTGAAGAGAGGATCATTAAGAAGACAGTAATCTAACTCTTAAGCCATTTATTGGAGAACAAAACATTTCCTTTCGTGATTTTGTAGCCTTCGTATGCATTAAAATCCAGTGAGCGTCCCAAGAGCTTAGAGTCTCAGGTCCAACGTTGTGTACGTTACAGACATATGACCACCACTTTGGATTGGAAGTGCTGCTAAAATGCCATTCTTGGAACTCAGTTCCCTGGCAGTTTCCAAAATTTAACTGATGTTACTTTTCCTAACACTGGAGGCCCCAGTCCACTCCTTCAAAGAAGTCCTTTGAGCCCTGCCTTCCCTGCTTGTTGACGCCTTGCCTTTTTCCCCCATTCCAAAGCAGGCAACAATAGGTCTTAAAATGGCTTTGATCATGGCCTGAGATTAGCTGTCACCTTCTTTCTGACCTCTCTCTCTCTGTCTGTCTGTCCTTCTTTCCATACCGAAAAGGTTATGGGGGGGGGGGCAGGACGGGCAGGGAGAGAGCTGTCCTTCCTTTTCCAGAATTTGTGAGGCAGAAGGTGTAAAAATAAATGTGAAAGCCTAAGAAGTGGCAGAAGAAGCTACGTGTCCAAGCATTCTCTTTGTTGTGCCAATAACCATTTCCCGTTTCAGTCTTGGATGCATGTGGAACCCTTCAGCTGTACTCCTTGCCTGTCAGCACGGAGAGACAGGGAAGGGCCCGGTTATGGATGAAATATGGCGGGGTAGGTCTAGTGCCAAGGCACACCCTGACCTCTGCCTTAAATGGAGGAATACCTCCTCCCTCTGTTCCATGTACTGCAGATAGATCTTATCCCCCTACTGGGCATTTTTCTTGTTTGGTGGCAGGGCTGGCTCGCCCACTAGGCAAACTAGGCAGTTGCTTAGGGGGCCGGGAGGGGGAGCGCTGAATTGGGCTCCTCCCCCTCCTGGTGCCCAAGACAATTGCCTAAATTTGCCTCTCCCCCCCCCCCGCTGCTGCTGCTGTCACCAGCCCCCTCCCTTCCCTTCCGCCATGCTCCAGTCCCCCCCCCCCCCCCGAGGAGCATGCCTCAATGAGGCTGGGCCCTACCGGCTTCAAGGCAGCCAGCATCTGAACATTTTTTGAAGAGAGAGCTGGAGGAGACTTCGCTCCCCCCTCCCTTCCGGTTTGATTCAACAGGGCTCTTATGTTTTTAAAGATACAATATAGAAAAGATACCTGTACATATAAAACTAAAATGTCACAGAAAAAAAGGCTCAGATAGATCATTCCAGACTCACTACTTTTCTACGTCTAGGGATTTTTTGGACTTGGAGGAACATTTGGTTTTATTAATTTTCTGTCATGGCAATCTGAAGTGATACAGGTCAGGCAGAGGTTGGTGAGAAGTTGTGGTATCTAGGGTTGCCAGGTCTGTGTTGGAAAATACTTGGAGAGTTTGAGGGTGCATCCGGGAGAGGGCGGGGTTTGGGGAGGGAAGAACCTCAGCATGGTTCAATGCTGTAGAGTCCACCCTTCAAAGCAGCCATTTTCTCCAGGGGAGTTGATCTCTGCCAGCTGGAGATCAGTGGTAAAAGCAGGAGATCTCCAGGCCACACCTGGAGGCTGGCAACCCTTGCTCGTGTCTCATCACCAGACTGGGCTGCTTCATCCCTTATGATGCTGCTCTGCCTTTCTTTTCTAGAACCGTGAAAACGTCTTGCTTAGGATGAACAACAGAGAAACCAACACAACCGAACTTCCTTCCTTTGCCAATGGCGAGGAGCTCTTGAAGTGGGCCAAATTAAAGTACGGGGGTGTTTCTTCCTTTGCCAATGTAGGAAGCCCGCAGCAGATCCACTTTCAAGTAGGCAAAGGTGAGTCCCATTACGATCTTGATTAAAGCATAACAGGATCCCTTCCTTATACCGCCCGGAGGAAATGTGTGATTGATGTGTTTTTAAAATTCATTTCTACTCTACCTTTGAAATGCCTTTGTTATATTTATTGTTATGGGCTGTTCTCTTTCATATGCTATTTTGAGCCATTTCTCATCGGAAAGCTGGCCCAAGAATAGACAATTTATTATGTATTTGATAAATATAGTTCTTGGTAGACTCTGGAGAAAATTGTTGGATGCCACTTACAGCAATCCAAAACAAACCCCCCGGTAGAATTAAAATTAAGCAAAACAGCAACAGTGAAAGCGCTAATGAAAAATACAAAGGAGCGGACATACAGGACCAGTATAAAATGATAAAAAGCCGATCAGTCACTAGCAAGTCACCAATCAAACTAGCATGAGAAAGGCACCTATAAGGAGCAGCCTGGAGCTAAACCATAAAGGCAATAGGAAGCAATATCAAAAATCTGTAACGAATGGAACAAGTTCAATAGGACAGGGAGGGATGGTGGCTCAGTGGTTGAACATCTGCTTGGTAAGCAGAAGGTCCCAGGTTCAATCCCTGGCATCTCCAAAAAAGGGTCCAGGCAAGTAGGCGTGAAAGACCTCAGCTTGAGACCCCGGAGAGCCGCTGCCAGTCTTAGTAGACAATACTGACTTTGATGGACCAAGGGTCTGATTCATATGTCCATATGACAAAGGCAGCTTCATATGGCAGCTTCATAAGGCAGCTTCATATGTCCATATGACAAAAGAGCAGGTAAAGCTTGAAAACACAAGTCAACCCAGAAGAGAAATAGAATTAAAAGTCAACCGGGGTTGTCTTTTCTTTTGTGTCGATGGACAAAGCTTTTGGAAATGGTGGTCCACAAATCCATGGCTGAGCTTGCTAGCCAACCGGAATCTGTGGACACCGCTGCGCTTGGCCTCTTGGAATGGTTCCTCTTGCTGCTTCTTGCAACTTAGCAGGATTAGATTGATTTGTTATTTTAAAAGTAATATCGAATGTTCTCTGTGCTTCCCCTCTTGAAGCTGTCTATGCTTGCAGCCACCACCACCTCCCGTGGCAGTGAATTCCATGCGTTAATCACCCTTTGGATGAAGAAGTACTTCCTTTTATCAGTTCTAACCCGACCGCTCAGCAATTTCAGTGAATGTCCATGTGTTCTTGTATTGTGAGAAAGAGAGAAAAGGACTTCTTTCTCTGCCTTCTCTATCCCATTCTAAGTTCTTACTTATTAGTCTTCCCTTCCCCTAAACCTGAGATGAAGCCGCTGTCTTCCTGTTGACTTGGCAAGTGATCATCATTCTAAATGATTGGCATTCTGTAAAGGCTACAAGATCTAAACTATCCCTTATTCTCTCGCTTATAACAGCAGCCAAGAATATAATAGCCCTGAATTGGAAATCTAAGCTCAATCTGTCCATAGATAATTGGATCCTCAAAATTTGGGACTTCATCACGATGGAGAAAATCACAGCCGATATTGACACCATAGACCCGATAAAGGCAGCTAATGATTTCTATGCAAAGTGGTATCCAATTCTGGATAGGATAGAGGTTGACACCACTCTTTCTTCTTCACTTAACCAACGGGTTATCCACGAGAGCATTCTTTTCTTGTGAACACTCTATAGCTGTACAACTCTATTTTATATAACAGTATGTATGTGTAATGAAAATCAAGGCATTACTGCATCAATGTTATTCTCTGTATACAAACAATATATTTAAATAAAAGTTGTTCTGGATTCAGACTCGGCAAGTGGGGAAGTTTCTCTTTGCGCTTCTGTTCCTGATCATCATTCACGATATCCTGCTTAGCCCAGCCTGACCTGATCAGAAATAGAGCCCTTGTGTGTGAGCGTCCAGAAAAGGTGGATTGTCTTTCTGTGTTCTTCAGAGATCGGTACTTCCAAGGACTGCATCTCAGAGACGGATTTCGATGCTGGGCAGTACCTGGAGATGGATGTCATCTCCTCAGAGGTCAAAAGCTGTCCTCAACCCAGCAAGCACCCCAGGAAAGAAGCACATATCGTGTGGCTCCAGCAGGACCACCAGGACTCTGGGTAATTTTAAATTTTTTAAATTTTTTATTTCTATCCCGCCCTCCCCGCCGAAGCAGGCTCAGGGCGGCTCACAACATAAAATGCATTGTACATCAATTATACTTATAAAAACATGGTTAAAACAAATTATAGATTATTAAAATTTAACATTTAACAATGTGGCGTTATAAACATTAGAACTTCAGTGGGATTCAGTAACTAAAAGCATTTCCAGCAGCATTTCCTAGCTTTGTCACTAGTTGAAGGCCATCTTGAAAAGGTGGGTCTTACAGGCCCTACGGAATTGATCTAAGCATCATAGGGCCCGCAGGTTATGCATGTGTAAAACGCCATGGGGTGTGTTCTCTCTAAAATGAGTTAGCGTGAGCTAGCTCACAGATTTTTAGCCTCCAGCTCACACATTTTTGTCTTAGCTCCGGAAAAAATGGCCCCAGAGCACAATAATTTATGCAGTAGCTCACAACTTCAATGCTAGTAGCTCACAACTTTAATAACAATAGCTCACAAAGGTGCATTTTTGCTCACAAGACTCTGCAGCTTAGGGGGAACATCGATTGCAGCAGTCATCTGGCAATCCTGTAGGATTTTCAAGGCAAGAGATCAATTGAGGTGGTTTGCATGGCCTGTCTTTGCATAGCATCCCTGGAATTCCTTTATGGTCTCCCATCAAAGTCTTAGCCAGGGCTGAACCTGCTTAACTTCCAAGATCAAGTGAGGTCAGGCTAGCCTTGGCCATCCAGCTCAGGGTAGTTTGGGGGTCATTAAGTTTAAACATGCTTAAGCTCATTTATTTCAATGAGCTTAAGATATCTAATTCATTGCTGGATTGTTCCTTAGTGTACGTAGGGGTGCACGCGCACACGTAAGTACAGGCATGTGAATGTTAAGGCACCACATAGTGCATAGTTTCAGGAACAGCTATGGATTTTTCCCAGTTGTGGTTTTTCCAAACCCTATTTCATCTAAAGGACAAGCACTCTTTTTTTCCCCCTGTTAAATCTGGTTAAATGAATACAGGTTGTTGTAGGTTTTCCGGGCAGTGTGGCCGTGGTCTTGGCATTGTGAGACCTGACGTTTCGCCAGCAACTGTGACTGGCATCCTCAGAGGTGTAACCCAGTTTTCTGGGTTACACCTCTGGACCCAGCCCACATAAGACTAAAGTCAGCAGATCTCTGGTCATACCGTGCCTGGCACAATGCTCATGATAGACAGAGGTTAAGTAGTAGTTTGGATAGTATGGCTGATGCTCTCAGTTTGTGTTCGTCTAGGAGACCATAACCCCGAGTGGAATCTGTGTGAGAGGTACATGGGCTGTTAATAGGGTTGCCAAGTCCAATTCAAGAAATATCTGGGGACTTTGGGGGTGGAGCCAGGAGACATCGGGGCCGAGCAAGGAACAAGGGTGTGACAAGCATAACACCAAGGGAGTTCTGGCCATCAAATTTAAAGGGACGGCACACCTTTATAAATGTCTTCCTTCCATAGGAAATAATGAAGGATAGGGGCACCTTCTTTTGGGGCTCATAGAATTGGACCCCATGGTCCAATCGTTTTGAAACTTGGGGGATACTTTGGGGAGAGTCACTAGATACTACACTGAAAATTTGGTGCCTCTACCTCAAACAACAGCTCCCCCAGAGCCCCCAAAACCTCCAGATCAATTCCCCATTATACCCTATGAGAATCGATCTCCACATAGAGAATAATGAAGTGCTCAGAAGACTCCCCCCGCCCATTTCTGGCGACTCTGAAGGGGGATTGGCCTCTCTACTCACGAGTTGCTGCCAACTTCTTCAAAGTAACACAGATACACCATCCCAAGAGGAAGCCTTTCAATCAGCGACTGAAGCCTCCGGAGGTAGAAACGCACATGGTCCTCTGGGGGCAGAGCTTCCCCCCCCCCCCGGCCAGACTCCCCGAGGAGACGCCACACGGCAGCCGGAGAGGACGCAAGGACTACGAGTCCCAGCATGCACCTCGTGAAGGGAGGCCGGACTGGAGCGAATAGCAGGCCGGCGGTGGGCGGGTCTTTGTGACCCGGAGGAAAGGAGGAGCCTGAAGCCTGCGAGGGAGGCAGGCAGGGAAAGAGACACGGCGCCGTCCCTCCCCCCCCCCCGCTTCCGGATTTTTGGAGAGCGGGGGAGGAGGCCGCTAATTTGGGAGTCCCCCGGCAGGGCGGTGGGGGGGGGGGGCATTGGGAAGCCTAGCTGTTAAAAGGAAATTGCAGGCCTAATCATGCTCTTGCCGTTCATCTTGGATTTTATTTTTTCAGCATGCAGGCCGTGGAGCTGAACATGAATGTGACTTGCGACAAAGGAGACCCTTTTAAGGAGCTCAATGTGGTACTGGTGCTTAAAAGCCAGCACAACCTGCTGTGGAACATCGGTTCAACGACCCACTCTACGCAGTTCTTGGTAAGGCTGGCTCAGAACCACCACAATGGGAGTTGCTGGAGTTGCACACTTAGGGTTACCAACTCTGGGTTGGGAAACACCTGGAGATCTTGGGAGGAAAGCCTGGGGAGGGTGGGAGACGAGAGACCTCAGCAGGGCACCATGCCTAAGAATCCACCCCCCATTTGCTCCACGGAAACTGATCGTGGTCATCTGAAGATCAACTTTAATAGTGGGAGATTTTCAGCTACCGTCCGGACATGAGGAACCCTACTTAGAATCATAGAATAGAATCATGGAGTTGGAAGGTTCCCCCAGAGTCCTAGTCCAACCCAGTGGCGTCACTGGGGTGGGTTGCACCCTGGGGCCAAGTGCGTGGGTTGCACCCTGGGGCCAAGTCGGTTGCACCCTGGGGCCAAGTGTGCCGGACTCGGAGGGAAGAGCAGCAGTCCTCGTGCGCTGCCCAGAGGTGCTAAATCCCTCGCGTTCGAACAAAGGAAGCCTCCGCCTGGAGAAGCCGAAAGATTTGGGGACGGTAACCGTCCCGAAACTTGAGGAGAGGCGCTGCTCGTCCTGCAAACTACTTCTTCCATCAGTCCGTCCCTCCCAAGGCGCTGGCGGCGGCGCGGGCTTGTGCAAGACCAGTTGCTAGCCGAGAGCGGCGGCTGGGGGAGCTCAGCGCACCTGGCGAGAACCAGCGAGAAAGAAGCCCGCTTCGGGTCCTCGTCGCCTGCCCCCTCCTCCCCCGCCGCCAGCAGCAGCGCCTGCGGTGCGGAGTCTTCAGCACTGGCGCTCATGCGCACTGCCGGCAATGCTCCTGCGCTACCCCTCACCCGCTCCTCCTCTTGCTGCTGCGAGCGCGGCCGATGCCGCCTGTTTTCCTCCTGCGTGAGGGACTCCCTCGCTCTCTGCCTGCCTGCCCCCTTCCCTTCCCTCCTGCGCCCCGCGCGTCTAAAGCCTCCTTTCCCTCGCTGGTTGGCTCGCAACGTCCTCCCTTCCCTGGTTTGCCTGCTCGCCCTCTGATGCCTGCCTGCGGAGAGCTGCGCTTTCCTCTTCCCTCCCGGCCTTCTCTCGCTTCGCCACTGCCTTGAAAGAGCCTCCCCGGGTCTCCCGCCAATAAAGACTGTGATTGCTTGCCGCCTGCTGCCTTCAAAGAGCCCTAGGGGGCCAATGAGAATGCTCTAGGGGGGGGGCAATGGCCCCCTTGGCCCTGCCCTAGTGACGCCTCTGGTCCAACCCCCTGCACAATGCAGGGAATTCACAAATTCCTTCCTCTAAATTCACAGGATATAGTATGACTTATAGTATGACACAGGGAAGCAGGGAGAGAGAAGGCTGGGAAGAACACTGTCTTTGCAGCTGGGCCAGAATTGGGGCTGCCTTTCTGGGCTCCAGCCTAATGTACTTCATTGGCTTATATTTGTGATTGCAAATCCTCCCCACCCCCCACCCCCAAAAATATGCTTTTTGTGCATTCACTCACAGGGTCTGTTTAGATATAACACCAAACTGTGGTTTGCTCTAACTTTGGTTATTTATAGAGAAATGAAACCAGTGCTTCTCGAGGCAAACCAGGGTTTAAGTAATTGACCGTTTTCGCACACAGCTTACCTCGCAGTCACAATTCTGTTCCCTCTGCAGCGTCTGTCGGATTTCCCAGCATCTGCGCCAGAGTTACGGGAAGTGCCGCGGCTTTTGCTTAGCTTAGCAAACATAAACTGGGTTTTAACGGTTTACGTTTGCTACGCAAAAGCTGCGGCATTTCCTGTAACTTTGGCACAGATGGTGGGAAATCCAACCAGACGCTGCGGAGGGAACAGGATTGTGGCTGCGAGGTGAGCTGTGTGCGAAAACAGTTATTGTCTGAGAGCTGACTCCTGGTTTTAGAGTCAGCTCATAGACCAGGGGTGGCCAACGGTAGCTCTCCAGATGTTTTTTTACCTACAACTCCCATCAGCCTCAGCCAGCATGGCCAATGGCTCGGGCTGATGGGAGTTGTAGGCAAAAAACATCTGGAGAGCTACTGTTGGCCACCCCATCATAGACCATTACTTAAACCCTGGTTTACCTCAAGAAGCGTTGTCTTCTTGAAATTTTCCCTACAAAGACTGAAAACAGCCAGGATTCAGTGGGGGAGGGTTGTTTTTTGCTAATTGTGTCTTAAAAACAACTGGAGCTACTTTTTCATAGCTCTTTTGGAAATGAAACATGAGAACATATTTTCACAGAACAAAGTCGGAGTCCAAGAGGCACCTTTAAGACCAACAAAGTTCTGGATGGCTTGCTGTCAGGGGGTGTGACCTAATATGCAAATGAGTTCCTGCTGGGCTTTATCTACACAAAAAGCCCTGCGCGAAACAATGGTGCTGTCAGGGGGTGTGGCCTAATATGCAAATCAGTTCCTGCTGGGCTTTTCTTTACAAAAAAAGCCCAGCAGGAACTGATTTGCATATTAGGCCACTCCCCCTGACAGCACCATTGTTACAAAAAAAAAAGCCCTGATTCTGGGGTATTAGCCAAACTTTGTTCTGTTGCTTCAGACCAACATGGCTACCCACCTGAATATATTTTTACAAAGATACAGAAAGTATGCACACAAAAGCTTATATGCAGAATGTTGGTCTTAAGGGTGCCACTGAACTCAAACCAGGTGTCATCAGGAGATCCATCAGTGGGGCCAGGACACTAGAAGCCCTCTCACTGTGATCCCCACCAAGCACCAAGAATACAGAGCATCACTGCCCCAGACAGAGAGTTAAGAACATAAGAGAAGCCATATTGGATTAGGCCAATGGCCCATCCAGTCCAACACTCTGTGTCACACAGTGGCAAAAAACCCCCAGGTGCCATCAGGAGGTCCGTCAGTGCGGCCAGGACACTAGAAGCCCTCTCACTGTGATCCCCACCAAGCATCAAGAATACAGAGCGTTACCGCCCCAGATAGAGAGTTCCATCAATACCATGTGGCTAATAATCAAAGTTTCAAAGAAGTAGTGTGTCTTCTGCAGGGAAGCAAGAGGGCCGCTTTGATGAGAACCTGTAGATGGCAAAGTCCACCCCTTTAAAACCTCTGCTTCTTCCCTCCGGCAGGTGTCTGGCAAGTACAGCCTAAAACACATGAGCTCTGGGATGATTGATGGCGAAGCCCTCCCTGATAACCAAGAAGGCCTGATCAGAAGGGCCCATGACAGAGGCGTTGATTTCATTGCTTCCTATACAGAGATACCCTCCGCCAACCGCATCACCCTAGAAGTAGTCCGTTGTGGTGAGTCTCTTTGATTGGGGAAATATCCAAAACATATAAAGACAGAAAATTCATCATGACAGAAATCTTCATCATGCCACTGTGGCCACAGAGGAGAAAGAAATGTTAAAAAATATGATGGGAGAAAGGTTTTATGATGACAATTGTGATTCAAGAAGCATTTTAAGGTAGATGGTGAGCTGGTATAATTTAGTCCACCTTCCAGTGATGTCAGGGGGTGTGTGGCAGATGCAAATGAGATGTGCTAATGAGCTCCGGCACCTCTTTTTCCTGCAAAATGACCCCTGCTATCCTCATCCAAATGGATCGCTTGCACAGAGAAGAAAATATCCACCTTGGGTTTATCTATGGATTCTCTCTACATGCTCCCTTTTACGAGTGCATAATGCAGAATCTTCGATCTAGAATTTCAAAAACTAATTAGTGCTGCAAAGACATCTTGCTCCCCTTTGTATTTTGGGATTTCCCCAATTATTGGTCATCTGCCTTCTTATCTATCAACTCTCCGTGTTCCACAATTGTGCAGAGCATTTACTCTTGCCAGATGTAATAGTATCCCATCAGCATTTGTACAGACTTTGTACATGCAACTTCAAACAAGTTGATTTGTTGTTCCATATTCTTCTTTACTGCTCCCAATGTGATACTGTACACCTTAGGTTTCTAGACCCAGTTCTGCTCAATACGACAAGGTGCTCAGATGCTGCAAAGGTATGCCATCTTCCGAATGATTTTTCATCTGAAATAACTGAAAAGGTTGCTTTATTCTTGAGTCTGATCATCAAGGATCGATTGTCCAGTGCATAGCGCCATATGACTGTTTTTGTTATTTCTGTCGCTGTTTGTTTGTTTGTTTATAATCTGATATATGCCAAAAAAGGCTTGTTGAGCTAGTAGCAAATCCTACATAGATTTCCCCGTCTCAAGATGCCTTGTGATGCTCAATTGTAGCAGAACAGCCGACGGAGGTGGTCACAACGCCGCAGGCCAGAATTCATCCACACAGCACAACCAGATTGACCGAAAGCCTGCTGGACACCATGAAGCCGTGGAGGTGCCTTGAGAACACCATCGAAGTTGCCCTGGCCAAGCAATACTTGCGTGTAAGCAGCTTAGCACATGTAGAATTGGGACACAAGCAGAGATAGCCCAGAAGAGATACATGGTTAGGAGGAGCCTGTTTGGTGTAATGGTTAAGTGTGCAGACTCTTATCTGGGAGAACCGGGTTTGATTCCCCACTCCTTCACATGCAACTGCTAGAGTGACCTTGGGTCAGTCATAACTCTGTCAGAGCTGTTCTGCTCAAGAGCAGTTTCTGTCAGAGCTCTCTCAGCCCCACCTGCCTCATAGGGTAACTGTTGTGGGAGAGGAAGTGAGCCACTCTGAGACTCCTTTGGGTAGTGAAGGGAAGGGTATAAATCTAATTTCTTCTTCTTCCTCCTCCTCCTTCTCTCTCTTTTTTTAAATACTTACTTTGTTTATACCTCCACTTTCTCCCCAGTAGAGACCCAAAGCTGCTTCTTTCATCTTCTCAATTTTTTCCTCAGAGCAGCCACCCTGTGAGGTAGGTGAGGCTGCGAATGTGTGACTGGCCTAAAGCCATCCAGCAGTCTTCCGTGGCAGAATTAATTAATTACTTATCATACGGTGTATAAAATAGCCAGGAGATCCTAAGATTGTCTGGCAACTGTAAGTTCTCGCTCTTTTAGAGTTACACACTGTTAGGTGATGAGCTAGACTTGTTTTTTGGGGGTGAGAGAGCTCCGAGAGAAATGTGATAGACCCAAGGTCACCTAGCTGGCTTCATGTGGAGGAGTGGGGAATCAAACCCGGCTCTCCAGATCAGAGTCTGCTGCTCTTAACCACTACACCACGCCGGATCTCCATGGTAGAGTGGAGATTTGGACTAGGGATTCCAGCTCCAGGTTGAGAAATACCTTCAGGTTTGGGTGGGTGGAGTCTGAAGTAGGTGGGGTTTGGGGAGGGAATTCAATGAGGTATGATGCCATAGAGTTCGCCTTTCAAAGTGGCCATTTTCTCCAGGTGAACTGATCTCTGTCACCTGAAGATCAGCTAGATCCCAGGAGATCTCCAGCTACCACCTGGAAGCTGGCAACCCTAGGGCTCTACGGAAGTTGGGGTGGCGTGCTTGGGGGTGCCTGTGTCCCCCTCCCCATTTATTCTTACAACCACCTGGTGATTAGGTTAACGGAGATTGATTGGCCTGAAGTCTCCCAGAGTGCTTCACTACCAAGCGGAAATTTGAACCCAGATCTTGACGGAATTAAGGCCAAGGTGAAAAGATGACATTTTTCATGAAGCCCGTTTTTTTGACCCACCCCTATGAGCTAGGCTTTAATAGAAACACAGAATTGGTGGCAGGTATGGCGTACTCTTTTCAGTGCTAGCAGGTCTATATAAATAGGTCCAGAGAGAGGAAGAGAGAGAGATTGTGGTGATATTGGTAGAGGGGAAACATCAGCTCAGATAAGATTTTAATACGTTCGTTTTTTTCTTTAGGTTTTAAAGGATCCCATCACTGCTGTAACTCTCCGGGACCCCCGCTGTGTGGCACAAGATAACGTGACACATTTTGTTCTGAGGAGTCTCTTGGAAGATTGTTTCACACAAGTGGAGCGGGGAATTCACGTCAGGAATGAGGTCAGCACTGCGGCTCATGGGCTTCTGAGGCTGCTAACAGACCGGCACTTTGGACCGACTCAGAGACGCCTCAGAAATTGGCCCAAAAAACCCACACAAAAATGTCTGCCGCCATTCCTCATCCCGTACTCGCCCCGTCCTCCTGCGTCCTGAGAGCAGCTTAAAAAGCTACCACTTCCAAAGTGGTAGCAAATGTTTGAGCCGCACGCCAGTCGCCTCCTTGCTGTCTGGAAGCGGAAGGGCACAACTGAGGTGGCTTGGCGGTGTGTAAGCCCCAAGCCGCTTCTGTCTTTTTTCCCCTTAAAAACTGCCAGGAGAGCTTGAGCGCATGAGCACTTAACTTGCAGGGGGGAGAAAAGAGTGGTCCGGCTTCTGAGGTGCCTCTCCATCTGAAAGGGAGGGATGGTGGTTCAGTGGTAGAGTTTCTGCTTGGTAAGCAAAAGGTCCCAGGTTCAATCCCCGGCATCTCTAACTCAAAAGGGTCCAGGCAAAATGGTGTGAAAAACCTCAGCTGGAGACCCTGGAGAGCCGCTGCCAGTTTGAGTAGACAAGACTGACTTTGATGGACCCAAGAGGTTCTGATTCAGTATAAAGCAGCTCCATATGTTCAACGCCCAAAGCTGACTCCAGGACGGGATGGGGCCACCTCCCGGGGAAGCATGTGGAGGCTTCGGAACGGCTCTTTTTGATCCGGCCCAATTCAAGATGCCTGCCAACTGCCCCCAAATGCCCGCCTGTCAGTAGCCTAACTGTCCTTCCTATGACTTGTCCCCTTCTGTGAATGTCTTGGGCTCTGGCCGCATCTTACCACCCAGGCTGGCTCCAGGTTTTGGAGATCCTAGGCTGAGCCAGTGGTTCCCCGTGGTCCTCCATTAAGCAGCTCACCCACACCTCATCTGTTTTTCCATTCCTCGGGCAGCAGTGGCAGTTGCTTCTTGGTCATGTAACGCCACCGCCATTAATTCACCCACACAGCAGCAATTCTGCACGGTGCAATTGCCAGTTTTGGGTTGGGAAATCCCTGGAGATTTGGGGGGTGGAGTCTGGGGAGGGTGGGATTTGGGTAGGGGAAGGACTCTAGTGCCACAGAATCCACCATCCAGAGCAGCCATTTTCTCCAGGGGGACTGGAGAATCTGTTGTAATTTGCAAGCCTACCTGGACAATGGCAACCATATCACACAGGCAGGGGTAGAATTCTAGCAGGAGCTCCTTTGCATATTAGGCCACACCCTCCCTGATGTAGCCAATCCTCCAAGATCTTACAAAAAAGAGCCTTGTAAGCTCTTGGAGGATTGGCTACATCGGGGAGGGTTTGGCCTAATATTCAAAGGCGCTCCTGCTAGAATTGCAGCCCTGCACACAGGAATAGAGAGAAGGCCAGTTCTTCCTCAGTGCTTTTTATTGGAGAACATTAGAGGCAGTGCAGGAAGCACCAGGACAGCTAATGACAGCACCGTTTGGCCATGCTGTGCACCTGACTCAGGTGATTACCTGAAGGCTTGTGGTGCGTTCTGCTAGCCCCTCAGCAACTGCGCACTTGCGAGATGCATGGCATCAGCTCTGGTCCTTCTGTTGTCCCCTCCAGGTGCCCTCTGGTAAGAGCACCAGATTCCTCATCCATTCAGGGACGGTCAAGGGTGGTAGCTCGTAGCCTACCAACAAGGCATCACATGAGCCATCACTGTGTACAGCAGGGGTGTCAAACATGTGGCCCGAGGGCCTAAACAGGCCCCCGGAGGGCTCCTATCAGGCCCGCAAGCAACTCACTGTTGTCTGCTTCTTTCTCCCTCTCTTGCGTCCTTCTGCATCACAGCTTGCTTTGCCAGGCTTGCTCAATCGCACAGGAGCTACAGAGCAAAGCTCCTCCCTTGGGGAGGAAGTGGGGGGAGGAGAGCTAGCTTTGCCAGGCTCTCTCAATTGCACAGCAGAACTATGGAGCCAAGCCTCTCTTCCTTCTGTTGGCTGAGGCTCCACCAGCAAGCCGGTGAGGTGGATTAGGCTGAGTGTGTGTGTTTGTCTGTGCCCTTTATAAAGTTTATATCTTCCCTACCTGGCATTGCATTTTATGATACACATGGCCCGGCCCGACAAGGTCAAGATCCGGCCTTCGTAACAAATGAGTTCGACACCCCTGAACAGCATGCATGCACGTATGCCTCAAGGCTCACCTCTGCTGCTTCTTTCTGTTTGTCCCTGCAGCTCATCGTGACCCTGGCTTCTCTGCAGCGAGTCACGGTAAGGAGAAAGAGAGAGACTCACTTCCCACCACAAACTCGTCAACTGTTTGCAATTAAGTTCTCAAAATCTTTTGGCTGTCCCTGGGCTAAAGGAGGCTAGGCTCAACTCCGCCAGAGCAAGAGCCTTCTCGGTTGCGGCCCCAATACTCTGGAACACCCTTCCAGAAGCTATCAGGGCCCTGCGGGATTTATCGCAGTTCCACGGGGCCTGCAAGACTGAGCTGTTTCGGATGACATATGACATCTAATGGGAGAGGGCTGCCTCCACATCTGGATCTCTCGTGCTTTAGTACTAACTGCCTAGGATCTGTACACATTGAGAAAGGAAAATATTATATGATCTGCCTGAAGTAGCACCATTGTTATTTATCTGATTGTTTTAATATTGTTTTGTTTACTGTCTCTTTTATGCTGTTAGTCGCCTTGAGTCTGTATGGGATGGGCGGGATATAAATATAACGTAAATAAATAAGTAAAAATAAATTTTAAATTAAACAAGGTGATGACGCGAAGACAATCGGTCACTCTGACGGATCAGTTAAAAACCTTTTTTCGCGATTCACAGGATACCCTTATTATTAGTCAGCAGATTTTAAAATTATTTTTAATGTTTCGATCTGGATGGGCCAGACTAGCCTGACCTTGTTAGACCTCAGAAGGTAAGCGGGATTGGCCACGATTCATATTTGGATGGGAAATTGCCAAGGAAGTCATGGTATGAAATGCTAGCTGGTCCTCCTTTGAAGTGCTTGCAGGGCCGGCTCGGCCATTAGGCAAACGAGGTGGTTGCCTACAGCGCGGGCAGGGCAGGGCGCTGAATTCGGCCTTCCCCCCCTTCCCTCTAGGCAAATGCATAGTTTGCCTTGCATGGGAAATAGTCTCTTGCATGGGAAATGCATAGTTTGCCTGCTCCCTGGCCTCTTACTCGCTCCCTTCCCCGGTTCTATTTCAGTGCCCAGCGGTGGAGCAGTTTGGTGTAGTGGTAAAAGTCAGCAAATTCGTCTGCTGCATGCCATCGCCTTTCTGTGTGCCTGAACGTGGGAATGCGTAAGCAAGGTGGATTGGTGGTGTGAACTTGCCAATTCGCTCTAGGCACTCACTGGTATTCTTTTTTTTTTAACTGTCTTGAGCGCATATGCGCATGACCACTAAAAATATATAGAAAAAAAAGAAACCCAAACCTCACCAAGGGAATGGTGTGCAAGAGCTGTCTGACCGAGCCAAACGCCTCCAGTGCAAGAAACGGGCAACTCACGCAGGAGCATCTGAATAGGATTCGGCTGCTCCGTTTTTAACCAGCCCGATTTGAGACACTTCTGGTGCACCTGAAGCTGCTGCTCTGGACCCAGCCTATGTTTCTAACGCACATACCCCTCCTGAAAGCAAATAAATGAAGCTACGTTAATGAAGAAAGAAAGCAAACAGGGCAAACGGCTGACTCAAAAAATCCAGAAGGATTGTTTGAGATTCTGTCATTACCCTGATGAAATCTTGGGCCTTGAGATCCATGACTGGCACTTAGTCATAGGGCTGCCAAGTTCCTGGGCCAGTGCGATGACATCATTTGCAGTGATTTCATCATGCCTGCGACATCGCGCGCTGGCCGCTCTAGGAGCTACTGGGAAAACTACGGCTTCCACGGACACTCCAGCAATTTGAGAGGGAAAACTCTATGGTACCTATTGTGCCATAGAGTTTCCCCTCCCAAATTGCTAGAGTGTCTGGAGAAACCATAGAGTTTTCCCGGAAGCTCCTAGAGCGGCCAGCGCGCGATGTCACTTGTGAGCAGCAGCATCACGCCACACACATGAAAACGGTGTAGGCAACCTTACGTAGTCATCACTTAGTGATTAAGTCCAAAGAGGCCATCCAAAGAGAGAACTCCAACTGGCAAAGCACCAGGTTAGGGGCAGAAGAGAGATTTGTAAAAACACGCTGGATGCAGGTGGATATAGATGACAACAATGCTTAGCTCTTCCAGAGTTGTTTTCAGATGGCCTCCCTTGCCAGCGAACTTTCAGAAGGCCTTGCCAGCAATCCTGCTGGTATTTCCAAAGCTGCTAACCTGCAAATCCCATACAATTAATTTCTTAGAACAGCAAGCAAAAGATAAAATAGGCTGTCCTCAGTTACTTCCTAAACAAGAACATTTATCTATGGTAGCTCCGCAATATCTCCGCAGTGTAATTAGCAGTGTTGTGGCAGCAGTGGATAGGAGCCCCATGGCGCAGAATGGCCAGCTGCAGTACTGCAGTCCAAGCTCTGCTCATGACCTGAGTTCGATCCCAGCAGAAGCCGGGTTCAGGTAGCCGGCTCAAGGTTGACTCAGCCTTCCATCCTTCTGAGGTCAGTAAAATGAGTACCCAGCTTGCTGGGGGGGAAGCATAGATGACTGGGGAAGGCAATGGCAAACCACCCGTAAAAAGTCTATCTAGAAAACATCCAGATGTCACGTCACCCCATGGGTTGGCATTGACTTAGAGCTTCCACAGGGGCCTATTTTTACCTTTCAGCAGCGTTGTAAGACAGAGCTCAGTGAATAAGCACCCATCATCATCTGCCATCTTCCTCTGCTTTATGTCCTGCAACAGGTACCATTTAAGTGTGATCTCCCAGAGAAGCTGTCTCTCCAGCTTTAT
Source organism: Heteronotia binoei (assembly GCF_032191835.1). Taxonomy (NCBI): domain Eukaryota; kingdom Metazoa; phylum Chordata; class Lepidosauria; order Squamata; family Gekkonidae; genus Heteronotia; species Heteronotia binoei. The sequence goes on from NC_083234.1 coordinate 70,248,292, forward strand.
CCTACACCAGAATTCGGATTGCCCTCCACCACTCTGGAAGTCAACAAAGTGGCCTATGTCCAGGTATTGCCTGTCTCTTGCATGGGGAGATGGTTGGGGAGATGGAGACGATGAACACACAGACCAGAGAGCCTGTCGAGAGAAGAGCAAATTGGGATAAGGCCCACCTGTACATTGGAAATCTCACCCTGGCTCTCCTGCCTAGAGACGTGAAGGCCCAGAAAAAAAAACAGAAAAATTCGGAAAAAAAACTAGGGCTTTTCCTGTTTTTTTTTTTCTGAAGCCTTTCTTGTTTTTTTTCCCGAAAAACTGGAAAAATTGAAAAAAAAAGGAAAGGGGGAAAAAATGATTATGGAACGTTTTATTTTAACATGATGTATAAAATATTTTTAAGACAAGGTGTTCAGATATTTTCCAAATCCTAAAAAAAATCTGTCTGGTATCGGATTGTTCTAAATTCTGCTCCTTGAGGACAAGCAAGTCCTAGGTCATGCCCATTCACTGAAACTTAGTCCTACACTCCCTTCTATACACTTCCCCCCTCTTCCATTCTTTTTATGAGAATGAGTTCTTTATTTTTATTTAATACTGTGGAGAGGAAATATGAATAATTGTTACTTCTGGATTTTCAAAAATTGTTTTGTGGAGGTTTTTTTGTCTGTTCCACATAAACTAGTAAACAGTTCAGGAGATTGTTGCTCCGTTGGTTACAAATAAATATTATTTAAAAAGTAAATTCTATTTGTAATAATTGTTTGGAGACACTATATTTTTAATACGCTAGTTGTGATAATTTCATGCCAAATAAAATTGCCCATAGTCATATTTTATGTTCCTAAAGTAACAGAATGACTTTCAATCTGGAAAAAAAAGAGCTAATGTAGCATTTTTTTTCAATTTTTCCAAAAATTTCCTCCCCCCGCCCCCCCCGAAAAAAAACTGGGTTTTTTTCCGAGTTTCAAAATTTCCAGAAATTTTACATCTCTACTCCTGCCTCCAGGTATATAGTGGACCCTCTCTGGCAGGAGCAGTTGTGGCCTGATGGTACCACTATGGACAAGGTTTCAGGTTCAGTTCCTGGCATCTGTAGGATCTCAGATACTAAGAGAAGGCCCTTCTGTTCCTGAGACCTTAGAGAGCCCCTCTAGAGCAGACAGTGCAGAGATGTATGGCCTAGTGTTCGGAGTCAATATGTCAGTTCCATCTATTCACTGATTGTGCAAGACCTCCTAAAATTTAGTTCCTACCTAGGAAACATCCGCAGCTGTGAAAGAACACTTAGGGCGTTTTTACACTGACCTTATTCCGGAGCGACGTCCCTCTTCACCACGCAGCGTCTGCGCGGATTTCGCACTAATTGCTCCGCAGAACCCAGAAGAGCCGCAAAGTCCTGCGGCTTTTGCGTCGCAAATGTAAACTGGTTTTTGGCGGTTTACATTTGCGATGCAAAAGCCGCGGGACTTTGCGGCTCTTCCGGGTTCTGCAGAGCAATTAGTGCGAAATCCGCGCAGACGCTGCACGGTGAAGAGGGACGGAATAAGGTCAGTGCAAAAACGCCCTAACATTCTTTTGAGAGAGTTTCTGACTCCAGCAGTTGTCCCATAAGACCAAGCCATGGTGGCAACACCTATTCAGAGTAATTTGACAGTAAACCCACAACAGTATTAAACACCTTTCTTCCAGATAAGGCCGAGTGAGCCTTAATTATTTGAGCTGTGATTCGCTAGATGCTCTAGAATTTTAAACAGCACTGAGATGAATGTGGTTGTGAAAATGTTGGTTTCTTTTCTCAGTGTCTGAATCTGCCAAATATTCTCAGGGGTTTATGGGAGGTTTCACTTCAGATAAGGTGGTTTTCACTGCCTTTGCTTTGCCCACCTCCTAAATTGTCAGCATTTGGGACTAAGGATGAGCAAATCTCTACAGTGGCAGGCTGGAAGAAGGCAGGCTGAGCTGAAGGTCATACTGTAGCAGGACCAGCTGAGGGAAAGCTTGAGAGTCTTTTTGACTGCTTTTCACATGCACGAGATATTGCACTTTCAATCTGCTTTCAATGCCTTTTGCAGGTGGAGTTTACTGTATGGGTGCATTCACACTACATTAGATAATGTGTTTTGCAACTGGGTTTTCACTGTGTGAGAATAGCAAAAATCCAGTTGCAGAATGCATTATTTAGTGCAGCGTGAATGAAAAAAAATCCACCTGCAAACTGTCACTGAAGTGGAGTGAAGCTGCATTATTCAGCATGTGTGAAAGTGTATGCACCTGCCGGTGTCTCGTGGTTTCCCAGAGCTGTTATTGGAATGTCCCAGCTGAAACTGAAGGGACATATGAACACACATGCAGCTGTCCAACAAAGTCAGTCTTGTCTACTCAGACTGGCAGTGGCTTTCCAGAGTCTCAGGCAGAGGTCTTTCACATCACCTTCAGCCTGGTCTTTTTACTTGGAGATGCTGAGGATTGAACCTGGGACCTTCTGCAGGTCAATCAGATGTTCTCCAACTGAGCCACAGCCACTCCCTAAGAGCGAGGAGGTTGGCTGAGTGCCCAGAACTACTGAACCTGAGAGGAGAAGAATACCTATGTGACATTTAACCCCCTTACCTCTGGCTGTGTACTGCAGTCAAGAACCCCTGGCCAAGAAGTCTGCACCACCAGCTAAGTCTGCGTTCGACTTCTGCCTCCCTCCAACAGGCAAATATAGTCCAGTGGAATCTTAAGATGAACAACAGTATGAGACAGAGCTCACTTCTTCAGATCCAAATGGTATAGCATGCCACATTTAGTTTCCTCCTCTAACGGGGTAAACGAGCCAGCATCTGACAATAGACTCTCTTTTCCTCCTGGACAGGTATCGTTCAGGACAGCCAACGAAGATTTGTCTCTGCAGCTCCAAGAATGTTCCCTGAAAACCACCGGCAAGTTGTCCATGCCGCTGATCCACAACGGCGCCTCAACCAGTTCCTCTGTGGAGATCTTGGATGCTCCCTACAGCCCCCCTGGCGCATGGATCCATCGCTTCCGATTCATCTACGAGGCGGAAGATGGAGGGTGGTCCAGTTCGTCTGCCACTCTGGTCTGCCGGGTGTCTCTGAACCGCCATGTGAGTTTTCAGTTTATTTGGCCTGGGTATCCCATTGAGGCTGGCCAGAAGACACATGGGCCAGCCACCTCGCTAGCAGCTAAGTAGGTCAAGGGCTGGTAAGTGCCTGGATTGGAGGTCTCCTGGGAATTCCATGTCCCCTGCCATGATGGAAGGGAAGTAGGCGATGTGCATTCAAAATAATATGCTGCAAGAAGAGCCGTTTCACACAAGCAGTGATTCACTCATGTGCTACACAGGTTAACAGCTGCACCCTATGCTGCTAGAAGACTTCCTGTCAGGGCCGTTTATGCTTAACCTCTGTGCTTTCAGAGAGTTAAATCCACATTCATAAAGCAAAATGTCAGATAATCACAGTGTGTCTTGCGGACAGGGGCAGGGCACAAGTTTTGCATACAGAAGGTCTTGTTCAGGGAGGGGCATGAACCTAAATTCATGATGAACATCACCGCCTCACGGTTCACGAATCGGAGGATCGTGCCCATCCCTATCCACAACCCAGGTGGAAGCTAATACCCAGGTGATCGGTGGTTTCGGGGAGGTTCGCGGTGTTTGCGCTGGGAGCGAGAGGGATCGCCGAAATGTCTTGCATCCCTCTCACTCTTCCCCACTCTGCTTCCAAGCAATCCCTTTAAATGGCTTCTGCAAGATCTTCCCTTCCTTCCATTCTGCTGTCCTCAGGGAGCCACTGCCAGCAGAAATTAGGTTTGCTAAAGTGGGAGGTTCAGAAAGGTAATCCTTATGACCGCACGAACCACACACCGGGACGAATTTCCATTTCCCTGGTTCGTGCCCATCCCTAATCCTGTATAGATCCCAGGGATCTCAGTTGAAAGGTGAGCTGGAAAACATTGCTGTGGCCTGAGATCTGGGAAGAGAGCCCTATGATTTTCCACTGTCAACAAGGAGATCAACAGCAGAGAAAAGAAGAAGCCAAGTCCAGGTCTGCCTTACCCAGAGTTTGAGCTTGGGTCCATCCCATCATTCTTGGATCTACTCGAGACCCCCACCACCTCCCCTCCAGCTTCCAGCTGCCATTAATTTATGTAGCCATCCAATGGAAGGCAGGAAGGGGCAGAACCCTTCTCTGCATATTCACATCCAGGTCTGTTGAGAATCCATTGTACAGGGAACATTTTCGAGACAACTGCACATACAGCACATATTCCTGGTTGCTGTTTGGGAGCCAGTATTTTGGCTGGAAAGTAAGGCAGTGGGATAAGTGCATTCAGGCCCATAGCCAAAACATTTTAATTGGGGGGGGGCATGGAAAAAAATTCGGGTGGAGGGCCCCACCCTCTGGTGGCCCCTGCTCTCTCCACCGCCACTTCTCTGGAGGCTCCGATCTCCCTGCTGCTCTGGTGGTCACCGCCCCCCTCCGCAGCACCTCCCTCTCCCTCCCCCCCTCCCAGCCACCCAGTAAAGCGCCGGCTCCTGGGGCCCTTTTAAGGTGTCCCCCTCCTCCCCGCCGATCAGGTGATCGGTGGGAAAAGCCGCACCAAGGCGGCGGTTCCTATGCCGGCTTTCCAGCACATTCAGCACGTTCAGGGAACCTGATTGGCGGGGGGGGGGGTGTGCCTTAAAAGAGCCCCAGGAGCCAGCGCTTCACCAAGGGGGAGGCAGGGGGATGCACCGTGGAGGGGAGAGGGGGCCGCCAGAGCAGCAGGGAGATCGGGGCCGCCAGAAAAGTGGTGGCGGAGGGAGCGGGGGCTGCCAAAGCCGCAGGGAAAGGAGGGGCCGTAAAAGTCAATGGGGGGGGGTTGGGGGAGGCCATGCCCCCTGCCCCCCATGGTTACAGGCCTGAGTATATTCAGCAATGGAAGAAAGCTTATCCAGTTTAATTCCGGGTGTAAGCTTTCACATGCGCACAGGTGTGCATGCACATGGAAGCTAATACCCAGAATTAAATGTGTTGGTCTTAAAGGCACCACTGGACTCAGACTTAGTTCTGTTGCTTCAGACCAACACGGCTTCCCACCTGAAGCTATAATAAGCTATAATACTGTTTGTGGCCTCGATGAGGGCCAGTGGCATTTTAAAAAAACAAACAACCAAAGGTGTTAATCTTGTTTTCCACTTTTTTTTATTCAGGATCCCAGCTCCTTTGAAAGCTCTTTGGAGGTGAAACTGAAGCACTCTGTACCGCCCAGTGAGTTTCCAGTTCCTTTTACCTATGTAAAGTACAACGGACCTTCTTTATACCAACACGGAGCAAGGCTGTTGAGCTTCAGCTGCTCTCTTTTAATTGTTACACATCTGGGTTTTTTTAAAGCAGGAAAGATCTCAGGCAGGCCTTATTTTAGGCAGGAACCCAAAGCTCTGGAACCTCTAAATTTTATTGTGCTCTTTCTTTCTTACCCCACCCCTCAAAAAAATACTTGCTTCTGGGCTCCATTGTTCAACCCCCCCCCCCCATGAGAATTTTGCTGAACTTTGAGATTTGACAAACTTTCTAATACTTCCCCCCCACACACCAAAAAATGGGGAAAAACCCAAAACACACAGAGCAGACAGATGGAAATCTTCATCACCCCACTGTGGCCACATAGGAAAAAGTAATTTTAAAAAGTATGATGGCAGTAAGGTTTTATTATGACAATTATAATTAAAAAAAAACATTTTAAAGTAGATGCTGAGCTGATATAATTTAGTGCACCTTCCAGTGATATCGAGGAGCCCTGTAGCACAGAGTGTTAAAGCTGCAGTGCTGCAGCCCTAAGCTCTGCTCACGACCTGAGTTCGATCCCCGGAGGTAGCTGGGTTTTCAGGTAACCGGCTCAAGTTGACTCAGCCTTCCATCCTGAAGTCGGTAAAATGAGTCCCCAGCTTACTGGGGGGAAAGTGTAGAGGACTGGAGAAGGCGATGGCCAACCACCCCGTAAAAAGTCTGCCGTGAAAACGTTGTGAAGGCAACGTCACCCCACAGTCGGAAACGACTGGTGCTTGCACAGGGGACCTTTCCTTTCCTTTTTCCCAGTGACATCAAGGGTGTGTGGCCTATGCAAATGAGTTGTGCAAATGAGTTGGGCTAATGAGCTCTGCCCCATCTTTTTCTGTGAAATGACCCCTGATCCCAGGCTCTGTTAACCCCCTCAGTTCTTTCAAGCAACCCCCTCAGCTCTTTCTCCCTCTAAGCTGTGGAGTCTTGTGAGTGAAAATTCTACTTCGTGAGCTCCTGGCTTTAAAGTTGTGAGCTACTGCATAAATAGTTTGCTCTGAGACCATTTATTCCTGAGAGGAGGAGGAGGAGGAGGAGGAGGAGGAGAAGAAGACCACGACGACGACAACTGCAGATTTATACCCTGCCCTTCTCTCTGAATCACAGAATGGTTTACAATCTCCTATGTCTTCTCTCCCCACAACAGACACCCAGTGAAGTGGGTGGGGCTGAGAGGGCTCTCACAGCAGCTGCCCTTTCAAGGACAACTCTTCAAGAGCTATGGCTGACCCAAGGCCATTCCAATAGCTGCTAGTGGAGGAGTGGGGAAGCAAACCCGGTTCTCCCAGATAAGAGTCCGCACACTTAACCGCTACGCCAAACTGGCTCCAACCTACACCAAAAATGTGTGAGTTGGGGGCTAAAAAAAACCTGTGCTAGCTCACACTAACTCAGCTTAGAGAGTACACTGCTTTCAAGGACTCTCCAGATCACACATAAGATTTACCACGTTACATGGAGTATATTTGAGTCAGTGAGGCACATGTGTATTTGTGATGAGAAAGACCTCAGCTTGAGCCCATGCAGAGCCGCTGCCAGCCTGAGTAGACGATACTGAATTTGATGGACCAAAAGGTCTGATTCAGTAGAAGTCAGCGTCACATGTTTATATTCATTGTGATTTGCTTACCAAACATGTGAACCCATTCCACTGACAAGCACCGGTTTTGAAGTGAGAGGGAATAGACTGGAGAGCCCTGTGGCCAGAATCCTACCTGTAGTTGGGGTTCTGTTGTTCAAGTTATAATATTGTCATAGGCAGGGGTCATTTCGTAGAAAAAGAGGTGCTGGAGCTCATTAGCACAGCTCATTTGCATAAGAAGAAGAAGAATTGCAGATTTATACCCTGCCCTTCTCTCTGAATCAGAGTCTCAGAGCCGCTTACAATCTGCTTTTTCTTCCTCCTCCACAACAGACACCCTGTGAGGTGGGTGGGGCTGAGAACATAAGAACATAAGAGAAACCATGTTGGATCAGGCCAATGGCCCATCCAGTCCAGCACTCTGTGTCACACACACACACACATATATATATATACACACACACACACATACATATACTGTGGCCAATAGCCACTGATGGACCTCTGCTCCATATTTTTATCCAGTCCCCTCTTAAAGCTGGTTATGCTTGTAGCCGCCACCACATCCTGTGGCAGTGAGAGAGCTCTCCCAGAAGCTGCCCTTTCAAGGACAGCTCTGCAAAAGCTATGGCTGACCCGAGGCCATTCCAGCAGGTGCAAGTGGAGGAGTGGGGAATCAAACCCGGTTCTCCTGGATAAGAGTCCACATACTTAACCACTACACCAAACTGACTCTCATATGCATTTAACTAATTTGCATAGGCCACACACCCAATGTCCCTGGAAGGCGTACTAAATTATATCAGCTCAGCATCTACCTTAAAATGCTTCTTGTATTATAACGGTCATAATAAAACCTTACTCCCATCATACTTTTTAAATTCCTTTCTCCTATGTAGCCACAGTGCCATGATGAAGATTTCCATCTGTCTGCTTGATATGTTTGGGTTATTTTCCCATTTTTTTGTGGGGAAAATATTAGAAAGTTTGTCAAATCTTAGAGTTCAGCAAAATTCTCACAGGGGGGGTTGAACAATGGAGCCCAGAAGCAAGTATTTGGGGTGGGGGTAAAAGAAAGAAAGAGCGCAATATAATGTAGAGGTTCCGGAGCTCTGCTCCTGTGAACTCCCGCCCAAAATGAGGCCCGCTTGCTTATAATATCGCCATAGGGAAAGGTTTCTCTTATCCCGTCCTTCCTTGAGGTTGACATACACAGGTCTCCCTCCTTGCATTTTGTCCTGACAAACAACCCTCCAAGACAGCAATGCGGATCCTGTGACTTTAGGGGGAGGTATTTTTGAATTTCCTGCATTGTGCAGGGGGTTGGACTAGATGACCCTGGAGGTCCCTCCCAACACTATGATTCTATAGATTAAGGCCAAAAGAAAGCGACTGTCCCCAGGTTGCCCTGTATGCATCAAAACTGGGTGGAGAGTTGAAGCTGGATCTCCGCAGTCCAAATGCCGCACTGTAATGGCACATAGCATGTGCTCAGAGGCACACAGACTTTAGATCTTTATTTACCTCAAAATAAGAAATATTTGTCCCCATGGAGGCTGAAGTCTCCCTGTCTTTGCTCAAAGGTCTTCCACTTTGTAGCACCGGGGAGTTTTCGGAATCAAAACCATGGCAGATTTAAAGGGAAGTCTGGACCCTTCCGAACCAAACCCTGTTGCCAAACATTCCCCCGTTTGGAAAAGAGGACCGTCTGGGCTCTTTCCTTTTCAGTCATTTTGGTTGGGTCATTTGTATGGCAGGAGCCTGCCCTCGGATTCCATCCTTGACGCTTCCCTCCAAGAAGCTGTCAGCCTCTTTTATCGAATTCCCGGCACTTCCTTCCAATCCCCATCTCCAGCAGTCCCCAACTCTTCATCTTAGTTCATGTTTCCGTTCATTCTACCTCACCCACCCCCAAATGATGGCCTTCTGCCACAGCCACAGCAGTGTGGTGGTTGCGTCTCCATGGCGATGACTTGGGGGAGTCAAGGATTAGGCCTGACCTTCAGGAAGCTGTGCGCCATGACCCCTCTTAGCCCGAGCCTGTGATGTTCAAGCAGAGCCGAAGACTGAGGGGGCAGGGAAGAGGACAGAGGCATGTGGATAAAGGAAGTGGAGCTAGAACAGGAGCTGGAGCCAGTGTAAACAGCCTTGGCATGATAGTTGATTGTAGGGGGACAGTAATTTTTTTGACACAAGACAGGACCAGACAAAGTACATCCTCTCCCCCTTCCTGTCCTTGAGGTACGAGGGCCAGCTGTGTTGACTCTTGGCTGCCTGAGACACCACAGGCCCCCTCAGCACAATTTGGAGTCCTGATCCCAAAAGCCTGTTACATTTCAGGCCTGATAAAGACGGACAGGCGATACAGGGAGAGGAAGAAGGAGCTGGATATCAGGATGTAGGAGAGACAAGGAATTGCCTCATTCAGAGCCGAGCCAAGCGTCTCTCTCTACACAGCTTATGAACTGCCTGGCGGGAGTTCCCTGTTGCCTCCCTGGATAGAGATCTGCTGTGTGAGAGGAATATGGCAAGGGCAATCAGCGCTTTTATTAAAAGATGGATACCCAAAAACAAGGGTCTGCGTCTGAGTGGTAGAATCCCCAGTATCTCCAATTAACAGGAAGAGCCAACGTGATGTAGCAGGTGGAAGATCTCAAGTCCAATCTGCAGTATTAACAGGAAAAAACAATGTGGTGTAGTGGATCAGAGCAATGGACTCTAATCCAGAGAACCGGGTTCGATTTCACACTCCTCCAGATGCAGCCAGCTGGGTAACCTTGGGCCAGTCACAGTTCTCTCAGAGCTCTCACCGCCCCCCCCCCCAAAAAAAACAAGTCTAGCTTGCCACCTAGTGGTGCATAACGCTAAAAGAACTAGGCTGCCAGACCATCTTAGGATCTCCTGGCTATACTACACACAATGTCATAAGATAATAATTATTAATTATTATTTATTTTTCCAGTTAGCAAATAGTAGGTAACGAGTTATACCAATAAAGGTTTCTGGAATCAGGTAATGGGAAGAACCTCTTTCTGGGACCTTGGAGGGTCACTGCCAGTCAGAACAGACCAAAAGGCTCACTCAGTATAAGGCACCTTTGACGTGTTAAATGATCCAGCGTCTTATGCAAATTGCGTAAGAGAGCCAGCATGGCATAGTTGTTCTCGTGTTGGTCTAGGATCCGGGAGACCTGGGTTCGGATCCTCACTTCAGTCATGGATGCTTGCTGGGCGACCTTGGACTGGTCACACACTCTGTCTAACCTACCTCGTAGGGTTGTTGTAGGAGAAAATGAAGGAGAGGAGAACAATGTGAGCCACTTGGGATCCCCGTGAGAGAGAAAGGCAGGGTATAAATAAAGCAAATTCTAACCCCCCCCCCCCCCATATTTAGTTGCCTTCTACTGAATCAGCTGGTGGATCTACCTATTTCAGTACAGAATACTCTGACTGGCAATGGGACCTCAAGGATCTTAAGTCCTGGTGCCCGAGATTCCTGAACTGCCAGTCCCAAGAACTGAGCCTGGGAGAACGCATTTAATATATCATATTGCAATAAAACAAAATCACAGCTTCCTAGATCACCATCTTCAAGTATTTGAAGGGCTTTCATCTAGAGCAGGGGTACGGAACGTTGGCTCTCCAGGTGTTTTCTGCCTACAACTCCCATCAGCCCCAGCCAGCATGGCCAATGGCTTGGGCTGATGGGAGTTGTAGGCAAAAAACATCTGGAGAGCCAACATTCCCTACCCCCGATAGAGGATGGTGTAGAATTGTTTTCTGTGGCCCCAGAAGGTAGGACCAGAACCAACGGGTTGAAATTAAATCAAAAGAGTTTCCAGCACCACATTAGGAAGAACTTCATAACAGTTAGAGCGGTTCCCCAGTGGAACAGGTTTCCTCAGGAGCTGGTGGGCTCTCTTTCCTTGGAGGTTTTTAAACAGAGGCTAGGTGGCCATCTGAAAGCAATGAAGATCCTGTGAATTTAAGGGGAGGTGTTTCTGCATTGTGCCGGGGGTTGGACTAGATGACCCCAGAGGTCCCTTCCAACTCGATGATTCTAAGATTCTATAAGGTTCTGGAGCTCCGCTCCTGTGAGCTTCTGCCCAAAATGAGCCCTGTTTCCAAGACAGATAAAAAGAATACAGTTTTGCACATTACTTCTGGAATATGTTTCCACAAGAAACAGTGCTGGTCTCTCTGGCTTAGACAACATTAAAAGTCCAGGGACAAAAGGTCTCTCAAATACTGTTAGCCCTGGTGGCTAAATGGAGCCTCCATGTTCAGAATGTAGGGGGTGGTATTTGTGAGTTTCCTGCATTGTGCAGGGGGTTGGACTAGATGACCCTGAAGGTCCCTTCCAGTTCTATGTTTCTATAATTCTATGATTCTAGAACTTACAGAACAAAGTGCCAGGTGCCTACCAGTCACCTCGGTGCTTTCCATTCATTGGCCCAAAAGCTGGAAGGCGGGAGCAGCTTTCCTTCCTGCCGTCAGGAACTTGCCTGCGTGTCTACCCTTTCCTCCCCCCCCTTTCTCTTTTTTAATGAAGTTGACAATACAGGGAGGGGGCTCAAAATATCTCTGACGCACCTAGATTCCTCCCCCCCCCAACCTCTTTTCCTTGTTCTAGCAAGGGATTTATAGGACCCAAAATAGACGAGAGGTTAAACTTCCTCTTGTCGCTCATTCGGCGGGACAGGCCCTCGCTATTCCTGCCATAAATTCTCCCGCTAGCGTCTCCCTCCACCCGCTTCTGCCCAGTAGCTGCAGCAGCTTTTTGCCCTTGCAGAGGTCGTGCGTGTGAGCCATTCTACGGCAGGCCTAAGCGTGGCTGCAGCCCTCTGCCCAGGCACCCCTGGCTTCTACTCAGAATGGATGGCTTCCGGCCTCCCTCCTACCTTGCTGTCCTCCTTCCTGCCTCTGTTTTGCACGGCTCCCTCCGGACGGCGAAATAACAAAGCAAGGAAAGACTTTTTGACACAAGCCCATCCCCGGTGGGGATTCACCCAGCACATCAGACACGTCTGCGGGGCAGCCACGGCAAAAAGACGAGCATGCGCCTTCCTTTTTTTCACACTAGCAGCGAGAGAGGGGCTGGGAATGTGCAGATTCGGTAACCGCAGGAGCATCCACAACCGCTGATATCACAGCTTTTCGGTCCACGTGCTTCGGTTGTTGATGGACAGCTCATGTACATTCACGTGAGAAAGCAGCACTTGGGAAATGGTGCCAAGAGCCAGTGTGGTGTCATGGTTTGAATGTCCAGCCAGGTGTGATGCCTCTACATGCTATTCACCTGTGTAGAGGTATCCACCTATACAGGGCTTTTTTTGTCGCAGGAACTCCTTTGCATATTAGGCCACACACCCCTGATGTAGCCAATCCTCCTGGAGCTAACAGGAGGCCCTGTAAGAAGAGCCCTGTAAACTCTTGGAGGATTGGCTACATCTGGGGTGTGTGGTGTAATATGCAAAGGAGTTCCTGCTACAAAAACATATAGGCCAGGGATGACCAAACTTGCTTAATGTAAGAGCCACAACGAATAAACATCAGATTTTGAGAGCCACGAAACAGGAAGTCAGGCAGGCAGCAAATAGATGGGAGGAGGGAGGGAGAGGTGGAAAGAAAACAACTTCAACTTTAAATGCATTCCCCAAGCCCCCAGCTTGCTTGGCTTAGAGAAGTGATTTAAAGAGAGAAATGCCTTCTCCAAGTCAGCCAATGGGGTGGTGGGGGCTTCAAGAGGCACACAATGAGTGTGAAAGAGCCACATATGGCTCCTGAGCCACAGTTTGGCCACGCCTGATATAGGCCCAGGGGTGGAATTCAAGCAGGAGCTCCTTTGCATATTAGGCCACACACCCCTGATGGACCCAATCCTCCAAGAGTTTACAAGGCTCTTTTTTGTAAGCTCTTGGAGAATAGGCTACATCAGAGGGTGTGGCCTAATATGCAAAGGAGCTCCTGCTAGAATTCCACCCCTGTATAGGCCTATATATATATGAAGCATTAATTTCCATTTCTAAAGCTGGCTATGCTTAAGAACATAAGAGAAGCCATGTTGGATCAGGCCAATGGCCCATCCAGTCCAACACTCTGTGTCACACAGTGGCCAATATATATATATATATATATATATATATATATACACACACACACATACATACATACACACACACACACACTGTGGCTAATAGCCACTGATGGACCTCTGCTCCACATTTTTATCTAACCCCCTCTTGAAGCTGGCTATGCTTGTAGCCGCCGCCACCTCCTGTGGCAGTGAGTTCCACATGTTAATCACCCTTTGGGTGAAGAAGTTTCCACATGTTAGTCACCCTTTGGGTCACTGGCAAGTACTTGGATGGAAGACCTCCTTGGAATTCCAGCAGTATTCTTGTACAGTATGATTGTAATAAGACCATTATTATGCAAATACTAACTGCCATATTTCTCTCGTGCAGGTCCAGGTCTGGGGCTTGGCACTGTAGGTGGAATAACTTTTGGGGCCTTTCTAATTGGAGTCCTGCTCACTGCAGCGTTGTGGTACATCTACTCCCACACACGTAAGTAGTGGCACCACCGAGGGCCAGACCAGATATGACATTGGGAGTTCTGCGGTCGGAGTTCTCCATTGCTTTTTCTTTTTATGCAGCAGACATCTGGGTTGCAGTTCCAATGCTGGGGGATGTGTGTGTGTGTGTGTGTGTGTGAATGTGTTAGAGCAGGAATGTCAAACATATGGGCCATGGGCCAGAGGCAGCCCATCCAGAAGTCTTGTCCATCCCGCAAGCAAGTGGTCATGACCTTTATTGCCAGCCAGATGACAGAGGCTGTGGCTTCTCTCCCTGTATATTACCCAAGGGCTAATGTGTAACAGGCAGCAGAAGTGGAAGGGTGGGTGTTAGGGTGACACTCTGAGGAGATACTGTACAAGTGTTAATATTTTAAACATGTTTGTATTTTGAGTTTTGAAAAATCATTAATTGAATTTGCCTGTTTCCTTCATATATGTCTACAATACCTACCATCAGGGCTTGACTTCAGCAGGAGCTAACAGGATCACAGCTCCTGAACCTTTCTGATACCCTCCATCCTCCTCCCCACCTACCTTGTCTATTGAATCATAGGTGCAGCTGCATAACAATCCCTGGATTAGGAGAGCGGGCAGCCAGCCAGCCACCAGAAGCTTTGCCATACCCCCAGCAGTCCTCATTAACCCCTGGAGAAGCCCGTGCCACCCTTTCTCCACTTTTGGGTGGTGGATGGCTTGCTGGCCTTTTGACTGTGGTGGGGGTGGCCAAGGAGAGCCCCAGGTGAGCGAGGCCTGCTTGGGAAAATGGGAAGCCCAAGCAGGCTTCACTCACCCGGGGCTCTCCTTTCTTGCGTCGGGTTGCTTTTGGCTGTTGGGGGGGCGTATGCTAATGAGTTATACTAATGAGCTCCACCACCTATTTTTCTACAAAATGACCCCTGCCTATCATATTTTATGGCACACGTGGCCCGCCCAGCAAAGTGAGATTTATGTCAGATCTGGCCCTCTGAGTTTGACACCTCTGTCAGAATTCAATCCTTCCCAACTGCTGCACCATATTCCTGACTTGAAATGGCCTGACGGAGTGACTGTTTGCTTTGTTGGCACATCTGGAAATAGAGGGTGGGTTAAAATGCTCTTGAAAATGGCAAATGCATTTCTTTTTTAAAGCCGAAAGTACTTTTGTGAAAACTCTTTCCTGCGTTCCTTTTCCCTGACAAAGCATTACGTTGCTCATTAAAAAGCAAACATATGTTTCTTTTTGTGTTTCGTTTCTGAAAATCTGGTCATTCGGGAGTTTTAGGCTGCGATCACACATTCTGCACAAGGAAGTTTCAATCCAGTTTCAATGCACTTTCCAACTGGATTTTACTGCATGAACTGGTAAAATCCAGTTTGACAGTGCACTGAAAGTGGATCAAAGCCGCATTATTTAGCTTGTGTGACGGCAGCCTTATTGCGGTAGAGTCTGAATGGGGGAAATCTCTTTGTGATGGGAGTGTATTGGCTGGAGCCAGGGACGTCATGGACCTGTTCCACACCTCTTCAGAGTCACTTTGCAATTCTTTTTTTTTTAAGTGTTTCAAATGGGTATGTTTTAAATAAGGCAGGGGGCAATTGCAAAAGAGTTTTTGAGAGGCAAGCTGCAGGAGGGGCAGCACTGACGCCTGAATCAGAGGTTGATGGGGTGACTGTCTTTTACATTGGGAAGAGAATCCGCTGGGACTTTCTTTTTCCAGATAAACTTGCAGCTGTCCATTTTCTCTGAGGTCCCAATCGGAGATTCGGAATCTGCTTTGAAATATTTTCCCATTCAAGTCTCTCTTCCCTTCTACCTTTCTTTCAGCCTTCTTCCTGCCATACTCTGGATGTAGAACAAAGTAGGAGTCAAGTAGGATGAGGAACAAAGTAGGAGTTCAGAAGAAGTATGCATGCATATGAAAGCTTACCTTCTGAATAAAACGCTGATGGTCTTAAAGGTGCCACTTGACTCCTACTTTGTACTACTGCTTCAGACCAACAAGGGCTGCCCACTTGGATCTATACTCTGGATGTGTTTCTCTCTCCCCCCCCCCTCACCACCCATTCATTTTTTTAAAAAGGAAATGATGGAAATGCCAGTGGTGCAACTCCTCTGTTCCTAAAGACCAGCTGAGACTAACAACATAAACCCAAAGGGTTCCTATGACTCAAATTATTATAATAATAAACATGCATTTCTTACAAGAAAGACAGGCAAATGTTGCAATCCTCAATATATAGCCATCGAAACTCAGTCCAATAATAAAATACTCAGTTCATAGTAATCATGTAGATTCCAGCAGAGTCAATTTTTGCAGTCACGTTCCAATGTCATCAAATCCCATGAAAAAATATGCATGCAACAGGACAGCCGGTATCCCACTTCCTGTTTCATAAATTTCCTCAGGCATGGGGTTATAATTTTATTTCATAACATCAATGATTTTAGTACATAAGTTTATTTATTTTTATTTTATTTTTTTATTTTATCAGATTTATATCCTGCCCTCCCCTAATGGGCTCAGCGCAGCTAACAAAAACCACACAGAATACTAAAAAAACAATATACAATAAAATCAATTCTACACATTTCTACACATTTACAAAGGACAAGTGGTCTCTTGGCTTCCTTTCTTACAGGCAAATGCTCAGATGGCTCAAAATGCTCAGATGACTCAAACCCCTTCTTCCTTTTCCTCTCACTGATCCACAATCTTCCATTCTCCCCATAGAGAACCACCTACCCATTCCTGCAACATCCTCTTATTTCCGCCACATGGCCTCACGCTATCAACCCACAGCCTGTAACCGAACAGAATATCGCTCCGTGTTATCTTCCATCCTGATTGCCTTGGCCCAATTCCCCCTTAGACCGGGGAAGAACAGAGGGCTGATTTGTCTCTTGTCTTGTCAGAAGGCAAAATATCTGGCTGATGCGGACAGGAACTGGGGGTGGGGGAGTGGGTGGGAATCTGTATTTATCACTGCACTATGGGGGCACTTATCGGCCACAGCCCGGAAGTGGCGCCCATCTGCTTTCTCTTCCCTTGGTAACGTCTGATCAGACCAGGTTGTGATCCTGCCTTTCTTCTCTCCCACCTTCTCCCCTTTTCTGCCTGGCAACAAATCCCAGGTCCGCTGGCCAAGATGCAGCCTGTCTCGTCGAACCCCCCCGCCTCCGAGAGCAGCAGCACCAACCACAGCATCGGCAGCACACAGAGCACCCCCTGCTCTACCAGCAGCATGGCATAGCAACTTCAGGCTGGAGACCGGACAGGGACGCCGCTGACCCCTCCTTAGGGGGGGCGGCGTCAGAATTGCGGACAGTTATCCTTCTGCAAAGCCAGGAAGCCTCTCAGCGGAGAGGGCAAAAGAGAGGCTGTGGGTTGATTTTGTTTAACCTCCTCATAGGGGAGGGACAGTTCCAGCCAGCACTTTATAAGGCAACTCCCTGGGCAGCCGTGGAGATCTCCCACCCGGCAGAATCGTTGTGCCAACACGTTCCAGCGCCATCCGCCGTGCTGAGACACCCCCCAGCCGGTTCTTTCTGCAGGGGAAGCCTGCTCGGCCTTTGACTCACAAGCCCGCTGTCGTGATCCCGGAGAGCCAAGCGTTTCGCCCAGGACTGGATGGTTCAAGATGATTAATAACGGAACCCAACTTGCCTTTTTATTTAAACAGCAGTTATTTGTTCACACCTCTTGCAGGGACTGAAACTCGAGGATACCTCTCGTGCAGCCACCGCGGATACCGCTGCCCTCCCCACCCCAAGTCTGTGTTTTGACTGTTGTTGATGGCACACAAGGCCCTGTGGGGTAGTGATCAGAGGGTTGGGCTCAGGTGTGAGACCCCCTGGGTTTTATTCCCCGTTCTGCTATGAAGCTCTGTGGTTGGTCTTGGACCACTCACTCCGTTCCTCTCTCCCAGGGTTGTTGTGATGTTTAAAATAAGGAAAAGGAGAACCAAGCGTGCCACTCTTTGCATCTTGGAGGAAGGGTTAGGAAACCGTACTCAATAGATACAATAGTTCCCAATAGTTCTCAATAGATACAATAGTAGCAAAGGAAAAAACAAAAAATACAGTTTTTAGTGGGCATTAAGGAAAGGACTTCCTTCCCGGTTACGGTTCTCGAATTGCAGGCCTGAGAATCACAGGGTAACCTGTAGCATCATCTCCGGTCCCTGTTTTCTGTCCCTGCTAAATCACTGACCCTTTTTTGGGGGGGGGGGGCTGGAAGGGGGAGTATCTTGTGAGTCTTTTACCAGCATCAGTTGTCCTCTTTCCAGGTTCATCTCCTGCTCCAGGGTCGCTAGTCCTCAAGGTAGCATGTGCATAAAGACAAAGGTGCCCAGTGGCTCACAGCCTGTCCTTTTGTATGCTGGCAAGGCTCTTGTCAAACTCTCCCTAACAGCTTCTGTGTCTTTTTGGAGCATAACTGTAGGCTAAGGAACAGGGACAGACTGTGAACCGCGGCACCTTTGATTTATGTGTGCGTGAGAAACCTGGGCTCTGTTCCCCATTCTGCCACGAAGCTCTCTGGCTAGTCTGGGGCTGCTCAATCCATCCCTCTCTCCCAGGGTTGTTGTGAGATTTAAAATAAGGAAAGGAGAATCAAGGGTGCAGAGCCGGATTAACAATTAGGCCAAGTAGGCACTGGCCTATGAGCCCCCACACCTTTAGGGGTGCCAGACCAGCTCCCCCCCGCCCCAGTTTCCCCCCTGCTTGCAGCCCTCCCAGTGTGCACACACAGCCAGCAACTGAGCCGCTCTTTGCCCAACTTGCCTGGTGTGGCTGCTGCTGGCGTCGTTGCCAAGTTTGCCTCTCTCTGCCTTTCCCCTGTAGGGGCTTTGAAGAAGGTGCCTGCAGGCTGCAGCAGGGGCCATGGGCAGTGGGGTGGGCACTCCGAATCTGAGATAATTTGCAAGGGGGCCCCCAAGATTTTGACTGCTTAGGGGCCTCCACAGGGTTTAATCTGGCAATGCAAGGGTGCCGCTCTTTGCATCTTCGGGGAAGGGTTAGGAAACTGTACTCGATAGATACAATAGTGGCTAGAACATTATCGGTTCCCGTAGCAAAGGGGGGGGGGGGAAATACACTATTACAATTGATCTCTAGATGACCATGATGAGCTCCCTTGGACAAAATGGCAGCTTTGGAGGGCGGATTCTGTGGCATTATGCCCTGTTGGTGTCCCTCCCCTCCCCAAGTCCCGCCTTTCTCAGTCTCTAATCCCCCAATTTCCCCAACCCAGAGCTGGCCTCCCTATCGTTGGCCCGTAAACTGACTGCTGACTCAACATATCGAGAGCAGGCAAGGTGGGTGTGCATATTTTGGAACTTGTGGTTCTTGTGCTGTTTGAGGGTGCGGACAAAGCCCTCATCTAACAGGAAGGAGATCCCAGAAGGACTCTGTAGAGAGAGGAAGCCGGGGACATTTTCGCTTTCCTTGGAAGAGGTGGTCAGTAGTATGCAGAATCCTCAGAGAGGACCAGAGAGAGCTTTCTGGGTAATGTTCCGTTCTTCCATTCCCAAACAAAGAGCAGGGAGTTTGGGCCTGTTTCTGTTTCAAATCTTTCTTCTTACTGTATGTATATAAATAGTTATACATAGTTATCTATTTTATCACAGTGTATTTACAGGGAAATGCTTTTGTTGTCCTACGTTTTCTTCGATTGGATGTTGTTGTCTACATTCTCTTCGATTGGATGCTGAGCAAAATGGCCGCCTTGGGAGGGAAGGGGAAACTGCTGCCGTAACGCTCGCTTGGCAGGAAGTGCCTGGGCCAGCCCCTGACAGGATGTGCTACATTCCCACTGACGTGGACCTGATCAGGGAGATTGTCTGTAAAGAATAGTGGAAGAACCCTGCTGAGTCAGTAGAATATAGTGGGTTCAATGCATGGTAATGAAGCATCAGCTCTTTATTGATGACAGCATCTTGAGGCATACGCATAAGACTGCTGAATTGAGCCCACAGGGCGCATACTCAGGGCTCTTTTTCTAGCAGGAGCTCCTCTGCATATTAGGCCACACCTCCCTGTGGTGGTGTGGCCTACACACCCATCTTCCCACACAAGTGTTTGATTGGTCCATTCAAACCAGTAGGAGGCCCATGATTGGAGCAGGCCAGCGGGGTTTTGGATCCTGCTGCCCATTGTTCCCAAGTCCCCAAGCTCTGGCCGTCTGGCTCCAATGAGCCAGGCAGGAACACGCATTCAGTTCTCACTTGAGTCCGCATACATTACAGTCAGACTGAGGGTCTTTTCAAGGCCGTGTTAAAATGGTTTCCCCCAATTGGCAACATGTGCTCAGGGCTTTTTTTGTAGAAAAAGCCCGGCAGGAACTTTTTTTGTATATTAATTAGGTGATACCCCCTGACATCACCATTGTTTCACACAGGGCATTTTTGTAGAAAAAGCCCAGCATGAAATCTTCATATTAGGCCACACCCCCTGGCACCAAGCCGGCCAGAACTGCGTTCCTGTGTGTTCCTGCTAAAAAAAAAAAAAGCCCTGCGCATACTCAGGGCTCTTTTTCTAGCAGGAGCTCCTCTGCATATTAGGCCACACCTCCCTGATGTAGCCAATCCTCCTGGAGCTTACAGTAGGCCCTGTACTAAGAGCCTTCTAAGCTCTTGGACGATTGGCTACATTAGGGGGTGTGGCCTAATATGCAAAGGAGCTCCTGCTAGAAAAAAGAGCCCTGTGCATACTTATTATTGCTGTCTGCTGGTGGCCTCAAATGCGAAATCCACTTTGTGGACTACATCATCTATAATACCGAAGTTTGAATCCAGCAAAGTTTAATTAATGCATACAAAACTTTGTTCTGTTGCTTCAGATTGACACCTGAACCCATAATCTATAATGACATCTGGTTATTGTGCTCAGGTGGATGGGGATTGATACACCAGGCCGGTTCAGTTTCTTTTTGTCTGTTTCTACATTTGACAGAAGATCCTCTCTCAGTCCGCATTTAAAATGTTCATCTACATTGCATACCTCCGTCACTTCTGTCTTGCTTTGTTTTATCTTGTCGTCTACACTCATTTTCTTGAATTGTCACTGAAAGCGGTTTCACCTGAGTTGCTCCTCACTTCAAAAAGGGAAAGGTAGTCCCCTGTGCATGCACCAGTCGTTTCCGACTCTAGATCACACATCACAACATTTTCACAGCAGACTTTTTTACGGGTGGTTTGCCATTGCCTTCCCCAGTCGTTGACACTTTCCCCCCAGCAAGCTGGGGACTCATTTTATCAATCTCAGAAGGATGAAAGGCTGAGTCAGTCTTGAGCTGGCTACCTGAACTCAGCTTCCACTGGGATCATACTCAGGTCATGAGCAGAGCTTGGACTGCAGTACAGCAGCTTACCAGCTATTTCTTCTTAACCTGAGGACTGACTTTTAAAATATCAGCCCAACACTCAATTGATGGTAAAAAGGTCGAGGTAGTCCCCTGTGCAAGCACCAGTCGTTTCTGACTCTGAGGCAACATTGCATCACAATGTTTTCACAGCAGACTTTTTACGGGGTGGTTTGCCATTGCCTTCCCCAGTCATCGACACTTTCCCCCCACCCGCCCAGCAAGCTGGGTACTCATTTTACCAATCTCAGAAGGATGAAAGGCTGAGTCAACCTGGAGCTGGCTACTTGAACCCAGCTTCCACCGGGATCAGTCGTGAGCAGAGCTTGGACTGCAGGACTGCAGCTTTACCACGCTGGGACTCCTCACTCCTCACTTTTCAACAGGAGTTTTCTGCAAGCAGATTCAATGCTCATAAAATCAGAATCAGCCCTGAGTGTAGAAGCAGCCTTTGTGTTGGTGTCTTGTGTTGCACTGTGTTAGACCAGACAGACAATTCCTATAACCATCTTAGTGCGGTGAAACGAGTGTGGATCTCAGGCAGCAGGGAGCCAGCCAATCTTTTCACCTCAGCAGCGAGGGACCAACACAAAAAGAGACCGAGCTGGCCTGATGTAGCAGTTCCAGGGCTCATTTTGTAGCAGGAGCTCGTTAGCATATTAGGCCACACACCCCTGATATAGCCAATCCTCCTGGAGCTTAAAGTAGGCCCTGTACGAAGAGCCCTGTCAGCTCTTAGAGGATTGGCTGCATCAGGGGTGTGTGGCCTAATATGCTACAAAATGAGCCCTGATCAGTTTTATGGTGAAGAAATCAGACATTGAATAACCAGAATTTGGATGGTGGTGGTGGAAACTGGGCAGAGAACCAGGAAACTGGCAATCTCTGCAGCAATAGGAAAGCCGTACTGCTGTTCAGATCACAGAGTAATCCGGCACGAGCCCTTTTTTCGGGTGCCCAGAGAAGCCCCTCCCTCCCCGCCACCACGGAAGGCATCGAGAGACAGCGAACCTCCCATTCGTTTTGTACTTGTATTTGATCTGTAAATATTGGTTTGCAGAACCTGTTGTAACCATAATATTGTATCACATGTTGGATTTAATCTGCAGCCCGTGGAGATTAAAATTTAAACCATGCCAACGGCCAAACGTCACCTATTTTTTTTGGTGCCAAACTCTTGCCGATCCAGGCCTCGGTTGAACTCTGAACTCCCTTAGAGAATTCAGTTATGCCCAGCATGTGTGTGTGTGAGAGAGAGTGTATGAGAGAGAGGGGGGTTAAGACCTAGTTTGGTGTAGTGGTTAAGTGTGCAGACTCTTATCTGGGAGAACCAGGTTTGATTCCCCACTCCTCCATGTGCAGCCAACTGGGTAGCCTTGGATCAGTCACAGTTCTCTCAGAGCTGTTCCTCTCTAGAGCAGTTTCTGTCAGAGCTCTCTCAGATCCACCTATCTAACAGGGTGTCTGTTGTGGCGAGGGGAAGGGACAGGAGATTGTAAGCTTCTCTTCAGGTAGTGAAGGGTGGGGTATAAATCCAATCTCCTCTTCTTTTGAGCCTTGTCTTGGATGGCCCAGGCTAGCCTGATCTTCTCAGATTTTGGATGTTAACCAGAGTTGGCCATGGTTAGGCCTTGGGTGAGATGCCACCAGGGAAGTCCAGGGTCCAGACACAGAGGCAATAGCAACACCACCTCTGAACACAGTGCCAGTTTGGTGTAGTGGTTAAGTGTGCGGACTCTTATCTGAGAGAATCGGGTTTGTTTCCCCACTTCTCCACTTGCAGCTGCTGGAATGGCCTTGGGTCAGCCATAGCTGTGGCAGAGGTTGTCCTTGAAAGGGCAGCTGCTGTGAGAGCCCTCTCAGCCCCACCTACCTCACAGGGTATCCGTTGTGGGGGGAGAAGATATAGGAAATTGTAAGCCGCTCTGGGCCTCTGAGTTTCAGAGTATAGGGCAGGGTATAAATCCAATATCATCTTCTTCTTCTTTGCCTTGAAAACCCCACAGGGTCATTGTAAGTCAGCTGTGACTTGATAGCAAAAAAAGAAATGCACACACACATACCTAGAGCCAGGAATATATATACTGAATGAAGCAGAACTGGCAGCACCATAGCCAGGATTTTTGTTTTTGGGGGGTTTGGGGGGGGGGAGCAGGCAGGGGGCAGTTTAGCACAGTGGAGCTTACCTTTGAGGAAACCAGCTAAATGGGTTGGGCTGTGCAAAGGAATAGAGAAGCTGCTCTCGTGTTGTTTTGACTAAGAAGCTGACATTTATAGGAAACTTCATGTTAATTTTACTTGTGGAGGACTTCGGCGGTTTGGATTGTTCAGAACTGTCACCTTCGGGGGCGGGGGGGGGGGTTTAAAGGTTTTGTCATAGTTTCCAGCCTCACCCAACAACCTTTTAGAAAGGCGAATGAAATGGTCAGTTCGCACGCACCTCTAGCTAGTCAGTTCTTTTCTGCCCAACAACACTTTAGAAATGCTAATGACCTCCCTGGTCAGACAATGATGATCAATTCACATCTCCAGCTGCAAGATGACAGCTAGCTGGGAAATAAAAACAGCTTTTACCTACAAAAGGGGTTTTTCCCCTCTGTCTCTCCTATCATAGCAGACACGGTACAATCAATCTTCTGGCTGGGCTGGACAAAATGGAGAGGGGGCATTGCCTGGTGAGAGTCCTCTTGTAGTTATGGGTCTGTACCCTGGTCTCCTTGTAGGAAGGGTTTTATAAGCATATTTGCAGAAAAGGACAACTAGAATGATTAAAGGGTTGGAACACTTTCCCTATGAAGAAAGGCTTGGGGCTCTTTAGCTTGGAGAAAAGTCAACCGAGGTTTACCAACTGAGGTTTACAAGTTAACTGAGGTTAACTTGTAAACCATGATAGAGGTTTACAAGATAATGCATGGGATAAGAAGGTAGAGAAAGAAGTCCTTTTCTCCCTTTCTCACAATACAAGAACTCATGGACATTCAATGAAATTGCTAAGAAGTTGGGTTAGAACTGATAAAAGGAAGTACTTCTTCCCCCAAAGGTTGATTAACACATGGAATTCACTGCCACAGGAGGTGGTGACAGCTACAAGCATAGACGGCTTCAAGAGGGGATTGGATAAACCTATGAAGCAGAGGTCCATCAGTGACCATTAGCCACAGTGATGCTGTGACTGGGCAGTGATGCTCTGTATTTTTGGTGCTTCGGGGAGGACTGAAAGGGCTTTGAGTGTCCTAGCCGCACTGATGGACCTTCTGATGGCGCCTGGGTTTTTGGCCACTGCATGACACAGAGTGTTGGACAGGATGGGCCATTGGCCTGATCCAACATAGCTTATCTTATGTTTTTAAGAATGTAGAAGACTGCAAACAGCATCTTCCAGGCAGTGCCCCTGATTATGGAATAACTGTGCAGTTCCAGCCTTCCACCCCAGTTTGCAATTAGCAGAGCTTAAGCTGACACATCTGATATGTTAAGACAGGTTGAAGGATAGGGCTGCCAATCCCCAGGTGGGAATACACAATAGGCTACAAAGAGGAATGAAGTTGTAAACAAACCACTCTGTAAAAAATGTGATTACAAAATATAATTCATACAGGGAAAAGAGTGCATTTCAGCAACCTCATAATTTTATGTACCTCATGTGCCTATTTATGCACATATATACACCATTGTGCAAATAGTCCAAAACATCATAAGTCCCCGAAAAGAGCTCCAATGGACTGCTAGCAGAGTAAAGTCCATTTCAGACTGCTAGGTCCTTCCTCCAGGGAGTGTCTTGCAAAACTTGTGGTATATGTGTAGAAAATATAAAGAAGAAGAAGAAGAAGAAGAAGAAGAAGAAGAAGAAGAAGAAGAAGAAGAAGAAGAAGAAGAAGAAGAAGAAGAAGAAGAAGAAGAAGAAGAAGAAGAAGATGATGATGATGATGATGATGATGATGATGATGATGATGATGATGATGATGATGATGATGATATTGGATATTATATTTGTATCCCGCCCTCCACTCCGAAGAGTCTCAGAGTGGCTCACAATCTCCTTTACCTTCCTCCCCCACAACAGACACCCTGTGAGGTGGGTGGGGCTGGAGAGGGCTCTCACAGCAGCTGCCCTTTCAAGGACAACCTCTGCCAGAGCTATGGCTGACCCAAGGCCATGCTAGCAGGTGCAAGTGGAGGAGTGGGGAATCAAACCCGGTTCTCCCAGATAAGAGTCTGCATACTTAGCCACTACACAATGTTCAGTTCTTTCACAAATACATGCACAATCGGAACACTGCTGCCTCCATCTGGTCAGCAAGTTAATTACATCCTAGGTGGGGGCAGGGGATTCCCCAGTTGGGAGGCCCTCCCCCACTTCAGGGTCATCAGAAAGCAAGGGGAGGGGATGTCTGCTGGGCACTCTATTATTCCCTATGGAGACCAATTCCCATAGGATATAATGGAGAATTGATCTGCAGGTATCTGGAGCTCTGGGGAGCTGTTTTTTGAGATAGAGGTACCAAATTTTCAGCATAGCATCCAGTGCCCCTCCCCCCAAATACCCTCCAAGTTTCAAAAAGATTGGACCAGGGGGTCCAATTCTATGAGCCCCAAAAGAAGGGGCCCCTATCCTTCATTAATTCCAAGAAAGAAAGGAATTAAAAGGTATGCAGTCCATTTAAATGAGATACCCAGAGCTCCCTTTGGAGTTCAGTCATGCTTGTCACATCCTCGCTCCTGGCTCCACCCCCAAAGTCCCCAGATATTTCTTGAATTGGACTTGGCAACCCTATTGAAGAGACACCACCTCTATTGAAAAAAACAAGATTCGCCAGCACATCTGACCAATTTTACAGGATATTTGTGTTCTTCTGTCAGCTGCTGGACTCCGTGCAAATCTTGCTTGATCTGGGACTTCTTAAATCTCTGTTGATGGGAGATGCTCAAAACTGAGTGTGGGGGTGGGGAGGGTGATGGGGCAGCACTATAAGACCTGGGGGGGGCTCAGCAGGCATCGCAGAATCCTCCAGCCAGACCCACTGACTTCAGCTCAATATGGGAAGTGGAGCTCCCAGTCACCCAGCCCTGCTTTCTTGACGTTACTGCCCAAATTGGAGATGCCAACAAGAAACAGTGAAGCGAAAACAGAAGGCACTAGTTGCAATTTCCCATCAGTGCAACTATTATTTATAAAATTTTATTATTATTATTATTATTATTATTATTATTATTATTATTATTATTATTATTATTATTATTATTATTTGTAGAAGGCTTTCACAGCCAGAGTTCATTAGCTGTTGTAGATTTTCTGGGCTGTATGGCCTTGGTCTTGGCATTGTAGAACCTGATGTTTCTCCAGCAGCTGTGACTGGCATCATCAGAGGTATAACCCAGAAAACTGGAGTTCTCTCTGGGTCAAAGTGAGAAGAAGATGGCAGGCAGGTAATTTATATCTACTCCGGAAGGTGTGGTAGGGCTGACTCATTATCTTGTAGGAGTTTCCCAGGCTGTGACATGCTAATAGAGGAGCTTCCCCGAGGAAGTTCTTTTGCGTATGGATTGGCTGTTGGAATTCTAATCTTATCTGTAGTGCTGTTGTAAGATGTAGAGCGTTCTGTGCTTTTCACGACAGGAAACCATGCCCAATTCATTTTTAAACTCTCTTCTTTCCTGTTGAAATTGTGATTATGTTTATGGATTTCAATGGCTTCCCTGTGTAATCTAACATGGTTATTGGATGTGTTGTCCAGCATTACAGTGGGGTTTTTCACACTTACCAGTGGAAACCGGAAGGGAATCAGTATTGTGCCACCCTGGAGTAACCCGGGACAAGGATGGGCATTTCAGACACTTTCCGGTAGGGTTCTGTGTCTGAAGCAAGCCATTTCACACTGTTCCAATTTTATCTTGCTTCCGGGGGTGCCGGCCATTTTCACGCCCTGTTTTGCTGGTCAGCACACAATCTCTGCCTTTTGGGGGGGGGGCACATCAGGCTAAGAGCATTATAGTACTATAGTGCTATAACAACATATCAGTACAGAAAATCAGACATCTCAATGGAGCCCAGGCATCCTGATGTTGGTGCTGTTGCACTATATTGATGTCATAGCGCTATAACGCTTTTAGCCCGACATTCCCGCCAAAAAAAGGTCGGAGATTGTGCCAGCAAAAAAAGGCACAAAAACAGCCAGCACTCCCAGAATTGCTACTGGGGATTTCACACAGCGTCCCATAGTGATTTCAACCCGGAAGGAGGGGTTGAAAACTGGAGGGAATTGCTCTTAGTAAAAAATATCAGAAGGACATTCAGACACCACCAACCCTCTTCCGGTGAAAAAATATATCATATTTACATATTGATTCAATTATATAGATTTTTTTACACAATTTTCAAAAAAGAGGGACGCAGAGCGTCTCCAGTAGCAATTTCACATTGGCTACAGCTCAGTATGTGGCTTCTTGTGCAATTGCTGCTGGAGACGCTCTGCGTCCCTCTTTTTTGAAAATTGTGTAAAGAATCTATATCATTGAATCAATATTGGTCCCAGGTCTGATGAAGACTGGAAAGAAACAAGTACTTAATCGATTGGCTTGTCACCACACTACTTTGGGACTTGAATATACATGTTTTGGACATTTGGACTGATTTCTATATACTTCTTAGTAAATTGGTCACTAGCTGGCATTTTTTGTTGTGTTTTCCATTATAGTGACCTCTCTCGGATTGTATTCTGTACCGGAATACTTAGGCTGTGTGAAAAAGCTCAGTGTCTTGGAATAAGGTACTGTGTCCTGTTCAAGAATACTCCTGAACAGAAGAAGCTGCTCCTTGAATGAATTTGACCATTTTAAATCATGACAAATCCCACTGGAAGTCAGACCTAAAGTTGGGTTGAGCCAGCTTGCGTGGAGAGGGCTTGCTCTCCATTGAAGCAATATTAACCAAGTCATTTAATGGATTACGTCGGTATGAAATTGCACTGGAATAGAGTAAAAATCCAGCAGCGCCTTGGAGACTAACAGGGCAGGAGCTTTTGTGAGTCACTGCTCAAGTGAATGTCTTGGCTTTGTTTGTAACTGATACCTTTTCATTCATATTACGATGTTTTTTTACCTGTTGCTGTGACCCGCTTTGCACCCACAATAGTAGGGGAGAATGGATACAAATCAAACAAACGGTGATTCAACCTACCTTATACTGAAACAAGCAATTAAAATCTACGTCAGCGTTTCCCATTTGCAGGGTTGCAACCCGGTACCGGGCCATGGAAGTCTCAATACCGGGTCACCAGGGGAGCCCGACAGCCCCATCCCCTCTATTTATCTTTGGTGCTGCATGCCGCGCCGCGCTCCAGCCCCTGTCCCCTAAGCCGCCACCACCTGTAGTGCTCAGAGAGCACTACAGACACTGTGCGCTGGCCAGAAGCCCTCCCTCGTCCCTCTCTGATGTTCAGAGAGGGCAGGGAAAGCTCCTGGCCAGCATGCAGTGTCTGTATCGCTCCCTGATCGTCCTCCGCCCGGACCACAGGGTAGGGTTGCCAAGTCCAATTCAAGAAATATCTGGGGACTGGGGTTGGAGCCAGGAGACATTGGGGGTGGAGCCAGGAGACATTGGGGGTGGAGCCAGGAGCAAGGGCGTTACAAGCACAATTGAACTCCAAAGGGAGTCCTGGCCATCACATTTAAAGGGACCACACATCTTTTAAAATGCTTTCCTTCCATAGGAAATAATGGATAGGGGCACGTTCTTTTGGGGCTCAAAGAATTGGATCCCCTGGTCCAATCTTTTTGAAACTTGGGGGTATTTTGGGGGGGAGGAACTGGATGCTATACTGAAAATTTGGTGCCTCTACCTCAAAAAAGATTCTGCCCCCCCAGAGCCCAAGATACCCAAGGTTCAATTCTCCATTGTTTCCTATGGGAATAAGTCTCCATAGGGAATAATGGAGTTCCCAGCAGACATTTCCCTCCCCCCACTTCTGATGACCCTGAAGTAGAGGGAGGGCCTCCAAACTGGGGGATCCCCTGCCCTCACCTGGGGATTGGCAACCCTACAACGGGGAGAGAACCGGGCCACAGAGGGAAAAAGTTTGGGAAACCCTGCGCTACATCCTTCACCGGCATCCCCAGCCCTCTGCAATGATCTTCATTCAGCATGTTCTGTGTCCCACTAAAACACTCGGGCAACCGAAACGTCCTCTGCACGTGTCCACATTCATCGAACGTTCTTCTGGAGCTGCTCAATACAAAAGCGACAAGAAGATCCTTCTTGTTCAGGGCTGACCCTGACACTTGGCAAACGAGGCAATTGCCCAGGGCGCCAGGCCTGCCAGGTGCATCGAACTGGGTGCCCCCCGTGGGACTTGGTGACATTATCAGTGGGGGGGGGGGGAGCCAGAAATTAGCCTTGCCTAGGGTGCCAGACAGTCTAGGGCCGGCCCTCTTCTTGTTGCTCTTAGAGTTTTCACGGAAAACACACAGTCACAGGTGACAGGACCAGCCTATTTTAATAGTGCAATCCTGAACAGAGTTTAACCCTTCTGAGTTCATTGGCATTAGATAAGTGCAGGCCTTGAATTCAGCAGGAGCTCACAGGAACTCAGCTCCTGAACCTCTCTGAGGGTTCCCCCTCTTCCTCCCCACCTCCCTTGTCCGTTGAATAGGAGGTGCAGCTGCATGACAATCCCTGGATTAGGAGAGCGGGCAGCCAGCCAGCCACCAGGGGCTTTGCCACACCCCCGGTAGTCCTCATTAACCCCTGGAGAAGCCCACACCACCCTTTCTCCACTTCTTATGTGATTTTGGGTGGCGGGTGGCTTGATGGCCTTTTGACTGGAGCAGCAAGCCACCTCTCTCTCTCTCCCTCCCTCCCTCCCTCTCTCTCTCTCTCTCTCACACACACACACACACACACACACACACACCCCTTCTCTGCATCAGGGACAACCTCTCTTTTCCACAAAAGTTGGCCAGTTTCTCCTTCCTATCACCGAGAATGGAAGAGAGACCATTTTCAAGATCTATCTCAGCAAGATTTCTCCCCTTTTTTCATTGATACAATTGCAAGGTGTTGGAATCCAGTGGCGCCTTTAAGACCAATAACGTTTTATTCAGAATGTAAACTTTCGTGTGTATGCACACTTTATCAGGCAATGAAACGGATGCACACAAAAGCTTACATCCTGAATGAAACTGTGTTGGTCTTAAAGGTGCTACGGGACTCCAACGTTGTTCTGTCGCTTCAGGCCAACACGGCTGCCCATCTGGATCTAACTGCGAGGTGCGTCACGAGTCTAGAGAAAGCAGGTCGTACATTAAACACTTTTTTGTCCAGGGTGCCTTTAGAGTGCCTACAAACAGTACGACAGCACCACCTAGTGGCAATTTAAAACATTGCAAGTGTCAGGCATAGCTGGGCAGAGGTGGGACTGTGCACCAAACAATGCTTTGCAACTGAATTGTGGACATTTCATTTGATCCTAAGAAATAGCGTGGGGGAGGAGGGACACCATCTGGATAAAGGCTGTGGCTCTGATGACCCCCCCCCCCATGTTAACTGGTCCCTCCTCACCAGGGCTTTTTTTGTAGCAGGAACTCCTTTGCATATTAGGCCACACACCCCTGATGCAGCCAATCCTCCTGGAGCTTACAGTAGACCCTCTCCTAAGAGCTCTGTAAGCTCCAAGAGGATTGGCTACATCAGGGGTGTGTGGCCTAATATGCAAAAGGGTTCCTGCTACAAAAAAAGCACTGGCCGTTTTCCCACTGAGCTTACCTCGGAGCGACGTCCCTCTTCACCGCGCAGCGTCTGCGCGGATTTCCCACCAACTGCTCCGAGTAACCAAGTAGTGTCGCGGCTTTTGCGTCGCTAATGTAAACTGGTTTTTAGCGGTTTCCATTTGTGACGCAAAAGGTCGGGAACTTCCTGGTTCCTCGGAGCAGCCTCGGAGCAGTTGGTGGGAAATCCGCGCAGATGCTGCACGGTGAAGAGGGACGTCGCTCCGAGGTAAGCTCAGTGGGAAAATGGCCACTGTTTCCAATTGAAAGTGCCCTAATGGAGCTGACCCAAAGGTTTGTCTGGTTAACATCTTGTTCCACATGGTGGTCAGTTGTATCTGGGAAACAGGATGGAGACAACAGACTTGGCCCAGCCATTCAGTCACTGATAAAGGTAGTTGCCTCTGAATATGGAGGCTCCATTTAGCCACCAGGGCTAATAGTGTTTGAGAGACCTTTTGTCCCTGGACTTGCCCTATCTCCTTTTAATGTTGTCTAAGCCAGAGAGACCAGCACTGTTTCTTGTGGAAACATATTCCAGAAGTAATGTGCAAAGCTGTATTCTTTTTATCTGTCTTGGAGACAGGCCTCATTTTGGGCAGAAGCTCACAGGAGTGGAGCTCCAGAACCTCATTCAATCTTAGAATCATCGAGTTGGAAGGGACCTCTAGGGTCATCTAGTCCAACCCCAGGCACAATGCAGAAAACTCACAAACACCTCCCCTTAAATTCACAGGATCTTCATTGCTTTCAGATGGCCATCTAGCCTCTGTTTAAAAATCTCCAAGGAAGGAGAGCCCACCACCTCCCGAGGAAGCCTGTTCCACTGAGGAATTGCTCTAACGATCAGGAAGTTCTTCCTGATGTTGAGCCGGAAACTCTTCTGATTTAATTTCAACCCATTGGTTCTGGTCCTACCTTCTGGGGCCACAGAAAACAATTCCACCTCATCCTCTATGTGACAGCCCTTCAAGTACTTGAAGATGGTGATCCTATAACCTCTCAGCCGCCGCCTCTCCAGGTTAAACATGCCCAGCTCCTTCAACCTTTCCTCATAGGACTTGGTCTCCAGATCCCTCACCATCTTTGTCGCCCTCCTCTGGACCCGTTCCAGCTTGTCTATATCCTTCTTAAAATGTGGTGCCCAAATTTTAACCTCTAGATTTTATTGTGCTTTTTTTAAATCTCCCCCCCCCCCCCCGAAAAAACTTGCTTCCGGGCTCCATTGTTCAACCCCCCTGTGAGAATTTTGCTGAACTCTAAGATTTGACAAACTTTCTAATATTTTTCCCCACAAAAAGATGGGGAAATAACCAAAACATATAAAGCAGAGTGCTGGAAATCTTCATCCTGCCACTGGGGCCACATAGGAGAAAGTAATTTAAAAAGTATGGTGGGAGTAAAGTTTTATTGTGACAATGATAATTCAAGAAGCATTTTAAGGTAGATGCTGAGCTGATATAATTTAGTCCACCTTCCGGTGATGTCAGAGGTGTGCGGCACATGCAAATGAGTTATGCCAATGAATTGTGCTCCTGCACCTCTTTTCCTATGAAATGAGCCCTGCATTTTTAACTGTCTGGAAATCAACTGCCCAGTGATTTTGGTTGAGTGAGGGAGAAAAAGTTCTCTCTGTTAACTTTCTCCATTCTGTGCATATGCTTTATCTAGGGACTTTCAGAGACTATCCAGCACCATCTGCTTTGAATTTCCTTCAGAAAAGAGGAACCAAGATTAAGAATTTGTCCAAATTAATACAGAGGAATTTACCCAAAGGCACGAGAGACACTGAAAAAAGAAGTTCTAATGTCAGTTCTTTATGTCGAACGACTATTCCACTTGTTCCATAGCTGTTGGGCAGAAACGCCACATTTTTTTTTTAATTCCAAAAGACATAGGAAGTCGCTTTTAAAAAGGAATCAAAGTCCAGCTTTAAAAACAGTTCAAGCCTTTAATTTTTTTTATAAAAGAAAAAGAAAAACAAAAGGCCTGAGATAAATTACTTTTTCAGTTAAATTAGCCTTTCTAGCTGAGGGGCAGGAAGAGAAACCCTGACAGAAGGAACCAAAAAGTTATTTTTAAAATCCAGAACGTATCTGTGTGTTCTTGGCCAGAGGCTGAGAACTGATGGTGCCATCTGTGTGGGGTGGGTTAGGAGCCCGGTTCAGCCTCTTAAGAATCTCGAGAATTCCTGCGATCGAAAGGGGAGAGATGCCCCGCAACAGGAGGGAATGGAAGAAGAAGAAGATGATGATATTGGATTTAGATCCCACCCTCCACTCTGAATTTCAGAGTCTCAGAGCGGCTCACAATCTCCTTTATCTTCCTCCCTCACTACAGACACCCTGTGAGGAGGGTGGGGCTGAGAGAACTCTCACAGCAGCTGCCGTTTCAAGGATGACTCCTGTGAGAGCTATGGCTGACCCAAGGCCATTCCAGCAGCTGCAAGTGGAGGAGTGGGGAATCAAACCCGGTTCTCTCAGATAAGAGTCCGCACACTTAACCACTACACCAAACTGGCTCTGTGTTCAGAGGTGGTGTTGCTATTGCCTCTGTGTCTGGACCCTGGACTTCCCCGGTGGCATCTCACCCAAGGCCCAACCGAGGCCAACTCTATACCAACCTGGAAGGGGATCGCTGTGCCAAGAGAATCAAGGCCCCAGCATTGACACTTGCGCACTAGTCCCATCGTATTGAAGGAAGAAACCACCAACAAGGAGGCATAGAAACTTTCCTACAGAACCATGGAAGCCAGGGGTGTCAAACATGTGGCCCAGGGGCCGAATCAGGCCCTCGGAGGGTTCCTATGAGGCCCCCAAGCAATTGGCTCTTGTCTGTTTCCTTCTCCCTCTCTCTTGCTTCCTTATGCATCTCAGCTTGCTTTGCCAGGCTCTCTCAATCGCACAGTGGAGCTAGTGAGCAAAGCCTCTCTTTCTGCTATTGGTTGAGGCTCCTCCCCCTGCTGATCCCCTGGGGAAGGAGGGAAAGAGCCAGAGCTTCCTTTGCCTAGTTCCCTGGATCCCGTGGGAGAAATACAAAGAAAGCACCTTTAAGACCAACGTGTCAATATTTTAAGCATGCTTTAAGTGTGTGTGTGTGTGCGTGTTTTTAGTCATGTTTGTCTGTGTCCTTTAAAAAGTTTATATCTCTGCTACCTAATCTTAAATCGGTACACACACAGCCCGGCCTGACGTGGCCCAGCCCGACATGGCCCGGTCCGGCCTGGTAAGGTCTCATTTAGGTCAGATCTGGCCCTCATAGCAAATGAGTTCCACACCCCTGGTGCAGACGGTGAGCTGAAGGTATGACCCTTCCAAACATTCACACTCACTGCCAGAAGACAACGTTCAGATCCAGACCGTGACACTTTCTGTTCTGCACAGACTCAGGGTCTGGAAATTCAGGGGCGTCAACCAATGGCCCCCCTCCCCTTTCCACTGAATTAGCAGCTGGAAATTCAGTAGCGCCCTTCCAAAATTCAGGCACGTAAAGATATGCCCCCCCCTCTCCCTTCCACTCTAAGTTTGCAGAGCAGCACCCTAGGATGCTAGGAAGGTCGGAGGCTTGAGGCGCCTGAATTTCCAGCTGATATAGCCGCTGGAAATTCAGGCGTGTCAAGCCATGGGCCCCCTTCCCTTTCCACTCTAAGTTTGGAGAGATGCACTTTTGGAAGCTAAGAAGCTATAGCCGCTGGAAATTCAGGCACGTCAAGCCATGGGCCCCCTTTTCCTTTCCATTCTAAGTTTGCAGAGTAGCACCCTAGGATGCTAGGAAGGTCAGAGTGGAAATTCCCCCCTCCCCTTTCCACTCTAATTCAAGCCATGGTCCCCTTCTCCTTTCCACTCTAAATTTGCAGAGTAGCACCCTAGGGTGCTAGCAAGGTCAGAGGCTCGAAGCGCCTGAATTTCCAGCGGCTATAAGCGCTTCAAGCCTCCGACTTTCCTAGCTTCCAAAAGTGCATCTCTCCAAACTTAGAGTGGAAAGGGGAGGGGGGGCTATGGCTTGACCCACCTGAATTTCCAGTGGCTATAGCTGCTGGAATTAGCCACTGGAAATTCAGGCGCTTCAAGCCTCCGATCTTCCTAGCATCCTAGAGTGCTGCTCTGCAAACTTAGATGGAAAGGCGAGGGGTGGGGAAAAGGAGAGGGCTAGAGCCGCTGGAAATTCAAGGCGCTTCAAGCCTCCAGCCTTCCTAGCGTCCAAAACTATCTCTCCAAACTTAGAGTCAAAAGGGGAGGGGGGGGCATGGCTTGATGTTGGAAAGAGATGTTGGATAAACGCACTTGATATTTGGAGAGATGCACTTTGGATGCTAGAAAGATCAAAGGCTTGAAGCGCTTGAATTTCCAGCGGCTATAGCTTCCTAGCTTCCAAAAGTGCATCTCTCCAAACTTAGAGTGGAAAGGGAAGGGGGCCCATGGCTTGACGTGCCTGAATTTCCCGGGCTGTAGCCGCTGGAAATTCAGGCGCTTCAAGCCTCCGATCTTAGCAGCATCCAAAAGTGCATCGCTACAAAGTTAGAATGGAAAGGGGAGGGGGACCACGGCTTGACGTGCCTGAGTTGACAGTGGCTACTGCTGCTGAAAATTCACGGGATTCGAATCTCGGATCTTCCTAGCATCCAAAAGTGCGTCTCTGCAGACTTCGAGTGGACAGGGGAAGACGGCCATGGCTTGACGCGCTTGAATTCCCAGTGGCTATAGACTCCGATCTTCCTAGCGTCCAAGGCTGCTGCTCTGCAGACTTAAAGTGGAAAGGAGAGGGGGCCATAGCCGCTGGAATTAGCTGGTGGAAATTCAGGGGCTTGGTGTGGTGTGGGGAACTAGCATCCATGAGAACATAAGAGAAGCCATGTTGGATCAGTCCAACATTGTGTGTCACACAGTGGCCAATATATATACGCTGTGGCTAATAGCCACTGATGGACCTCTGCTCCATATTTTTATCCAATCCCCTCTTAAAGCTGGCTATGCTTGTAGCTGCCGCCACCTCCTGTGGCAGTGAATTCCACATGTTAATCACCCTTTGGGTGAAGAAGTACTTCCTTTTATCCATTTTAACCTGACTGCTCAGCAATTTCATCGTATGCCCACGAGTTCTTGTATTGTGAGAAAGGGAGAAAAGGACTTCTCTCTCTACTTTCCCCATCCCATGCATAATCTTGTAAACCAAAAGCTGTGCCAGTGGCGCATAATGTGCAGTTCTGTCTTCAGCTAGCTAGTAAGGACCTCTCTTGCAGAACTCTCCGCACTTCCAGG
Organism: Heteronotia binoei; assembly: GCF_032191835.1. Classification (NCBI taxonomy): domain Eukaryota; kingdom Metazoa; phylum Chordata; class Lepidosauria; order Squamata; family Gekkonidae; genus Heteronotia; species Heteronotia binoei. The sequence continues at coordinate 70,284,134 of NC_083234.1, forward strand.
CATGTCCACTAGGCGGCAGCATCCTCTCAACCAACATATTCCGGCCCCGTGCTTTGCTTGAATTTGAACCAACAGTGCAGCAGCCAGGAAGTAACCTTTGAGGCTATTCAAGAGGCACCCCCACCTCTTTTCCTCTGCCTTGGCTTGGTAGGCAGACATTGCGGTTTCTTCCTGGCATGGAGTAAGTGTGAAAAGCCTCAACAAGCTTGATACAGAAGCTTGTCACAGAAGAAGAGGTGCCAGAGCTCATTAGCACAACTCATTGGCATGCACCACACCCCCCGACATCACCAGAAAGCGAACTAAATTATATCAGCTCAGCATCTACCTTGAGCCCGCTTGGGAAAGGGCAGGATATAAATTAACCTCAATAAATAAATGGTCCTAATGAAACCTTACTCCCATCATACTTTTTAAAATTACTTTCTCCTATGTGGCCCCAGTGGCTGGATGAAGATTTCCATCTGTCTGCTTTATATGCTTTGGTTCTTTTCCCTTTTTGTGTGTGTGTCTGGGGCGGGGGGGGGGGAATATCAGAAATATTATCAAATCTTCGAGTTCAGCAAAATTCACACAGGGGGGGTTGCCTAGAAGCAAGTATTTTTTGGGGGGGAGGGGTAAGAAAGAAAGAGCACAATACAATTTAGAGGTTCCAGAGCTCCACTCCCGTGAACTCCTGCCCAAAATGAGGCCTAGTTACAAAGTTGATGGTTCCAGGGTGGGGCTGCCAATCCCCAGGTGGGACCAGGGGAACCCACAGTTTGGAGGGGCCCCCCTCCCACTTCAGGGTCATCAGAAAGAGGAGGAGGGGTGGGAAATGTCTGCTGGGCACTCCATGTTTCCCAGGGTATAAAGGAAAATTGATCCATGGGTATCGTGGGCTCCGGGGGAGCTGTGTTTTGATGTAGAGACATCAAATTTTCAGCATAGCATCTGATGCCTCTTCCCAAAATACCCTCCAATTTTCAACAGGATTGGACCAGGGAGTCCAATTATATGAGCCCCAAAAGAAGGTGTCCCTATGCTTCATTATTTCCAACGGAGGGAAGGCATTTAGGTGTGCGGTCCCTTTAAATGTGATGGCCAGAACTCCCTTTGGAGTTCAATTAAGCATGTCACAACCTTGCTCCTGGCTCCACCCCCAAAGTCTCCTGGCTCCACCCCCAAAGTCTCCTGGCTCCACCCCCAAAGTCCCTAGATATTTCTTGAATTGGACTTGGCAACTCTATTCCAGGGCCAATGCCGGATCGTTATCCGAAGCTGCGACACATTCTAGGCTTCTAGTTTTGCCGGCTTCAGCCTTTCATAGGAAGGAAAATGCCGTAGGGCTGGATGTTGCTGCCGATGGATCGTGACGAATCCTTCTTTTCCCCCACCAACCGCAGCCAAAGTAGGACCAGGAAGAACTGGAGGAAACTGGAACAACATGGAAAGAAGTGGTTACATTTCAGGGGGGCCTTGGGCCCAAGGATGCTGTTTCCAGAGGCAGCCCTGTGTCAAGTGTAACGCTGTCCTTCTGCTTTGTGCAGGCAACCTGCTGGGTCGCACCAGCCAGATGGAAGTGTGGCACTGAACGCAAGCGAGTTCCAACTGGAGCAGTTTGAGCTACACCTGGCTGGGCCCAGAGCCCTGGGGCAGAAGCTGAGTGTCTTGCTCCACTTAGGAGGTCCATCAGTGGCTATTAGCCACAGTGTATTGTTGGAACTCTCTGTCTGGGGCAATGATGCTCTGTATTCTTGGTGCTTGGGGGGGACAACAATATGTGGACTTCTAGGGTCCCCAGGTCCGGCACTAGGGTTTCCAGCGCCCCAAGCTGAAAGTGGGCCCCCGCCCCCTTTTTAATTTTTTCTTTTGCACACTGTGCATGTGCGGCCTGATGATGTCACCAAAAGTGTGTGCTCCCCGCCAGTGCTCCCCGCCAGCGCTCTGCGTGGTCCTCCTGCCCCCAGTTTCAAAGGGAGCCACGTGGCTCCCTTTGAAGCAAGGGACGGAAGAAGAAGGAGATATTTATATCCCGCCCTCCACTTCAAAGAGTCTCAGAGCAGCTCACAATCTCCTTTCCCTTCCTCCCCCACAACAGACACCCTGTGAGGTGGGTGGGGCTGAGAGAGATTTGACAGAAGCTGCCCTTCCAAGGACAACCTCTGCCAGAGCTATGGCTGACCCAAGGCCATTCCAGCAGGTGCAAGTGGAGGAGTGGGGAATCAAACCTGGTTCTCCCAGCTAAGAGTCCACACACTTAACCACTACACCAAACTACACCCGTCTTTCGCTGGGCAGCAGCGGGCTGTGCGCACTCCCCGCCACCACAGTGCAGCTCTCTTTGAAGCTGGCTCCCTTTGGAGCAAGGGGTGGGAGGGCTGCGGGGAGCGCTGGTGGGGAGTGCACACAGTCCGCTGCCGCCCAGTGAAAGACGCTCCCCGCCAGTGTTCTGTGCGGCCCTCCTGCCCCTTGCTTCAAAGGGAGCCACATGGAGCGCTGGTGGGGAGCACGTGGACCGCGTCTTCGCCTGTGCGGTGGCAGGGGGCCCCCAAAGAGCACCCCTGAAGAGCTGGTGCCCTAGGCAGCCGCCAAATGCTGCCTAGTGGACTCACCGGCTCTGAGTGTCCCGGCCCCACTGATGGACCTCCTGATGGACCAGGGAGTTTTTGGCCACTGTGTGACACAGAGTGTTGGACTGGATGGGCCATTGGCCTGATCCAACATGGCTTCTCTTATGTTCTTATGGGACACAGAGTGTTGGACTGGATGGGCCATTGGCCTGATCCAACATGGCTTCTCTTATGTTCTTATGGGACACAGAGTGTTGGACTGGATGGGCCATTGGCCTGATCCAACAGGGCTTCTCTTATGTTCTTATGTGACACAGAGTGTTGGACTGGATGGGCCATTGGCCTGATCCAACAGGGCTTCTCTTATGTTCTTATGTGACACAGAGTGTTGGACTGGATGGGCCATTGGCCTGATCCAACAGGGCTTCTCTTATGCTCTTATGTGACACAGAGTGTTGGACTGGATGGGCCATTGGCCTGATCCAACGTGGCTTCTCTTATGTTCTTATGTGACACAGAGTGTTGGACTGGATGGGCCACTGGCCTGATCCAACATGGCTTCTCTTATGTTCTTATGTGACACAGAGTGTTGGACTGGATGGGCCACTGGCCTGATCCAACAGGGCTTCTCTTATGTTCTTATGTGACACAGAGTGTTGGACTGGATGGGCCATTGGCCTGATCCAACAGGGCTTCTCTTATGCTCTTATGTGACACAGAGTGTTGGACTGGATGGGCCATTGGCCTGATCCAACAGGGCTTCTCTTGTGTTCTTATGTGACACAGAGTGTTGGACTGGATGGGCCATTGGCCTGATCCAACATGGCTTCTCTTATGTTCTTATGTGACACAGAGTGTTGAACTGGATGAGCCATCGGCCTGATCCATCATGGCTTCTCTTATGTTCTTATGGGACACAGAGTGTTGGACTGGATGAGCCATCGGCCTGATCCATCATGGCTTCTCTTATGTTCTTATGGGACACAGAGTGTTGAACTGGATGAGCCATCGGCCTGATCCATCATGGCTTCTCTTATGTTCTTATGGGACACAGAGTGTTGGACTGGATGAGCCATCGGCCTGATCCATCATGGCTTCTCTTATGTTCTTATGGGACACAGAGTGTTGGACTGGATGGGCCATTGGCCTGATCCAACATGGCTCCTCTTATGTTCTTATGGTTGCAGTTGGGGGGCAGGAGAATCACCTGGTTTGGAGGCCCTTTCCCCACTTTGTGATTATCAGAAAACGGGAGGATTGTTTGCTGTGCACTCCATTATCCAAAATTTAGTGCCTCTATCTAAAAAAACAACAGCTCCTCCAGAGTCCCAGATATCCACGGATCAATACTTCATCATACCAATCTCCATAGGGTATGATGAAGAATTGATCTGAGGTAGAGTTTCAGTATACCATTTTGTCCCTCTCCTCAATGTAACTCCCAAGTTTCAAAAAGACTGGATCAAGGGATCCAATTCTATGAACTCCCAAAGAAAGTGTCCTTATGCTCCATTATTTCCAATGGAAGGAAGGCATTTAGAAAGAGTGAGGTCCCTTTAAATGCACTAGGGTTGCCAATCTCCAGGTGGGGCCCGGAGACCTCCTGCTTTTCCAACTGATCTCCAGCTGGCAGAGATCAGCTACCCTGGAGAAAATGGCTGCTTTGAAGGGTGAACTCTATGGAATTGGACCATGCTGAGGCCCCTCCCCTCCCCAAACCCCACCCTCTCCTGGCTCCACCCCCCAAAGGCTTCAGGTATTTTCCAATTCAGACCTGGCAACCCTAATTGTCATGGCTAAAGTTTGACCATGCTCAGGGCTTTTTTAATAGAAAAAGCCCAGCAGAAACTCATTTGCATATTAGGCCTCACCTCCTGACATCACCATTGTTTCACACAGGGCTTTTTTGTAGAAAACGCCCAGCAGGAACTCATTTGCATATTAGGCCTCACCTCCTGACATCACCATTGTTTCACACAGGGCTTTTTTGTAGAAAACGCCCAGCAGGAACTCATTTGCATATTAGGCCACACCTCCTGACATCACCATTGTTTCACGCAGGGCTTTTTTGTAGAAAACGCCCAGCAGGAACTCATTTGCATATTAGGCCTCACCTCCTGACATCACCATTGTTTCACACAGGGCTTTTTTGTAGAAGACGCCCAGCGGGAACTCATTTGCATATTAGGCCACACCTCCTGACATCACCATTGTTTCACACAGGGCTTTTTTGTAGAAAACGCCCAGCAGGAACTCATTTGCATATTAGGCCACACCTCCTGACATCACCATTGTTTCAAACAGGGTTTTTTTGTAGAGAGGACCCAGCAGGAACTCATTTGCATATTAGGCCACACCTCCTGACGGCACCATTGTTTCACGCAGGGCTTTTTTGTAGAAAACGCCCAGCAGGAACTCATTTGCATATTAGGCCACACCTCCTGACATCACCATTGTTTCAAACAGGGGTTTTTTTTGTAGAGAAGACCCAGCAGGAACTCATTTGCATATTAGGCCACACCTCCTGACAGCACCATTGTTTCATAGCCCAGCAGGAACTTGTTTGCATATTGGGCCACACCTCCTGACATCGCCATTGTTTCACACAGGGCTTTTTGTGGGGGAAAAACCAGCAGGAACTCATTTGCATATTAGGCTTCACCTCCTGACATCACCGTTGTTTCATACAGGGCTTTTTTTATAGAGAAAGCCCAGCAGGAACTCATTTGCATATTAGGCCACACCTCCTGACATCGCCATTGTTTCACGCGGGACTTGTTTGTAGAAGAAGCCCAGCAGGAACTCATTTGCATATTAGGCCACACTTCCTAGTGCCAAACCAGTCAGAACTGCGCTCCCCTGCCTTCCTGCTAAAAAAAAAAAAAGCCTCGATTGCGCTTGTCACAACTTATGCATGATGAGTGTAAGTCACAGAAAAGAAGTCACAGGAGGCTGCAAAAAGCAAGTAGGCTGCAAATAGAAAATGTTCAACCCTTTATCTGCTCAGAAGCAGAAGCCCCCACCCCCACCCAGCTCTTTCACTGGACTCCAGAGGGAGAAAAGCAACTGGGGGAGGGGATGAGTGGGAAAATACATGGGGAAGGGTCACCATCTGCCCCCCCCCCCTCAGGATTGCAACTTCCCCAAACTGCTTTTCCTGCTGGAGCAAAAGATACTTGCCATTCTGCATGGCAGGCAGTTTGACCCTGAGGAATCACGACGGGTTGTGAAATATCTGCGATAAGAACATCCAGAATCAGGCCTGGCGAGAGCCTAGCACCCACAAACATTGGGAACTCAGGAAGGGAAAGTTCTCTCAGTTCTGAGTGTGGAATCTCTCACCCACAAGCAAACACAGGGAGTTTCCATTGCACAACATGCGTGTGGTGCCTCAGAGGGTTGAGGCGAGGAAATGGTTAAAGATTTTCTAGGCCTTGGCTCAAAAGGGAACCTGCAACCAAGAAACCAGAAGGAGCTTGAGACCAGGAAGGGCGGCCATGAAGGACCTCGGAAAGATCTAGATCGGGGGTGGCCAAACTGTGGCTCAGGAGCCACATGTGGCTCTTTCACACATATTGTGTTGCTCTCGAAGCCCCCAGCACTGCATAAAGAAGGCAATTGTCTCTTTAAATCACTTCTCCAAGCCAGCCAGCAGCTTGGAGAATGCATTCAAGGTTAAAGTTGCTTTCTTCCCACCTCTCCCTCCTTCCTCCGTCTATTTCCCTCCCTCTCTTGCGGCTCTCAAACATCTGACGTTCATGTCGTGCAGCTCTCAAACATCTGAATTTTATTCTATGTGGCTCTTACATTCTATGTGGCTTCTATGTGGCTCCTATGTGGCAAGTTTGGCCATCCCTGATCTAGATAACTCAGGCTAGGAACTAGGAAAAAGCAAGATAATTCATGCTAGGTTTCCCAGCCTCCAGGTGGGGCCTAGAGATCTCCCACTTTTACAACTGGCAGAGATCAGCTCCTCTGGAGGAAACAGCTGCTTTGAAGGGTGGACTCTGAGGCCCCTCCCCTCCCCAAATCCGACCCTCTCCTAGCTCCACCCCCAAAGTCTCCAGGTTTGACCCTGAGGAATCACGGATTAGGGTTGCTAACCCATGCCATGGTAGTCCCCGTTACAATGAAAGGATATGAAAGCTGGACCGTGAAGAAGGGAAGAAAATGGGTTGGAGGAGAGTTTGACACAGGGCTTTTGGGAGGGCAGGAGCACACAGGAGCAGAGCTCCGCCTGGGCTAACCAGGGCTCCAGCCGGCACACTGGGGAAGGTGCAGGGTGTCATCTTCAAATGCCTCCCTGATGGCTTCAGCCTTTCCCAGTGTGCCCGCTGCAGCAGGTACAGTAGGGAAGACACAAGGGAGCTCCTGTTGGGCCATTTCTACAAAAAAAAAGTCCTGGTTACAGATACCAAAGTGGTGGGGGAAAGCACTGTCAAGTCACAGCTGACTTATGGCGAATAATAATAATAAGAAGAAAATATTGGCTTTATATCCCACCCTATACTCTGAACCTCAGAGTCTCAGAGCAGTCACACTCTTCTTTACCTCCCCCCCACACACAACAGACATCCTGTGAGGTGGGTGGGGCTGAGAGAGCTCTCCCAGAAGCTGTCCTTTCAAGGACAGCTCTGCCAGAGCTATGGCTGACCCAAGGCCATTCCAGCAGCTGCAAGTGGAGGAGTGGGGAATCAAACCTGGTTCTCCCAGATAAGAGTCCATGCATTTAACCACGACACCATACTGGCAACCCCCGGGAGGGGGGGGGTCAAGACAAGACACATTCAGAAGTAGTTTGTCATTGCCTGCCTCTGCGATATGATCTTGGTATTCCTTGGAGGTCTTCCATCCAAATACTAGCCAGCAGGGCTTTTTTAAAAGAAAAAGCCCAGCATGAACTTATTTGCATATTAGGCCACACCCCCTGATGCCAAGCCAGCTGGATCTGCGTTTCTGCTAAAAAAAAAAAAGAAGCGCTGGTAACCAGGGCCAACGCTGCTGAGAACTGATGAGGGCCAGCTAGCCTGGGCTATTCAGGGCAAGGACCTGGGCAGCCCAAATGAAAAATGAATGCGTTGTGGGTTCTAGATTAAACCAAGTGTGGACTCTCCCCGGAAGCTAAGGTGACTAAACTGAGACTATTGTACTTGCGTCACCTTACGAGAAGACAAGAGTCACCGGAGAAGACAATAACGCTAGGAGAAGACTCCTAGGAAAAGACAATAATGCTAGGGAAAAGGAGGGACGGTGGCTCAGTGGTAGAGCATCTGCTTGGGAAGCAGAAGGTCCCAAGTTCAATCCCCGGCATCTCCAACTCAAAAGGGTCCAGGCAAATAGGCATGAAAAACCTCAGCTTGAGACCCCGGAGAGCTGCTGCCAGGCTGAGTAGACAATGCTGACTTTGATGGACCCAAGAGGGTCTGATTCAGTAGAAGGCAGCTTCATATGTTCATATGTTTATATGAAAAGACTCCCAGGAAAAGACTGAAGGCAGCCAAGGAAGCCATGACCTTCACTTGGCAAGACACAAGCAAGGCTGTTAACAATCGGATGTCTGGGAGGTCATTAAGTCATAGGGGTGCCATAAATTGGAAGTGAGCTGATGGCACATAACACACACACACACACGGGGGGGGGGGCGCACAGCTTAGCCTTGCAAAATCAGAGGAGAGAAACCTCCGCCCCTCCCGTTTCCCCTGCCCCAAGGACAATTCTACAAAAGCAAACAGTGTTGCGAACTGGAAGGAAAACAGATGAGCACAGAGGCAGATTCCAGTCCGTTTGAGAAGCGATTGGTTGGGGATTGGGTGTACCTGGGGAAAGGACTGAAATCCGTACACTTCTGTGAATGCCAGGCTCTTGGTGCTTAATCCTACCCGAAAGATCAGATTCCTCTCCCCGCTGCAATGGTTGGATATGTCTCACCTGAGCTTCACAAAGGCGATGGTGGTCTCTTGGGATTCTGAAACCTGATGAGGTGGGGGCCACACTAGCGGTAGGGCCTCATTTGAAAAGGGCATTCCAAGAGCATTTGGCATGCCTGTGGGGTTTAGGGTTGCCAGACACCACCACCCCCCGCTATGGATGGGAGAACCCCTGCTTTTGCGGGGTGCTTCCCTAGGGGGGAATCCCACCCCCAACTGGCTCAAAAGGCAACGTAATGATGTCACCCGGAAGTGACATCATCATGTCACTGATAGGGTTGCCAAGTCCAATTAAAGAAATATCTGGGGACTTTGGGGGTGGAGCCAGGAGACTTTGGGGGTGGAGCCAGAAGACATTAGGGGTGGAGCCAAGATCAAGGCTGTGTCAAGCATAATTGAACTCGAAAGGGACTTCGGGCCATCGCATTTAAAGGGACGGCACACCTTTTCAATTCCTTCCTTCCATAGGAAATCATGAAGGATAGGGGCACCTTCTTTTGGGGCTCATAGAATTGGACCCCCTAGTCCAATCTTTTTGAAACTTGGGGAGGTATCTTGGGGAGAGGCACTGGATGCTATACTGAAAATTTGGTGCCTCTACCCCGAAAAACAGCCCTCCCAGAGCCCCAGATACCCGCAGATCAATTCTCCATGATTTTCTATGGGAATAAATCTCTATAGGGAATAACAGAGTTCCCAGCAGACATTTCCCTCCCCTCCCCCCGCTTTCTGATGACCCTTAAGCGGGGGGAGGGCCTCCAAACCGGGGGATCCCTTGCCCCCAACTTGGGATTGGCAACCCTACCCCCAATCCCTCAGAGCCAAGAAACAGCAGTGTTTTCCTTCCCTGGCGTCTTCCAAAGGCACTGGGAAAGGGAATGGCCAAGGGATCTGGCCCGACTCAGCTTTCCCCCACTGCAGGAAGGTCAAGCGGGGAGGGGGGGGGGCGTTCGCAGGAGCTCTCAAGAGAGAGTCAGTTTGGTGTAGTGGTTAAGTGTGCGGACTCTTATCTGGGAGAACCAGGTTTGATTCCCCACTCCTCCACTTGCAGCTGCTGGAATGGCCTTGGGTCAGCCATAGCTCTGGCAGAGGTTGTCCTTGAAAGGGCAGCTGCTGTGAGAGCCCTCTCCAGCCCCACCAACCTCACAGGGTGCCTGTTGTGGGGGGGAAGATAAAGGAGATTGTGAGCCGCTCTGAGACTCTTCGGAGTGGAGGGTGGGATATAAATCCAATATCTTCTTCTTCTTCTTCAAGAGGAGCCCTCCATGCAAATAGGGCCATCTGGTTGAGCGGGGGGGGGGGAGCCCTCCGTGCAAACAGGAACCAATTTGAGCCGTTGCTGGGGGCGCTCCTTCTCTGGGGGCGGGGGGGGTGGAGCCTTGCCTGGGATAGCAAAAAACCCAGGGGCGGCCCTGATGGCGATGCTCTAGTTTTGGGGCAAAACTATGGTAAAATTGGCTAAAACCTATAAAGTACTGCCTAAAAAATTAGAATGTCACCCCCCCCCCCCCCGACATTGGCAATGTCAGGGCTTTTTTTGTAGCAGAAACACCTGTGCATATGAAGCCAACCCCGGATGTAGCCAATCCCCCGAGAGTTTACAGGGCTGTTATTCCAGGGCCTACTATAAGCTCGTGGAGGAATGGCTACATCAGGAGGGTGTGGCCAAATAGGCAAAGGAGATCCTGCTACCAAGAAAGCCTTGGGCGATGTGATGATGTCACTTCTGGATCCAGAGAGGGCCGAGGATCCTCCCACTGGCTGCCAGGTAGGCCCTGGCAACATTACTAGGGTTGCAAACCTCCAAGTAGTCTAGGGTGCCAGGGAGTCCCATAGCTAGGGGGAGGGGGTCGTGGGATTGGGGGGCCTTTAAATAGTGCAGGAGGCTGGTGACTGCTTCTGCCACCCCTCCTGCATAATTTAGACCCCACCGATTAGCTGATTTCTGGGCCCTGTAAATGGCACGGGATGGGCAGCGGCTGCACCGGGATGCCCCTCCCGTGTGATTGAAATCATGCAGGAGGGAGGCAGCAGCTTGGGGGTGAGGGCCCCCCCCCAAAAAAAAACTGTCAGGGGGCCAGACCCTGTGGGCCCCTGGTTAGCTACAGGCCTGACTCAAGAAATACCTGGGGACGGAGCCAGGAGCAAGGGTGTGAGAAGCACAATTGAACTCCAAAGGGAATTCTAGCCATTGCGTTTAAAGGGACTTTTAAATGCCTTCCCTCCTTTTGGAAGTAGAAAAGGCCAGTGGCACCTTCTTTGGGGGTTCGTAGCATTGGATCCCTTGGTCCAATCTTTTTGAAACTTTGGGGGGGAGAGTTTTGAGGAGAGGCCCCAGATGCTGTGCTGAAAATGTGGTGCCTCTACCTCTACAAACAGACCCCATAGATCCTGATGGGTCAATTCTCCATTCTACCCTATGGGAATCAGTCTCCATAGAGTGGAATGGAGTGGCCAGCAGACTATTCCCTCCCCCTCCCGCCCACTTTCTAATGGCCCTTTAGAGGGAGGAGGGCCTCTAAACCGGGGGATCCCCTGCTCCCACCTGGGGATTGGCAACCCTAAGGTAGTACCTGAAGGTCTCCTGCTATTACAGTTGGTCTCCAGGTGATTACGGTCACAGAATACGGCTGCTTTGGAGGGCAGAGCTGCCCATTCAACCATGTCAGAGTCCCAGGGTTGCCAATCCCCAGGTGGGGGCAGGGGATCCCCCGCTTTGGAGGCCCTCCCCCCACTTCAAGGTCATTAGAAAACAGGGGGGGGGGAATGTCTGCTAGGAATTCCATTATTCCCTATGGAGACCTATTCTCATAGGGAATAATGGAGAATTGATTCACAAGTATCTGGAGCTCTGGGGGGGGGTGGTGTTTGAGGTAGGGGCACCAAATCTTCAGCATAGCGTCCAGTGCCTCTCCCCAAAATACTGCCAACGTTTCAAAAAGATTGGACCAGGGGCTCCAGTTCTATGAGCCCCAAAAGAAGGTGCCCCTATCCTTCATTATTTCCTGTGGAGGGAAGGCATTTAAAAGGTGTGCGGTCCCTTTAAACGTACTGGCCAGAACTCCTTTTGGAGTTCAGTCATGCTTGTCACACCCTTGCTCCTGGCTTCACCCCCAAAGTCCCCTGACAAAGTCTCTGATTCAGAGAGAAGGGTGGGGTATAAATCTGTAATTCTTCTTCTTCTTCTTGGCTCTTATGTTAAGCAAGTTTGGCCACCCCTGCTGCACACTTCCACGGACACCCCACAGATCTAGCTGGTCTTGAGAAACAAGTCAAGCTGACTCACCTCTTAGGGCCACTGTGCTGAAATACGTGCAGACGGAGCAGCCTCTCGTCCCTGGCTAAGATATCCGGAGGAAGGTCACTCCTAATGGGCACTTTGGGGCTTCCAAGCTGTGATTCACCGCCTTGGCCTGGCCAAGCTGGGTGGGGGCTGCTGGAAGGGCTCGCCCAAACTCCAATTGTTTCTTTGCAAAGTAAAAGCCACCCCAACCCTGACAACGAGAAGACTGTTTGGAGCAGAATCTATTCCTAGGACTTTGGGGAACAATAACAATGAGAGAACAAGTTAGCTTGGAGACTTTCACTTTCTGCTTTTCAATTTGTTTTTTTGTAGCCCCGTGGATGGGCCTTTAAAGGGCTTTGTGAGCCAGAAAAAACAGGTCCCTGCCCCAAGGCGCTTGCAGGGACAGAGGGGACAAAGGAAATAAAGGTCACCCTTTCTCCCTCCTCTGAAGTTTCAGGGAAGGCCATATAAAAATCTCCATTTCAATGCAAAATACCCAGCACTCCAAACAATGACCTCATGCCTCCTGAATCCCAGCCTGTACAAACCAGCCCAAGCTGGAAGCTCATATGACATAGGAGGAAAACCCTCAGGCCAGACCCCGTTCCTGAGTCTCATGGGGAAGGGAGTTCCAGAGGCCAATAACGACCCCTAAGAAAAGGGCTCTTCGGCTGCGATCACACATATTAAATAATGCACCTTCAATCAACTTTCAATGCACTTTCCAACTGGATTTTGCCAGTTCACACAGGAAAATCCAGTTGGAAAAGTGTGTTAAAAGTGTGTTAAAAGTGTGTTTAAAGTGCATTATTTAATGTGTGTGAATGCAGTCTTAGTGTAGTGGTTGAGTGTGCAGATTCTTATCTGGGAAAACCGGGTTTGATTCCCCACTCCTCCACTTGCAGCTGCTGGAATGGCCTTGGGTCAGCCATAGCTCTTACAGAGCTGTCCTTGAAAGGGCAGCTTCTGGGAGAACTCTCTCAGCCCCACCCACTTTGCAGAGTGTCTGTTGCGGGGGGAGAAGATATAGGAGATTGTAAGCCGCTCTGAGTCTCTGATTCAGAGAGAAGGGCGGGGTATAAATCTGTAGTCATCTTCTTTTCACTTGCCCCAAAACTACAGGAGGTGGTGGCGGCCAGAAGCATAGCCAGCTTCAAGAGGGGTTTAGATAAAAATATGGAGCAGCAATATATTAAGCAAGTTTGGCCACCCCTGGTATATACAAATACTAGTAGCAAATCACACTGCATCAACAAAAAAGTACTATATGTCTATAAGTGAAGTCCATAGACTTTCAAACATTCCACAAGGGGAGACCACAGCTGACCAGCTGAAAACACCTTTTCTGGATATACTTAAGAGCAGCGGTCCTCAACCTTTTTGGCACCAGGGACCGGTTTTGTAGAAGACAATTTTTCCATAGACCGAGGGGCGGGCAATGGTTTTGGGATGATACAGTTGTGCACTTGATTTTGGTGTGTGGAGGTTAAGTGTGTGGACTCTTCTCTGGGGGGAACTGGGTTTGATCCCCCACTTCTCCACTTGCAGCTGCTGGAATGACCTTGGGTCAGCCATAGTTCTTGCAGAGTTGTCCTTGAAAGGGCAGCTTCTGGAAGAGCTCTCTCAGCCCCACCCACCTCACAGGGTGTCTGTGGTGGGGGAGGAAGATAAAGGAGATTGTGAGCCACTCTGAGATTCTTAGTGGAGGGCAGGATATAAATCCAATGTTGATTTCTTCTTAATATTATCATTACTACATTGTAATATATAATGAAATAATTATACAACTCATGGCTTGGTTGCTAACAGGCCACGGACCAGGGGTTTGGGACTCCTGCTGAAGAGCATTTTGTTATATTTTTCTTCCGTTCAAATGGCTGCTTCAACAGAACGGAATTTCTATGTTTCTAACGCCTGACACAGGGTTCACAGTGCTTATTAGGAATCCCCGGTTCTCAATGCCCAAGCAGTAAGGTTGCCAAGTCCAATTCAAGAAATATCTGGGGACTTTGGGGGTGGAGCCAGGAGGAAGGTTGTGACAAAGGGAGTTCTGGCCGGCACATTTAAAAGGACTGCACACCTTTTAAATGCCTTCCCTCCACTGAAAATAATGAAGGATAGGGACAACTTCTTTGGGGGCTCATAAAATTGGACCTCCTAGTCCAAAATTTTTGAAACTTGGAGGGTGTTTTGAGGAAAGTTGTTGGATGCTATGCTGCAAATTTGGTGCCTCTGTCTCAAAAAACAGCCCCCTCTGGTGTGATTTATATTCAGACACAATCAAGTTAGCATTTTTCATTGAATCCTGGCAGCCTGGAATTTACTCGGAAGTAAAGTTTCACCAAGAGTTGAACATGACTGAATGGCTGTGAGTTTTGCTAGGGTCAGGTCAATTTGTTTCATATTGAGCACACTGAGAACGTCAAGCCGCTGGCTTGAGCAGAAGGTATGCTGAAAGCAGTGGGATTTGTTTCTGGGAAAGCAGAGGTAGGATCAGGCCGTGCAGCTGGATTCTGTAGGAGTTGGTTCTGAGTAAGCTCTATTGAAAACTGGCTTGGGCAGCTGCATTTCAACACCGTCTAATGCTGCTGGCTTCCGTTCAGGTTACCAACCAACCTGCAGCATGAGCCCATCAAGGCTGCCAACTTCCTTATAATGCTGTGAGCTTTGGGTGAGTAACATGTATACATTGCAACCTTTTATGACATGTAATATGAATGGATTGTTTCATTTAAATGTTGGTTGTTATCAATGTCATTCCAGAGACACAACCACATGGTCAAAGAAGAAGATGTTCGAAACACGTGAAGATAGAAACCTAGGAAGCGTGTTACCACGTCACTGAATTTATACACATGGATCATCAACAGAAAAACAACGTTTAGTTCTTTCTTCTAAGCCTACATTTAATCCAAGAACTGTTGCCTTTGTAGGTCCAGTGTAATGCAAACCTTGCATGTTGTGCACAAAAGTATTTGCTGTTTAAACCTGGCAAAGTTCTTCTTAGAAGTAATTGTTAAAAAGTCGGTTGCGGTGCTTTCCCTTTAAATGGCGTGAACTGAAACACTAAATGCACTGCAGAGTAAAGTCAAGCACGGATATAATGTTTATGGAGAGTGTGTAATTCTTATATTAAGCTGCGATATGCTAGTTGTAATTATTGTTTGCAGGGCTTTCTTTGCAGAAAATGCCCAGCAGGAACTTATTTGCATATTAGGCCACACCCCTTTACATCAACTGTGTTTCACTCAGGGCTTTTTTGTAGAAAAAGCTCAGCAGGACCTCACCTGCTTATTAGGCCACACCCCCTCGCACCAAGCCAGCCGGAACTGCGTTCCTGTGCATTCCTGCTCAAAAAAAACCCTGATTGTTGGTTTGCCAAGTATATTGTTTCACAGCCTCCTCACGTTTTGCTCAACCTCCAGGTGCCGCCTGGAGATCTCCCAGAATTCCAACTGATCTCCAGACGACAAAGGTCAGGTCCCCTGGAGAAAACGGCAGCTTCTGAGCCTGGATTCTGTGGTCTGCTATCCCCACTGCACTCCCTCGTTTCCTCAAGCTCTGCCTTCCCCAAATCTCCAGGAATTCCATAAGCCAGAGTTGGCATCCCTCCTAGAGTGGCCAGCTTTTCAACCAAGCTCTGCTAACTAAGCCTTTCACAGCAGCCCCCTATGCAGGCGCTAATTCTCACAGTCCCCACACGGTGCAAAGCGTCACCAGTTGCTCTCAAACTCCACACAGCCGAGGGAGGGAGTTGGCCCTGCTAATCCCAGCCTGCCCCTTGAGCTCCCACCAGGAAGGGGTTAACTGTGTCAGTGCTTGGAACAGGTTGAGGCCCCGGCCGGGTTTCTGACTGGCTGCATTCTCTTCCAGCAGAGGGAAGTGTGAGGCACTCGGTCGCCTACAAGTCCCACTTCATGAATGGCTTCATTCAACAGTGCCGGGGCTGGGCAGAGAGCGTGAGCTAGTACTCCAGCGCCTGTTGCACTCTCTCCACCACTTCAGGCAGCAAAGAAGATCACTCCTAGCCAGGGGAGAAGGCTCTGCAACCCCTCTGGCCACACCGCCTGGGTCCCTAACATGTCCCTGATGCTCAACAATACCTATCAAGGTCAGTATCCCTGGACATGAGACCGTGCCAGGCTCCACTCGCACCTCGGCACGCTTAAGAGATGTGCAGAGCGTAAAGTAATCCTCTTTTCGGTTTGTTTCTTACTCTCTTCTTCTTTTCCCTCTTCACGCAGGGGGGAAAGCCTACGGATTACTGAAAGCCAAGCAGGAGGGGAGGCTGGAGGAGATCAACAAGGTGCGTGCGAGTCTTGCCTCGGCTATTTATATTTGCTGGACTGTGGTTAGCCTTGTCGTCTTTGGAAACTGCCCCTGGGGCTTTAACTGCCCGCTGGCCAGGAGCAAGCAGATCCGAAGACAGAGTCCCTGCTCTAAAAACGTCATCTGCTAGAGCCAGTTTGGTGTAGTGCCAGTTTGGTGTAGTGGTTAAGTGCACAGACTCTTATCTGGGAGAACTGGGTTTGATTCCCCACTCCTCCGCTTGCAGCTGCTGGAATAGCCTTGGGTCAGTCTCTCGGAGGAGTTGTCCTTGAAAGGGCAGCTGCTGTAATTGCTCTCTCAGTTCCACCTACCTCACAGGGTGTCTGTTGGGGGGGGGGGGAGGTAAAGGAGACTGTGACCGCTCTGAGATCCAGAGTATTGGGTGGGATATAAATCCAATATCTTCTTCATCTTCTAACTTCGGTGTGTAAGTACGGCACCTCAGGTGATGGTTCTTTCTTCTTGGCCAGCTGGTTACCCTGGAAAGGCCATGATTTCTATTGTGCACGGTGGGCTACAGACTGACATATATCTGGTATATTTTTTAATCCCACCCTCTTCCGAGGAGTTTGGGGCTGTGGGCTTCTCTCAGCCCCCTTTCACTTTACCCACACTACAACCCAGCGAGGTAGGTTACATGGGGAATGTATGTTTGGCCCAAGGTCGCCTAGTGAGTTTCTGTGTCACAGCTGGAATTTGAACCCAGGTCACTGCGGTCCCAGTCCAACTACTACACCACAGTAGATCACGACAAAGATCGTGCTGGATAAACTGAGTCTCTGCCCTGGAGGTTTAGAAAGGGAAGTGAGGACAGGGGAGGACAGACACAAGTGCAGTGAGCGATGTTCCCTTGAAGCTGTGGAGTCGTGTGAGCAAAAATTCTACTTTTGTGAGCTACTAGCATTAAAGTTGTGCGCTGCTGGCATTAAAGTTGTGAGCTACTGCATAAATGAGTGTGCTCTGGGGCCGTTTTTCCTGAGCTGAGACAAAAATGTGTGAGCTGGAGGCTAAAAAACTGTGAGCTAGCTCACGCTAACTCAGCATAGAGGGAACACTAGTCGGGAGATGTACTTAGGTTTCTGCCCAGCTGGAAACTGCAACTGAGTGTCTTTGGGGAAAAGCGGGCTTTTAGAAGTGATGGGAGGGAAGGAAGGAAGGAAGGAAGGAAGGAAGGAAGGAAGGAAGGAAGGAAGGAAGGAAGGAAGGAAGGAAGGAAGGAAGGAAGGAAGGAAGGGGGAAAATGCCACATGATGGGGAAAGGATTTTAAGGTATCAGGGGTACGGGCAGGAGTTCAACAGGGCTTTCATGGAATTTAACCTTTGCTTTGCTCTCTGGGGACCATCCCTAAGGTGTGTCAGGGGTGGGGGAAGTTGTGCAGAGTTGGAGGATCAGGTCACTGGCTGAATCAGAACAGAGAGGGGGGGCTAAAGGGCCTAAAGAGTGACCACTCCCGAGGGCGCGGGCTGCAATCTCTTGCATTGTCTTGCCTCTGTGTCCCGCCTCTGTTTGTTGGTCCCCCCACCCTTAGCCCTGAGTGCGTTAGTACAAGTGTGGATGTGCATTTATATCTGCCAACTTCATGCATCCAAAGAAGTGGGCTCAGATCCACTAACAGTCCTCCAGCAACAAATCTGCTAGCCCAGGGGTGGCCAAACGTATTTAACGTAAGAGCCACATAGAATAATCGTCAGATATTTGAGAGCCTCAAGACATGAATGTCAGATGTTTGAGAGCAGGAAGGAAGGAAGGAAGGAAAATAGATGGGAGGAGAGAGGGAGAGGTGGAAAGAAAGCAACTTTAACTTTAAATGCATTCTCCAAGCCAGGGGTCCCCAACCACTGGGTCATGGACAGGTACCGGTCCATGGCCTACTAGCAACCGGGCTGTGGAGTAAGGCAGAGCAGCCCCACACTAAAGAGGTGGCACAGCCTTGGAGGGAAGCCACACCACCTCTTTCGTCTGCCCGGTCCCAGGCCACCAGAAGGGGCAGCACTGCTGTGACCTTAACCTACCCCTCATTTATAGACCTCCACCAATCAGCTGATTGGCAGTGGTCTTTAAATGGGAGGGGGAGGCAGAAACAGCCCCAGTCTCCCCCCCACTTAAAGACCTCCCTCCCCCGGGGAGGCAGGGATGTGGTGTGGGCAGGGGGGCAGCCTGGGTGGCAAAAACCCCAGCGCCGCTTCTCCCACTGATCCGTGGAAAGAAAGTCTTCCATGAAACCGGTCCCTGGTGCCAAAAAGGTTGGGGGCCACTGCTCCAAGCCACTGGCTGGCTTGGCTTGGGGAAGTGATTTAAAGAGACAAATGCCTTCTCCAAGCTGGCTGATGGGGCTGTGGGGGCTTCGAGAGCCGCACAGTATGTGTGAAACCGCCACATGTTGCTCTTGAGCCACAGTTTGGCCACCCCTGTACTAGCCCTTCAGATACCACAAAACTCCATTTTGCAGTGCAGGTGGACATCTGCTTGCTCTTCTGCTTGCAGAGGAGTAACAGATCCTCGCGTGCAGAAACGGCTTGATTCGGTCTCTCCCCTTGGCTTCCTGGCCGGGATCTTGTCTGCTGACTGACAGACAGACATTCAACAGTTGGTGTCCCGCCCCTGTCCAACTCATTCTTATGGAGGACCCCTGAATTGCTGAATACGCTTTGCTGTTCACGTCACCAGTGCCTGGCTTAAAAAAAAAAAAAAAGTAATAAAAAAGAGATCTTGTTGAGATTACCAGTGAAGGGGTTGGAAGTGACTGGTTTACTGAATGCGTTATACAAAGCTGAGATTTTTTTGTGGAAGTAGCAGAAAGATCCTGATCTATGCTGACAGTGAATGGGGAGTAATAATTAACTTCGATATGATGCATGTGAGAGTTCAAATGTGGTGCCTCGTTTCTGCAGACTTTAAGACAATCTTGCAAGGTAGGCCAGTGTTATATTGGAGACGGGGACAATTTGAAAGAGCGGGCTTCCGTAAGGCCAGTGGCTTTCATGGCAGAGATGAGATTATGCACCAGGGATCTCAGCTCTTAAAAGGTAAAGGTAGCCCCCCGTGCAAGCACCAGTTGTTTCCGACTCTGGGGTGACGTTGCTTTCACAATGTTTTCACAGCAGACTTCTTTTTTTTATAGCCAGTTTATTTTTTTTTTCAACAATAAAACAATTTATTGAAGCTTGCTTGCAGTACAAAATACTTGCAAAAACAAATTGTTACAGCAATATAGTACATTCAAACACCCCCAACACCATTCCCACCCCCCACCACCAAGAGCTTAAGGGGAGTTACCAAAACATAAATTCAGATTCCTCATTTCAATTCCCACACTTTTTATCCATAGATACAGAGGGTTCCAAATCTTTTTACAAGCCGAGTAAGACTGTCCTCTTAATTTCATTGTTAGTATATCTAGTTCTACTGTCTCTAATAGCTTTTGCACAAACTCATCCCTTTCTGGGATTTTTGCAACCTTCCAGTACCTGGCATATAGAATTCTAGCCACGGTGACAATATATAACAAACTTTTTTTTCTAATTTGGAGCCAGGAACAAGGGTGTGACAAGCATAATTGAACTCCAAGGGAGTTCTGGCCATCACATTTAAAGGGACAGCACACCTTTTTCAATTCCTTCCTTCCATAGGTAATAATGAAGGATAAGGACACCTTCTTTTGGGGCTCATAGAATTGGACCCCCTGGTCCAATCGTTTTGAAATTTAGAGGGTATTTTGGGGAGAGGCACTAGATGCTGTACTGAAAATTTGGTGCCTCTACCTCAAAAAACAGCGCCCCCACAGCCCCAGATACCCGCAGATAAATTCCCCATTATTTTCTATGGGAATAAATCTCCATAGGGAATAACAGAGTTCCCAGCAGACATTTCCCTTCCCTCCCCCCCCCCCCCCGCTTTCTGATGACCCTGAAGCGGGGGGGAGGGCCTCCAAACCGGGGGATCCCCTGCCCCCACCTGGGGATTGGCAACCCTATGCCAGTCTGAGTAGACAATACTGACTTTGATGGACTGAGGGTATGATTCAGTAGAAGGCAGCTTCATATGTTCATATGTCTGCCTTTTTTGTTTTGCATCCCCAGTAGGGTTGCCAATCCCCAGGTGGGGGCAGGGGATATTCTAGTTTGGAGGCCCTTCCCCCACTTCAGGGTTATCAGAAGGCAGGGGGGGGGGGAAATGTCCACTGGGCACTCCATTATTCCCTATGGAGACCAATCCCCATAGGGTATAATGGAGAATCTATCCAAGGGTATCAGAGGGTCTGGGGAGGGCTGTTTTTGAGGTAGAGGCACCCGATTTTCAGCATAGCATCCGGTGCCTCTCCCCAAAAGACCCTCCAAGTTCCAAAAAGAGTGGACCAGGGGGTCCAATTCTGTGAGCCCCAAAAGA
This sequence comes from Heteronotia binoei, assembly GCF_032191835.1. NCBI lineage: Eukaryota > Metazoa > Chordata > Lepidosauria > Squamata > Gekkonidae > Heteronotia > Heteronotia binoei. Next base: position 70,304,615 of record NC_083234.1, read on the forward strand.
TGGTGCCTCTATCCTTCATAATATCCAACGGAGGGAAGGCATTTAAAAGGTGTGCAGTCCCTTTAAATGTAATGGCCAAAACTCCCTTCAGAGTTCAACCTTGCTTGTCACACCCTTGCTCCTGGCTCCACCCCCCCCCAAGTCTCCTGGCTCCACCCCCAAAGCCCCCCACAGATATTTCCCGAGTTGGACCTGGCAACTCTAGTCCCCCCAACAGCCGCCTCATGAAATCTGGTCGACTTCAATGATGCAATAGGCAGGTTTCCAACCCCCCTCTGCTCAGCTGCCTTTCAACGTTACGTAATCAGTAGATTAAACTTTGGTGTCAACTCATGAGGGGTGGAAAAACCTGCTTGGAAAACACAGAAATGTTGCAGAAGAGGATTTTCTAAAAATGAAAGATACTTTTGAGAGATCTGAGACTTCATAAATCTTCCGCTCTGCTTTTTCTGGAAGGGCGGCTGTTTCACCTCACGCAAGGTCACGGAAGGTGGCGTCCATCCAGGCAAGGGGGTTGAGTTAGGGCAGGGGTAGCCAAACTTGCTTAACATAACAGCCACAGAGAATAAACCTCTGATGTTTGAGGGAGGGAAGGAAGGAAAATAAATAGATGGGGGAGGGAGGAGGGCAGAAGGGGTGGAAAGAAAGCAACTTTAAATGCATTCTCTAAGCCACCAGCTGACTTGCCTTGGAGAAGTGATTTAAAGAGACAAATGCCTTCTCCAAACCAGCCAGCAGGGCGATGGGGGCTTTGAGAGCCACGTGGTATGTGTAAAAGAGCCACAGTTTGGCCACCCCTGAGTTAGGGGCGTGGCTTGATCAGCCTGGGGTTCCAGAAGTTGCAGGGAACAGCAACAGCACAAAAGCGGGATGAATTCTATTGTAGGCGACCCTGAGGGTCAGCGAGAGTCAGACCTTCGTGTGGCCAGGGTTAAAGGGCTGTCACCTTGGAAAGCCCTAGATTATCTGGCACCGTAGGCAAAGCTAACTTCTGGCGCCCCCTCCCCTGCACTGATAACTTCACCGAGTCACATGGGGGGTTGCCAAATTTGGTGACCCCAGCAGGCTAGCGCCCTAGGCGATCGCCTAGTTTGCCTAGTGGCAGGGTCGTCCCGGATCTTGAGCAGATTAACTGGCAAGCGATTCCAGCTGAGCCCAATCGGATTTATTCCTAAGCGAAGTGTAAGCAGCGAGCGTGAATTTAAGACTTCGTTTTCTGCACACGGGCAATGACAGTAATCCAGAGAAAGGAAGGTGCTCAGATAGGGTTCCCATCCTCCAGGTGGGGCCTGGAGATCTCCCAGGATTACATCTGATTTCTGGACAACAGAGCTGAGTTCCCCTGGAGCAAAAGGCTGCTTTGAAGGATGACGGCATCCTACCCCACTTTATGGCATTCTACCCCACTTAGATCCCTCCTCTCCCAAAGCGCCACTCCCAGTTTCCCAAACCAGAGTCAGCGATTATATCCTAGATCTACCCTCCCCCCCCCTGCCCCGGTAGCTGGTGGAACAGGTAAGCTGGAACAGGAAGCACGTAAACTGGAAGCAGGGATTTTTTTGTAGCAGGAACTCCTTTGTATATTAAGCCACGCACCCCTGATGTAGCCAGTTCTCCTGGAGCTTATAGTAGGCCCTGAACGAAGAGTCCTGTAATTGGAGGATTGGCTACCTAAGAGGGGTGTGGCCTAATATGCAAAGGAGTTCCTGCTGCAAAAAAAGCTCTGGCTGGAAGTGTTGCCAGGCTGCCGCCCAGAAATTCCCCTGGAGTGTGGAATCATAGAGTTGGAAGGGGCCCCCAGGGCCATCTAGTCCAACCCCCTGTACAATGCAAGAAACTCACAAATACCTCTGTCTGGATGCCGCACCTTTGGCTCACCCTCCAGACTCGACCCAACCCCTTCCAGCTAGGAGAGAGTCTCCTACCTGCAACCACCAAGCTGTCAAGTCAACCACTGTACCTTCCTGCTACAAGGATGTCCTACCTGGTATCCTGGCCCCGCCTCAAGAAAATAGGGTGGCTTTTCCAATTAAACTCCCAGAGCTGGCTAGTCCGCCAGGGGCTTCGTGGCTGTTCTCTGATGTTCTGAAACACCCGTCCAGTTTGGGACTTTCTGCTGTTAAACAGTTTGGGGTAGGGTTGCCAATCCTCAGGTGGAGGCAGGGGATCCCCCTGTTTGGAGACCCTCCCCCCACTTCAGGGTCATCAGAAAGCAGGGTGGGGGAGGGAAATGCCTGCTGGGTACTCATGATTCCCTATGGAGACTTATTCCCATAGGAAATAATGGAGAATTGATCTGCGGGTATCTGGGGCTCTGCGGGCCCTGTTTTTTGAGGTAGAGGCATCAAATTTTCAACATAGCATCCAGTGGCTCTCTCCAAAATACTCCCTAAGTTTCAAAAAGATTGGACCAGGGGGGTCTAATTCTATGAGCCCCTAAAGAATGTGACCCTATCCATTATATCCTATGAAAGGAAGGCATTGAAAAGGTGTGCAGTCCCTTGAAATGTGATGGCCAGAACTCCCTTTGAAGTTCAATTATGCTTGTCACACCCTTGCTCCTGGCTCCACCCCCAAAGTCTCCTGGCTCCACCCCCAAAGTCCCCAGATATTTCTTGAATTGGACTTGGCAACCCTAGTTTGGGGGTTGGTGGAGGAAGGGGACAGGGGATGTAAGGACGAAAATTTAAGGGAAGTGACGCCCAAGCACCAGGGAGGAAGAGCTCGCTGCCAAAAGAGAGAGAGGTACAGAGAGAGAGAAAAGAAGGCTTGAGCAGTGCCCGACAGGAGTACCAGGTGTTGAGAGCCAGTTTGGTGTAGTGGTTAAGGGCGTGGACTCTTATCTGGGAGAACCGGGTCTGATTCCCCACTCCTCCACTTGCATCTGCTGGAATGACCTTGCGTCAGCCATAGTTCTCGTAGGAGTTGTCTTTGAAAGGGCAGCTGCTGTGAAAGTCCTCTCAGCCTCACCCACCTCACAGGGTGTCTGGTGTGGGGGGAGAAGATATAGGGGATTGCAAGCCACTCTGTGTCTCCGATTCAGAGAGAAGGGTATAAATCTGCAGTTCTTCTTCTTCTTCTTGACAACCTCCCTGCTGTCATCTGAAGTGCTGCACCCAGACCTTAAATCGCATCCTGAAGCTGTCACCCTCGCCCTCCACCCAGCCTGAGTCCAGGAAGTCGGACAACCTCTCCCCACACACATATCCCCCCAGTGACACCTGTTTTTTTTTTATTTACTTATTTGTTTTAGTCTATTTCTATCCCGTCCATTCCCCGTTGGGCTCAGGGCAGAGTACAACATACGATAAAACAATAAAATACAATAAAAACATTTTATAAACAGACAACTCAACAGCACTCAGAAAATAAACCATAATCGCATATTGCCCACCCTGGCCCTCTCACACATCATGATATCCCATAGCGATGGCAGATATTGTTTATAGCACAGGTGACAGCACTGGCAGGGGAGGCCAACCAGATCAAGAATAGACGCCCGCAGCCTCAACTAAAAGCCTGGCAGAATAGCTCCATTTTACAGGCCCTACGGAAGGCTAATAAGCCAGGAAGGGCCCGGATCTCTGTAGGGAGCTGATTCCACCAGGTCGGGGCCAGGACTGAAAAAGCCCTGTCCCTAGTTGAGGCAAGGTGGGAGTCTCTTGGGCTAGGGACGGCCAACAGGCAATGACCCTGTGAAGTGAACTCGTAAGCTGGAAGATGATGCAGCCATGGTTCCTTGTGTCCTTTCAGCTGCCTAGATGTAGCATCTAGCTCAAGTCCAGTCATGCCGCATGACAGGAGGGGGTGGAATCCAGTGGGAGAAACCACAGCTGTTTCATTCCTCCCTTTCAGCCGTGGCCTCTAGCCAACGAGCACGCCCCAGGCAGGTTCCGAGAGAGCCAGGGCGGCACAGTGCTTAGAGGGCTCAGGGAGGCCCTGGTTCAAATTCGTACTCAGCCTACGACTTGGGGATGACTTCGAGCCAAAAGAAGACACAACATCCGTGTCAATCAAAACATTGCGACAGATTTTTTGTCATTTTGGTTGGGTGTGATAAAAGTGTGACGCGGACGTTGCGGTTGGCTTTGTGTGGGCTGACGCAGCTGGCTGCGCCTGTTCTGTCTTGGGGCCAGTTGATTCCCCTCCCTCTCGCTGACCTTGGAGGATTTTTATAGGGATAAAATGCCACCTCAAGCTAGCGATGCGGGGCCCCCCCGGCCACCACAGGAAGGCATTCTTAACCACTGCCCACCAGCTATAAGTAGCTCTGCTCAATGTACCTAGGGTTGCCAAGTCCAATTCAAGAAATATCTGGGGACTTTGGGGTGGAGCCAGGAGACTTTGGGGGTGGAGCAAAGATCAAGGCTGTGACAAGCATAATTGAACTCCAAAGGCAATTCTGGCCATCACATTTAAAGGGATGGCACACCTTTTCAATTCCTTCCTTCCATAGGAAATAATGAAGGATGGGGGCACCTTCTTTTGGGGCTCATAGAATTGGACCCCCTGGTCCAATCTTTTTGAAACTTGGGGGGTATTTTGGAGAGAGGCAATAAATGTTATACTGAAAATTTGGTGCCTCTACCCCAAAAAACAGCCCCCCCAAAGCCCCAGATACCTGCAGATCAATTCTCCATGATTTTCTATGGGAATAAATCTCCATAGGGAATAATAGAGTTCCCAGCAGACATTTCCCTCCCCTCCCCCCACTTTCTGATGACCCCGAAGCGGGGGGAGGGTCTCCAAACCGGGGGATCCCCTGCTCCCACCTGGGGATTGGCAACCCTAACTGTACCCCATTCCTTTGTCTGATGGAGCACGCAAGCATACGAAAGCTTACATTCTCAATAAAACTTTGTTGGTCTTAAAGGTGCTAGGGGACTCCTACTTTGTTAAACTGCTGGATTAGCATTTATCAGCCGGCTTGATTGTGTTAACCAGGGTTTCAACAGACCAGAAACTGTTCTTAGCCACTACAGATATTCAAGTTGCGCAAGCTGACCGCTATCATCAGTTTCTGCTATTGTGAGGGAGCATTCACGAGTGCGCTTATCTGGTATATTCTTGCATCCTAACTCTAAACACCACAAGTGATGCCTCGTGCTTTTCATGACTTCTGCAATTCCCTTATTACAATTATTCCTCCTCTGTGTACATTTCCGCTTTGAATTCGTTTTCACAGATTGGATGATAAGGTCCGTAGCCCACCAAAGATTCTGCATCAATAAATGGGATAGGAGGAGAGTTTTATGGATACCATGGACTGCCAAAATGATGAAGTGGATTCTAGATCAAATTAGGCCTAGAAGTGAAAATGACTCAACTTTGGCTGTTGTGCTTTGGTCACATTAGTTGAAAACAAGAGTCACTAGAAAAGATGAGGTGGGTAGACATGTCTTTAGCAGTAGAAAAGAGCAAGAATCCAGCAGGACCTTAAAGACTAACAAAATGTGTGGCAGGAGAAGAACTTTCGTGAAGAGGTGAGCAGTAACTCACAAATGCTCGTACCATGTAGGGCTGCCAATCCCCAGGTGGGGGCAGGGGATCCCCCAGTTTGGAGGCCCTCCCCCCACTTCAGGGTCATCAGAAAGCAGGGGGGAGGGAAATGTTTGCTGGGCACTCCATTGGAGACCGATTCCCACAGGGTATAATGGATAATTGATCTGCGAGTATCTGGAGCTCGGGGGGTCTTGTTTTTTGAGGTAGAGGCACCAAACTTGCAGCATAGCATCCCGTGCCTCTTGTCAAAACACCCTCCAAGTTTTAAAAGAATTGGACCAGGGGGTCCAATTCTATGAGCGCCAAAATTAGGTGCCCCTATCCTTCATTATTTCTAATGGAGGGAAGGCATTTAAAGGTGTGCGGTCCCTTTAAATGTGATGGCCAGAACTCCCTTTGGGGTTCAATTGTGCTTGTCACAGCCTTGCTCCTGGCTCCACCCCAATGTCTCTTGGCTCCACCTCAAAAGTCTCCTGGCTCCGCCCCAAAAGGCCCCAGATATTCCTTGAATTGGACTTGGCAACCCTAGTACCTTGCCACAAGTTTTGTTGGTTTTCAAGGTGCTACGGGACTCTTTTCTACTGGATATGCAATAACGCTAGGAAAAGTTAAGACAGTAGGAAAAGAGAAGAACCCAAAACCGGATAGTCTGACTCAACCAAGGAGGCCAGGATTTTCAGTCTACTGAGTAAGGGCGTTTTCGCACTTACCTTACGCCGGAGCGACGTCCCTCTTCAGCGCGCAGCGTCTGCGCGGATTTCGCACTAATTGCTCCGCAGAACCTGGAAGAGCCGCAAAGTCCCGCAGCTTTTGCGTCGCAAATGTAAACCGCCAAAAACCAGTTTACATTTGCGACGCAAAAGCCGCGGGACTTTGCGGCTCTTCCGGGTTCTGCGGAGCAATTAGTGCGAAACCCGCGCAGACGCTGCGCGGTGAAGAGGGACGTCGCTCCGGCGTAAGGTAAGTGCGAAAACGGTCTGTTAATGACAGTCCATTTGGGAGGTCATTAGTTCATACTCAGAAGCTATTTTACATAAATCAGAAGCTCCCTTAGGGCACTTAACACACACGCTTGACAGTGTCATCATAAGTCATTCCTTCTTGTTTTTACTGCTAGCCCAGAAAGTTCCTGTAATGCAGCGCTATCTCTAAATGGTGGCGACTTACAGCAAATGTAAAGCCATTTCAAAATGGCCCCCGCTCAGAGGCAGAATCTCCGTTCACTTAAATGAAGCTAGGTCTCCTTGTTCAGACAGCGCTAGATGGCTGCTGCATTAACTCCAGCCATATTTCACTCGAGAGCCAGCCCGCTGTCGTGGTTAGAAAATCAGGCCAGTACTAGGAAGACACAGCTTCAAATTCCCACACTGTCACAAAGCTCACCAGGTGACCTTCAACCTCACCTTGTTGTGAGGATAAAACTGGAGGAAAGCAGATCCTCGTATGCAGCCCTGAACTCCTTAGGGGAAGAAGGAGGTAGAAGGGAATAAATGAAAAGCCGTCTGTATGCTTCGCTCTGCCACTTCAAGGGGTGTGCCCCTTCCGGCTACTCTTTTTGCTGTGCTGTGTCCCATATGAGCCTAAGGAGAAGCTAAAGAGTTTTTTCTCCACCTTGATTGAAAGGGGCAGTGGGGGGTGGTTTGCTGCTGCTGGAATTTGGGATACCACTTCTTTTTTGTACCAGACCATGTTCTTGTGCCTCTAACATGGGGGTCCCCAGCTTTCTTGAATCTGTGGGACCTTGTGAAATTCTGACACAGAGTGGTAACCCCAACAGCAAAATGGCTGACTCAGGAGGTAGATCCACAGTTTGCCAGCCCCCAGGTTGGGGCCTGGAGATCTCCTGGAATTATGACTGATCTCCAGGTGACAGAGATCAGTTCCCCTTAGGGTTGCCAAGTCCAACTCAAGAAATATCTGGGGACTTTGGGGGTGGAGCCAGGAGACTTTGGGGGGTGGAGCCAGGAGCAAGGGTGTGACAAGCACAATTCAACTCCAAAAGAAGTTCTGACAATCACATTTGAAGGGACCGTGCTCCTTTAAAATGCCTTCCTTCCATAGGAAATAATGGAGGATAGGGGTGCTTTTGGGGGGGCTCACAGAATTGGACCCCCTGGTCCAATCACTTTGAAACATGCGGGATATTCTGAGGAGAAGCATTGGATGCTATGCTGCAAATTTGGTGCCTCTACCTAAAAAAACAGCCCCTCTAGAGCCCCAGACATCCATGGATCAATTCTCCATTATATCCTGTGGGAATCGGTCTCCATAGGGAATAATGGAGTGCCCAGCAGACATTTCCATTCCCCCAACCCGCTTTCTGATGACCCTGAAGCGGGGGGAGGGCCTCCAAACTGGGAATCCCCTGCCCCCACTTGGGGATTGGCAACCCTAGTTCCACTGGGGGAAATGGCAGGCTTTGAGAGTGGACTCTATGGAATTATACCCTGCTGAGCTCTCATTCCTACCCAACCCCCGCCTTCCTCAGAAGGCTTGTCAGGTGCCTTCCTCCTTCCAGCAAGGGGATTTGAGGGGTGTTCAAGGGGTGGGTGGGGGTGTTGGCAACATGCTGATGTCACTTCCTGAAGTTATGCCATGTCACATCGGCAGTGTTGGGGCAATATCTGTGGTAAAAATGACTATAAACCATAGAGTTTTGCCACTCTGGACCTGGATAGCCCAGGCAAGCCTGATCTCATCAGATCTCAGAAGCTTAGCAGAGCTGACTCTGGCAAGAACTTGGATGGGAGACCTCCTTGGGATACCAGTAATCAGGAGGGCAGGGGCAGGCTTTATTCAGCCACCTCTCTGAATATCCTCCAGACCCACTGTTGTGTCTTGCATTTCAGTCCTGAAATTACAACACAGCGGATGCTACGGAGGTGACCAGTGGAAGTCCACTGGTCCCCGGATGTAGCTCCGCAAATACGCTCCGCCAATCAAGATCTGTGGCGGAAAGTTTAACTGGCCAGGATTGGACCTGGCCCGACTGAGGGTTATTCCGGGATATGTATATAATCGGGACCTGGTCCGCGTTGCCTTGCCTTGTGATGTACTCGCTAATAAAGCATGTTGTCTTCAACACATCTCATCACTCAGTACATTACACCCACAATAGGGATCAGTCACCAGAGGTAAACATGAGTTCCAGATACAGACACACAAATACAAAAATATGAAAAAAGCCCACAGTTTTGCCCCAAAACTACAACATCGCCCCCAATGTGATGACATCACTTCTGGAAGTGATGTCAGCATGCTGCCAGCCTCACACAGGGATGTCTGCTCAGGGGTCAGAAGACCATTAATTCAGGGGATTCCCCACCCTCACCAGCTGCAGCTAAAGCCACAAGAGCACGTTGGGCTGCAGGACAGCTGGTCAGTCTATTGGCAACTCTACTCCTCAGGCTCTGTTCCCAAAACCTCCAGGAATTTTCCAGCCCAGATTTGGGAACTCTAACTAAACCCAGAGAAAGTCCAAATGCAGTGAAGAAGAGGGGGAAAAGGAAAGAGAGACAGAATAAAACCAACACTGTTGTGGCAGTCACTGCCAAAGCAATGTTTTTTTAATTGGCACAGCCAATCAGAAGCCGTGCTGCGGCAGAGTGCCACCTGACCCCACCCACTTTCTGAAAACACTTGGCAGGGCCCAGGTAAAGTGCTGGCCAGCACTGTGGTGCCCACGGGCGTCGCATTGGGGACTCTCGTGTTCTGACACATAGTTTGTGCAGACGTTAGCAGGCATTGGCAGTGAGGCTCCCTGATGTGCCATCTGGAGCTATGTTACTGAGCTCTGCATCCCGAGCTGCAGCGAAAGCCACAAGAGCAGTCTGGGCTGCAGGACAGTTGGCCGATCCGTTGGCCAAGGGACCTCTTTGCAACTGTTTCTGCGTGGATTAAAGCGGGGAGTCGTTGCCCCCTTTTCCTCAAAGGAGCTCTGTGCGTCCGACAGCTGCACGGCAGGCAAAAACTCAAGCTCTGCACAAGACACTGATTGGTGAGGATGTCATCTCACACATGGCACTTCAAGGCTGCTGCTTGCTCCCACACACACACACACACACACACGCAAACTTCCTCCCCCCACTCCCCACCCTCAGCATCCTCCTTCAACAAGGCTTCACCACCTGCTTCCTGCCGCCTGTGACAATCAAAATGGAGACAAAAACTCTTCCCGGATAAGGGAATGGGGGAGGAAGAGGAGAGGAGATTGGATGACACTCCGGCTCTCTTATCTCCTCACACGATTGTGAAGGTTTGCCAAGGACTGGATCTAGGCCAGGGGTTCTGGCCTTTTGGAGCCTGCAGGCACCTTTGAATTAGGGTTGCCAGGTCTGCGTTGGAAAATACCTGGAGACTTTTGGGGGTAGAGCCAGGAGGAGGGTGGGTTTGAGGAGGGGAGAGGTCTTAGTATGGTATGGTGCCACAGAATCCACCCTTCCAAGTAGCCATTTCCTCCAGGGGAGCTGGTTGTCAAAGCAGGAGATCCCCAGGCCCCACCTGGAGGCTGGTGGTAGGGTTGCCAATCCCCAGGTGGGGGCAGGGGATCCCCCGGTTTGGAGGCCCTCCCCCCGCTTCAGGGTCGTCAGAAAGCGGGGGGAGGGGAGGGAAATGTCTGCTGGGAACTCTGTTATTACCTATGGAGATTTATTCCCATAGAAAATCATGGAGAATTGATCCGCGAGTAACTGGGACTCTGGGGGGGCTATTTTTTGGGGTAGAGGCACCAAATTTTCAGTATAGCATCTAGTGCCTCTCCCCAAAATACCCCCCAAGTTTCAAAAATATTGGACCAGGGGCTCCAATTCTATGAGCCCCAAAAGAAGGTGCCCCTATCCTTCATTATTTCCTGTGGAACGAAGGAATTGAAAAGGTGTGCCGTCCCTTTAAATGTGATGGCTGAACTCCCTTTGGAGTTCAATTATGCTTGTCACAGCCTTGATCTTGGCTCCACCCCTAATGTCTCCTGGCTCCACCCCCAAAGTCTCCTGGCTCCATCCCCAAAGTCCCCAGATATTTCTTGAATTGGACTTGGCAACCCTAGCTGGCGGCCCTATTTGGAATTCTGACACAGGGAGATGAGCGCAGTCACAAAATGGCTGCTGCAGCTTGCCTTCAATCACATAGTGAAGATCCTTGGGCTGTGGTGATTAACAGCTGCTGCCAATAGGGTTACCAATCCCCAGGTAAGGGCAGGGGATGCCTCAGTTTGGAGGCCCTCCCCTCACTCCAGGGTCATCAGAGAGCGGGGGAGGGGGAGGGAAATGTCTGCCGGGCACTCCATTATTCCCTATGGAGATCGATTCCCATAGACTATAATGGAGAATTGATCTGCAGGTATCTGGGGCTCTGAGGGGGCTGTTTTTTGAGGTAGAGGCACCAAATTTGCAGCATGGCATCCAGCGCCTGTCCTCAAAACACCCTCCAAGTTTCAAGAAGATTGGACCAGGGGGTCCAATTCTATGAGCCCTCAAAGAAGGTGCCCCACCCTTCATTATTTCCAATAAAGGAAAGGCATTTGAAAGGCATTATGAAAAGTGTGCGGTCCCTTTAAATGTGATGGCCAGAACTCCCTTTGGAGTTCAATTATGCTTGTCACAACCTTGCTCCTGGCTCCACCCCCAAAGTCTCCTGGCTCCACCCCCAAAGTCCACAGATATTTCTTGAATTGGACTGCAACCTTAGCTGCCAAAGCAACATTTTTCCAGAATCTCCATTCCCAAACATATCTCCAGTGGCTGATCTGAAGACTTGCTGGCAAAAGCCCCACCTGGCCACGCCCAGTTTCTAAAACACTTGCTGGGAGCCAGAAAAAGTCTTGGTGGGTACCTGAGGTCACCTTAGGGTTGCCAGGCCTGTGTTGGAAAATACCTGGAGCCTTTGGGGGTAGAGCCAGGACAGGGCAGGGAGGGGACAGCATGGCACAATGCCAGAGTCCACCCTTCCAAGCAGCCATTTTCTCCAGAGGAAAACAGAAAAACCACCGGAAGCAATGAAATTTACACGGAAACATGTATAAATAGGTTTTAGTGCAAGTTTAAATGAAACTTAAAACAAAACAAAACTAATCACAATTTATTTCTGCAGTGTTATTTTTAAAGATTCCCTGCAAAGTTCTGCCAGTAGGTTTTCTCCAAGAAAGTATAAGAGATCATTAGGGTTTGTAGAATCTTTCGGGATCAAGTGCCGTGTTCTACTGGAGAAAGTTTTCCTTCCAGACGTTTCGTTCTCAGCTGCGGAGAACATCCTCAGTGGCGTTGCAGCCGGAGCTGTATAAGAGATCCTTACTGTTTTATGATCTTGAAGTCTTTAAGTCCTTCAATCTTCCAGGGTGCCGGGCTGGGTCACAGTTGACTGGCCAACGGCGTTTGTAAGCCTCGGCAAGAGGCAAAATGGAGCTTAGCAGAGAGACCTTCGTCTCTTCACTATCTCCACAAACTCTCTCTGCTAGGGAGCATCTTCCCGATGCCCTGTTAAGGGGCGCTCAACCAAATGAACCCCCTCTAAGGCTCACAATCAGAAGTATCAGCTGGAGCTCCAACTAACAACTTCAGTGTGCCATCTTGTCTCCGAGAGCCGGCAGCAACTGATGAGAGCATGCGTAGACCCATGTTGAAAAAATTGAGCTGAGGCTCCGTGTAACGTCAGGAGAAGGAGGCTGACGAAGTGATCGAAACCGTGAGGAGTCCTTTCATAAGCGGTTCCTTCCTTACACTCTCCGCATCATTAGCAGTTGGGCACTGAGGAAAAAAACGTTCACCCACAACTGAGTCTACTCGAATGAAGCCGATTTACAGGGTTACTGAAAGACTGTGGGGGGAAATTCATGTGTTGAAAGCTCAGTGTTCCTTAGTTTTGTTTTGTTGAAGTTTCGTTTCACCTTGCGCTAAAATGTATCTATACACGTTTCCGTGTACATTTCATTGCTTCCTAGGGTTGCCAAGTCCAATTTAAGAAATATCTGGGGACTTTGGGGGTGGAGCCTGGAGACTTTGGGGGTGGAGCCAGGGGACATTAGGGGTGGAGCCAAGATCAAGGCTGTGACAAGCATAATTGAACTCCAAAGGGAGTTCTGGCCATCATATATAAAGGGACGGCACACCTTTTCAATGCCTTCCTTCCATAGGAAATAATGAAGGATAGGGGCACCTTCTTTTGGGGCTCATAGAATTGGACCCCCTGGTCCAATCTTTTTGAAACTTGGGGGGTATTTTGGGGAGAGGCACTGGATGCTATACTGAAAATTTGGTGCCTCTACCCCAAAAAACAGCCCCCCTAGGATCAATTCTCCATGATTTTCTATGGGAATAAATCTCCATAGAGAATAATAGAGTTCCCAGCAGACATTTCCCTCCCCTCCCCCTGCTTTCTGATGACCCTGAAGCGGGGGGAGGGCCTCCAAGCCGGGGGATCCCCTGCCCCCACCTGAGGATTGGCAACCCTATTGCTTTCGGTGGTTTTTCTGTTATTTCCATCGATTACACCAGTTCCAGTTGTTTTGATCATTTTCTCCAGGGGAGCTGAGCTGATCTCTGCCAGCTGGAGATCAGTTCTCAAAGCAGGAGATCTCCGGGGCCCACTTGGAAGCTGGCAATCCTAAGTCCCCACATTAGGGACCCTGACTTGTTCTAGGCCCCTGGAGGGGAAGGTACAGACCAAAAAGGATCGCTGCCTCCTGGTTCTGTAATTGAGCTGAGGCAGGAAAGAAAGCTGTCTTGAAAGCCGCCTTTGATTTGTGAGTGCAAATGAAGGGTTAAACTGGTGGTGTTGAGGGATATCAAACCTGCACTGAGTAATCCAGGCTATGTGGCCCTGGAGTCTTCTAAGTGGGTCAGGGGCTAAGTAAACCTCTTCTTTAGTCCTGGTGAAAACTTGTCGCTTGAAAGCCCGCCTGCAACTGGAGAAGCGGGAGCTGATCTGGGGAGAGATGGCCCCTCACCTCTCTGGGGTAGAGTTGCCACCCGGAGGCCGAGTGAAAGGCTTCGAACCGGCCAAATGCAATTTATTTTTAATGCCGCATCCCTTCGGGCTGTTTAGAAAGAACGCCCTTGGCTGCCAGCTCGAGCAGAGGTTTAACCCCAGACAGAACTGCGGCTTGTTAGTTAATTCGCAACTGAGAACGCGGACTTTGGACAGGGGTGGAGAGAGTTGTGACCTGGAAGATCCCCAGTTCAAATCTTGCCACTGCCACAAAATAACTGGGTGGTCTTAGGCAATCCAAATTTGCTTTCGGCCTGCCTCACTCCCCTCTTCACAAAATGGGGATAATCAGAGCCTTTTTTTGCGCAGGAACACAATCCCAGCTGGCTTAGTGCCAGTGGGTGTGGCCTAACATGCAAATGAGTTCCTGCCAGGCTTTTCCTACAAAAAGCCCTGTGTGAAACAACAGTTGTGTCAGGGGGTGTGGCCTAATACACCAATGAGTTCCTGCTGGGCTTTTCCTACAAAAAGCCCTGCGTGAAACAATGGTGATGTCAGAGTGTGTGGCCTAATATGCAAATGAGTTCCTGCTGGGTTTTTACTACCAAAAAAGCCCTGAAGATAATTCTACTGGTCTGCTTTGCAGGGCTGTTGTAAGGGGTTCAAATGAATGTACATGCAGTGCTGAATTAAGAGAGATATATGGTAGAGGGCTTGTGAAGCTCTTCGTCAAAGTTTGCAGAGGGGTGGCTGTGTAAAACTGTTATCCTAAGCAGAATTCTACCCTTCTAAGTACATTAAGGTCTGTGGACTTCAGAAGGGTGTAACTGGGGTTAGGATGAAGGCACTACGTTGGAGAGAAGACAAGGCAGAACAACAGGGTCCTAGTCAATTACTCTCAGCATTTAAGAAGGGAACATCTGCCCATCTATCCCAGTTTTATATATTTATTCCCTTCACTATGTTTCCCCCCTGGAATTAAACCCAAACGAATGGGGACCATGTGAATTAAGCTTGGCATTCCAGTTTGGTCCTTGCATGTGTTAAACCTCTCTGATTAGCCTTATTATGCTAATGTGATGCTCACCCTCTACCTCATATGCATGGACCTGGGCTTTTTTGGTAGCAGGAACTCTTTTGCATATTAGGCCACAACCCCCTGATGTAGCCAATCCTCCTGGAGCTTACAGTCTCTCTCTCTAGCCCTGTAAGCTTTTGGATGATTGGCTACATCAGGGGGTGGGGTGTGGCCTGATGTGCAAAGGAGTTTCTGCGGCAAAAAAAAAAAAGCGCAGCATGGACCGGTAACTAACTTCCATTTCCGTGTATCTGAAGATGTGTGCGTGCACACAAACGCTGATCTCTTGTATAAAGCTTCGTTGGTCTTAATGGTGCCTCTGGACTCAAACTCTGTTAGGATGGCACTGTCATTCTGTCACACAGTGACTACGTGACATCGACAAGGCTGAGGAGGTGATGCCTCATGCAGGCGGGGCGGATAGTAGGGTGGTACTTTTGCCGGCTCAGGGAATGGCTCATGAGATACCAGCCCAGCCACATGCCAAGAAAAGCATTGTGTGCCCCTCCTGGAGAACAGGTGCATCTTTCCTCAGTGGGATGTTGTGACACCTTAGAGGCGTCCCACCTTTATGATAGCACACACGTTGCTGACCAAAGCCTCCTTGGCTCGCAAAACCTCTTCCACCTGCAGACCTGGAACAACCCACTACACACAAAATACCAATTATCTAAAGAAACCACTGGAGGTTAGGGTTTGTGATATAGTCACAGTAAAGGGCTAGTACATGCAAAGGCCACAACATCATTAATAAGCAAGGATTAATAATATAATTAATAAGCAAGTAAATCGTTAATAAGCAAGGATAACAACGCTAGCAATACAAACAGAAGTGCCAAATTGGAGAGCCAGTTTGGTGTAGTGGTTAAGTGTGCGGACTCTTATCTGGGAGAACCGGGTTTGATTCCCCCCTCCTCCACTTGCACCTCCTGGAATGGCTTGGGTCAGCCAGAGCTCTGGCAGAGGTTGTTCTTGAAAGGGCAGCTACTATGAGAGCCCTCTCCAGCCCCACCCACCTCACAGGGTGTCTGTTGTGGGGGGAGGAAGATAAAGGAGATTGTGAGCTGCTCTGAGACTCTTCGGAGTGGAGGGCGGGATATAGATCCAATATCTTCTTCTTCTCAAATCACAACTGTCAGGGACTAGTTCCTAACAACTACAGCAGATCTGCACAATTACTGGTCCTTAACACATCCTACCAGACCTGTATTATGGCTAGCTAAGTGACTGATGATATGGATGCGATCACGCTAGAGATTTAGGGTGGCAGTATCCCGGTTCTGAAAAAGGCAGTTCTTTTTCATCCGTGCCTCAACATTCACACACACACCCCTGCTGCTGGGAGAGGCATGGGCCACATACATGCAAGAGGAACATTCAGACTGCCCGTGTGCATTCCAGGTGGGTGCAACATGCACCTGGCCATTTGAACAGCCGGGAAATACGCCCTACATACAATTTAGAGGTTCGCTACCAGGAAGTTTCAAAACTCTTCTGGTCGGTTTGGTGTAGTGGTTAAGAGCAGCAGATTCTAATCTAGCGAACTGGGTTTGATTCCCCCACTACTCCACATGCAGCCAGTTGGTGACCTTGGGCCAGTCACAGTTTTCTCAGAGCTGTCCTCTCAAGAGCAGTTCTCAAAGAGCTCTCTCAGCCTTAACCTACCCCATAGGGGGTCTGTTGTGGGGAGGAGAAGGGAAAGGAGATTGTAAACTGTTCTTAGACTCTGAAAAAAGGAAAGGAAAGGTCCCTTGTACAAGCACCTGTTGTTTCTGACTCTGGGGTGACATTGGTTTCACGTTTTCACGGCAGACTTTTTACGGGGTTGTTTGCCACTGCCTTCCCCAGTCATCTACACTTCCCCCCCAGCAAGCTGGGTACTCATTTGACCAACCTCAGAAGGATGGAAGGCTGAGTCAACCTCAGGCCAGCTACCTGAAAACCCAGCTTTCACCAGGGATCGAACTCAGGTCGTGAACAGAGCTTAGGACTGCAGTACTGCAGCTTTAACACTCTGCACCACAGGGCTCTGAATTAAGGGTGGGGTATAAATCCAATTTCCTCCTCCTCTTCTTCTTCTTCTCTAGCGTACTTCTAGCCAATTGAGCAAACACAATCTGTGCCATCAAATTCATGGAGGATGGGCCGTTGACTGCACAGTCAATTAGAACCACTGGATTTGAGTCATTAGAGACCAACAAGGAAAGGATATCCATTGTTTTTCAGGGCTTTTTTTGTAGAGAGCCAGTTTGGTGTAGTGGTTAAGTGTGCGGACTCTTATCTGGGAGAACCAGGTTTGATTCCCCACTCTTCCATTTGCACCTGCTGGAATGGCCTTGGGTCAGCCATAGCTCTGGCAGAGGTTGTCCTTGAAAGGGCAGCTGCTGTGAGAGCCCTCTCCAGCCCCACCCACCTCGCAGGGTGTCTGTTGTGGGGGAGGAAGGTAAAGGAGATTGTGAGCCGCTCTGAGACTCTTTGGGGTGGAGGGTGGGATATAAATCCAATATCTTCTTCTTCTTCTTCAAC
Organism: Heteronotia binoei; assembly: GCF_032191835.1. Taxonomy (NCBI): domain Eukaryota; kingdom Metazoa; phylum Chordata; class Lepidosauria; order Squamata; family Gekkonidae; genus Heteronotia; species Heteronotia binoei. The sequence goes on from NC_083234.1 coordinate 70,321,641, forward strand.
AAGAGCTTCCAGGTGTAAGCTTTCGTGAGTCAAACACCCTTTGTCAGACACAGTAGTAGAACAGAAGTGGAGATCGGGGTCTTTTCATCCTAGCCAGAAGGTAGGAGTGGCTTGAAAAGAGCAGAGGGGAAACGCTTGGGGTAGAAAATTGGCATCTGTAATGAGAAAAGACTCCCATGTCTCTGTTCAGCACAAGGCGTGGGGGAGGATATCCATTGTTTTTCAGGGCTTTTTTTGTAGCAGGAACTCCTTTGCATATTAGGCCACCCACCCCTGATATAGCCAGTCCTCCTTGAGCTTACAGTAGGCCTTGTACTAAAAGCCCTGTAAGATCTTGGAAGATTGGCTGCATCAGGGGTGTGTGGCCTAATATGCAAAGGAGTTCCTGCTACAAAAAAAAGCCCTGAATTTGTGAATTAACTCAAGTTCAGCAATCTTGTGCTGCCATTTCACTATGAAATGTCTTTGTTTGAAGACCGCCACTCTTAGGTCAGGCTAACATGTTCTCCTGCCGGTTTTTGAACGTTGCACTTTTAAATATCTGATTTATGTCCATTTATTCTTTGGCATAGGGACTGACCTGTTGGTCCGACGCAGAGAGCGGGAAGGGCATTGCTGACAGGTGGTGGCACGTAGAACATGGGAAGATGAACGAGTGGATGAAGCTGAGATGGTGGGGCTAGCATTCTTAGGTCCAGTTGTTGTGTTGTCAGAGGGGACATGGGGACCGAGCTGGCAGGTTGGTTTGTTGCAGGCCCTGGTCCCAGAGATCATGTCACCCCCTGTGCAAAAGAATAAAGGTGCAAGAACCGAGTCGTTACCGACCCACGGTGTGATGTCACATCAGCAGGGCTGGCCCTGCACTGTCTGAGACCCTAGGCAAGGCTAATGTCTGGCATCCCCCACCCCCCATACTGATAACATCACTGAGTTTTTTAATTCCCCGGAGGCTGGGCGCCCTAGGCAATAGCCTAGTTTGCCTTGGAGTAGAGCCATCCCTGCGCATCAGGATGTTTTCTTGGCAGACTTTTGACGGGGTGGTTTGCCTTTGCCTTCCCCAGTCATCTACACTTTCCCTCCAGCAAATTGGGTACTCATTTGGCTGACCTTAGGCTTCCCAATCCCCAGGTCCCAGAGGGGGATTCCCCGGTTTTACAGGCTTCCCCCCTCCCCCAGCCAGCTGGCCGGCCGGGGAAGCCCCGCCCCCAGAGCCATCATGCACCTCTATGAACGATTCCCATAGGGAATGATGGGGAATTGATCCGCGGGTATCGGGGGGTCTGTTTTTTGAGATAGAGGCACCAAATTTTCAGTATAGCATCTAGTGCCTCTCCCCAAAATACCTCCCAAGTTTCAAAAAGATTGGACCAGGGGGTCCAATTCTATGAGCCCCAAAAGAAGGTGCCCATATCCTTCATTATTTCCTATGGAAGGAAGGCATTTAAAAATTTGTGCAGTCCCTTTAAATGTGATGGCCAGAACTCTCTTGAAGTTCAATTATGCTTGTCACACCCTTGCTCTCGGCTCCGCCCCAATGTCTCCTGGCTCCACCCCTAAAGACTCCTGGCTCCACCCCCAAAGTCCCCAGATATTTCTTAAATTGGACTTGGCAACCCTAACTGACCTAGGAAGGAAGGAAGGAAGGAAGGAAGGAAGGAAGGAAGGAAGGAAGGAAGGAAGGAAGGAAGGAAGGAAGGAAGGAAGGAAGGAAGGAAGGAAGGAAGGAAGGAAGGAAGGCTGAGTCAACCTTGAGCTGGCTACCTGAACCCAGTTTCTGCTGGGATCAAACTCAGCAGAGCTTGGAATGCAGGACAGCAGCTTACCACTCTGTGCCGCGGAGCTCCTTCATGCCAAAGAATAAACGGGCATAAATCTGACGTTAAAAATGGCAATGCCCAAAAACCAGTGGGAGAACTGGTCAAGGGGAAATTACAGCACAAGGAAGCGTGTGCACACACACGAAAGCTCATACCTTGAATAACATTTTGTTGGTCTTAAAGGTGCCGCTGGGCTTTAAGCATGAGATTGCTATGACTGCTAATTCCCGGATTCGGAACAACGGACCCTCTGCAGGGCTGAACAGGGACACCAGATTTTTATCTCACTACAGATGCTAATTTCCTACCCCCAAACATTTCCCCTCTGCCCTAATCAAGCTGATGACAACATGCGTTGTACCTGTGCATCCTTCACAAGCATTCTTTACAACACCCCTCCCACCTTCCAACCGGGATAAAAAGACTTAGATCTCCATTCCTCCAGAGCTTTTTTTGTAGCAGGAACTCCTTTGCATATTAGGCCACACCCCCTGATGTAGTAGCCAATCCTCCAAGAGCTTACAGGGCTCTTCGTACAGGGCCTAACTGTAAGCTCCAGGAGGATTGGCTACATCAGGGGTGTGTGGCCTAATATGCAAAGCTACAAAAAAAGCCCTGGACCGTCTGTCTCGAACCTCTTTTGGTTTTTAAGGTGCTAAAAAAAATTATTTATATCCCGCCCTCCCCCGCCGAAGCTACTGGGCTCAAATCTAACTACTTCTGCAGAACAACACAGCCGCCCACCAAAACAGTCTAGGAACGCAGCAACGCAGCCTCCATGCTGTACAGTCTGAGTCTTGTCCCTTCCTCCCCCACAGCCTCTTTGCTGAGATGGAGAAGGGAGGGAGCTGGAAGAGCTTCCCTTTCGCTTTACTCTCCCCCCCCCCCCACAGCTGTGCGGACAGCTCCTGGCTGACCTCTGCCAGGCCTCCCTGATCACTGTGGCATATTTGACATACCAACTGTGTTGAGATGGCAAGGTAAAGGCACACACACACACAATGGTATGGGGCCTTCCACAGCAGCAGAAACTCCTTTAGACTTCATGAGGATGCTGTGACCCTACTGAGGGATTGCCTGTAGCAGGCCCATAGCTAACCAGGGGCCCACAGGGCCTGGCCCCCTGATAGTTTTGGGGGCCCCTCACCCCCAGGCTGCTGCCTCCCCTTGGCGTGATTTAGATCACATGGGAGGGGCATCCAGAAGCAGCCGCTGCCCCTCCCGTGACGGTTATAGAGCCCAGAAATCAGCTGATCGGGGGGGGGGCGGTCTAAATTTTGCAGCAGGGGTGGCAGGAGCAGTCACCAGCCTCCCGCATGATTTAAAGGGCCCCCTCCCCCTGCTGCGGGGCTGGCCTGTAGTTTCTTGGTCTGTCCAGGGTTTCTGGAAGCAACCCGTGATCCCACACAGAAATGCTGTCTCCTGATCTCATTCACATCTTGTCCTCTCCTGGCACCTAAAGCCAAAGACCCCTCTGCTCTCCCTGCTTACGTTTGCCAGCACAGTGGTAAATTGCCTGCTGAAGACTCTGGGTGGGATCCAGAGTCTCCAGTCCAGGAGCCTTTGGCCATCAGTGCTGGGAAGGAAGCCTTATAATGGGGCATTTGGGGGGAAGCCGTTCCTCTCTTGTGCTGCTGTTGATGATCGTTTCCAGGTGGGCAACTGTGTTGGTCTGAAGCGGTAGAACAAAGTTTGAATCCAGTGGCACCTTGAAGACCAACACAGTTTTATCCACAGTGCACAGGCCCACTCCTTCAGTAATACTGTCTATAGCAGGGGTAGCCAAACTTGCTTAATGTAAGAGCCACATGGAATAAATGTCAGAGGTTTGAGAGCCACAAGGAAGGAAGGAAGGAAAACAGATGGGGAGGGGGGAGGGAAGGAGAGGTGGAAAGAAGCAACTTTAACTTTAAATGCATTCTCTAGGCCGTTGGCTGGTTTGGCTAGGAGAAGAGATTTAAAGAGACAAATGCTTTCTCCAAGATAACCAATGGGGCAGTGGAGGCTTTGAGAGCCACACAATATGTGTGAAAGAGCCACAGTTTGGCCACCCCTGGTCTATACCCCCTTCCCACTGCCTTGCTATTTTTTTATATTTTGTGGACACTGGAGTGGTTGGGGGTCACATATATGTATTTTCTTTCCGACATAAGCTGTAGGTTTTTCTGTTATTAATTGTTGATCTGAATTATTGTTTTACTGTTGATCTGAATTATTCTTTTACTGTGGGGTATAAACAGAAATGAAAGCTATTCCCTTGAATAAAACTTTGTTGGTCTAAAAGGTGCCACTGAATTAAAATATTATTGTTGTTGTTAACGCTAACAACAACAACAAATCAACAACAACAATAATGGCTTTTTGTAGCAGGAACACCTTTGCATATTAGGCCACACCCCCTTGATGTAGCCAATCCTCCAAGAGTTTAGAGTAGGCCCCGTAAGAAGAGCCCTGCAAGCTCTTGGAGGATTTGCTACCTAATATGCAAAGGAGTTCCTGCTACAAAAAAGCAACTAATAATAATAATAGTGTGCTGTCAAGTGACAGCTGACTCATGATGGCTCTGCAGGGTTTTCCAGGCAAGAGATGAACAGAGGCAATTTGCCGTTGCCTTCCTCTCCATAGCAACCCCGGTCTTTCTTGGTGATCTCCCATCCAAGTCCTCACTATAGCCAACCCTGCTTCGCTTGCAAGCTCTTACAACATCAGGCCGGGCTGGGCTGCCAAGCAGCTGGATGCCCCTGGTCTCCGTACTGAAATCGAAATGGAACCGATTGCATTTTTTTTTTAACACAAGGGTGCTTCTTCTTCTTCCAATGGGTCTGCTTGCACTCACAGCTGCAAAGGCATTATTCACCAGCGTCTGCTATCTGGATTTGCAGTCGTGGAGACAGAAGGGAATGTGGCATGCTACATTTTTTTTCTTCAGTGTCAGCTCTCGGATCTTCCTCTCAAATAAAACAAGGACAGTGGTAGACTTGGGGTTGCCAATCCCCAGGTGGGGGCAGGGGATTCCCTGATTTGGAGACCCTCCCCCTGCTTCAGAGTCATCAGAAAGCAAGGGGAGGAAGAGGGAAACGTCTGCTGGACCTATAGCCCCATTACACCCTATGGAGACCAATTCCTTTAGGGTATAATGGAGAATTGGCCTGCCGGTATCTGGGGCTCTGAGGCAGCTGTTTTTTGAGATAGAGGCACCAAATTTTCAGCATGGCATCCAGTGCCTCTCCCCGAAATACATTCCAAGTTTCAAAAAGATTGGACCAGGGGGTCCAGTTCTATGAGCCCCCATAGAAGGGGCCCCTATCCTTCATTATTTCCAATTGGAGGCAAGGCATTTAAAAAGCATGGTCCCTTTAAATGTGATGGCCAGGACTCCCTTTGGAGTTCAGTTATGCTTCTCACAACCTTGCTCCTGGCTCCACCCCCAAAGTCTCCTGGTTCCACCCCCAAAGTCTCCTGGCTCCACCCCCAAAGTCCCCAAAAGAATTGGACTTGGGAACCCTAAACGGACTGGTGATGGGTGTTGGAAAAACCAACCCTGTCCCTGGTAATAAGAGAGAGTGAAGGAGATCAGTTCTGCAAAAGCCAGTCTGGTTGCCTGCCTCCGCTCCTGGCTGGGGCCCTGAAGCCTGCATTTGAAAACATGTGCGTAGCGCATGGAGACCAGCAGCATCCTGCATGTTGGCCGTCATCCCTTGGAGGATCCGTGTTCCCTACACAAGGAAGAGGACAAGATGTGATCCAAATGGAGAGCAGATGCTGGTGATGGCTGCAGTGAGGAATGTGCCGCTGGTGCTGAGGGTGGGAGGGAGGGAGCCATGAGATCATGTTGGGGCTTCTCCTCATTGTTGAAAGGATGCAGGAAATGCAGAGAAAGACCCTCAGGGGTTCAACTGCAGGAGGGAGGTGGCTGGACGAGGGTCACTGAAGGCAGGAGCACCTTTAAGACCAACGAAGTTTTATTGAGAATGTCAGTTTTTGTATAGGCAGCCCCATGGCGCAGAGTGGTAAAGCTGCGATACTGCAGTCCTAAGCTCTGCTCACCTGAGTTCAATCCCAGTGGAAGCTGGGTTCAGGTAGCTGGCTCAAGGTTGACTCAGCTTTCCGTCCTTCCAAAAGAAGATAGAACTCTAATTTGGTACTTGCTCTCAGCTGGTAGGACATTGTATGCGCAGTTGTGGAGCAAGAAAAAATACCAGAGAAATGGGATTGGATTGTAAAAGTTTTATCGTGGAGTGAGATGGACAAATTAACAAGAACTTTAAGAGACTATGATTTGGATGTGTTTAAAAAGGAGTGGAAGAAATTTAGAGGATATATAGAGAAAGAGTGGAATGTAAAAAGACATTGGACAATTTTTTAATATGAATATGAGAAAAGAAGGATATTGAACTTTGATTGGATAAGGGTACCTTTATAACTGAACTTAAGTATATAACCTCGGCGGGAGTCTAGTAACGGAGGGAGGGGGGATTGGAAAATATCATATGGGTTAGAGATAGTAATGATATAGTTAGATATTGTTACCATATGTTATCAATAAAATTGTTTAAAAGGAGAATGTCAGTTTTCGTATAGGCAGCCCCGTGGCGCAGAGTGGTAAAGCTGCAATACTGCAGTCCTAAGCTCTGCTCACCTGAGTTCAATCCCAGTGGAAGCTGGGCTCAGGTAGCTGGCTCAAGGTTGACTCAGCTTTCCGTCCTTCCAAAGTGGGTGTAAATAGGGAAAGTATAGATGACTGGGGAAGGCAATGGCAAACCACCCCGGAAAAAAAAGTCTGCTATGAAAATGTCGTGATGCAACGTCACCCCGGAGTCGGAAATGGCTGGCGCTTGTACTGGGGACTACCTTGACCTTTTAAGCTTTCGTATGCATGCATACTTCATCAGACAATGGAATGGGGTACGACGAGCAGAGCTGCGTATAGCTGGTGGGCAGTGGTTAAGAATGCAAAGTGGCACAAAGTTAGAATCCAATGGCAAACTAGTGAAATTAACAAATCGAAAGAACATTTGGTCTGAATAGCATTTGCATGGGAAACCAATAAAACAGTAACATGTCAGAATGGGAAACCAAGGCAGGCATGTGAGGGGAAGGGACTGTCCCCTGGTCGTCTCCAGAAGCCCTGTTTACAAACGACAGGGAAGGCACTTACAATGCACAGTTGATGTTTTGTTTTTACATGCATTGAGGCAGTTTGCATGTTACATTTAATCCACATACAGGGGCACGCACATGTAATTTTTTCCCCTGGGAATAGCTTTCATAGATCCGCAGCTGATTAAAAACCTTCTTCTGGCAAACAAGTCTCTGTGCAGGGAATCAGTTCTGTGCAATAATGTTGGCATAATGGTGCTGGCCTTAGTGAGGTATTGTAATGGCTACTGAGATATGATGGGCATGAAACGCTTTGGACCCTTCCAACTGTGATAGAAATGCCAAGTATTGTTATCTGAAACATGCAGCCTTAGATTTCAGATCAGTTGCCAGGGAATCAGTTTGCATTGCTCTGAAACTCTGTGTGTGTGGGGGGGGGGGGGGGGCGGGGGAGTAACGCAGAGTGGGGTGGATCAGCAGTGGTCTTTATGGAGTGTGTTCTTGCTTTGCTTGCTTCTAGTATTGGAGGGGGTCTTTCCTGTAGTATCAGTCAATAATTTTGTGGGGTTCATTGCCGGTGGACGTTGCGGCTGCCCACTTGTATAGGCGGCTTTGAAAGGGGGTTAGGGACAGGCCGGTAGCTATGAGAGGACCTGTGGGGGCACAGCCCCCTGACTGCTAGGCAGGGCTCCCTGACTTGGGGCCCCTAAGCAGCCTCCAGTGCCTCGGCTGCATCCTTCTGCATTCTGCTCTTGTGAATCTACACAGTTGCTTCTGCTTGCTTAGGGGCCAGAAGAAATCTCTGACCCCTCAGCAAGCAGAAACAACAGGGCACTTTTGGAGCCCAGGGCTGAAAGTTCGGGGAAGGGACGGTGGCTCCGTGGTAGAGCATCTGCTTGGGAAGCAGGTCTCAGGTTCAATCCCTGGCATCTCCAAAAAAGGGTCCAGGCAAAATAGGTGTGAAAAAACTCAGCTTGAGACCCTGGAGAGCTGCTGCCAGTCTGAGAAGACAATACTGACTTTGATGGACAAAGGTCTGATTCAGTAGAAGGCAGCTTCATATGTTCATATGTTAAGCTCAGAGTTGCTTCTGCTTGCTTAGGGGCTGGAAGAAATCTCTGACTCCCTCAGCAAGCAGAAAGAACGGAGCACTTTCAGCGCCCAGGACTGAAAGTTAAGCTCTACGTTGGGCTAGAGGGCGCCTGCAAGAAGAGGCCGTTCTGGCCCTCAAGTGGTGCGGCGGGGGTAGGGGGCGGATGGCTCCATTGCAGACAGGTCGGGATAGGGTAGGCAGGTGCACACAAGTGGAGGTCTCAGCTGCAGTCTGGGGCTGGGGATCAGTGGAGAGGTGATGTTCACCTGCAGGGGTTTTCTGGCCTGGTCTTGCTAGCCATCTGAGCGAGAGTGCGAGCTGCGCTTGGGCAGCCTCGTCTCGCCCTCCAACAGGAAGAAATCTGAATTGGAGGTCTGGTAGCCCCAGGCGTCAGTTGCGACTTGGTGGCACCTTCCACTCCCCCCCCTTGTCCCACCGGGCTTGCCTAGCTGGATCATGCTACAGGTAAGGGCAGGAGACTGTGCAGCACGTATCTAAACCTCTGAGTGGCTCCCCACCAGAGCTGTTGGAAGAGGAGTGGAAAGGGATCACCTTGGGGCAGCTGTGGGGAGGGGGGAGGCTGTATGGCAGTGAGCTGGCAGCTTTCCTCCTCAGTGGTGGTAGGAGAGAAGGCCATGGAGGTTGGGGCTACTATGTGCCCCCTGAAAAAAATCAGGGCCCCCCCCCCAATTCTTCAAATCCTGGCTACGGGGCTGGTTAGGGATAGATTGTGCGACTGGACAACAACAACAAAAAGGGATAGAGAAGAGGTCATCTAAGGCCACTATGATGGTTGAAAAGAACCTCCACCTCCAGAGGCAGGCAGTCTTTGAATTGAGCACTATGAGAGAACATCTGGGGAAAGTCTGGGCACTATGCCCTGCTTGTTGGCCCTCCTGGGCAATTGGCTAGCTATGGCGTGAGACCAGATGCAGGACTAGAGCCAGTTTGGTGTAGTGGTTAAGTTTGCGGACACTAATCTGGGTTTGATTCCTCACTCCTCCCCGTGCACCCGCTGATGTGACCTTGAGTCAGTCACAAGTTCTCACAGAGCTGTTCTGCTCAAGAGCAGTTTCTGTCAGCGCTCTCTCAGCTCCACCTACCTCACAGGGTGTCTGTTGTGGGGAGGGGAAGGGAAAGGAGACTGCAGGCCACTCTGAGACTCCTTCAGGTAGGTAAAGGTAAAGGTGGTCCCCTGTGCAAGCGCCAGTCGTTTTCAACCCTGGGGCGACGTCGCTTTCACAACGTTTTCACGGCAGACTTTTTACGGGGTGGTTTGCCATTGCCTTCCCCAGTCATCTACACTTTCCCCCCAGCAAGCTGGGGACTCATTTTACCAACCTCGGAAGGATAGAAGGTTGCGTCAACCTGGAGCCGGATACCTGAGCCAGCTTCTGCTGGGATCGAACTCAAGTCGTGAGCAGAGGGCTCCGACTGCAGTACTGCAGCTTTCAGGTAGTCAAGGGTGGGGTATAAATCCAATCTCTTCTCTTCTCTCTGGATGGACCTCTGACCTGATCCAGGAGAGCTCTTCTTGCATATTTATGTCTTGAGATTTTTTTTTCCTTTTCTCTCTCTCTTCCTTCCCCAGGAGTTTCTCTGTGACCCGAAGTTTAGCGATGAAGAGAATTTGGAGGAAAAGCTTGCAGTTTTTAAAGGTACCAATCCATGTGATTTCAGCTGAGTGGGGAAATGCTAGAGAAAAAGCTGCTTATGTTTTAGGCAAGTCCATGAAATGGTCAAATACTTTGTCCCAGGCAGCTGACAACTGAACAATTGCTTGGATTCTGCACAGAATTTTTCCTTGGGGATGTGGGCGGTGCCAGAGGTTGCCTGAGGCAGACAAATGTCAGGTTCCAGAAGCCTGCCAAGAAGGCTTGCCAACTCTGGCTTGGAAAATTCCTGGAGATTTGGGGGAGGGGGTGCTTGAGAAAGGCAGAGTTTGGAAAAGAGAGGGAACACTCAGCAGGGATGAGATTCCGTAGAGGTGACCCCCTCCCTAAAGCTGCCATTTCCTTCAGGGAAACCGTTTTTGTAGTCTGAAAATCAGTCATAATTTTAGGAGAGCTCCTGGCTCCACCTGAAGGTTGGCAACCATAATATTCAGTCATCTGGACTGGCATATTAAAATTTTGCTGGGCTCCTGGGAACTGGGGAGTAAGAAGAGAGAGCTGACTGAGTACTGGATGCGAGGGGGAAGCATTCTCCAGATCCCCTTGTGTTGCCCATTCTCTTGGTGGTTAAGGGAAGCCACCAGCAGGTCTTAGAAACATAGAGCTGGAAGGGTACTTAAAGGTCATCTAGTCCAACCACCTTGCACAGTGCAGGCAATTCACAACTACCTCCTCGTGCTCTCCCAGGGAGGCAAAACAAAACAAACCCTCCAGGATCCCTGGGGAATTTGTCCTGGAGGAAAATTCCTTCCTGACCCCAAAATGGCAATCGGCATTACCCTGGGCATATAAGAAAGGGCCTCAACAGCCGAGCACTAATTCCTTCTTGCCCTCCCTCTCAAACTGGAGAGCCAGTTCGGTGTAGTGGTTAAGTTCGTGGACTCTTATCTGGGAGAACTGGGTTTGATTCTCCACTTGCAGCTGCTGGAATGGCCTTGGGTTAGCCATAGCTCTTGCAGAGCTGTTCTTGAAAGGGCAGCTTCTGGGAGAGCTCTCTCAGCCTCACCTACCTCACAGGGTGTCTGTTGTGGGGGAGGAAAGTAAAGGAGATAGTAAGCCACTCTGAGACGCTGAGATTTAGAGTGAAGGGCGGGGTATAAACCCAATATCATCATCATCATCTGAACATATGAAGCTGCCTTCTACTGAATCAGACCCTCGGTCCATCAAAGTCAGTATTGTCTACTCAGACTGGCAGGGGCTCTCCAGGGTCTCAAGCTGAGGTTTTTCACACCTATTTGCCTGGACCCTTTTTAGGATATGCCGGGGATTGAACCTGGAACCTTCTGCTTACCAAGCAGATGTTCTTCCACTGAGCCAGCATCCCTCATCAGCAAAATCAGCATTGCTGTAAGGTCTTGCTGAAGAACTCCTAGAATCCTTGGACCTGCCTTGCCTTGGTGAATCTTTCACAGCTCCAAAGTAGTGTTGCCAGCTCCCTGTTTTCCACCTGCAGGGGATGGGGGAGTAGGGTTGCCAGATCCAGACTGGGAAATTCCTGGAGATCTGGGTATGGAGGGCAGGGACCAAGGCGGAATACAAGGCCATAGAGTCCATCCTTCAAAGCGTCCATTTTCTCCAGGGCGACTGATCTCTGTAGTCTGGAGATTAACTGTAATTCTGGGGGGTCTCCAGGTTTGACTTTGAGGCTGGTGTCCCTGTTCCAGAGGCAACCCTGTCCATTCAGAATTGCTGGCTGAGATCACGGGTTTTACAGCTGGGGAGAATCCAGGAAGAATGTTCCTTGGCCGTGGCCTCAGGGTGTGGGCAGAAGGGTCCTCCAAGGAGACAGTTCTGGAGTTTTCATGTTTTTAAGTTGTTTGACACCAACCATACTGAGAAACAGATGTGGTTGTGCAATCCGATTTTTGGCCCCGCCGTTTCCTCTGCTGGGAGATTTAAGGAGGACACAGATGCACTGATGTTTATGACTTCGTCTTATAGGGTGAATTCAAATTGAGCCCCCTTCCCCTCTTCTCTCCCTCTGGATTCTGCAATGACCACCAAGCGAGATCCTTCCGGAAAAGCTTTCCCAAAACGAAAATGAGTCCTCATAACAGTCAGCACACTTCCTGTAAGCTCGTAAAAATCTGATGGCCTGCCTACGGTTACCATCTCTTGTAGGGCTGCCAACCGTGAAGTTACTTGTAGACTCTAAAGGATTACAGAAACATGAAGTCAACCTAGGATACATGTTGCCGCCTATTTTTTTTTTAAAGAAATACAGCTCTTTTGCCAGATAGATGTTGGAAATGTAAAAAAACATGAAGGTTCTTTCTACCATATGTGGTGGACTTGTGAAAGAGCGAAAAAGTATTGGCAGATGATTCAACAAGAGATTTCTAAGATCTTGGGATACGAATTTAACAAAGTTGCAGGGACTTTTCTGTTGGGATTACAAATGGAAAAATTTCCAAAAGAAGATAGAACTTTAATCTGGTACTTGAGGACATTGTATGCTCAGCTGTGGAAGCAAGAAAAAATACCAGAGGAAATGGGATTGGATTGTAAAAGTTATGACATGGCGTGAAATGGACAAGTTAACAAGGACCTTAAGAGACTATGATTTAAAAGTATTTAAGATGGAGTGGAAAAAGTTCAGAAGATACGTAGAAAAAGAGTGGAAAATAAAAGGACATTGGACAATTTTTGATAATGACTAAGTACAAGAGGGAGGAGGATATTAATTTTGGTTCTTATTAATTAAGGGTACCTTTAATATTAAGATTTTAAGTATATAACACCAGCGGGGGTCAAGTAACGGGGTGAGGGGTGAGTAGAAAGTAACATATGGGATAGATTAAAAAAAAAGTAATTATTAATGAAGTAAGAAATTGAAATTTATTACCATATGTTGCTAATAACATTGTTTGAAACCAAAAGAAATACAGCTCCTTTACGGCCTACAAGTGCTACCTGACGACATCACCCATCAGAGAAGAAAAGTTGGCAACTGGATTTTGTGCTGGATTTTTAAATCATTGGGTGGTGACCGCAGGACATGCTAATTGCCAGTGCATGGGACTGTAACTTTAAGAACTTCGATAAAGATTTATGTTCTAATACAAGGATAGGAATCATGTTTGTAATATATAAGAAGCATAATGGGCTCTTTTGACGTGTTCTATGAATATAATAGAATTTGGGTTGCAAAGGATTTGAGTGGTCTTTTAGACTTTTTCATCAGCCATCTCTGTTGTTCAATCCATCTGTGGGGGTTTCCTGTGTGTATGTACAATCCCCAGGTGGGGGCAGGGGATCCCCCGGTTTGGAGGTCCCCCCCCCCCCCCGCTTCAGAGTCATCAAAAAGTGATGGTGGGAAGGAAATGTCTGCTGGACATTTCATTATTCCCCATGGAGACAGATTCCCATAGGGTATAATGGAGAATTGATCCATGGGTATCTGGGGCTCGGGGGGGGGGGGTGTTTTTTGATATAGAGGTACCAAATTTGCAGCATAGTATCCAGTACCTCTCCTCAAAACACCCTCCAAGTTTCAAAAATATTGGATGAGGGGGTCCAGTTCTATGAGCCCCCAAAGAAGGTGCCCCTATCCTTCATTATTTCCAAAGGAAGGAAGGCATTTAAAAGGAACACAGTCCCTTTAAATGTGATGACCAGAACTCCCTTTTGGAGTTCAATTGTGCTTATCACACCCTTGCTCCTAGCTCCACCCCCAATGTCTCCTGTCCCCACCCCCAAGGTCCCCTGGCTCCACCCCCAAAATCCCCAGATATTTCTTAAACTGGACTCGGCAACACTAGCTGAAGTCCTTTCCCTACCCAAAACCTGCCCTATCCCAGGCTGTACCTCCCAATCTCCAGGAATTTCCCAACCTGGAGTTGGCAACCCCTGCTCATAACAGCTCTTCCCAAGAGCTCACTCTTGAGATGCCTGTCATTCCTCCCTCCCAGTTCCCTGGAATTTGGTGTTTTTTTTAAGCAGAAAACCTCCTGAAGCCCAGAATTCTGGACCAGGCCCTCTTCAAACACTGTGACTGTCCATCATGGGGGCACAGCTTCCCCCCACACCACCATCATGAATGCCCGCCCCCTGCCCTCTTCCACCAATCCAGGGCCTAGAGAGCTTGTCTCAGCGATGCGGAGCCTCGCTCAGCTGGTGGCCTCTGTCACTGCAGCCAAAACACCTCCTTCGGGTCTCCCGACAATCGGGCCATTGTTCCCCTCTCCTTATCCCCTGCTGGGCATGAGAGACTCAGGAGCCCCTGTGCAGAACTGGCATTGGTATAAAAGATGTGTGTGTGTGTGTGTGTGTGTGTGCAGAGGGAAGAAGAAGAAGATATTGGATTTATATCCCGCCCTCCACTCCGAAGAGTCTCAGAGCGGCTCACAATCTCCTTTACCTTCCTCCCCCACAACAGACACCCTGTGAGGTGGGTGGGGCTGGAGAGGGCTCTCACAGCAGCTGCCCTTTCAAGGACAACCTCTGCCAGAGCTATGGCTGACCCAAGGCCATGCTAGCAGGTGCAAGTGGACGAGTGGGGAATCAAACCTGGTTCTCCCAGATAAGAGTCTGCACACTTAACCACTACACCATTGAACAGGGGAAGGGCAAAAGGGATCTAGGGTTGCCAGCCTCCAGGTGGGGCCTGGAGATCTCTTGCTTTTCCAACTGAGCTCCAGCTGGCAGAGGTCAGCTCCCCTGGAGAAAACAGCTGCTTGGAAGGGTGGACTCTATGCCATTGGACCATGCTGAGGCCCCTCCCCTCCCCAAACTCCGCCCTCTCTCATCCATCCCCAAAGTCTCCAGGTATTTTCCAACACAGACCTGGCAACCCTAGGGGCTCCTACAGACTATAGTCCAGAACAGCATTCCCTTTGAGCTGAGTTAGTGTGAGCTAGCTCCCGGATCTTTCGTCTCCGGCTCACACATTTTTGTCTTAGCACAGGAAAAATGGCCCCAGAGCAATCCAATTTATACAGTAGCTCATAACTGAAATGCCAGTAGCTCACAACTAAGATCCCCATGGCGCAGAGTGGTAAAGCTGCAGTACTGCAGTCTGAACTCTCTGCTCACGACCTGAGTTCGATCCCAGCAGAAGCTGGGTTCAAGTAGCCGACTTGAGGTTGACTCAGCCTTCCATCCTTCTGAGGTCGGTAAAATGAGTGCCCAGCTTGCTGGGGGGAAAGTGTAGATGACTGGGAAAAGCAATGGCAAACCACCCCGTAAAAAGTCTGCCGTGAAAACGTTGCGAAAGCAACGTCACCCCAGAGTTGGAAACGACTGGTGCTTCCACAGGGGACTGCCTTGACCTTTTTTACCTTTTTAGCTCACAACTTTTATAGCAGTAGTAGGTCACAAAGTAGAATTTTTGCTCACAAGACTCTGCAGTTTAGAGGGAACATTGGTCCAGAATACGAAGAGTGAGGGGTGGGGGAGGTCAGAATTTTTAAAAAGAAAAGTGTTGTAATCTCTTTCTCTGTGCTTACCAACATCCTGGAGATCTCCTGGAAATACAGCTGCTCTGCAGACAGCAGATTACCATGTACTCATTTACCTTAGAGAGAACAGCAGCTTTG
Source organism: Heteronotia binoei (assembly GCF_032191835.1). Lineage (NCBI taxonomy): Eukaryota > Metazoa > Chordata > Lepidosauria > Squamata > Gekkonidae > Heteronotia > Heteronotia binoei. Next base: position 70,336,864 of record NC_083234.1, read on the forward strand.
ATGGCTAGATTCTATGGTAGCATTTTAATTGGATTGCCAGCTCTGGGTTGGGAATTACTTGGAGATTTGGGAGGTGGAGCCTGGAGAGGGCAGAGTTTGGGGAGGGGAAGGGCCTCAGCAGGGTACAATTTGGCGTACAGTTTGGTGTAGTGGTGAAGTGTGTGGACTCATATCTGGAAGAACCGGGTTTGATTCCCCACTCCTCCACTTGCAGCTGCTGGAATAGCCTTGGGTCACCCATAGCTCTCGCAGGAGTCATTCTTGAAAGGGCAGCTGCTGTGTGAGTCCTCTCAGCCCCACCCACCTCACAGGGTGTTGTGGGGGAGGAAGATTAAGGAGATTGTGAGCTGCTCTGAGACTCTGAGATTCGGAGTGGAGGGCAGGATATAAATCCAATATTATCATATTCTCCTTCTCCTCCTTTCTTCTTCTCTTCCTCCTTTCTTCTTCTTCTCCTCCTTTCTTCTCCTTCTCCTCCTTTCTTCTTCTTCTCCTTCTCCTCCTTTCCTGCTAATTTTCTATGCTAAGGGGATGAGGAGGCAAGAAACTTGCCAACACTCTGGAGATTGACAGTTTGGGAATGTTTTTACCATGTAATCTGCTGCTGCTGCTGATGATGATGAAGATATTGGATTTATATCCTGCCCTCCACTCCGAAGAGTCTCAGAGCAGCTCACAATCTCCTTTCCCTTCCTCCCCCACAACAGACACCCTGTGAGGTAGATGAAGATATTGGATTTATATCCCGCCCTCCACTCCGAAGAGTCTCAGAGCAGCTCACAATCTCCTTTCCCTTCCTCCCCCACAACAGACACCCTGTGAGGTGGGTGGGGCTGGAGAGGGCTCTCACAGCAGCTGCCCTTTCAAGGACAGCTCTGCAAGGGGCTATGGCTGACCCAAGGCCATGCTAGCAGGTGCAAGTGGAGCAGTGGGGAATCAAACCCGGTTCTCCCAGATAAGAGTCTGCACACTTAACCACTACACTACAAAGGGCACTGCCCTCCCAGTCCATGTATCTTTTAAACTCCTGATTCATTCATCTAGATTCTAGAAGATAGCTTCCAAATATATGAAGGACTGCAAAGTCTAACTCAATAAATATCTGGGGTCTTTGGGGGTGGAGCCTGGAGACTTTGGGGGTGGAGCCAGGAGCAAGGTTGTGACAAGCATGATTGAACTCCAAAAGGAGTTCTGGCCATCACATTTATAGGGATTTCAGCCCACAATACCTGATCCCCTCATCTGATGAAGTATGCTTAGAGAGCACACGAAAGCTGACGTTCTGAATACAACTTGGTTGGTCTTAAAGGTGCAACTTGACTCCTGCTTTGTTCAACTACTTCAGTCCAACACGGCTGCCCACTTGGATCTATTTAAAGGGACCGCATGCCTTTTAAATGCCTTCTCTCCATTAGAAGATACTGAAGGATAGGGGTACCTTGTTTGAAGGCTCATTGAGTTGGACCCCTTGGTCCATTTTTTTTAAAACTTGGGGTTTTCTTGGAGGGGAGGCTCCAGGTGCTATGCTGAAAATTTGGTGCCTCTACCTCAAAAAACAGCTGCCCCAGAGCCCCTGATAGCCATGGATCGATTCTCCATTATACCCTATGGGAACCAGTCTCCATAGGGTATAATGGAGTGCCCAACAGATATTTCCCTCTCCCCCCTTTCTGATGACCCTGAAGTGTGGGGAGGGCCTCCAAACCTCCCCTGCCCCCAACCTAGGAATTGGCAACCCTGCGTTATGTCAATGGGAATGTTTATGGGAGGTCACTTTTGCCTGCACAAGGTTCTCAGACTTGCCATCTGGACTACACTGGGCTAAATGAACCAGCAGTCTGATTCTGCACCAGGCAATCTTATATGCTCATGGACTTGTGTGTGGAGAAGTGAATGGGTCTCTGTACTAAGTCAGACACTGAGAAGCGCCAGTGGAATAGCCTAGAATAATGGCACAGTGGGGTTTAATTTCCCAGGGCCGCATTAACAATTAGGCCAAGTAGGCACTGGCTTTAGGAGCTTTGGGCGGGCTTCCCGCTCCCCGCCCCCGGTTTCCCCCCTGCTTGCAGCCCTCCCAGCCTGTACATGCAGCCAGCAACTGAGCCGCTCTTTGCCTGACTTGCCTGGTGCGGCTGCTGCTGCCGTTGCTGCCAAGTTTGCCTCTCTCTGCCTCTCCCCTGCAGCTTAGTCAAAGGGGCTTTTAAGAAGGTGGCTGCAGGCTGCAGGCTGCAGCAGGGGTAGTGGGTAGTGGAGCGGGCACTCCAACTTTGCGAGGGGGCCCAGAGATTTTGACTGCCTAGGGGCCTCCACAGGGTTTAATCCGGCACTGTAATTTCTGCCCACCCCCCTGCCACATCCCATCTAAATCAGTGTGAGCTGAGGCACCCCACCCCAGATCTCTCCTCTCCCCTCCCCTCTTCTCCTCTCCTCTCCTCTCCTCTCCTCTCCTCTCCTCTCCTCTCCTCTCCTCTCCTCTCCTTTCCTCTCCTCTCCCTTTCTTTTTAGTCATAATTTCTGCAAGAAAGTCTAACATGGAAGCAATGTGACCGTAGTCCAGCTTCAATACGGCTACTCCCTTGGAAAGGGATCCGATCCTTCCAGACCGCTTGCCGCTAATGAGTTCTATGTCCCCAGTGGTGTCTCTCTGAAAGGGGCCCAGGTCACTAATTGGCATTTGGCCTAATTGGCGGTGGCTGTTGGCTTGGGTCTCTCTAAAGGCCCTTTGTCATTTGCAAGCCCGTTTTCTGTAGCGGGGCAGTGGGGGGGGGGTGGGGAGTGAGGAAGGTGCTTTTAGGTCCTGTTACAGCCTTTGCACACCAGCTTCTCTTTTGTGACACCCGCTAGGGAACCAATTGAGTGGTGGATTTCCAAGACTGGGGTTTCAGTGGGCAGCTTTTGGGAAAAGACAGCTTTTTTGAATAAGCAATATCCACTGGAAATCTGCCTTGGGCAGTTTTGTACATAATGGTGTACAGTTCTATTGGATTCCTCTAGTTCTTTAACTTGGAAAACAGCAAAATAGGAGTCAATTGCTCCTTTAAGACCAATTTAGTTTTATTCAGAACGTAAGCTTTCGTGTGCATGCACACTTCTTCAGACGAGGAATGAGGTACAGTAAGCAGAACCACATATAGCTGGTGGGGTTTGGAATGTCAAGTGGTACAAGTTAAAAACCAATAGGAGAATAGTAAAAATAACAAATTCAGAAAACCTTTGATCTGGGTTTAATTACCGTGGGAAACCATAAAACAGTAACATGTCAGAATGTGAGAATGCCTGTTAATTATTCTATTGCTGATAATCCTGGGTCAAAAAGAAGGCACTTCTTTCCCAGAGGTTTTTCCTGTCCAACTAATTTACCTTTTAACATGTAACATAAATATATACATCATTCTAGTTTGCCATTAGGAAAAAATACATTAAAATATAGTAGAAGATGGGTTTTATATATGTTATGAGATAAACAGCCAATATCCCTAGTTTGAATATGTCAATACAAAAGCATTATTCTGATACACTATCCTAAAAGAGAAATACATTGGAATACTGTGGATATATCGCCCTATTTGGTGAAAGTGGGTTTAGCATATGTAATGAGATAAAAAAACAAAACAACATCTCTGTTCAGTCCTGGGGAGATGTTTGTTCGAAGTTTCATAATAGTTTGTAATTCAGCAGTTCCCCTCTCCATTCTGTTCTTGAAGTTCTGAGAGTGGGTTTAGCATCTATAATGAGATAAAAAAACCCAATATCCCTGTTCAGTCCTGGGGAGGTGTTTGTTCCAGGTTTCATAATAATTTGTAATTCAGCAATTTCTCTCTCCATTCTGTTCTTGAAGTAAAACAGCTACTATGAGGTCACCCATTGAATGCTTTGGAAAACAACTTTGTGGGAAAAGCAAAATTGGGGGGGCGGGTAGGGTTGCCAATCCCCAGGTGGGGGCAGGGGATCCCCCGGTTTGGAGGCCCTCCCCCCGCTTAAGGTCATCAGAAAGCGGGGGGAGGGGAGGGAAATATCTGCTGGGAACTTTATTATTCCCTATGGAGATGTATTCCCTTAGGAAATAATGGAGAATGGATCCGCAGGTATCTGGGGCTCTGGGGGGGCTGTTTTTTGAGGTAGAGGCCCCAAATTTGCAACGTAGCATCTGGTGCCTCTCCCCAAAATACCCTCCAAGTTTCAAAAAGATTGGACCAGGGGGTCCAATTCTATGTGCCCCAAAAGAAGGTGCCCCTATCCTTCATTATTTCCTGTGGAAGGAAGGCATTTAAAAGGTGTTCAGTCCCTTGAAATGTGATGGCCAGAACTCCCTTGGAGCTCAATTGTGCTTGTCACACCCTTGCTCCTGGCTCCACCCCCAATGTCTTCTGGCTCCACCCCCAAAGTCTCCTGGCTCCACCCTCAAAGTCCCCAGATATTTCTTCAATTGGACTTGGCAACCCTAGGGCGGGGTTTGCTTAAGGCTGTGATCTTATGCATGCATAGTGAATACCTTCTGAGTGTTCCTGCATGCACTGGGTTGAACTGTAAGCCTGTATTTCTGTGCACACGTCTCTGGGAGTAAATTTTAAACTAGGACTGCCAAGCGTGCGTGGGGAGCAGGGGATCCCTGGTTTGGGGGGCCCCAACCCTCCAGCAGGGAAGAGGCCACCGGGTGATCCCCGCCTCCAAAGAGCCCTGTTGCTGCACGGTACATGCAGCATAGTGACATCACCCGGAAGTGACGTCATCGTGCCAGGCACATTGCCTGGAGACGCTCTAGGAAACACAATAAAACTCTATGGTACCATAGGATTTTACCGCGATTCCTATAGCATCTCTGTGTGGCATGCCCGGCGCAATGATGTCACTTCTAGGTGAGATCATCGTGCTGCATGCACCGTCCAGCAACAGGGCTCTTTGTAGGTGGGGATCACCTGGTGACCTCTTCCCTGCTGGTGGGTTGGGGACCCCCAAACCAGGAATCCCCCACTCCCAGCGGGAGCTTGGCACCCCTAGTTCATGAAGTCCCCCACCACAGTGGCAGAGGGACTTGGCAACCCTATTGTGAACTCAGTTGCGCCGCCTTCCAAGGAAACATGCAAGAGATTATCATAGAATCATAGAGCTGGAAGGGACCTCTGGGGTCATCTAGTCCAACCCCCTGCACAATGCAGGAAACTCACAAACACCTCCCCCTAAATTCACAGGATCTTCATCGCTGTCAGAAGGCCGTCTAGCCTCTGTTTAAAAACCTCCAAGGAAGGAGAGCCCACCACCTCCCGAGGAAGTCTATTCCACTGAGGAACCCCTCTAACGGTCAGGAAGTTCTTCCTAATGCTGAGCCGGAAACTCTTTTGATTTAATTTCCACCCGTTGGTTCTGGTCCAACCTTCCGGGGCCACAGGAAGCAAGTCCACGCCATCCTTTATATGGCAGCCCTTCAAGTACTTGAAGATGGTGATTAGCCGCCTCCTCTCCATCGTGCACAACCAGGGCTCTTTTTTTGAGCACGAACGCACAGGAATGCCGTTCCGGCTGGCGTGGCACCAAGGGGTGCGCAAATGAGTTACCGCTGGGCTTTTTATAGAACAATGGTGACATCAGAGGGTGTGGCCTGATATGCAAATGAGTTCTGGATTGGGCTATTTCTACAAAAAAGGCCCTGTGCACAACCATTTGTTATTAAAATTACAGTAGGGTTGCCAGCCTGCCCCCCCCCGATCTGGGCGGGGATTCCCCTGCTTTTGTGGGCTCCTCCCCACCTGCAAGTGCCCTCAAATGCGGCGCAATGGCATCACCCAGAAGTGACATCATCACGCAGCTGACATTGCGTGGCGTCGCTCTAGGTTTGGGCAGAACTCTCTGCTAAAACCAGACTCAAACCATAGAGTTTTGCCCAAAAACTAGAATGTTGTTGTGCACACAGAAGCTCCCGGAAAGGCCCATCGATCTGACCTCTGGCAGAAAGGTAGGTCACAGCAACCCCAGTGCCTCCAGGATTCCGCCAAAGAAAACCGGAAAGGGCTTGTGTCACCTGAACTCTACTGCCAAAAATCAGCTTCCTATTTCCTCTACTTTCTTTTCCAGGGTCGTAGTCAGGATTTAGAGGTGTGTGGCCTAATATGCAAAAGAAGTTCCTGCTACAAAATAGCCCTGAAGATATTGGATTTATATCCTATACTCTGAATCTCAAGAGTGGCTCACAATCTCCTTTACTTTCCACCCCTCCACACACACAACAGACACCCTGTGAGCACTGTTCCCTCTAAGCTGAGTTAGCGTGAGCTAGCTCACAGATTTTTACCCTCCAGCTCACATAATTTTGCCTTAGCTCAGGAAGGATGACCTCAGTACACACTAATTTATGCAGGAGCTCACAACTTTAATGCCAGTAGCTCACAAAGCAGAAATTTTGCTCGCAGGACTCTGCAGCTTAGAGGGAACATTGCCTGTGAGGTAGGTGGGGCTGAGAGAGCTCTCCCGGCAGCTGCCCTTTCAAGGACAACTCCTACGAGGGCTATGGCTGACCCAAGGCCATTCCAGCAGCTGCAAGTGGAGGAGTGGGGAATCAAACCCGGTTCTCCCAGATAAGTTTGGTGTAGTGGTTAAGTGTGCAGACCCTTATCTGGGAGAACCGGGTTTGATTCCCCACTCCTCCACTTGCACCTGCTAGCATGGCCTTGGGTCAGCCAGAGCTCTGGCAGAAGTTGTCCTTGAAAGGAGTTGTCCTGTGAGAGCCGTCTCCAGCCCCACCCACCTCACAGGGTGCCTGTTGTGGGGGAGGAAGGTAAAGGAGATTGTGAGCCGCTCTGAGACTCTTTGGAGTGGAGGGCGGGATATAAATCCAATATCTTCATCTTCATAAGAGAGCTATGGCTGACCCAAGGCCATTCCAGCAGCTGCAAGTGGAGGAGTGGGGAATCAAACCCAATTCTTCCAGATAAGAGAGCTATGGCTGACCCAAGGCCATTCCAGCAGCTGCAAGTGGAGGAGTGGGGAATACAACCCGGTTCTCCCAGATAAGAGTCCACGCACTTAACCACTACACCAAACTGACATTCAATTGCCAATTAAAGAAAACTCCAGAATACACCCAAATAACACTTGGCACTGAAAGCACGTCATATTCCCAAGGCAAATCAGCGTTCTTATACCCACTTTACAGATAGGGGAGAGTGACTTGCCGGTGGTCATTCAGTAAGTTCGTATCGGAGTGAGATTTGAACATGGGACTTACCATATTCATCCTTAACCATGCTGCCTCTGTTTGGTCCAGCTTAGGGGGACATTTTGATTTTACTAATTGGTGGCTGCTGCTTTTCTCTCCACAGAAAAGTACATGGAGTTTGACCTGAATAACCAAGGTGAAATTGGTGAGTGGCTAGTTGCTGCCGAATGTTCTAGCATCCTTCCCATGCAAGAGCGCCATCCAGTGGGAAGGAGCATGCTGTGCAACCTGGCTACCTTGGTAGGCCGCACGTTACCTGGGCGGGCTGCATCGGCATGCTGGAAAAAAAAGATTGCAATTCTGCGCTATGAAAAACAAAATTCTGCAACCTGTATAAATTCTGCAATTTATATAGCATATTTGCCTGTTTCCCCTAATTTTGCACAATTTGTTTGCAACATTTCATTCTGCAGTCATCGGAGCAAAGGGGCAGTTAAGCGCCTCCCCTGACAAACAGAAATCTTGTTCAGGCGATCATCTTGAATCTGAGCATCTACAGGCATTTCTGGCACAGTTTCAAGCAGATCTTTGCCACTATGAACACTAAAAAGATCAGATTCTTGGGGACCTGTATTTTGCAGATGAGTTTTTTGCAGATCGAGACATTTCTGAGCAGCGGTCATTTTGTAGAAAAATAGGTGGTGCAGCTCATCCAAGGATTGTTATGCAGCTGCACCTACTATTCAATGGACAAGGTAGTGGAACTCTCAGAAGGAAGAGGAGGAACACTCAGAAAGGTTCAGGAGCTGTGCTCCTGTCAGCTCCCACTGGATCCGAGGCCTGTCTCTGAGCCTCTCTTGGGCTCATGATATTTTTGCTAATTTGGAACCAAGATTACAGAGGAGGTAGCTGATGCATATTCTTTGTGACTGTAGATATTTGCAAAAAAAATTTTTTTTTTAAGTCCTGTTTACGCTTCTCATGTCAAAATACCTAAAATCAGGGGTAATTTTGTAGAAAAATGCACACTTTCTTCGTCTGATGTAAGCTTTTGTGTGCATGCACATTTTTGTCGTCTGATGAAGTGCACATGCTTACGAAAGCTTACATTCTGAATAAAACTTTGTTGGTCTTAAAGGTGCTATCTTCTATCTTCTACATGGAATGTATACCTATTCACTATAACTTGTTATAGGAAGAAGTGAGAAGTAACTTTTCCTTGCTGGGAAACTCCCTTGCATCAAGAACAGGGCTTGCAACTTCTCTGGAAGTAGACCAATAATTACAGGTGATGGGAAGCCGGTCTTCCTCCACGCTCCCAACATGACCCCTTTTGAGTGTCCCCCCGTTACACACACCCCTGTCCACAGAACAGTAATGCCTCCCTTTGGCTCCTTGCAGATCTCATGTCTGTGAAAAGGATGATGGAGAAACTGGGTGCCCCAAAGACCCACCTGGAACTGAAGAGGATGATTTCCGAAGTGACCGGAGGGGTCAGCGATACCATCTCTTACCAGGACTTTGTCAATGTGATGCTTGGGAAACGGTCGGCTGTTCTCAAGCTGTGAGTATCCCTAGCGAGAAGGAAGGGGAGGTGGTCTGAGGTTTCTGGGGGGAGGGCAGCCCTGATAAGGACCCTAACCAAACTAAGACCAAGCTGTGTGGCTGCCTTAGGTGCCTCCCCAATTGTTGCCAACCTCCAGGTGATGCCTGGAGATACCCCAGAATTACAACTGATCTCCAGGCTACAAAGACCAGTTCCCCTAGAGCAGAGGTGGCCAAACCTGCGTAATGTAAGAGTCACTTAGAACAAATGTTAGATGTTTGAGAACCACAAGACAGGAACGTCAGATGTTTGAGAGCCACAGGACAGACGGGGGCGGGGAGGGAAATAGATGGGGGAAGGAGGAGGGAGGGAGAGGTGGAAAGAAAGCAACTTTAACTTTCAATGCGTTCTCCAAGCCACAAGCTGGCTTGGCGAAGTGATTTAGAGACTTCTCCAAGCTGGCCAACGGAGCAGTGAGGGCTTCCATAGCCCCACAGTATGTGTGAAAGAGCCACATGTGGCCACCCCTGCCCTAGAGAAAAATAGCTGCTCCGGGGATATGGTTGCCAGCCTCCAGGCAGGGCCTGGAAATCTCCCACTTTTACAGTTGATCACCAGCTGGCAGAGATCAGCTCCCCTGGAGAAAATGGCTGCTTGGAAGAGTAGACTTTATGGCATTGGGCCATGCTGAGGCCCCACCCCTCCCCAGGGACGGTGGCTCAGTGGTAGAGCATCGGCTTGGTAAGCAGAAGGTTCCAGGTTCAATCCCTGGCATCTCCAAAAATGGGTCCAGGCAAATAGGTGTGAAAAACCTCAGCTTGAGACCCTGGAGAGCCGCTGCCAGTCTGAGAAGACAATACGGACTTTGATGGACTGAAGGTCTGATTCAATAGAAGGCAGCTTCATATGTTCATATAAACCCCGCCCTCTCTTGGCTCCATCCCCAAAGTCTCTGGGTATTTTCCAACACAGGCCTGGCAACCCTGTTTGGAGGGCGGACTCTTAAGCATTGTATCCCACTAAGATCTCTTCCTTTGTTCCACCTCTCGAAATCTCCAGGAATTTCCCAACTAGAGATTCCAACGCTAGAATCCTCTGCCTTATCTAAGCCAGGGGTGCTGAGTAAATAGGATAGGGGTATTGAACATATAGCCTTTTGGAAACCCCCCCCCCCCATTCCTACACACTGATCCGACTCTTGTTGCGCTAAAGACATATTAATATTTGCACCTGAAAGTGGAATTCTGCCTTTGGCTTTTATCTTTTACAGCAAGCTGCCTGCCCCTTTCAGACCTGTTTTCTTAAGCTACCCGCTACGCATCAGGACTGTTCTCAAGTTACACACCGATTTCCCACTCGCCTTACGCCGCTCTCACGTTCGTCTTCTCTCAGCGGGGCTTCCTTCCGATTTCACACTGTCTGCCCCGGGGCTGCAACTAGCATTGGCGTTTTCGCATGGCAAACGGAAACGGTTGAAAACCAGTTTCTGTTTGCTGCGCGAAAATGCCGACGCTTGCTGCAGCCCCAGGGCAGAAAGTGTGAAATTGGAAGGAAGCTCTGCTGAGGAGACGAACCGTGAGAACGGCGTAAGGTGAGTGGGAAATCGGACACAGTCAGAGGAGATAAGAGAGGAGCAGGATCACGTCTCTGGCCTTACGCCAGCTCCATGAATATTTGGTGTAACTTGTGAGCAAGTGCCTGTGGGTATGGGTCTTGTTGAACTTTGCGCAGCAATTGTTTGCGAACACTGCAGTGTGCAGAGGGGTCATGGAGGGATCGCTGTAAATGATATCTCCCCCTCCAGCCCCCCAAAGTTTTAATTTTTGAATCTGAAATCCATTTCCTGACTCTTCTTGTGCTATTCCAGAGGGAATGAGATCCTCTGCGCCTGTATATATCTCTGGGAAGCAGCATTATATTCAGAGCCAAAGGAGGAGGAGATGTTTCCACGTGGTCCCTACGGTTCCCCTTCCACACATACCTTAATAGCCCCATACAGGTGCCACCGTGATGAATGATATCCTCTGGCATCTCACGGGGCTTGTGTTGCCCCCCTCTGTTCCTAGAATTCTCCTGGGATCATGCCCCTGGTCTTAGATCAGGGGTGGCCAAACTTGCTTAACATAAGAGCTACATAGAATAAATGTCAGATGTTTGAGAGCCATGAGACATGAACATCAGATGTTTGAGATGGATGGATGGAAGGAAGGAAGGAAGGAAGGAAGGAAGGCAAATAGATGGGGGAGTGAAAGGTGGAAAGAAAGCAACTTTAACTCTAAATGCATTCTCCAAGCCGACCAACAAGGGGGGCTTCAAGAGCCATGCAATATGTGTGAAAGAGCCACATGTGGCTCCTGAGCCACAGTTTGGCCATCCCGTCATAGTTTCTCTCCCGCCCTGGTAGACTCTGAAGATAGTAAAGAAGATAAGTCTGTCAAATGGCCATTAGCCATAATAGCTAAATGGAACTTCCATACACAGAAGCAGCATACCTCAAAATACCAGACAGAGACGGGCAAGAGGTGGCCGTCTGGAGCTCTGGATTAGAGGGATCCCTGGTCTAATCCAGCAGGGCACCAGCTTGTGTTCTTATGTTACGCAGTTTCCCAAGTTGGCCACTCCAACAAGAAAAGGTGCCAAGCTGGTTCCCAGCCCCATAGTGAATAGTTTTTGCTAGACACAGGTCCCTTTGACATAGCAACAGATGAACAAGCTACTCATTGTCCTTCAGACCGTGTTTCAGTTTCCGCTCCTGTCCTCTAGAGGCATACAATAGACACTGAATTTTGAGATGCCGGGCAAAACGCTTGTGGCTGAATGTTTGTGACTTGTTGGGTGTCCCCAAAACTTCGATTGTTTCCCCCACGGAGCCAGTCTCCCCTTCTTAAAACTCTCCATCCTGTTACTGGGTGGGTGATGTGCCGAGTGGACATCCATTCTCCAGAATGCCATCAAAGGGAAGGATAGGGACCATGGGTCTGGGCAGGGGTGGGTGGGTTTGAGCTGGGTCACCACAGCCAGTGGCTCTCCATGATATCTTTGCAAATGCTTTCCCATAGAAATAGTTGGTGCCATAGATATGCAGAGCAAAACCTACCCTGTATATTATTTTTAACATTGTAAAGAGGAAAGTAAGAGCCCTGTGGCGCAGAGTGTTAAAGCTGCAGTCCTGCAGTCCTAAGCTCTGCTCACGACCTGAGTTCGATCCCCGGTGGAAGCTGGGTTTTCAGGCAGCCGGCTCGAGGTTGACTCAGCCTTCCATCCTTCCAAGGTCGCTCAAATGAGTCCCCAGCTTGCTGGGGGGAAAGCGTAGCTGACTGGGGAAGGCAATGGCAAACCACCCCATAAAAAGTCTGCTGTGAAAACGTTGTGAAAGCAATGTCACTCCAGAGTCAGAAACGACTGGTGCTTGCACAGGGGACCTTTCCTTTTCCAAAGAGGAAATAGAGGATAAAAATCTCAGTTATTTTACTTTTTACTAGAGTTACTAGAGTTTCTGTGCTGGAAAATACCTGGAGGCTTTGGGGGTGGAGGCAGGGGAAGATGGGGTTTGAAGAGGGGAGGGGCCTCAGCATGGTATAGCGCTGTAGGGTCCACCCTTCCAAGCAGCCATTTTCTCCAGGGGAACTGATCTCTGCCAGCTGGAGATCAGTTGTAAATGATCTTTCATGATGACGGAAAAATAGAAATATTACGCCGGGGATTAATTTGTACTCTTCTTTCACTTGTCTTTCAGAGTGATGATGTTTGAAGGGAAAGCCAATGAAAGCAACCCCAAGCCTTCGGGTCCCCCTCCTGAGAGAGATATTGCCAGTCTTCCTTGAAAAGCCAAACTGGTCCGTTTTCCCATGATTCCCTTGGGCTGTACCCAGGGCTTCCTGCTTTCTCGCTTTTACGTCAGACAGTCTTAGAAAGCCACCACTGGCCTGCCTTAGCAACAAGAGGAATGATAAGGGAAGTTCCAGGGACCTTTCTCAGAAGAGTCCCCATGTAGCCATTTTTTTTTTTTTTTACAAACTGCATCTGAATAGCCAGCTCTGTCCCGCCCAGAGACAGGTCAGTAGCGAAGAACAAAAATGTGAAACCAAAACCCACAAGGTATTTTTCTGAAGAGAAATGTCGCGGATGGTTTCCCGAGGCACTATGGAACGGGTTAACTCAAATGCCAAATCTCCAGCCACTGAAAATCGTCCAGCCAAATCAAATATTCTTCAAGTGGCCTTGTCCCCAAGTGAAGGCCTCTCCTGCCGCCATTTTGAATCCTGTCACACCTTGTTCGGCCATGCCAATCACTCCCAGGAACCCCTAGCGTCTGAGTGCCTTTCCCCATTATTCTCCTGTCTGGCTGCTTTCCGCTGCGCCAACCCGCTTCTTTGCCACTCGCAAGGATCCTCCAGCTCATCGCAGGTACAGTCTCTTTTCACCTACGCTATCAGCCCTCTTGGATGAACTTATTTATTGGCTAGAACTGATTCATCGTTCCCAAGAGTCCTCGCAAGTGCCCACCTGCTTGCGCGTCTCAGCACATGAGGTACAACAGAGAGAACATTAGAGGCACTCCGCTCCCACTGATTTAAGGACGTTTTTTCCATATTTAATCGCCTCTAGATTTGTGTCTGTGAACTGCGGGCAAGCCACGCGGGTTCTCAGAATTCTCAGAAGGCAGCCATGTTGGCCTGCAGTAAAACAGCCGGATATGAGCCTAGTAGCACCTTAGAGACCGACGAGGTTTTGGAGGCATCAGCTTTTGGAAGTCAGACTCCCTTTGTCAGATACCAGAAGACACACAGGACATTAATCCGTTTAGCGCACTGTTGGTCACCACCTGCCTTTGCAACTGGTGGACCTCCTGATGGCCCCACTGGTAGACCTCCTGAGGGCACTTGGTTTTGTTGGCCACTGTGTGACACAGAGTGTTGGACTGGATGGGCCATTGGCCTGATCCAACATGACTTCTCTGAAGAGGACAGGTTTGCGGCAAAGCCCAAGCGCTCTCTGGGGCCTGCAGAAAATCGAAAGCAGCAATAAAGGGACTGGCTAACCCGGCCGCCAAATTCCATTCTCAACATCGAAGGCCAAATCTATACAGGAACAATGTTGAGTATGTTTGGAGACATGAATCATGTATTGACCCCCCCGACGGCAGCCCCGCTCTGCATGTTGGTGGCATATGAAAAGTGGATTCTCTGTTGTCTTCCCTTCCAGTTCATGACTCACAGGGTGGTAGCGCACTAGACAGATCTAAACATGCTGTCCAGGGCTTTTTTTGAGCTCGAGTTCCAGCTGGCCAGGTGCCAGGAGGTGTGGCATAATATGCAAATGAGTTCCTGCTGGGCTTTTTCTACAAAAAAGCTGTGTGAAACAATGGTGACATCCAGGGGTGTGTGACCTAATATGCAAATGAGTTCCTGCTGGACTTTTCCTACAAAACTAGCCCTGATGGTGTCTACTCCACTGCCTCATTCTTCCAAATTGGGGGGGGGGGGTTGAATACCTGAATGTAATGAGCTTGCTAGTCTTTTGTTGAGATGTGAGCCTCTGATAAAAGGGGGGGGGGACTGCCTAAACAGAAGAGGAGTTCCCAGAACTGAGACTCCCTCTTTTCTTGTACTGCCAGACCTAATTCCTATCACTGCAGTTGAGCAAAGTCAAACCTCTTCTGCCTAAGGAGCTTCTTAGCTGATCTTAAGGAAATGAAATGACTGATAGCTGTTCCTTTCTTACGGCAGTGAATCTGTTGAGAACAGTAGGCTAGCTCTTTCCTAACAGTTCGACGTTCCTGATCAAATCACCTTCTGCTAAGATGAGTTATAATTTGGAGAGAGCTGTTATTAGAGAGCTTCAAGTTATGGCTTCACAGGCCTTGACGGCATCAGAGCTGTCCTGCACTTCGTCTTGGTGCAGAGCGCAAAGGTCATCCTCCGTTGAGCTGAGATGGCAACCATGAGGACCACTTGAATCTCCTTACAGAGCGGAGATCCTTCAAAGAGATCCTGGGTAGGTCTAAGCAAAACGTTGCCCCCAAACTGAAGCAGAAGTCTCAAAGGGCAGTGGTCCCTCTCAGTTCTGTTGCCTACCTCTAAAAAGAGGGCCTGAAACAAGATGGAGGGGGATACTGCAATGCGGGGCCTTTTTTTTGAGGAGGAATGGACAAGAACGCAGTTCTGGCTGGCTTGGTGTCATGGGGTGTGGCCTAATATGCAAATGAGCTCTCGCTGGACTTTTTACATATTAGGCCACACACCCTGACACCAAGCGAGTCAAACTGCATTCCTGTGTGCTCCTGCTATAAAAAAGCAGTGTGAAACAATGGTGACATCAGGGGGTGTGGCCTGATATGCAAATGAGTTCCCGCTGGGCTTTTTCTAAAAAAAAATCCCCCTGCTGCAAGAAGAAGAATTGCAGATTTATACCCTGCCCTTCCCTCTGAATCAGAGACTCAAAGCGGCTTACAATCGCCTATATCTTCTCCCCCCACAACAGACACCCTGTGAGGTGGGTGGGGCTGAGAAGGCTCTCACAGCAGCTGCCCTTTCAAGGACAACCTCTGCCAGAGCTACGGCTGACCCAGGGCCATTTCAGCAGGTGCATGTGAAGGAGTGGGGAATCAAACCCGGTTCTCCCAGATAAGAGTCTGCACACTTAACCACTACACCAAACTGCAATGCAATCTATCGTGCTGGCTCCTTGCATAGATAAGAATGTAAATCTTGCATCTGCTGGAATGGCCTTGGGTTAGCCATAGCTATCGCAGGACTTGTCCTTGAAAGGGCAGCTGCTGCGAAAGCTGTCTCAGCCCCACCCACCTCACAGGGTGTCTGTTGCGGGGGGGAGAAGACATAGATTGTAAGCCGCTCTGAGCCTCTGATTCAGGGAGAAGGGCAGGATATAAATCTGCAATTCTTTTTCTTCTACTTCTAAATGCACCACTAGACACATCAAACCTTGTACCGTGGAGAATACGTAGCTGATGGGCTGACAGCAGTTCTAATAATCTTAAACCTGGTTTATTTATAACTACAGACTGTGAAGCTCGGTCCAAAAAGCAGGCTTGTTTAGCTGCCTATTTATTAATATGAGTCCAGAAATTGGAAAAGCCAGGTTGTGTTTTGGCTTTGGAATCTCTCCACTCAGCATGAGGTGAGAGTTGGGAAATCGTAGAGCTACGGTGTCAAGAGCGGTGAACAAATGGTCCCCAAAGTTTCCCACGCTCTGGGGTTTAAGTGAGATATAGTTTCGGTGGAATACAGATGCGATATCGTTTAGGCAGGATATCGATGCTGATACAAAGGAGAGAGCCGATGTATTGGCCTTGGATCAGGAGGACCTGGAAGTAGTCCTGAAACTCTCTTTCCAAGGTTTGTATGCCAGCCAGGGGGTTTTTTTTGGTAGCAAATTCCTGGAGATTTGAGGGCGGTGCTTGCAGGTGGTCCAACTTGGGAAGGGAGGTCACCCTGAACGTGATGGCATGCCTATTGCTAGCAAAAAGAGGTTAAAAGTCAGCTCCAGCTCCTCCCCTTCCTGTGAGGTAATTCCTGCACCCCAAAATTCATATTTAAAGTTCCCACCTCATCTCACTCTCCCCGCCTGACATCACTTAGAGCTGGGGTTCACAACCTTTTTGAAACAGAGGGCACCTTTGGGATTCTGACACAGTGTGGTGGGCGCAGCCACAAAATGGCACCAGGGCTTTTTTTTGTGTGTGTGTGTGTGTGGCCACCAGGGCTTTTTTGTGTGTGTGTAGCAGGAACTCCTTTTGCATATTAGGCCACACACCCCTGATGGAGCCAATCCTCCTGGGGCTTACAGCAGGCCCTGTACTAAGAGCCCTGCCAGCTCTTGGAGGATTGGCTACATCGGGGGAGCGTGTGGCCTAATATGCAAAGGAGTTCCTGCTATAAAAAAAAAACAAAACCCTGATGCCAACATTAAGACCAACGGATACGAACCCTACCAGACCCCCTGTCCCTTGACACAGAGGACTGCAAAGGCACCGTAACTCCAAAGAACAGAGGGATTAGACCCCACTTCTTGCATCAGTAATATAGCAAACCAGCACAAAAACAAGAAAAATTCAGGGCCATGGAGTTTGTAGTGTTATAATCAGGGCTTTTTTTGAGCAGGAACGCACAGGAATGTAGTTCCGGCTGGGTTGGTGTCAGGGAATGTGGCCTTATATGCAAATGAGTTCCCACGGGCCTTTTTCTACAAAAGAAGAAGAAGATATTGGATTTATATCCCGCCCTCCACTCTGAAGAGTCTCAGAGCGGCTCACAATCTCCTTTACCTTCCTCCCCCACAACAGACACCCTGTGAGGTAGATGAAGATATTGGATTTATATCCCGCCCTCCACTCCAAAGAGTCTCAGAGCAGCTCACAATCTCCTTTATCTTCCTCCCCCACAACAGACACCCTGTGAGGTAGATGAAGATATTGGATTTATATCCCGCCCTCCACTCCAAAGAGTCTCAGAGCGGCTCACAGTCTCCTTTCCCTTCCTCCCCCACAACAGACACCCTGTGAGGTAGATGAAGATATTGGATTTATATCCCGCCCTCCACTCCGAAGAGTCTCAGAGCAGCTCACAATCTCCTTTATCTTCCTCCCCCACAACAGACACCCTGCGAGGTAGATGAAGACATTGGATTTATATCCCGCCCTCCACTCCGAAGAGTCCTCAGAGCGGCTCACAATCTCCTTTATCTTCCTCCCCCACAACAGACACCCTGTGAGGTGGGTGGGGCTGGAGAGGGCTCTCACAGCAGCTGCCCTTTCAAGGACAACTTCTGCCAGAGCTATGGCTGACCCAAGGCCATTCCAGCAGGTGCAAGTGGAGGAGTGGGGAATCAAACCCGGTTCTCCCAGATAAGAGTCCGCACACTTAACCACTACACCAAACTGCTACCAAAAAGCTGTGTGAACCAACGGTGATGTCACAATATGCAAATGAGTTCCTGCTAGGCTTTTTTCTACAACAAAAGCCCTGGTTATAAAGCTGCCCGACACTGACTCAGCCCCTCGATCCATCTAAGTCAGTATTGTGTATTCAGACTGGCACCAGCTCTCCAGGGTCTCAAGCAGAGGTCGGCCACATCACTTGCTGCCAGCTTGTCCTAACGGGAGACGCCGGGCATCGACCCTTGGGACCTTCTGCTTGCAAAGCAGATGCTCTTGTTGAGTCAGCTTCAGTGAGGAACACGGACTGGAATGTGTTTGCAGAATCCGGCCGTCTTTTGTTTCCCTTAATCAGTTGGAAAGCCAACTTGAAGTGGGAGGGTACTCCGGGCATTCTGGACACCGAGGCATTTTTTATTTTTGTACATTTAGAGAATTTGCAAGCTGGTTACTTTTTGCCCCAAAGGAGTCACCCAAGGCTGCTCCTGTTCTCCCCCACCCCTGATTTCTCCACAGTCCTCTGCAGCTTTTTATCTTGTGCTTATAAAACAATGCCAGTTTGGTGTAGTGGTTGTGTGCGGACCCTTATCTGGGAGAACTGGGTTTCATTCCCCACTCCTCCACTTGCAGCTGCTGGAATGGCCTCGGGTTAGCCATAGCTCTCGCAGGAGTTGTCCTTGAAAGGGCAGCTGCTGTGAGAGCCCTCTCAGCCCCACCCACCTCACAGGGGTGTCTGTTGTGGGTGGTGGGGGGGGGGGAGAAGATATAGGAGATCGTAAGCCCGCTCTGAGTCTCTGATTCAGAGAGAAGGGCAGGGTATAAATCTGCAGTCTTCTTCTTGGAACAATCCAGTTGCTTTTGAAGCAAAAATCTTGTTTGTATAAAGGGCCCCCTTTGAACGGAGCGGAAAAAGAGAAATGGTGGGATGAGGTCAACGTGGCTGTGCTCGTACAAAACGGAAATAAAGCTCGCGGGTTTAAAAAAAAACGTTATCCCAAGGCATTGTTTTTGATGGAAAGCTTTGAAGCCCCCCTCAGAACATCAGTCCTCCTAAGGACAGCCATCTTGCAACCAGGAAATCATGCCTTTATTGTTAAGAATACATATGGAGGGGAAGAGTTCACCTACCGCAGCACCCCACAACCCACTGCTGTCCTCCGCAGCCGCTTCCTCTTCTTCCAAGGATTGGACCTCGCTGCGGTTTAACCAGCACCGACTGGATGGCGCCAGTGACGTCATCAGGAGGCACGAGACATGCCTCTCTTTCATCAGCCAAAACAAAACTTACTGTGTGTGAGAAAAATAAAAGAACTTATGAACAAATGATGAATACAGTGTCCAAATTATTTATAAAGCTACCTCATACAAATATACAGGAAGTTTCTATAAGGGGATGGATTCCACGTTAGTTTTCAGAAAAGTTCCAAAGAAAATGCAGAGTCCATTCAAAAAAGCTTCCCCTGGAACATTCAAACGCAAACAGTTCCGTAAACTGTGGTGGATCCAATCTCCCAAAATAAAGGCTCCAAAAAGTTCTCTATTCCCTTTACGTGTCTGTCAACTTTGTATACCACGTTTCACATGAAAGCTTCATCCAAGAGCCATCCTGTAACTATATATAATTGAGGCCAAACTAAGACATATTCAATCTCCAAAAGGCACAAGCTCATGAGATATCAGACCTACTTCCTCTTTTGAATGGGGAAGCTTTTTTGAATGGACTCTTTGCATTTTCCTTGGAACTTTTCTGAAAATTAATGCGGAATCCATCCCCTTATAGAAACTTCCTGTATATTTGTATGAGGTATCTTTATAAATAATTTGGACACTGTATTAATCAGTTGTTTACAAGTTCTTTATTTTTCTTACACACAGTAAGTTTTGTTTTGGCTCTATTTTGCTGGGTAGTCACTTCGTTTCTTATCTCTTTCATCTGCCGGCATTATATGGAATTGCCCACACAATCCCTTTTGGTTTCCTTTCGCGGATGCTGCGCACTCATCCTCAACTGCAAACAGATTTTTTTTTAGAAATACAGATACAACTATATAGATACGCACAGTTGCACACACGAACATATGAAGATATGAAGCTGCCTTATACTGAATCAGACCCTTGGTCCATCAAAGTCAGTATTGTCTACTCAGACTGGCAGCGGCTCTCCAGGGTCTCAAGCTGAGGTTTTTCACGCCTGCTTGCCTGGACCCTATTTAGTTGGAGATGCCGGGGATTGAACCTGGGACCTTCTGCTTACCAAGCAGATGCTCTACCACTGAGCCACCATGCCTCTCCAGTTACTTTGTTTTGCGTAATTTCCAGCATGTTTAAAGAGGCTCAAGCAGCAAGGCTGAGCTTTGAGAGGGCCTCTGAGAGTCAGAATAGATGGTACTTGGGCAAGCAGATCAATGAGTCAGCCAAAGGAAAAATCTGTTCTGTTCTCCTTCCTTCCTCTGGGGGTTCCTGACCTCATCAGGTTTGGCTGGCATTAGTAAAAGCATTAGCCGGGTTCCCGCTTTTTCACGTAGCAAACAACAGCCCATTTATGATCTCTCCCCGAAGCGCAAAACAGCAGCCGCCAGCTGGAAAAACCCAAAATTGTACATTTCTAGCAGCATGGTTTTCCTTCAATTCTTAAATCTCGGTCCCTGACATCTAGGGCTGCTACCTTCAGATTGGGAAATTCCTGGAGATTTGAGGGCGGTGCTTGCAGGTGGTCCAACTTGGGAAGGGAGGTCACCCTGAACGTGATGGCATGCCTATTGCTAGCAAAAAGAGGTTAAAAGTCAGCTCCAGCTCCTCCCCTTCCTGTGAGGTAATCCCTGCACCCCAAAATTCATATTTAAAGTTCCCACCTCATCTCACTCTCCCCGCCTGACATCACTTAGAGCAGGGGTTCACAACCTTTTTGAGACAGAGGGCACCTTTGGATTCTGACACTGTGTGGTGGGCGCAGCCACAAAATGGCAGCCACCAGGGCTTTTTGTGTGTGTGTGTGTGTGTAGCAGGAACTCCTTTTGCATATTAGGCCACACACCCCTGATGGAGCCAGTTCTCCTGGAGCTTACAGTAGGTCCGGTACTAAGAGCCCTGTAAACTCTTGGAGGATTGGCTACATCAGGGGTGTGTGGCCTAATATGCAAAGGAGTTGCTGCTACAAAAAAAGCTCTGGCTGCCACAGCTTTCCTAAAGTGACACTGCGAAGATCCTTATGGTGACAGCTGCTGCAAAAGCAGTGTTTTTAAAAATCAGTACAGCCAATCAGATCTCTAATGGCTGGTCAAAAGCCGTGTTGGGAAAAAGGCCCACCTGACCACGTCCTCCCTCTAAACACACTTAGCAGGCAGCAGGAAAGGTGTCAGCAGGGGCCATGCTGCTTAAGGGCATCACGCTGGGAACCCCTGACTTTTATGCTTCGGTATGTCATGCCAACCCTTTCATCTAAAATATTTGTTCTGATGTAACTGGCCACTGCAGCCCTGTGACACAGAGTGGTAAAGCTGCAGTACTGCAGTTCGAGCTCTGCTCATGACCTGAGTTCGATCCCAGCGGAAATTGGGTTCAGGTAGCAGGCTCAAGGTTGAGTCAGCCTTCCATTCTTCCAAAGTTGGTAAATTCACCCAGCTTGCTGGGGGAAAGTGAAAAAGTCTGCCAAGAAAACGTCGTGATGCGACATCACGCCAGAGTCGGAAACGACTGGTGCTTGCCCAGGGGACTACCTTTACCTTTTAACTGGCCACTAGCCAGTTATGCTTCCCTCCAAAGCTGCCATTTTGTCCTAGGGAACTGATCTCTGTATTCTGGGGATCAGTTGTAATTCCAAAAGACACCACATCTCATTATGTTGGTAATCCTATTTAGCTAGCGCCTAAGCAATGGTTGTTGTAAAAGCTCAGCATGATTGTGCACAAGTTCAATTTTCACAGCTGAGTAGCAAACAGAAAGCACAGATTTCATTGTGACAAGCATAACTGATTCAAATATTAAATATTCAGAACGTAAGCTTTTGTGTGCTCTAAGCACACTTCATCAGACAAGGAATCCAGCACAGTGAGCAGAGCCACACACAGCTGTTAGGCAATGGCTCAGAATGTAAAATGGTACAGATTTAAGATCCAATGACAGAATAGTAAAATTATCTGGAAGGCAGTGGTTTAGAATGTAAAATGATTCAGAATGTAAAACTTATCCTACAAACTGTGCCATAGGCAGGGCTTTCTTTGTAGAAAAAGCCCAGCAGGAACTCATCGGCTTATTAGGCCACACCCCCTGACATCACCATTGCTGCACATAGGACTTTTTGTAGAAAAAGCTCAGCAGGATCTCCTTTGCATATTAGGCCACACCCCTGGCCCCAAGCCAGACGGAACTGCGTTCCTGCTAAAAAAAAACCCCTGGCCATACACGATAAAAACAAATTACGAATCAGATATCCCAGTAAATCAAAAGTTTGCCACATCTACAATAAAGTTTTATTCTGAATAAAACTTTGTTGGTCTTAAGGTGCCCTTTTCTTCTACTGCTTCAGACCAACACGGCTGCCCACTTGGATCTATATACAGTAGCTGGATGTTTTCCTCAGTTCATCCCTGTTCTTCTCATGAATTCGTGGTCTCGGAGAAACGTAGAGAGTTCTCAGCAAATAACTACACCAGTTCCGCCCCTTTTGTCACCGCTCTATCGCTTCACATCTCAATTGTTTGCAACGCATCCACTCCGCATGAGAAGAGCGGCCACCACTTTTTGACCGGAAGTTCCCACGAAAAGGCCTAGTAAAAAGAACAGTTCAGCGAGGCACTTCGGCCCCTCTATCCTAATTTGCAGCGCCACGCAGTAGAGCGACACCTGTCGGCTCCCTTGGCTCGTCAAGTCCCGCGATCGCTTCCCGTTGTACCGGAAGTGCGTCATTTTAAGCGTTCTCCGTCCTTGAGGGTGCCCCTCTAGGCTTTTTCCTAGCTCAGCGACTGTTTCCACAGAAAATATAGTTTCAGAGGGCGGCCATGTTGGGTCCGCCGTAGAACAGCAAGATTCGGCTCTAAGAGCCTCTGAGGAAACCAAAAAAAGATTTTTTGGGGCATTCGAGAGTCGGAGCTAGAAGTTCTGACTGCCATCTATTTAATTGGAGGACTGTCATTTTATTATCATTTTAGCGTTTTAACTTCACATTAGTATATGGTTATCTATTGTTGGACACTGCCTGAACCCTGTTTACAGGGATGGGCAATATAAAAACTGAAGTAGTAGTAGCTGTTCCACGGGGGAAATATCAACCATAGAGAAGGCAAGAGCGACCCGATTCCCCCCGCGGAGTGAAGTGAGCGCGAAGGTTTTCTAATTCCGCGCTCGGAACTGACAGGATTTTCCCCGTCCAGGGAGATGGGCGGGGCTGAGAAGCCCGGTTTCCAAAGCAACCTTTGCGTGTGTCACCATAGAGTCCAGTCAGAGTCGGAAGGGAAGTTACTCCTAGAACGTCGCTGGCGGAAGTTCCCTCGCTCTTCCGCCCCCCGAGAACGGAGGGGGGCGGGCGGGCCCCGGGGAGTTTGGGGCTGCGCGCGCCGCTGAGCTTGTCAGTGGCGGCGAGTCCCGGCAGAGGGGGCCGCCATGGGCGACGACATGGAGCGCATCCCCGAGCGGGAGATGAAGGTGAGCGGCCGCCGGCTGGCCTGGAGCGCTTCCCCACAGGGACAGCCCGGGCCTTTTGAGGGCTTTGCGTTAAATTTACAAAAGTTGGCGCTGTCAGAAAAGGCGGGTTTTTTGATAGTTGGTAGAACGTGAAGAAGAAGAGAGAGTTTCTCCCCTCTTGAAAAACCAGGGGCTCGTTCAAGAACGGTGATATTCTTAAGAGGCAAGTAGGAAAGGTCAAGGTAGTCCCCCTGTGCAAGCACCAGACGTTTCCAACTCTGGGGTGACGTTGCTTTCACAAACGTTTTCATAGCATACTTTTTACTGGGTGGTTTGCCATTGCCTTCCCCAGCCATCTACACTTTCTCCCCAGCAAGCAGGG
The DNA here is from genome assembly GCF_032191835.1 of Heteronotia binoei. Taxonomy (NCBI): domain Eukaryota; kingdom Metazoa; phylum Chordata; class Lepidosauria; order Squamata; family Gekkonidae; genus Heteronotia; species Heteronotia binoei. Next base: position 70,360,457 of record NC_083234.1, read on the forward strand.
GACTCATTTGACCAACCTCGGAAGGATGGAAGGCTGAATCAGCCTCAAGCCGACTATCTGAACCCAGCTTCCACCGGGATTGAGCAGAGAGCTCGAACTGCAGTACTGCAGCTTTACCACTCTGCGCCACGGGGCTCTTAGTGACAGGCAAGAGGAAGGCCTTAAGGTGATAGGTGGTTGACTTGTGGGACGCGCTGCCACTGGAGGAGGAAGTGATGGCCGCTTGTGCAGGTGACTTTAAAAGAGACGTTCGTGGAAGTAGATGGGACCTACTTGTAGGAATGAATGAAACCTTCCTGTGCTTAGTTCTTGAATGAAACCTTCCTAGTTATTAGTTCTTACACACCCAGGGAAATACTGATTGCCACTTTGGAGTCAGGAAGCAATTTTTCTCCAGGCCAGATTGGTCAGGGGTCCCGGAGGTCAGGTGTGGCCAAACTTGCTTAACATAAGAGCCACATAGAATAAACATCAGATGTCTGAGAGCCACAAGGCATGAATATCAGATGTTTGAGAACTGCAAGAAAGGAATGAAGGCAAATAGATGAGGGAGAGGTGGAAAGAAAGCATCTTTAAATTCACTGTCCAAGCCACTGGCTGGATTAACATAAGAACATAAGAGAAGCCATGTTGGATCAGGCCAGTGCCCCATCCAGTCCAACACTCTGTCACACAGTGGCCAATATATGTGTGTGTGTGTGTGTATACACAAACACACACATACATATATACACACTGTGGCTAATATCCACTGATGGATCTCTGCTCCATATTTATAAGAACATCGTGGATTGTGATTCACAGACTCTCAGTTATCACACTGATGTTGTTACTATGAAGCACTTTTGGACTTCGTGTGAATAAGTTGTGTAAAATACTTTTAGTTTAACGCTTATGGCCTGTTAAGAGCTACTAATACAAGTTGAAGTTTAGCAATTAGTGCAGAGTGCAATTATTGCTACATGGTGTTGTCTTGTGTTTACTTACCCCACCTGGAGGTTGGCAACTATACTTGTGGCCTTCCCAGAGGCATGTGGCTGGTTGCTGTAGGAAGCTGGATGCTTGACTACAGGGACCCTGAGTCTGACCCAGGATGGCTCTTTTTAAGCGCTGTTTACCTTGTGCCCTGAAGAGGCACTTACTAAGACCTCTCTGTAGAACCTCTAAATGTTTTAGGAAGGGCAGCCAGTGGTGTCATAAAGGTTTTGTGAGGCATATGCTTTTGCAGAGCTTAGTACTCCTTAAAAGCAGTTTCCACAATAGTGTCTCTAAGGCACCATGAGATTGTTGCTTTACTGCCACAGATTAGCACTAATACTCCTCTAGAATTGTTGCAAGAGATACAATAACTAGCATTTTCCAAAATGTGAGGGTAAACTAACTATGCAGCTGATACTTGACAGCTAGATGTGGCACAGTTAACTGGGAGTTTATAACACAAATATTCAGATAGTTGAGATGGGTATCTTTAGACTTGGGTAGGCTGTGGCCCACAGATAACTTTCTGCTCACTGCAAAATAGCTGTGTGTGCCTGAAACACCTAGGAAAGAACTGCAAAAAGAATAGACTTTTAAAAAAAACACCTAAATCTTTCCTTGTGCTGCTTAGCTAATAGCTTCGTTGCTGCTGCTCCTCCTAGTTCATGATCCGTTTCGTGAACAAAACGTGTGGAAAGAGTAAGTCTGGATATTTCTCATTACTCAAAATTAGCTCTTGTGCTGTGGAGCAGTATAACCCATGAAAGTCGGTATGAACTGCTTGTGGCCTTGGAGCTGCTAGTAAATGTATTTCACCACTTCACCAATTTATTGCACCACTAAAGGGTAGATTTTCTTTGCAAATTGAATCCATCTGGAATTTGAGAAATATGGGGATGGGTTTGCCTATTTAGGCATTTCAGAGCATCTATGACACATCTACAAAACTGGCAGTGCATTTACTATGGACCATGCGATTTTAGTGTTCTGTCTGTATCACAGGATTTTCAGTTCAGAGCCCTGAAGAAAGTTCGAATCTTTGATGCCTCAGATGAGCTCCCCAGAGACCGTTCCAGTCTCCTTGCCGTGTCAAACAAATATGGATTAGTCTTTGCTGGCCGCGCAACTGAGGTGCAGATCTTTCAGACAAAAGACCTTCTTCTGCAGAACGAAGCAGGGGAGTCTCCCAATACAATCGGTAAGTTTTTCCTCCCATCTGTGTGGGCGATCAAGAGAAGGCTGCGTTTTCTGTTGCGACTGCCTCCTGTAGCCTTTAGGGCAACAATGCCCACTTGCTGAATTGATGTGTATACATAATTAGCATATGTCAGTCAATGAAGCATGGCGCTCTTCAAGCTGTTCAGTCTGGGGGCCCCCTTCCACAGATATGGTGTGGCTCTTGAAGCTCCCATTGCCTGGCTTGGAGAAGGCATTTCTCTCTTTAAATCACTTCTCTGAGCCAAGCCAGCCAGCAGTTTGGAGAATGCATTTGAAGTTAAAGTTGCTTTCTTTCCACCACCCTATCTTCCTTCCTTCCTTCCTTCCTTCCTTCCTTCCTTCCTTCCTTCCTTCCTTCCTTCCTTCCTTCCTTCCTTCCTTCCTTCCTTCCTTCCTTCCTTCCTTCCTTCCTTCCTTCCTTCCTTCCTTCCTTCCTTCCTTCCTTCCTTCCTTCCTTCCTTCCTTCCTTCCTTCCTTCCTTCCTTCCTTCCTTCCTTCCTTCCTTCCTTCCTTCCTTCCTTCCTTCCTTCCTTCCTTCCTTCCTTCCCTCCCTCCCTCCCTCCCACATCTGACATTTGTTTCATGTGGCTTTTATGTTAAGCACATTTGGCCACCCCTGTTCTTGACTCTGGGAAGTCTATGCAAGAGGGACTGGCTGCTGTGATTAATTGGGGGATTGCTTCAGATATATTCCTGAACTGCGATTTGTTGCAGTGTGAAAAAATCCTCTATTCATATACACTGTACTTCCCCCTATCCCCCACCCCACTGTCTTCGCCTTGTGGTGTCAAATAACGACTCTCCCAAAAAAAGACCTGATGAGGAATGAATGAATTTCAGGAGGCTTGGAATGTTGAGAGCAGTTGAGAATCAGTTGAGGGAGGAGGCTGAGAACTTCAAGAATCCTGGAGAAGGATATTTTTTAAGTGCAGCTGAAGATTATTTTCTTTTCCCAACCTGGCAATCAACATATATTTAGAGGATGAACAATGTAATGCAAGGGCTGGACCGAGATCTATGTATTCCAATCTTTAATTTCCCCATCTGGCTAGCTGGGAGCCCTTTGAAAGCCTTAAGTGGAGCACTGTGGCAAGAGACATCCCCTGTTGGTTGTTCTCGACAGTTGAAGGTGAACAGTCTTCAAACTTGGGAGGTTCCTTTGAGCAACCATGGCAAATTGCTGATTAGCTGTTTGTGATTGTACCAATGAAAGTTCAAGATCTACTGGAATTCCTGACAGTTTGCTTCCAAGCCTGTATTCTTTTGCCTTTGAATCTGACAATCCATCTGACACACATACCCTGATACCACCTGATAGTCCATGAGACCAGCTTGGCAGTTTGTTGGGGGTTGTGCTTGAATAACAGGATTAGAGAGTCTCTTCAAATTGTCATCTGCTACTTTATTCTCTGTGTTTGTTTCACAGTGGAGAATGTCCAGAGCGTTGTCGTTCCTATGAAGTTCCCTGTGCATCACTTGGCGCTCAATTGTGATAATCTCATCATTTCTGTCTGCATGGCCTCCAGCGACTGTGGGTCCTTCATTGGCTTTTTTGATGTCCGTACCTTTGCTAACCAGGTGAGATGGGCTGCCTGTGGATCCTTGTAGCTGAGTGTTAAGCACACGCTGTACTCATTGCAGGTCCCTAATTCAATCCATGGCTGTTTGAATTCAAAGGATTTCCAGTAGTAGCATGGCTGGAAAGGACCTCTTCTTCAGCTCACTGAAGATGACTGCTAGCTGGAGTAGAATTGCTGGCCTAGAGCCCTCATGCTCTGGAAGTTAATGTGGTTGAGTTGAACAGGAGATACTGTGGTTCAGATCCCTGCTCAGCCATGAAGCGATCAGGGGCTGGTCATTCCTTCTCACAGCATAACCAGTGTTCCCTCTAAGTTGAGTTAGTGTGAACTAGCTCACAGGTTTTTAGCCTCTGGTTCACATATTTTTGTTTAAGCTCAGGAAAAATGGCTCCAGAGCAAACTAGTTTATGCAGTAGCTCACAACTGTTAACGCCAATAGCTCACAAAGTAAGAGTTTTTGCTCACAAGATTGCGCAGCTTAGAGGAAGCTTTGAACATGACCCATCTCATAAAAACAGAGTTGGAAGGGGCCATACAGACCACCTAGTCCAACCCCCTGCTCAATGCAGGATCAGCCTGAAGCATCTTCGATAAACTATCTCACAAGATGGTTGTTGTTATCGATCAATTTCACACCTTTAATGGCATAGCATAAAATACAGAAAAAGATTTGGATAGACAAGATAAGTCAGAATTGAACTTAGATTAGACATAAAATCAAGCATAGCCAGAGTTGTGTTGGAGAATGGTGGCCAAAAATTTTGCAACAGCACAGGTTATTTCTGAATTAGAATCATTCAGGAAAAATCAACAGATTTCTGATTGATGGTAGGAGGGTAGAATTCCTGACAGGGCTTTTCATATAGATGACAATTATTCAATAAGTGAAAAATTGTATTGGGAGTTTGCAGCACAGAAACAGAGTCTTTAATGAAAAGTGATTTGAAGATATCTCCAGGGTCTTGCAGGGAAATGCATTCAATCTGGCCAACATAAAAGCTCTACGATATGTTGTTGTTATCGTATGGCGGTGTATGTAGTATAGGTAGGAGATCCTAAGATTGTCTGGCAGGCGTAAGTTCTAGCTCTTTTTGCATTATGCATCACTAGGTGATGAGCCAGACTTCTTTTTTTAAGGCATTTCAGAGGCGGTTTGCCATTGTATGCATCATGACCCTGTTATTCTTTGGAGGTTGCCAGGGCCGATCCTTCTTCGCTTCTGAGATCAGTCTAGCCTGGGCTATCCAGGTCAAGGCTCACAAGATGGTTGCGAAGATACAGTGAAAGCAATGCTACTTAACACTGCCTTAGGTTCCTGGGAGTAACAGCAGGACATAAACGCGCGAGATAGGTGGGTGGATGGGCCAGTGGGCTGCAATGGGAGGCGGGCTTTGGCAGGAGCGTGAAATGTGTGCTTCCTTTGAGCAGGCTAAACAGCAGAAGCGTCCCATCGCTTTTCATAAGCTGCCCAAAGAAGCAGGCCCCATGGCCCTGGTCAGCGACCTGAAGTGGAACCCCGCGAACCCTGGCATGCTGGCCCTCTGCGTCTCCGATGGCAGCGTCTGCGTCCTGCAGGTCACAGACACCGTCAAGGTGCACGCCACTCTTCCTGCCTCCATGGGTGCAACATCAGGTTGGTAATTGGGTTTTCGGTTTGTGTAAGCACCCGTTGAATAAAGGGCTGCTTTACACCTTAAACAAAAAAACCCCACAATCTTCAAAAACCGGGGTGGGGGGGTACATTTTTAATTTTTCAGGACATTCAGTTGCTAAGAGTAGCAGTTCTCTTATAAAGGAATTTCAAAGGAAGATTAGAAGGAGAGACTGCTGAATTGCAACTGATTGCGAAGCTCAAGACAGTGCATCCACCTGGACTTAACTAAGATCTAGGGTTCCTGTCTCATTACCAGTGCTGATTTCTCCATGCCTGCTACCCCTCTGCATATTACACCTAACCCAGTCACACCTGCTATCGTCATTTGCCTGCTAATGTAATGCGGTATCCGAAATCAATATATTCCAATATATTGAGAACATAAGAGAAGCCATGTTGGATCAGGCCAGTGGCCCATCCAGTCCAACACTCTGTACGCACAGTGGCCAGAAAACCCAGGTGCCATCAGGAAGTCCATCAGTGGGGCCAGGACACTAGAAGTCTTCACACTGTTACCCCTCCCAAGCACCAATAAGACAGAGCATCACTTGCCCCAGACAGAGAGTTCCAACAATACGCTGTGGCTAATAGCCACTGATGGACCTCTGCTCCATATGCTTATCCAATCCCCTCTTGAAGCTGGCAATGCTTGTATATTGAACAGGTGGACTCTCATTCTAGCTGTTTCAGAAGAAGGGAGCAGTGACTCACAAAAGCCCATTCCCTGCCACAGGTTTTATCAGTCTTTTAAGGTGCTACTGGATTTTTGCTCTTTTCTGCTGCTACAGACTGACTAACGCAGCTACCCATCTCGGCCTGCCTTAAACAAAAAGTATACCTCCTCCACAGAAAAATATATGGTGCTAGCATGCCTCACCTGGACATGTTTGTCAGAGAACTGTGATCCACTGTTGTTTCCTAAAGTGTGTGTGTGTGGCCCAGGCTGCCTCTGCATTATGTGTGAAATGATACTAGTTGGCCTGTTTTGGACTGGACACTCAGCTTCAAATCCCATTCAACTATGAAACTTGAGATGTGGGGAAAATCGCTTTCTTAGCCTAACCTACCTCATAGTGTTAGCCTGAAGGGAAACCGCTAGGAATTGTGAGTTACAGGATATGATAAAAATTATGAAAGATAGTCTGTTGCACTCATGAGCATGTTTGAAGCAAAAGCCAGAATTTGTATTTGAACCAGATTGCAAGCAAAGGGCTTTTAAAGGATTTTTACGTGCTAACCATGATATCCGGAAGCAATGTTGAAGAGCATTCCTATGAGAAAACCATCCAAACATCTCGATACAGTGGGACGGGCCAGCAGGCTGCAAGCAAAGGCAGGCTTTGGCGGGAGTGTGAAATGTCCGCTTCCTTAGAGCAGGCCAAACAGCAGAAGCGTCCCATCGCTTTTCATAAGCTGCCCAAAGAAACAGGCCCTATGGCCCTGGTCAGCGACCTGAAGTGGCTTGCAGTCCTCCCTCTTCTCAGCTGCCAGGACTAAAAAGAAAAAAATTAAAAACCCTCTCTTGTTTTTTCTTTCAGTGTGCTGGAGCCCCAAAGGGAAGCAGCTTGCTGTGGGCAAACTGAATGGCACTGTGGTCCAATACCTGCCTGTAAGTATCTGCCAGTAATGAACCTCCTCCTTTCCATCCAAGATGGTGGAGCATTGGGCATTCAGCAGGCAAAAGTGCACGCTTGTTGGTCGGTACCTGACTTCACAACCAAATTTGACTACTGCAGTGTGCCTTTTGTGGGGCTGCCCTTGAAGGTATTTCAGAAGCTTCGGAATGCTTCCTTAAGACTGCAGTTTGATATACACTTCATTTGTCTTTTAAGGATTTGCTTCGGCTATTGATTCGCTTCTAGGCTGCATTCAAAGTTCTAGGCTGAATTCAGAGTTCTAGCTAGGACCTTTCAAACCCTGCGCAATCTGGATCCAAGTTATTTGAGTAGTATAGTCTCATAGAATGGTGGGCAAGTTATTTGGGTAGCATGTAAACCTGCGTGACCTTTGTAGTTGTCATCTGAAGCCCTACTCCCTTAGATGAAAAAAGGTAATTGGCCATGCAAGGCACAGTCACAGAACACAGACATTCCGCTGGTGGTGCATGTGATTAATTTCCAACACTAGCTAAATTTTTATTTATTTTATTTATTTTATTGCATTTATATCCCGCCCTCCCCTAACAGGCTCAGGGCAGCTAACAACAGTCAAAATAACAGTGTTGAAATCAATGAAATCATTAAAACAGTTCATACAATTTCAAATATATAGTACGGTTCCAGGTTCAATCGCCAGGATCCAGATGGCGGGTTTTAATTCTTCTTGAGCGCTGCATGTAATGATATTATAAGATGTTATTTGGCACTCTGGATTTGTACTGAGATGGTTCAGGGGTCAATGCTGTGGGATGGTGGAATAGTGGTCGGCGGTCGCCTCCCCGTTATTTGTTAAACGCTAGTTTAAACAATTCTGTCTTACAGGCCCTGCGGAATTGTTGCAAGTCCCACAGGGCTCCCTGATGTTTTCAGGGAGGGCGTTCCACAGGATGTATTTAATTACCCAGACTTTTGAGGATCAGTGTAAATGCATCCAAGATAAAATGCTAATATGGCATGACCTTAACCTTGGTGTTCTCTATATCCTGTGAGCCGAGAAGTCCCTGGTTCAAATTTCACTTGTGCCGTGAGCTCCTTTGTTGTTTTTAGGCAAGCCTTTTTCTCTCTCTGCCTTAGTTTGCAATCTGTGATATGGGAATTAGTCTAGTTCCTCTGTTGCGTAGTGGCAAGGATGGCTGAGAGGATCTGTGAGGTGCTTTGAATGTTTCAAGGCAGTACATAAGTGTATGTTGTTTCCAGGGCACTCTAAGCACTCCGTTCTGTGTTTCAGAACCTGCAGGAGAAGAAAACCATCCCCTGCCCGCCATTCTATGAGGCTGTTAAAGGTATGGCATTTCTTTGGCTTTGGTTTTGAGGAGGCTGACTTCTCGTGTCTTGTAGGTGAATTTTGAGTCACAGATCTTGTCCATTAAATACAGCAAATTGTAGACACGTCCCAGAATGGAGCTAATGTGTGTTCCTTGTTGCAAGAAACCTATTAGGTATTTTGCTTGGATTCTTCATGCATGCAGCTGAGAACTCATGAGCAGCTCATAGCTGGGGATGGGCACAAACTGGCTGATGAACCAAAGTTTGTCACAAATTTTGGCCTGTTTGGGGTTTGGGAACCAGAGTTCGCAGACCAAAGAACTGGCACAAACTACCACAAATTTTGGTGCAATTTGTGGCGGTTTATGATGGTTCATGAAGAGCAGTTGGGAGCTAAACACTACTCAGCTGTTTGGTTTAAATGGTTCAGAGCCATTTAAACCCTACTTTTAGCTCCCCATAGCTTTTCACAGGAGCAGAAAGCAGGGTTTAAATGACTTCAAGTCATTTCTGCTTTCTGCTCCCTGGGAAAAGCCACAGGGAACAGAAAGGAGAATTTAAACCAAACAGCTGAGTGGTGGGGTGTTTTGCTAGCCATGGTGAGCCACAGCTAGCGGTAAGGTAGAAGGTAAGTCGCATCCTGGGAGATCCTCCCCCAGCCAGGAGAAAGGTGGAAGGGGATTTCCTCCCCCCTCCCTTCTGCTGGCCACTGTTTTTTGGGCTGCCACCTACAGCCCTTTTAAAGTTTAAAGGGACTGGAGGTTTTTTGGTGCTTTCTGCAAACCCGTTTAAAAGGACTTTCGACAGGGTTTGCACAAACTGGTTCGGTTAGTAAACGAGCCTTTTGATCCAGAGTTTCAGCCAGGAACTGAACTGCATTCTCCCAGTTCATGCCCATCCCCGCTTATAGCTGGCAATGCAACTATCTGGTTGTTTTTGTATGATTCTGTATTAGTTGTTTGTTATGATTTTAACTCAATGCAATGAAAGCACTTGACACGAACAGCTTTGCTGCCGTTAGTCAAACAAACACTCTGACGGTCCAGTAAACAGAACTGAGAGAGAAGATGGTTGATGGAGCGAAAAGGCATCAGTACTATATAGGGAGCTGAGTTGTGTGAATCTTTTCTTCTGATAGCAGTGCTTTCTACTGAAGCAAGGAGCTTTCTGCCTATGTTCTTGCACTGGAGGAAATTGCCACCCAGAACAAAAAGGCATCGTAGGATCCAGCCCAGAGTCCCTTAAATACAATGTACCTTATAACAGCCACATTTTGTGGCACACATTAATTTTTAATCTCCTGTAACTTTAGTGCTAGATTATTTCTTTTTAAAATAGCTGTAGTTTTTTAAACAGGATTTGTAATGCTTTTTAATGGGCAAAATCTTCTCTTTAGTGGAGCAGTGTATCCTAGTGAGCTTTAGTCCTCCTCCTGCTCTCTCACTTCACCTCCCGCTCTGTAAATTATACAGAGGTGGACAGCGGTGAAGATGCAGGCAGCCCAGGGTTTATTACAAACCACAGTTGTTCCTTAATCTGGTGGGCTAATCACAGTTTGTTGAACACACCACTCTGTAATCCATGTTTTACCATGATTATTGTTAGCTTCATTGCTAGAACAAAGTTGTACTCAAGTGGCACCTTTAAGACCAACGAAGTTTTATTCAGAACGTAAGCTTTCGGGTGTTCCAAGCACACTTCATCAGACAAGGAGTCAGATACAATGAGCAGAGCTACATATAGCTGGTAGTCAGTGGTTTAGAATGCAAAATGGTACAAATTTAAGATCCAATGACAGAATAGTAAAATTAGATGCCCTCTCAAATTTCTTTCTCAAATGCCCTCTTTTTGGCCCAGGCTTATAACAATAGAGTGATTAACAGACATTCTCACATTTTGACATATTACTGTTTTATTGCTTTCGCATGCTCATGATGCCCAGATCAAAGGTTTGCTCAATTTGTTAACTATTCTGTCGTTGGATCTTAAATTTGTACCATTTTGCATTCTAAACCACTGCCTACCAGCTATATGTAGCTCTGCTCATTGTATCTGATTCCTCGTCTGATGAAGTGTGCTTGGAGCACACGAAAACTTACGTTCTGAATAAAACTTTGTTGGTCTTAAAGGTGAAACTTGACTCCTACTTTGTTCTACTGCTTCAGACCAGCACGGCTGCCCGCTTGGATCTAGCTTCATTTATAGTCTGGCTTTCCCACCGGGGCTCAAGGCAGATTACAAATATGAGTCAATCAGCAAGCGAAGTACAAAACATGATAAAAATGTTTAAACCTAACACCAAGATTCCAGATAAAACAAAATAATGAAGTGGGACTGGATAGATTACTGGCGTGACAAAGGCTGTTTAGGTAGTCAGCAATATACGGATCTTTCAATCTTGAGTTGGGTTTTCAATAAATGGGAGATGGATTAAGAGCTCCATTACCGGTTTCTGAATTTGAGACTGTTGGGAAAACTCATGTTATTTAAGCCATGGTCTTGCTATGGTTGATAGGCTGTGCCTGGTTGAACTGATCCCTGACTGGGTTGTCTGTGCATGGAGGTAACAGCCGTTTCGCAAGTCACGGATAAAGAAGTCTTTTTAAATCTTTCATTGTATTTGGCCTCATTCTCACAAGCAGCAGAGCAGAAGGTCATCCCTTGCTTTTTCGGGTTGTCATCTGCAGCCCTTTTAAAGTTTAAAGGGACTGTTTTTTGGGGCTTTCTGCAAACCGCTGTTTAAAAGGGCTTTCAATAGGGTTTGCAGGACCACGGTTCTGATGATTAAATGCTTCTGAACATCATATGCACATTTACTTCCATTAAACAAATGGCATGCCAGGGTAAAGGGTGCTGGTCTCACATTCTCTTGTACAGGCTAGCTTTTTACGTACAAGGAATGTGATGCAGCACAGTGTACAGCACAGATGCCCGTTAGTCACACATCTGTAGCCAGCATTCCTTAGAAGAGAGGAAGGATAAAAATGTATATTGAAAACTAGGCAGGTCCAGTGTCTGTAATTTGTCATGTCTTTTGAAAATACACACAGGTGTAAAGCTGGGTAGGAGTGAATACCAATGTCATAGCGGTCCTTGAGTTCACTTGCAGTGTATCAGTGACCAGCTCTCTAAACCGTGTGTTCTGTCTGTTCTTCTCTTTGCCAGTCCTGGATGTATTGTGGGTTGGCACTTACGTCTTCACCATCGTATATGCTGCTGCAGATGAGACCTTGGAGACTCCTCCTGAAGTGGTGATGGTTGTGCTCCCGGTACGTGCTGTGGAGAGGCTCTGCTGGTGGCCGTCCTGATGGCCCCTGGGTTTGGGCCACTGGCCTGATCCAACATGGCTTCTCTTACGTTCTTAACTCTTTACCTCTCTGATTCTAAGGATTTGCACATTGATTCCTTCTCATCTGGTTGCCAGACCTTTGGCCTTGGCCTGTGCTGTCGTGTTCCTTGTCTTGTTTGGCAATTAAGGGTTAGGCAGTAGTGCTGTAAAAGCAGCATCTCATTGATCATTAATCAAATATTGTCTGGAAATTAAATAACAGGATGTGTCGTGCCATTTTCTTAGACCCTGATACTGCCATGACCTGCCCCCCCACCCAAAGCTGAATTGGCCACTCATGCAGAGCACCTGAACTTTAAGAACATAAGAGAAGCCATGTTGAATCAGGCCAATGGCCCATCCAGTCCAACACTCTGTGTCACACAGTGGCCATTATATATATATACATATACACACACACACATATACATACATACATACATACACACACACACCCCTCTGCTCCATATTTTTATCCAATCCCCTCTTAAAGCTGGCTATGCTTGTAATCACCACCACCACCTCCTATGGCAGTGAATTCCACATGTTAATCACCCTTTGGGTGAAGAAGGACTTCCTTTTATCAGTTTTAACCTGACTTCTCAGCAATTTCATTGAAACTTTGTAGCAGCATCTCAGCCTCACTAAGTTGGTAAAGTTGCAGCTCTGCAGTTTGGATTTCAGATGGAGGTTCATGAAAAAAATCTCTCTATGTACAGAAAAATATTTCTTTGCATGCTACATTTCTTCATGCAAGGGATTTTTTGTATGGAAGAGCACTGAGTCACGTCACGTCACTGCTGTAGCTCAGAGGAAGATAAAAAAGATAAAAGTTCATAATTGGTTTACGTGGTACTTTATAGCAATTTTAGCATCATGTATGTTGGAACCTTAACACTATTAGGCTGTAGCATTTCTGACAGTTTTGTGCGGAGCCCTTTAAATGCGGCTTCCTAATTCTTTCTTCCTATCTAGAAAAAGGAAGAAAAACGTCCAGAGAGGTTTGTCAACTTCATGGAACTCTGTTACAGCAGCTGCAATGAGAGGCAGAATCACTACTTCCTTAACTACGTTGAGGACTGGTAAGTCATGGGAAACTACAGGAAATGCTTCTCATCTCATCCCAAACGATGCCTGAGTAATACTTTGTCAGTATTGGGTGGCTTTCTCATGGCTGCATGACAGAGGGCTAGTTAGTTTTTTGTCATGCTTGTAGTCGCCTTTTGGAGTTCTGCCCAGAAAGCAAAAGGGCATGTGTTTTAGGTGGGGGGGGGGAGGCAGATGGAGGATTCTGCTCTGCTTTCATTCTTGCCCAGAACTTCAGGGGGGCTGCAACCAATGTTCCCTCTAAGCTGCAGGGTCTTGTGAGCAAAAATTCTACTTTGTGAGCTACTGCTATTAAAGTTGTGAGCTACTGGCATTAAAATTGTGAGTGACTGCATGAATTATTGTGCTCTGGGGTCATCCTTCCTGAGCTAAGACAAAAATGTGTGAGCTGGAGGCTAAAAATCTGTGAACTAGTTCACGTTAACTCAGCTTAGAGGGAACACTGGCTGCAACTCAGTTGTGGGGTGATAAGAGTACAGCCTTACATGTGGACATTTGAATGTACTAAAGCCAAAGCTAGTATCTTGCAAAGGTTTAAACTTAATCTTGGTGATCCCATTAACCTGCCTTATTCTCAGGCTGTGGGTTTATCACAATAGTACCTATTCTTGACTGTGATGCCTCTTTGGGGTCTATTTGGGTCTTTCTCCACGTTTGCTATCAGAGGTCTCTGTATGAACCACCAAAAACTAAATATAGCAGCCTTCTCCTAAGTTAGACCAGAGTACTGTTCTACTCCTATTCACAGTGGTTCTCTGTTGACTCAGGCTGAGAAATCTTTTCCTAGTCCTTTGAGATGGGGATGGCAGAAATACAAAGCATGTGCTCTTCTATGTAGTAGTGGCCCTTTACAAAAGGCTTCAAAGTTCCCAGGGAAAGTCGTTCTCTAGCTCTGGTGCGAAAAGGAGCCAAGTTACAATGAAAGTGTGTCAATTGTGAATGATAGATTGTGTGTTTGCATTGTCAGCTTTCTCCCATGATAATCACAGAAGCAAAATGGGAAAAGCCCCATGCCTTTGTTTATGCAAACCTAGCCACAAACACATTTGTACCATTTGCTGTGGTACCTGTTTCTCCGTGTGGCCACATTTATATATCTTTCATGGCCCAGTCAAGCCCCGCTTAGTTGTGATGGCTGCATGCAGTGTGACAAACTAGGATTTGTAGCTGGTTTGTTAACCACGGTTTATACTAATTGTGGTTTATTGTAAAAGTTTGAATTCACCGACCATAGTTTTTTGAGAAGCACTACCCTTGTATAGTTGCTTGACTTAGAAGGACTGGGAAGATCTCCTCCCTAATGCAAGACAGCAAAGATAGAGAAGAGCAAACAAACCAGAGTTGACGTAACCTGGGATTTGTTAACATTTTATTGATCATCCGGTACAAACCCTGGGTGTCAAGTGACCCTGGATGGAAGCAGCATGGGGCCACGAGATATGTCTAGTGCAGGGGTGTCAAACTCATTTGTTATGAGGGCCAGATCTGACATAAATGAGACCTTGCTGGGCCAGACCATGTTGGGTTGGGCTGAGCCATGTTGGGCTGGGCCATGCGTGTACCTATTTAAGATTAGAAGAAGAAGATATTGGATTTATATCCTGCCCTCCACTCCAAAGAGTCTCAGAGCGGCTCACAATCTCCTTTACCTTCCTCCCCCACAACAGACACCCTGTGAGGTGGGTGGGGCTGGAGACAGCTCTCAGAGCAGCCGCCCTTTCAAGGACAACCTCTGCCAGAGCTATGGCTGACCCAAGGCCATTCCAGCAGGTGCAAGTGGAGGAGGGGGGAATCAAACCCGGTTCTCCCAGATAAGAGTCCGCACACTTAACCACTACACCAAACTGGCTTAGATTAGGTAGCAGAGATACAACTTTTATAAAGAATATAAACATATATTTTTTAAAAAAACTTAAAACACGTTTAAAACATTCGCACTCATTGGTCTCAAAGATGCTTTCTTTGTATTTCTCCTATAGAATCCAGGGAACTGGGCAAAGGAAGCTCTGGCTCTTTCCTTCCTTCTCCAGGGACTGGGGGGGGGGGGGGGAGCTTCAGCCAATAGAAGGAAGAGAGGCTTGGCTCAGTAGCTCTGCTGTGCAATTGAGACAGCCTGGCAAAGCAACTATTCCTCCCCCCTTCCTTCCCAAGGGAGGAGCCTCAGCCAATGGAGAAAATAGAGGTTTTGCTCTGTAGCTCTTGTGCAAGCCTTGCAAAGCAAGCTATTATGCAGAAGGAAGCAAGATATAGGGAGAAGGAAGCAGATGACAGCCAGTTGCTTGAGGGCCTGATTTGGTCCCCGAACTGCATGTTTGGCACCCTTGGTCTAGTGTGTGAAAATGTAAGGATGGGTCTAATGGAAAACAGAGCATTGGGCCACAGGATGATCAGACATCCTTCTCGGCGAGAGAACTAATGCAGTCATAGGGCCAGTTCACATGCTCACCTTTCCTCTGTGCCTGCAAAGCAGTCGTGCAGGTTTCTCACCTCACAACCTGGATGTGGTGGGCATCAGCTTGATGGGTGCCATCTTCCCCTGTCTCCCTTTACTGAAGACTGAAAAATCAGTCCTCTGATCTGGAACGCCTTTTGTCCATTAGAATGGTTCCGTCCAAGTTGCAGAGGGAATGCTTTGCGTGCAGAAGGTCCTGGCTCATCCCAAGAGTCGCTGCCATTCATAGCAGACTTAGATGGCACAATATTATAAAGTCAGTGTGTGTAATGTACAGTATGTCACAGAAGTGAGTACACCCCCTCACATTTTGTAAATATTTAAGTATATTTTTTCATGTGACAACACTGAAGAAATGACACTTGGCTACAATGTAAAGTAGTGAGTCTGCAGCTTGTATAACAGTGTAAATGTGCTGTCCCCTCAAAATTACGCAACACACAGCCATTAATGTCTAAACTTCTGGCAACAAAAGTGAGTACACCCCTAAGTGATAATGTCTAAATGGGGCCCAAGTAGCTGTTTTTCCTCCCTGTTGTCATGTGACTCGCTAGTGGTACAAGGTATCAGGTGTGAAGGGGGAGCAGGTTATCGCTCTCACTCCCTCATACTGGTCACTGGAAGTTCCACATGGCACCTCAAGGCAATGAACTCTCTGAGGATCTGAAAAAACGAATTGTTGTTCTACATAAAGATGGCCTAGGCTATAAGAAGATTGCCAAGACCCTGAAACTGAGCTGCAGCACAGTGGCCAAGACCATACAGCGGTTTAACAGGACAGGTTCCACTCAGAACAGGCCTCACCATGGTCAACCAAAGAAGTTGAGTGCCCATGCTCAGCATCATATCCAGAGGCTGATTTTGGGAAATAGATGTATGAGGGCTGCCAGCATTGCTACAGAGTTTGAAGGGCTGGGGGGTCAGCCTGTCAGCGTTCAGACCATACGCCGCACGCTGCATCAAATTGCTCTGCAGGGCTGTTGTCCCAGAAGGAAGCCTCTTCTAAAGATGATGCACAAGAAAGCCCGCAAACGGTTTGCTGCAAACAAGCAGACTAAGGACATGGATTTCTGGAACCATGTCCTGTGGTCTGATGAGACCAAGATAAACTTATTTGGTTCAGATGGTGTCAAGCGTGTGTGGTGGCAACCAGTACAAAGACAAGTGTGTCTTGCCTACAGTCAAGCATGGTGGTGGGAATGTCATGGTCTGGGGCTGCATGAGTGCTGCCAGCACTGGGGAGCTACAGTTCATTGAAGGAACCATGAATGCCAGCATGTACTGTGACATACTGAAGCAGAGCATGATCCCCTCCCTTTGGAGACTGGGCCGCAGGGCAGTATTCCAACATGATAACGACCTCAAACACACCTTCAAAGCGACCACTGCCTTGCTAGAGAAGCTGAGGGTAAAGGTGATGGACTGGCCAACCATGTCTCCAGACCTAAACCCTATTAGCATCTGTGGGGCATCCTGAAACAGAAGGTGGAGGTGCGCAAGGTTTCTGACATCCACCAGCTACGTGACGTGGTCATGGAGGAATGGAAGAGGACTCCAGTGGCAACCTGTGAAGCTCTGGTGAACTCTATGCCCAAGAGGGTTAAGGCAGTGCTGGAAAATAATGGTGGCCACACAAAATATTGGCACTTTAGGCCCCATTTGGACATTATCACTTACGGGTGTACTCACTTTTGTTGCCAGAAGTTTAGACATTAATGGCTGTGTGTTGCGTAATTTTGAGGGGACAGCACATTTACACTGTTATAAAAGCTGCAGACTCACTACTTTACATTGTAGCCAAGTGTCATTTCTTCAGTGTTGTCACATGAAAAGATATACTTAAATATTTACAAAATGTGAGGGGGTATACTCGCTTCTGTGACATACTGTATATAAAGTAGGTGTGTGTGTAATGATCCCTCAGCCAAGTGAGCATGAAACAGCCTTTCCTTGCCTTTTCAGGAAATGTAAACTGTTCTCAAAGAACAGTTAGGATTTTGCAGCCCTCCCCCCATGAAGCTTCCCCTCCCCCAATTTCAGAAACTAGAAGGACAAAGCTATTCACCGTGAACACTGTCTTATGGAGTGTTCCCCAATCAGCCTGCAACCTTGTGGCCTTTACTTCTAAGTAGACGCTACATCTAAACAGTCTATGATGAAAAATATAAATGTGCTCATAGGCACTTTAATATTCCAAAGCCCCTACCTTGAAACAGACTGCAATAAAAAACACAAGAGTGCACGCAGGTACTTTAACATAACCTCTTTTCCCAAACAGTCTGCAGAAAATGAATCCAAACAGTCTGCAGAAATCAGAGTGCATGCAGGCACTTTTTAAATGTTAAGGGTCCGCATGTGACTCATAAACCCAAATCATGAGAAAACAGTCTGTAATGAATTCTTTCATCCAGAATGCACACAGGTATTTTATCAAACAAATTTTCCCACTTCACAATCTTGCACATTCAGTCCACTGTTGTTTCAATGCTAGGTTAAAGAATAAGAGAAAGAATAAGTGGAAAGGCAACAGGTTAACTGTCAAGAACCCAAGCCTGGGTCCTCCTGAGTCACCACTCCTTTTGCAAGGGAGCAGTACCCAGGTCTGGGGGGTCCTCAAGGTTCAAGTTAGCATAAGTAAAGAAGAAGAAGAATTTCAGATTTATACCTTGCACTTCTCTCTCAATCAGAGACTCAGAGCGGCTTACAATCTCCTATATCTTCTCCCCCCACACCAGACACTTTGTGAGGTGGGTGGGGTTGAGAGGGCTCTCACAGCAGCTGCCCTTTCAAGGATAACTCCTATGAGAGCTATGGCTAACCCAAGGCCATTCCAGCAGCTGCAAGTGGAGGAGTGGGGAATCAAACCCGATAAGAGTCTGCACACTTAACCACTAGATTTCTCCAACAGGCCATGGAAATACGACAGAGAATGGTTCTGGAATGACCACATTTTATTTGTTTTAATTATTTAATTTGGCTAAACTCGACTCATACATATTTTACTTATTTTATGTATATTAGCTCCCTATGTATAATCTGGGATTTTATATTATTTATATTGCTATTTTACTGCTAAATCTGTTTTATGCCAATAAAGGCTTGCTGTTTGCTGTTTGCACTACACCAAACTGGCACTACACCAAACAGACCTTTGTAAAATATATAGAGAGGTTTATTGAATACATTTTTTAAAAAATGAGATATTACATACCACCGTCTCTGTAGTTTAATAGCAAGAAAACAACAAAGCTAACTTTACATTCAATATCTGCTGTTAGATGGCACACCTCAGAATACAAGAGTCCAAGCTAGAGGCTTAAGTGTTCTCTACAGAGATGGCCATTGCAATGCAATGTAGCATAGTCAGAGCGACAGCATGGGCAAACATGGCTTCCCTCTTGCTTGTGTTAGCATGGCTTCCCTCTTGCCTGTGGCTTAATTATAGTCCTTGGTCATCTGGAGCCAGGTGGTCTCCCAAACCCAATCACAGAGCTCACTTGACAGAACTCTCCAGAAAATATGACATCCACTCCTGCTTCCTCCCCCCCCCCCCCATCCAGTAACACAGCTGAACACAGGTTCTCACAATCAACCAATTACCACATTTGGCCTTGAAAGAGATAAGGATGGTGCTGGCGGGAAGGCCCAGTTACAAACACCTGGAGACCTGCAAGCTGGAGCAGGCCTGATCATAATCACGTTAACCCTTGAGGGGAATCACACTTAACGCTTGCTTCATGGTTAACATTCATTCTCCCTGTGTATTCTTCCCTTTGCGTTAAGCCTTGCTGATGTTAAAAGCATGTTCTGTGAAACTTGAGTGTGATGCAATAGTAATTCTGCCTGGGGTAAACCTGAATAGAAACCTCAGCTTATGGCCGGCACGTAACACTATCTTCTCCTTGTATTTAAAGGGATCTGGTCCTAGCAGCTTCTGCTGCTTCCACAGAAGTCAGTATCCTCTCAAGACAAGGAGACCAGGTAACTCCAGGGCGGTAATCGTACTGATTTGCAAAAGAGAAGCTTGTGGGACCTTAAAGGGAACATGGCTTGTCGCATTAATGGGGTTGGAGTTCACCCACATTGGAAAAGACCTCTAAAGATCTGGATGGGTGGCCAGGACACCGAAGGCTGTCCTGAGACTGGCTGCCTCCCCACACCTTGTACTGAAGATGTTGCAGATGGCTAGAGGAGAATAAAGGTATGAAGGTTCTCAGAGAATGATCCAAACGTTGTTTCATTTCTTTTGCAGAACAACTGGGAGATGTGGGTTCTGGAAGACTCCAGCCGAGCAGAGCTTCCTGTGACGGACAAGAACGATGACACCTTGCCCATGGGAGTGGCCATAGATTACACCAGCAACATGCCCATAGTCATTAGTAAGTTCTGCTAAGTTACTAGAGGAGCTCTTTGGAGGGAGACGTAGTGGTGAGCTGGACCGCTGTCCTGTCTGGAAGCATTGCACACACCCTTGTAGATTCCACTCCTGCAGCTGTCCTCTTTGGCGTTCCAAGCTTCAGGCAGGATTTTTCACAAAAACAGCGAAAGAGGAAATACTTAAGTCTGGGTTCTGCATGCAGCCAAATAAAGTGGCAGAGTTCTTAAGTGGTAAAATGGAGTGATTCTTTTAAGTCTGTAGGTGAGGGACTAGTTTTTTTTAAAATGCACCCTTTCATTTTGAGAGAGGATGCTGATGGGTTTCTGTGTCATTCTTGCAGGTGAGGAGAAGACCATAGACCCAGCTCCGGTCCTCCTGCTGCTCTCTACCGATGGAGTGCTGTGCCCTTTTTATATGGTCAATCAGAACCCCGGTGTCAGGTCACTCCTTGTGGCACCAGAGCCTCTGCCCACAGAAGGGGACAGGACACCAAAATTGCCAGGTAGGTGCTGCTCATGCCTGTGCACGAGAATTGGTTCTGCTTCTTCATGGATATTTTAATTTACTTCATTTGTACCCCGTTTTTTCTCCCCAAAGTAGAAGAAGAAGACTGTAGAGTTATACCCCACCGTTCTCTCTGAATCAGTCTCAGAGCAGCTTACAATCTCCTTTATCGTCTTCCCCCATAACTGACACCCTGTTTAAAAAAAAAAAATGCGTTTTTGAAAAACACAAAAAGGGCAGATGAAGTTGTATGTTTTGCCAAAAGCCAAAAGATGTCTTGAAAGATGAAGCTTCCAGGCTTTTCATTTCTGGAAGTCAGCAAGCTGCAGACTCCTGGTCCATTCTCCTTCTATTGCTTGCAGAACAATAACGAACTTTGCAGGTAAGGTTTGCTTAATTTACAGAGGTCTTAGGATCTAGGTTACAGAGGTTGGTCTAATTTTTGTTTTTTTTTAAATGCACTAATTTTAAGCATATTTCAAAACGTGCTTATTTTAAGATTTAGATTGTAGTCTCCATGGAGCTGTTCTTTGCCAAAGCATAAGGTCCCACCTCTGGCAATGACGCTGTATCAATAATAAACAGGAAGCGCATCGTTCTGAATTGGTCTGTAGGGCCTTTCAGATGAGCAGGTCCTAAACACCCCGCCCAAAACCTTAAAACTCAGGGTGTGCATCTGGCGTTGCTGAAAATGCACCGTCCCTATTTGATTTCTCTTTGGCATGCCCTATACTGAAGACTTAGGATGAGCAGACGGAATTTAAAATTTAAAAACCATTTACAAAACGCATAAAGACCCGTGATTTACAATCTCAATCAAATCTGCCAATAAATAAAAGCTAAATTAGTCAAACACAATACTAAATAAAACTGCCTTCAGCTGCCTCTTGAAGATCAGAAGCGAGGGGGCCATGTGCACCTCCCTTGGGCTGCCACCAAAAAAGCCCTTCCTCGTGTGCCCCCCAGAGGAGCTTCTTTGATTGGTGGGTCAGCCAGGAGGGCCTCTCCCTATGTTCTTAATTCACGGGCAGGAAAGTATGGCAGCTGCTGTAAGAGCTCTCTCAGCTCCACCCACCTGACAAGGGTGTCTGTTGTGGGGGAAGAAGATAAAGGAGATCGTAAGCCGCTCTAAGACTTTGATTCAGAGAGAAGGGCAGGGTATAAATCTGCAGTCGTCTTCTCCTCCTCCTCCTTCAGAACCCAACACCTTGAATTGGGCTAGGGAGCAGTTTGGTAGCCAGTGTAATTGCTGTAGTATTGGGGTCATATACTCCCTGTAGCTGGCCCAGACCAGTGGTAGAGCCACAGCACTCTGCATGAGCTTGTAGCCTTTGAGCTCTCTTTAAGGGTAGCCCCGAGCAGAGCATATTGCTCAATAGCATTGTGTAACTGACATCACTGTGATTATAATAATAATAAAAAAGGATTATGACTGCCTCTTGGGCCCTAAGGGAGCAACAACAAATTTTCTATCTGCATGGCATTTCTGAATTACCCATCGCGGAGGGTTTACCGCAAAGCGTTTTTGATTTTCCATCAGCATAATTACCGCTGCCGTTCTGTACGGGGACAGCTTCATTCAGTGCACGTTCCTCCACCTCCTCCCAGCTCTGGCAGGCGTGTGAATTGGCAGGATGCTTCAAGTAGGCCGGCAGTCCCTGCCAAAATCAATGGAGGAAACAGGAGACCCTTCTGCTGGCAATTCCAAGGTCAATTAAATCAGTCCGGTTTGGGAAATAGCAGTATCGATTGGGGCTTGGCCTTTGGGCAGGCAAAATCTCAGAGGTCCGGCCTGCAGTATCAGAACCCTCCCTCCTGCGTGTGTGTTGGTTGACTTTATGTTCTTGCCTGCCATATCCTCAAAGCTCAGCACTGGTAGAAGCATCTGAAAGCAGTTTGGGGTGGATGCCGAAAATCCATTCCACAGGTGCCTCATAAAGGAGGGGAACCAATACAGAATCCCAGCTTGTGTGGATTAAACCAATTTAGATTCCTGTCTTTGGATGCCACAGTGATTTGGAATTTAATCAAATGAGACTGTTCAATAGAGCAGTGTGTGGGGCTGTGCAGTTTTTTTCCAGTTCCGGCCTGTTGGACCTGAAAATATTTAGGAACTCCTGAAAAAATCCTGGATCCCAATACCAGTACAGTATTTGGATACGGGATTTTCCAAAAATCCTAAATTTGGGAGGCTCCAGTAGAACAGGGGTGTCAAACATGTGGCCCAGGGGCTGAATCAGGCCCCTGGAGGGCTCCTATCAGGCCGCCGAGCAACTGGCTGTTGTCTGCTTCCTTTGCCCTCTCTCTTCCTTCTGCATGACAGCTTGCTTTGCTCAATCGCACAGGAGCTACAATACAAAGCGTCTATTTTCTCCATTGGCTGAGGCTCCTCTCTTGGGGAGGAAGGGGGGAAAGAATAGCTTGCTTTGCCAGGCTATTGTGCCAACTTCTCTTCTTTCTATTGGCTGAGGTCCCCTGGGGAAGGAAGGAAAGAGCCAGAGCTTCCTTTGCCCAGTTCCCTGGATCCCGTGGTAAAGACACAAAGAAAGCACATGTAAGACCAATGAGTGCTAATGTTTTAAGCATGTTTTAAGTTTTTTAAAAAATCTTTAATTGTGTTTGTATCCTTTATAAGGTTTGTATCTCTGCTACTTGGCATTACATTTTATGACCACATGGCCCAGCCCGACAAGGTCTCAGTTATGTCAGATCTGGCCCTCATAACAAATGAATTTGACACCCCTGGTCTAAGGCATCAGATGCACAATGCAACAGGAAACCATAGCAGAGTATGCATCTAATTTTGGCCAGGCCATGAAGTCGTTCAAGGGATGGTAGATCCAAAGTCCTGGCCTTGGGACCAGGGAGCCCAATGTGCGTGCCTCTTCTCATGCAAATATACCTGGCAGTTGAGCTATCAGAGGCTCATCTTGGAAGGCTACACACTATCAGTGGTTAGGCAGATATATATTAAGCACTAAGGGGTCTCTCTGGTTGAGCTCCATTCATTAATGCCTTCCCAAGAGAAGTCTGCTTGGAACCATCTCTGTCTTGTTTTAGGTGATGCATGACGCCTTTTCATTCTAGCCTGTGGTGACAAATTTGGCAAAAAAGAAAGCAGATGACAGCCATTTGCTTGGGGGTCTGATAGGAGCCCTCAGGGGGCCTGATTCAACCCCCAGGCCACATGTTTGACACTCCTGCCTTAAACTTGCTCTGCTTGAGCTTTTAATGCTCAGTCTCTTGGTACCCAGTGTTGTTCAAACAGCACATACTCTGTTTGGATTCACAGCCCTGTCACCTTATAATAACATAAATTTGCCTCTCTTGTTCTCTCTCCTCCAGGAAACACTGCTCCTTCATCTACAGCTCCTTTTTCTCCTTCCAAGGTCGAAACCATCCCAGCAGCAGCCATTGTCCTTACCCCAGCCGTGTCTTCAGTTGCTGGCAGCGGGGTGCCGACTTCCTCTTTTGTGTCCTCAGCTTTAAAACCAACTGGGCCGTCTCCTGCTGCCCCCCTGCAGTATTCCTTCCCATCAGAGACCTCCAACCCTGCCTCTGGTCCCAGCCTGAGCGGAGCAGCTGGGTTCTCCTTCTCGTCGGCCTCCTCTACCAAAGCAGCCACCAGTCTACCCCCTTCAGCCAGTCTGGCTCCAGCCTCTGCCAGCTCTTTCTCTTTTGGCTCGGGGTCTTTTAAAACCGGTGTTGACAGCTCAACCGGACCTCCACTTACCGCCTCCCCCGCTGGGCCGAAGCAAAGTTTTTCCTCGGCAGCTTCCTCCGTCAAGGTCAATCTCGCTGAGAAGTAAGTTTCCTTTGTCAAGCATGTGGGTTCAATGACAAGTCGAAGTTGATACAAAGACTACGTTTATTGATAGACCGATACTTTAGCAGAAGCCATTTCTTGAGAGTAATGAAACTGATACATTGATACAATACTTTTAAGGCTTACTTCAAAAGGATTCCTAGGGATGGGGCTGCGGGGTAGCGTTCACACATAAACTATCAAACTGTCTATGTTCCCAGGACACTTATCAGAACTTTGTCCTTGCCTTTCCCAGATGGCTGATCCTTCCTTTAGGAGAATATATGGGAAGGTGCTGATTACTTAGTTCCCTTCTCACTACTCTTAATTAACAGCCATAAAGCAGGAGGGGGGAAGAAGAAAGAATAACAAACTAACAGGAATGGATCCTCCATGACAATTCAGACCAGGTTTAGGCAGGACCCTAAAACAATCAATTACCAATAGTTTTTAACCATGCTTGACATCCTTTTGCACCATTTTGTCTGCTTTGCGCAACGCGACGAAGAAGTAAGGAATGCACAGGAACAAGCGAAGTAAAGAAAATCAGCTGTGCAGGCCAGGATTCAAATCATTGAAATATACACGCTCATCGTAGAAATTTATATACTATACAATAGAATTCACACCCTGCAATCAGCAAGATTTACACACAGTTCGTAAGCATCCAGCACTCCACATAAATCACCGTGTATATAAATATATATGAATTTCTATGATGAGTGTGTGTATTTCAATCATTTGAATATCGGCTTGCACGGTTTATTTTCTTTACTCCAGTTGCTCATTGTGGCGGCTGACAGGCTGCGCTTTCGATCAAGATGTCCCCAGTTCAGATTTCTCCTTGTTGGAAATCGCAAGGTGCTCTTAGACAAGCCACTCACTCTGTCTCCTTCTGTCCCCCCCTAGTCTGCAGGACAAGGGCAATACCAATCTACCTCAGGGGTTGTGAGGACTGCAAGGAAAGAATGTGCATGCAGTGTTCTGAACGCTTGAAAGCTCTGCATCATCATTAAATGGGTGCTGTGGTGGCAGTTTAAACCCCGGGCATCCTGCTCAGCTCTGCTCCTCAGTCAAGAGAGATTCCCTGGCAGTGGTCGCGGGGGTCTTCAGAGGGTGGAAGAGAATGTGAGATGAGAGCCGGTAGCTGTGTGTGAAGAAGCCTCAGCGGGAGGAGAGGCTTGCTCGCGTTGCTTTAAATCCTGCTTGCGAGCTTCCCTCCAGGGACCATTGGAATGGAATTGTTTTAAGTATTAGGTACGGCAGGATTTCTTTTGGGTTGGCCCTCTTTATGAAATTGGTTACAGGAGCTCTTTATGAAAAATGGTTCATGCTTTCATATTGCTGACAGCCAACAACTTTGGGCTGAGAATCTAGGTCGGTGGAGAAAGTGAAAGGCTGTCTCAGAACAGGAGTTCCTTATATGGTATGAACAGGAACTGGTAAGAATAACAGATAAACTTGCCATCTGCAAGATGCAGCTGGAGATGGTTGACATATAGGTGACGGAGAAGTAGAGATAAGTGATAAAGTTTTCCGGGGGGAAAGCCTACATAAACCTTGAAACTTTGAGCAGAAGGGGCCTGACTTGGATAGAAACAGGGGTCCCTATGCTGGTCAAGCCATGGAAGGGGGCGGAACTGCACTAGAGAACAGGAGACTTTCTCTATGCTGATCATGCTTTTCTAAATGCGACTTGGGACTTAGATTCTAACCAGGAAAATGTAGACTAATAGGGCGAAGTCCCTGTTGGGACGTAGATTTTTCATTATGCTCTCTGCTTTACTGTAGAACTATGCTTTATGCTTGACTAAATTGTGTCACTGTATTCTGAAATGTACTAATGGTATCAAAACTGTTTTGCTTTTCTATCCATATATTTTAAGCCTTCTGTCTAAAGGAGAAATTTGGAGTCTAATAAAGACAATTTGTAAGGTCTAGAAACTTATTAGCGTGTATGTATTAGCCTTCTGCAGGTTGTTTGGGTTTCTGAGGTTGGGGTTAGGAAACTCCCCAGACCTAAAGAGTGAGGGATCTTGTTTGGGTTTCCCCCCTTCCAGGTTCACAGCTGTGGAGTCTTCCACCCCCTCTGCTGGCAGCAGCCAAGGCGCCCCCATGTTCTCCTTCACCCCGAAGGTTGTGGGGCCCGTAAGCCAGTCCACCCCCCTCTCTGCTGCTCCCGCCCCCTCGGTCAAGGCTTTGACCCCTGCATCTTCACCAGGTACTGCCTGTCCCTTCTTTTCTTTTTCTCTCCTGTTCCCTCTCCTGTCAAAGCTGAGAATGGAATTTCCTTAAGGCTAAGCATTGAATCCTCTCCTCCTCCCCCCCCCTCTTCTCTCTTCTTAAAGAAATAAATCTTATTCAAAAGTGTCCCATGTTTAAATGGTGGTGGAGGCAGTGGAAAGTGCTGTCAACTCACAGATGACTTATGGAGGCCCTGTGGGGTTTTCAAGACCAGAGACATTCAGAGGTGGTTGTGCCATTGCCTGCCTCCACACAGTAACCCTGGACTTCCTTGATGGTCTCCCATCCAAAGACTAACCAGGGCCAAGCATGCTGAGCCTCTGAGATCTGACAGGATCAGGCTAGCCTGGCCATCCAGTTGAGGCATACATCAAGGACTCTGCATAAAATAACAAATGTATTCTACTTGGATGGAAACTGCTATGTCTCCTTGGCTCCGGTCATAGAAAAAAACTTAAATGAGGTGGTCTTAAAACACTTAAGGGGGGGGGGGAGATACTCATTGGCTCAGGCAAACTGAAATTAAGTGTCATGTACCAAAAGAAAGCAAAGAGGACATTTTCTTCCTGTCCTGTAATGCTAAAAGCTGCAGCCGTACGCTAAAGTCGATAAGCAGTAGAGTCATGGCAGAGAAAAGGAAACCCTTCTTCATGCAGCGGATAATTAATTTGTGGCCCTCACTGCCACAGGCTGTAATTCTGGCCGCCAGCTTGGTTGGTTTTAAAAGGGGGTTAGATGAAATCCTGAAGGAGAGGTCCCATCGGTGGCTGTTAGCCGTTGGCTGCCACTGACCTCCGACTTCCATGTGGGGTCGAGCCTCAGCATTTCACAGTGAAAATCGCTGCCTGCTGGTTGACAGAAAGGGGTTGAGCACTTACCAGGAAAAACAAGGTCCCTAGGAACTTGGCCCTTGGAACAGTTTCTAATGAAAATATGGCCCACGCTAGCTGCCTTCTGGTAAATTTCTCCTCTCACTGTTGCATTAGTATGGGAGGGTTTGTATGTTGGGATGTCTTTCTGCTGTGTGGCAACTGAGTTCCCCTGAAGCATGTCTCATTCAAGAACTTCCAAGTATGTGTACAGCGTGACTGTTTCTTTTCCACACCAACAGCACGTCCCGCTCAGAGCGCTTCAGCCGTTCCCGGGCTCCAGAAATCAGCCAAGATTTCTCCATCTGCGTCAAAATCAAGCTCTTCACAAGTAAGGAGAACTCGTGCCGCTTTTCTCCCTGAGCAGAGACCCAAGTATGGGGCAAAGCTTTAAGAAAAGGCAGCTGTAACTCCTTCCTCTGTTGTGATGCTGAGGTGAAAGCTGTACTAGCTGGAATTCTTCGACAGGAGTAGGAGTGGTGTTGTCTACCCAAGCAGCAGCTTCAAGGGTCCCCTCCCGTTAGGGGTGGCGTTAATATATTCTGTCTGCACTTGATTGCTCTCTCAGTCTGTCCTATCTGATTGAGGCTTTTTACCTTGCTAGCTGAAATTGATGACTGAGAGGGCCTTTGAGGAGGGCACTTCTGATTCTCCAGGGTCTCTTCCACTGGGAAAGAAGGAAACAGGGCAAGCCACCTGCTCTTTGATTGGCTGTGGGAGTCTCTCGAGTAATCTGGGTTCTTTTGTACCATCTCCTCCATTGGCTGCAATGTCCTTTGCTTCTGGAATGTCTACACTGTTGACTGAGGTTTGGGCTATATGCCTGTCAGTTGGGTGTGCAGTGCTCCTCTGATTTTTTTTGTGGGGTGGGGGTTGGCTGGAATTGAAAAGCAACTGTGAGGGGGGTGGAGGGGAAATTCTGCTCACCTCATTCCCATGCTGCTGCTGCTTATTCAGTCCCCCCTCCCCCTAGCTGTTTTTATCCCCACAGGAAAATGATACAGAGGCCCTTCATATTGTCCACCTGGTAAATGAAAAGGGCTTTGAGCAGCCAGACTGCAAGATCCTGTGGATTTTGGGGGTGGTGTTCGTGAATTTCCTGCATTGTGCAGAGGATTGGACTAGATGACCCTGGAGGTCCCTTCAGTTCTGTGCTTCTATGGCTCTATGATTCTAAGGGTTAAGCGGACCTCCCCTCCTCTCCTGATTGCAGCCTGCTGAAACTGGGGGAGAGAGTCACACAACTAGTTTGTTGTTTATGGGTTGGGCCTTTTACTCCCTTTCTGAATTGGCAGTGCCATACAGAAGTGCAGTTGGGAATGCGTCAGTACAGAGACTTTCGGTTTCGGCGATCCAACATACAGAAGCGATCCGGGCCAGCTCCCAAGAGTCGCTCTCTAATCAGACAGTGGAGGAGCCCCCCTGTGTTGGGGGACTCGATTCTGGGACCCAGGGAGGTCTGGGAAAGCTGGCGGCTCAGGAGTGTGGAGCGGGATCAACAGCGGCGGCTGTTTCCTGAGCCCGCTATTGCTGCGAGCCTCGCTGTCCCGATAGCCGTTTTTATGGCATCAGGGTTGAACACTGGCTTTTCTTTTTTCTTCTTTCTCCAATCTTCACCTCTGCATGATTCTAAGGAGTGCAGCTTTTTGATCAGCTGATTGTAAGTTTTCTGGCAATATTGCTATTTTCTGTTGTAACTGGATAGCCGGATAGATGGGACTTTGAGAACGGAAAGTTGCGGAGCGGAGATAGAGGCGATTGTAGAAGGTGGGGGGAGGGAAATCATCCAGCTTCCTTCTCCTCAAATCAGAGGCCTCCAAAAGATTCTTTGCTCAAAACTCTGAACTGTAAAAATTTCGCTCTTAGACTAATGTGCTAGCCCTCACCAGTTTTAATATGAAGAAGATTTTCTAACTGATCTATATAAATCTGAGCTGAGCTGAGCTGTTGTTACAAGCAGTGTATGCTGTGCAGCTGTTGTGAGTTGCATTGCCTGATATTCTGACAGAGGTTGCGTCGGGCTGTGAAGCCAGTGAAGACTAGTTGCTAGTCTGGAGATTTCGTGGAGTAAAAATTAGAGACGCGCAGAAGATCAAATACCGGAGAGACAGACAGGATATACTTTGTTGGTCTTAAAGGTTTAGAAGAACTTTTAGGACGAAGATGGAGGGAAGAGATCTTTTTTGAATAAAACTTTGTTGGTCTTAAACACTCAGACTGAGAAATGTGCCTTGACTAGTGGATTACAGGAAGGAGCTATATTGGGGCAAATTCAAGTTTTTGGCTGTTCCCTTTTTGTCTGGTGGACCTTAAATCTCATGTTGGAATATATGGGTTTTTGTTTTGTTTTTCCTTTTACTTTGTAATGGAATATATAGACCTGAGCCCTCTTCAAAATCTGGTTGGATTATATCTGTTTTGATCCTGGTTTTTTGGGTTCATTGTTTCTTCTTTATTTTATTGATATTATTTTTTTTTCTCTTTTTTGTGGATGGCATTGTTTAACATCTTTGGATTACAATCTTGCTTCTAGAGTAGATACAGAGAGAGGTGTGTGTCAATTGGGTTTGGCTGTCCTGGATTACAATTTATACCTTTTTTGCTGGATTGCCCGGATGAACTGAGTTAACAGAACTATTGGATCTGACTTAAGGACATAATATAAAGTGTTATTACTTGACTGCAGATTGGGTGGTATATTGTGGTTTGTGGTTTACTTATATGGTTGTTATTGCAAATTGGTATTGTTTAATATACTTGCAAACATTATTTGGGGTTTTTTGGAACTGTTGAAGTAAGTTGCCAAACAAACTAATACTCTCCCATAATATTGATGTCTTCTGTGGGAAGCAAGGTCTGTTGACAGAAATAAGAACATTTTGTTCCATAACAATTCGAGAAGTGAAAATTATTAAACTGTTTTGGTAAAAGTGTTAATAATAAAATGGCAACTGGATTCAAGGAAGGCCCCCAAAAAAGAGACAATTGGGAAGGTAGAGCTATGACCCCTTTGCCCAGTTTTTTACCTGGTCCTGGGAGGCTCACAGCCACAACTATGCAGGGAGATATGAAAGAAATGCAAAATGCTCTTCTAACAGCTATAGCACAACTATCTGACAAGGTCGACAATATAGGAGAACAAATGATAGAAATTAAACAAGAGCTACAAGAGAATAGAAAACAGACAGAAGAGACTAATAAAGCCTTGAAGGCTTTAGGTGTTCAAGTGACAGGCAATACCCAAAAGGTGGAGCAGCTGAAAAAAGAACAGAAATTATTTGATACCAGTTTTCTTCAACTAGAAATCGATGGAGCAGCCTACATGTTGCGGTTCCAAAATGTTCCAGAGGAAAAATCTGAAGATTTGCAGAAAATGTTAAGCCAATCGCTGGCAGAAATCTTAGAAGTGCCACCAGAAAAAATAGAAGAGATTGATCAAGTGAAGCGGGTTCCATCAAGCTTCACGAGGAGGAATAAGTTGCCTAGCGAAATCCGTTTGAAACTTACAAAGAAGAGGATCAGAGATAATATTTTGATGCAAATGAGATAATACAGTGTGATTGCAGGAAATGCTGTGAATATTTTTGAGAGAGATTCCATGGCCGGTAAGACAGAAGAGAAGAGAATATCAAGCCCTGACAAACTTCTTAAAAGAAAGGAAAATACCATATACATGGTTGATGCCGGAAGGTTTACTTTTCACGTATGAAGACAATAGATACAGGATCAACTCGATTTTCAAAGCTGAAAACTTTTTGGAGAAAATTCAGAAGAAGGAGAGGAGGAATAAAGAGGGAGAGGAAGAAGAAGAACAGGAAATTTCGGAGGAGGAAGATTCAACTGGAGCAAAGAAATAGTCAACATGGTTACAGATGAAAAAAGATAAAAAAAGATAGTGATAAGAAAAATCCATAATGGCCTCACTAGTCTCTATCAATGTAAATGGACTTGACTCTCCTATAAAAAGGAGAAAGACTTTCAAATATTTGTCTAAATTAGAGGTGGGCGTAATTTGTTTGCAAGAAACTCATATTTTGACAAAGGATCAGCACCTTCTGGAAAATAAAAAATTTGGTAAGATTTTTGCTGCAACAGACTTCAATAAGAAGAAAAGAGGCGTGGCAATTTATGTAAATTTGACCCACAATTACGATTTGCATCAGAAGATGGAAGGATTTTACTAGTTGAGGTTACCATACAAAATAAAAGATTCTACTGGCAAATATTTATGCACCAAATGAACATAAAGAAAAGTTTTTCAAAGATTTGCATTTTAAGCTGACGAACTGCGACCATTTGGAATGCTATTTAATAGGAGATTTCAATGCGGTTTTTGATAGGCAACTCAACAGAAGTACACACAAGCATACCAAAACTGAAGGTCCACAACTTCCAACAAGCTTTCTGAAATTAGTTGAAGAATTTTCTGGACTTTCTCCAATGCTATAATATCCTTTTTGAGGTGCGGCAACCAGAACTGCACACAGTACTCCAAATGAGACCGCACCATCGATTTATACAGGGGCATTATGATACTGGCTGATTTGTTTTCAATTTCCTTCCTAATAATTCCCAGCATGGCGTTGGCCTTTTTTATTGCAAACGCACACTGTCTTGACATTTTCAGTGAGTTATCTACCATGACCCCAAGATCTTTCTCTTGGTCAGTCTCTGCCAGCTCACACCCCATCAACTTGTATTTGTAGCTGGGATTCTTGGCCCCAATGTGCATTACTTTGCACTTGGCCACACTGAACTGCATCTGCCACGTTGAGGCCCCCCCCTCACCCAGCCTCAACAGGTCCCTTTGGAGTTCCTCACAATCCTCTCTGGTTCTCACTACCCTGAACAATTTAGTGTCATCCGCAAACTTGGCCACTTCACTGCTCACTCCCAACTCTAAATCATTTATGAACAAGTTAAAGAGCATGGGACCCAGTACCGAGCCCTGCGGCACCCCACTGCTTACCGTCCTCCATTGCGAAGACTGCCCATTTATACTCACTCTCTGCTTCCTATTACTCAGCCAGTTTTTGATCCACAAGAGGACCTGTCCTTTTACTCCATGACTCTCAAGCTTTCTAAGGAGCCTTTGATGAGGAACTTTATCAAAAGCTTTCTGGAAGTCAAGGTAAACAACATCTATCAGGTCTCCTTTGTCCACATGTTTGTTCACCCCCTCAAAGAAATGTTACAGGTTAGTGAGGCAAGATCTTTCCTTACAGAACCCATGCTGAGTCTTCCTCAATAACCCGTGTTCATCAATGTGCCTACTCATTCTGTCCTTGATAATGCTTTCAACCAACTTTCCCGGTATTGAAGTCAGACTGACTGGCCTGTAATTTCCCGGATCTCCTCTGGAACCCTTTTTAAAGATGGGGGTGACATTTGCTACCTTCCAGTCCTCAGGAACAGAGGCAGATTTCTATGAAAGATTACAGATTTTTGTCAAAAGATGCACAAGTTCAACTTTGAGTTCTTTCAGAACTCTCGGATGTATGCCATCCGGACCCAGTGACTTATTAGTTTTTAATTTGTCTTATCAGTTGTAGGACCTCCTCTTTTGTCACCTCAGTCTGACTCAGGTCTTTCAACACCCCTTCCAAAATTAGTGGTTCTGGGGCGGGCAAAAAGTTTTCATCTTCCACAGTGAAGACGGAGGCAAAAAATGCATTCAGCTTCTCAGCCATTTCCCTATCCTCCTTCAGTAATCCTTTTACCCCATGGTCATCCAAGGGCCCCACTGCCTCCCTGGCTGGTTTCCTACTTCTAATATATTTGAAGAAATTTTTATTGTTGGTCTTTATGTTTTTTGCAATATGCTCCTCATAGTCCCTTTTTGCCTGCCTGATCACAGTCTTGCATTTGATTTGCCACAGCCTGTGTTCTAAAACCAAACCAGACCCATAGATATGAAGAACTGTTGAAAAAGGATAACAATTTGAAAACAAAGGAATAACTTGAGAATATAGACATTAGAATGAACTGGTGGATGAGAACACAAGTAGAATCTAGATATGCCAAAGATAAAACAATAGGTTTTAACAGGCAACAGTATCTGTTTATAAAATCTTTTTGAGACCTCAGGAGAAATTGATTTCGGATTTGTATGCATATCTATTACAAATGAAAATGCAAGATGAGATTGTAAAAGATTGCATGGTTTAGTGGGCCAAAAATGTGGGCCGTAATATCATGTTAGAGGAATGGGAGATGCTATAGGAATCTAATATTAAATTAACTAAGTCAGTAGTCTTCAAAGAAAACTTGTATAAAATGTTTTATAGGTGGTATGTAACTCCTCAGAAACTATCTAAAATGTACTCGAATATGTCTAATAAGTGTTGGAAATGTACAAAACATGTGAGATCATTTTATCATATGTGGTGAACCTGTGAGGTGGTGAAAGACTATTGGGAGAACTCCTACAGAAAATAATGAAGACACAGATTTAATTTAAACCAGAACTGTTTTTATTGAACATATATCCTAATGACTATACAAAAGAGATGAGACATTTGATAACTCATATGAACACTATTGCCAGAATTCTTCTGGCATAGAAATGGAAACTCTAGGAAATTCCTACCAGCTCCCCAGTCTCCTCTTCCTAATGACCACCACTAGGCTCCCTTTTGTGCTGTTTTGGCCCTAGACTGGATGGAAGTATGTGGAGCACCTTGGAGATGCTGTAGGCTGAATGTTGGAGACCCCAGAGGGCTAACCTTATATGCAAATCCAGCACTGTCCCTTACTTTCCATGTTTGCTGGCTGTTTCTGTTCCTTTCAACCTCTGCATTTTACCTCTTTACTACATATGCAAATCACTGGCTGCCTTGAGGTGCTCTGTGTCCCAGTATACCTGACCAGACGTTGCTGGGATGTCCCCACTTTCACTCACAGGGTAAACTACCTGTTATATTCAGTGAAAAGAATGTAACCTGTAGTTTGGCTCTAGGAAGCCAGTGTGGTATAGTGGTTAAGAGCTGCGGACTTGATTCCCCACTCTTCCACATGAAGCCAGCTGGATGAACTTGGGTCATTCACAACTCTCTTAGCCCCACCTGCCTCACAGGGTGTCTGTTGTGGGGAGAGGAAGGGAAGGAGATTGTAAGTCACTCTTGAGACTCCTTTGGGTAGTGAAAAGCCGGATATAAAAACCAACTCTCCTGGAATCATAGAATAGCATAATAAGAGTTGGAAGGGTTCTCTGGTCCAACTACGGTCATCTAGTCCAACCACCTGCACAATGCAGGAAATTCACAAACACCTCCCCCTAAATTCACAAGATCTTCATTGCTATCAGGTGGCCATCCAGCCTCTGTTTAAAAACCTCCAAGGAAGGAGAGCCCACCACCCTCTCCTCCTTCAGCTATCCGCTCTCTTGGCCTTGACCTTTGCCTGCATTGTGGGGATAATAATACTAGCTTATCTTACAAGGTGGTTAGAAGAACTACAGCAAAATGTGCAAGCCATGCTTTGAGCATGCAAGTGTTATTACTGATACCATTTGGAGAGAGCTTCTCCACTATTTACACGTTATGCATTGCAGGGCCGCTCAACAGCTAGCAGTACCGGGATGGAGAAGCAAGTTCATCAGTGGAAGGAATCGGATCCTGTCATTGCAGGGATAAGGGAAGAGGTGAGGCTTGGTGGAGGGGGGAGGGCTGTTTGCCCACCAACTTCGGGCTGGGGAACTTACTCCTCCTCATCCTTTTTGGACGTCCTGTTTGCTTTATCTCCTTAGGAGGTCCACACAAGGTACCATTTCTGGATTAGCACCCCATGCACAAACCTTTTGCGCTTTCAGAAATAATGGCCTTCAGTAGTTCACGGCATCTCTCAGTCCAAACCTTGCCTGCCCACTGAGGAGGTGACCCTCTGCCTCTCAGGTTGTTTTCCTGCTCTGAATTTGCCTTTATGCCAGGCTTTGGAATATTCTCCTCCTCTGTTCTTGTGGAAGAAAAGAGTTAATATTAAAGTAAATACACACCTTAAAATATCCAGAGAAAGGTACAAACTAAACTAACAGCATTATCTTTACAACTGGGTGTAATAGAGACAGCCCTAAAATCCATGAAGTTGGAGAGTTAAGCCTTGCTTCAGAAGAATATTAATTGCCCATCTGACTGATTTGAGGTCTCAGGTCTGGTGAATTTTCTTTTGAATCTAGGTTGAGATCCTGCAGTGTGTGTGATTGAATCATTTGGCTATCCACAGTGCAAGGATGCAGTAGCATTAGAAGAGGTTGCACGTTGCATCTCTGCACGTGTCCCTGTTCTGGGCTTGACTAGGGTCAAGCTTTCCAGAAGGTGGATAGCAAAACATTTTTATACTCTGGGATCCAGGATCGCCTCTTCGTCTTTCAGTTAAGATCTTGCATCAAAGCCCGCCTTAATGTGCTCCGAGCTTCAGAAGTTAAGGTGGGTGGCTGTCAGAAGCAGGGCCTTCTCACTGGTGGCACCCCATTTTTGGAACTCCCTCGTAGCGGCTCACTTGTATAACTTGAGGCACCAGGTGAAGTAATTCAGTCAGGCTTTGGGTTGATTTTTCAAAAGCGATTTTCAGTATTTAATGGTTTTAATGTTTAAATATTTTTAATGTTTTAGTGCAGGGGTGCCCGCAAATACCTTTCCCAGCACTCGTGAAGTGTTTTTAGAAAGCCGGTCAGACCATATGGGCTGTTGCCCAGCAGGGCTCCTGATTGACCACTTGAGATATGGCTGTGCGGATTAAAAGAATGTTGTTTCTGCAGTTGCTGCCACCACAGTACTGGATTTATTCTCTCTCAGTCCTCTTTTCCAGTGTGTTTTTAAAATCGCCCTTCTTCCCCTACACTTGGGGTGCCTCTGCGGGTGTGGTTGCACCTCCCGATGCAGCCGTTTTGTGGTTGCACCCACAGCCAAGTGTTAGGATTCCAAAGGTGCTTCTGGGCTCAAATGGCTGAGGATCCCTGTTTTAGTGTATTAACACAGACTCTTTTGGAGAGCCACATTGGAAGCCTGCAGCTGGGAACAGGTGGGATTAAAAATGCTAAATAACCCTTACTCTATTATTATTATTATTTTGTCTGTGGCACAAGAGTCCCATCATTTCGGGCGAAAGGTGTGACTCAGCCGCCAAAAATACGAGGAAGCTGGTTGCCGTTTGTGTATTTATTTAGAAGCCTATTGCTACATTGTCCGCGGTGTGGAGACATTTTTTTTTTAATTTCAAAGATTTTTATTTTATTTTAAAGGGTACAGAAATAAAAAGAAAAAAATAATAATGCAATTTCACACACATGCACCCCTCCCGCTCTAAAATTTCAAAGCAGCGTGTAGAGATATTTCTGAACTCTTGTGAACTGGGCTCCTGTTCAATGTCAATAAGCAAGGTTTGCCTCCTGCACAGATAGCACATTTCCAGAAGGAGATGGAAGAACTGAAGAGCAGGACAGCCAAAGCCTCTTTCCAGGTGGGCTCTGATGAGGAGAAGAAGATGCTGAAGACAGACTCAAACGACCTCCACACTTTCATCTTGGAGATCAAGGAGACCACTGAGGTATGGAGAGGTTTGGAATGAGACCCCGCCTCTAGTCTGCGGGCAGG
The DNA here is from genome assembly GCF_032191835.1 of Heteronotia binoei. Lineage (NCBI taxonomy): Eukaryota > Metazoa > Chordata > Lepidosauria > Squamata > Gekkonidae > Heteronotia > Heteronotia binoei. The sequence continues at coordinate 70,397,088 of NC_083234.1, forward strand.
CAGCAACCAAGTTACCTTTGAGGGCTGACAGTGGATTGCTTGGGAGGACGCTGTGGCTCCAGTGCCACTCTCCTGCCTGTTTTAAGGTAGCTGGCGGCAGCAGAGAGGATCTGCGATCAATAAAAGCAGGATGAAGTGCATCGTAAAATAACTAAAAATGATCTCAGCCCCTCCAAAGTGGAAATCTCCTCGGTCTGTTTGTGCCAGAATGGGCTTTGGCTATCCTGGGACTGCAGCTGCTTGAGGTTCTACCATCACTCCTAGAAGGCCACCCTTTCTCTGCCCCACCACCTGAAGCTTGGTTTGCATCAGGAAAAAGAGATAAGGAGATATTAGGGAGCTTCTCATTACTTTAAGACAGGGGTGGCCAAACTCTGGCTCGGGAGCCACACGCAGCTCTTTCATATATATTATGCAGCCCCCAGAGGCTGAGGAGGAACTTGCTGCAGGCTTACTCTTGAGTAAGTGTGTACAGCATTGGGACTTCAGTCAGCCTCTGAGCTTTAACCATAGGTAAGCAACTATTTCTGCCATGTGTGAATCAGGGAAGGGAGGTTTGCAAGCTCTTCTCCTCCACCACAGAGGTCACCCAGACACCTAGAGTGGGGAAAGAGAGCGAAAGAGCCAAGGAAGAAAACGAGCATGTCGGGGAGGGAAGCTGCGGGCCACATTGCCAAGTCCAGCTGGGTGCATCGCTGAGTCCAGTATTAAGAATTTTAATGAAAATGTGTGTGTAGTACTAATTCATGTCTTGTTGCTCTCAAACATCTAATGTTTATTCTACGCGGCTCTTAGGTTAAGCAAGTTTGGCTGCCCCTGCTTTAAGACAAACCACCTCCCACCGTAAATTCAGAAACATTCTAAGAGCACAAAGCCCAAGTGTACTCTGTTACAGGTTGCCACAGGCCTGGAAGTTATTAAAAAGGGGGTACTTGTGGGAACGCTCGTCTGATTTAGCCACGCCATGAAGCTGCGAAGTGAGCAGAAGCAGTTGACCTATGGAAATCTTACTGAACTCCTCTCAGGTTTTGGATACTTCTTTAGAAATGGCCCACTCTACCTTTGCAACCAAAGCTGCTAAAAACTTGATTTTTTTTTTCCACAGACAAATTGAAGCCCAAGACGCCAAGGATGTGTTTGTGATTCCCCTGCCCTGTACTTGCAAGGAGCAATGCGATGCACACAACCCCACAGTAGCCACACATTGGCAATGGTTTTTCCGACATTCGGAAATCATTCTCTGTTGCAGGAGTGGCCAACGGTAGCTCTCCAGATGGTTTTTTTTTTGCCTACAACTCCCATCAGCCCCAGCCAGCATGGCCAATGGCTGGGGCTGATGGGAGTTGTAGGCAAAACATCTGGAGAGCTACCGTTGACCACCCCTGCTCTATTGCATCATCATGTCGCTGCGCACTAGCACTGGCGGGTTAATATAGGGCAGCTGAATGTTTTCAGTGGAAAGCGATGTATGTGCTGATGACACGGGTCTTCATTATCTTGTGGGGGGTTTTCCTCCCTCCCCTTTTACTTTTTCACATAGTCCCTCCACGGAGACATCAGCCTCCTGAAGACGAGCCTTCTGGAGGGATTCGCAGGTCTGGAGGAAGCGAGAGAGAAAGACGAGCGAACCCACAACTCCGAATATTTGCATCTGCTGTATAAGAAGCCGCTGGATCCAAAGAGCGAAGCCCAGCTTCAGGTAGGACCACACTAACCCTGACATCAGAAACCGTGATTCTGAGAAAGTAACAGAGCGCCTGCTTGGCATGCAGAACTCCCAAATTCAGTACGGTTAAAAGGGTCTTAAGGAACAGTGTCAAGGAAGAGCAGTGCCTGAGACCTCGCAGAAATGCTTCTGTTCTGAGCAGACAGGAATGGCCTAAATCAGGGGTGTCAGACATGTGGTCCGGGGCCGAATCAGGCCCCCGAGCAACTGGCTGTCTTCTGCGTCCTTCTCCCTCTCTCTTGCTTCCTTCTGTATCACAGCTTGCTTTGCCAGGCTTGCTCAGTTGTACAAGAGCTACAGAGCAACGCCTCTGATTTCTCCATTGGCTGAGGCTCCTCCAATGGCTGAGAGCCAGTTTGGTGTAGTGGTTAAGTGCATGGACTCTTATCTGGGAGAACCGGGTTTGATTCGCCACTCCTCCACTTGCACCTGCTGGAATGGCCTTGGGTCAGCCATAGCTCTGACAGAGGTTGTCCTTGAAAGGGCAGCTGCTGTGAGAGTTCTCTCAGCCCCACCTACCTCACAGGGTGTTTGTTGTGGGGGAGGAAGATAAAGGAGATTGTGAGCCCCTCTGAGGGGAAGGTGGAATATAAATCCAATGTCGTCTTCTCCCTTGGGAGGAATAGCTTGCTCTACCAGGCTCTCTCAATTGCACAGCAGAGCTACTGAGCCAAACCTCTCTTCCTTCTACTGGCTGAGACTCCTCCCCCTCCTGGTCGCCTGGGGAAGGAAAGAAAGAGCCAGAGCTTCCTTTGCCCAGTTCCCTGGATCACACGGGAGAGATTCAAAGAAAGCACCATTAAGACCAACAAGTGCTAATGTATTAATCATGTTACTTTTTTAAAGCTTAAATTGTGTTTGTGTCCTTTATAAAGTTTATACCTTCACTATCTGGCATTACTTTTTATGACACTCATGGCCCGGCCCAACAAGGTCTCATTTATGTCAGATCCGGCCCTCATAACAAATAAGTTCAGCACCCCTAGCCTAAATGGGGTGATTGGGTCTGTTCATAATGATTTGTGCCTCTGGAGGGACAGGGAAGCAGTATTGTGCTATGAGCTTTTTTTTTTTTTTTTTAGCGATAGCAGCTTGGATAGCCTGGACTTGCCCAGGCCTGTCAGAGCTCAGAAGCGAAGCTCGATCGATCCTGGTTAGTACTTGGATTTAGGAAAATTTAGGAAGACTGGGGTTGTGGTGCAGAGACAGGCAATGGCAAGCTCATCTCTGAGCTTCTGTGAAGAAGGACTTTGTTGGGTCTTCCTAAATTAATAGCAGCTTCATGGCCCTCAGTTATTATTATTGTTAAAGATAATCAAGGAGATCTGAAGGCTAGCCGCCCTGAGCCTGCTTCGGCGGGGGAGGGCGGGATACAAATAAAATTTTACTTTACTTACTTACTTTACTAAGGCTTGCAGCAGGGGAAGAAAAGGTCCTATAACTGGTCAGTCTTCTGCCTGATTGTTTTTGTGAATTAGACACATTTGCCTGCATTAATAAACTTGCAGATAGAGGTCCTTAGTGAGGGGTGCATGGGTGTGATCTGTTCTCTCCCTCCCACCCTGTCTAGGGAACGCTGGCAGAGGGCTGCAGTGAAGTTCTTCTTTTAAGCATTTTGGATGTACCTTAGCTTGTGCATGTGCTAGAATCAAGAATTCACAGAGCAACTGTTGCTGCTCTTGTTGTGGTTGTTCCTAAGTATTAGCACTGTGGTGCACCAGTCTGAGTCAAAGGCTGTGGGATGTGATTCCACAGAGTACAGGAGAGCTTGTCCGGTGTAGCAGATACAGGATCAGACTTAAGCCAGGGAGACCTCACTTGAAATCCCCACTTAGCTGTCAAGCTTGGGCCAACTCAGCCTACCTTGTGGGATTGTTGTGAAAAACAGAGCAGCCCCCTATGCCAGAGGTGTTGAACTCAGTTGTTCTGAGGGCTGGATCTGACATAAGTGAGACCTTCTTGGGCCGGGCCATGCATGTAATAAAATGTAATGCCAGGTAGTGGAGATATAAACTTTATAATAATAATAATAATAAATTTTATTTGTATCCCGCCCTCCCCACCTAGGCGGGGACACAGGGGAACATAATTAAAAATTTAAAAACAAACTTTTAAAAACTTGAAATAAAACATGCTTAAAAGACTAGGCACTCTTGCAATACTTTGTTCATTTGACAGCCTGTAATAACTGACACCTCTTGCTCTGAATTATTACATCAAAATCCAGAGACAATGTCTGTTCTGTAGCAATCTTGAATGTGCTGTCCAAGTGTTGTTCAGGTGTGTATCTGTAAGCTGCGAACCTACTTTTGATTCATTAACATTCATTATAGAAATCTCATGGTCAGTGCTTTGAACGTACGACGCAGGAAAACATGAAATGGCTGGGCATTGCAAGCTTTTTTACGCAAGTTGCTTCACATGCTAGTCAGCCAATGGAGAAAATAGAGGCTTTGCTCTGTGGCTCCTGTGCGATTGAGCAAGTCTGGCAAACCAAGCTCTGATGCACATGAAGCAAGAGAGTGGGAGAAGGAAGCAAACAACAGTGAGTTGCTTGTGGGCCTGATAGGACCCCTCCAGGGGGGGTCCTAATCCAGCCCATGGGCCACATGTTTGACACCCCTGCCCTGTGCACTATGTTGGGAGGCAGGCAGAATACTAGTGTGGCAGCCTTAAGATTTGTTAGTTGAAATGAGCAGCTAAGTAGGGTGGCAGAAAGTGTCAATTTGGGTCTGGTGGGGGCCCCTCCCAGCCCAGATTTGAATGATGCCCAGGGGGAGGATAGCAAGGAGATGTTTTTGGAAATGGGGGCTGAACTGAAAGCTGCAGGCCAGAGGGAGCCTCTGGGTTACCAGTTGCTTGACTGTATTCTGCAGCAAGTAATGCCACCAGTCCCAGCCCACAGCAGCTGTTCAGCCCAGGGGCCAGGAGAACACTCCCTGGGTCCGCTGTTAGCCAGTTCCATCTGCTTGCATTATTTTTCTATTAATGTTATTTTTTTTAACTGGGGGGTGAGGGCAGGGATCTTTTAGGAAGTTGTCGGTTTAATATCTTGTTAAGTTAATGAAAGAAATAGTTCGTTCAGAGATTGCTTTGCCTCCGGCAAGAGCTTTCCCCCGTTCAGTGCCATGATTTATAACGACTTGTGCTATTGCAGTCAATTTCACGGATGGCGAGGCTTGAAACTGAATAGCGGCCAGGAGTTCTCGCAAGCATGTCAGAAAGATTTTAGGAGTGAGATGGGGAAACGTGAGGCAGGGGGAGGGGTACGGTTCCCTCCTTGAGGGGCAGGGGGGGTGTCTAAAGTTAAAGAAGTTCTTTCTCCCCCATCACACTGAAGTGTGAAATACTGGCTTGAGCCTTGGCGCTCTTCTGTAATTGACCTGTCTAGCCCGGTGGAGGTCAAATTAGATGCACAAGGGTAATGTGGGACATGCTCATCAATAAAGCCGAGCTTGAGATGGCTCAGAATGATCCCTCCTGAGCAGCCAGTCCCTCTTCTGTACACGTGTGTAGCCTTTGGTGAGCCAGCTGGCTAATTCCCCACCCCCCACCCCTTTCCAAAGGCAGCTTCGTATTCAACCCTAAAAACCGGTCTTCACATTCAGCAAAATTGCCTGGGACTGCAACCCCTTCTGGGTGTATATGTCTAAGTCGATGTTTTTGCGGAGTCCTACACATACACATTACTCTGCACAAAGAAAACTGGCACATATGAAAAGAGCTAAGCTAGGCAGGGGCGTCAAACTCATTTGTGAGTTGGTAAAGACTCGGTGCTTGCATAGGGGACTACCTTTATCAGTATATCAGCAGCCTGGTTATGTAGCGGCTATAGATTTTTTGTAGCAGCCTGAGTAGCCCGAGCTCATCAGAGTTTGGAAACCAAGCAGGGTCAGCCCTGGTTAGTATTTGGATGGAAGTCTGCAGTTGCTGTGCAAGGGCAGGCAGTAGCCAACTGCCTCTGTTCATCTCTTGCCTTAGAACCACATGGGAGGTGCTGTGAGCCCCTTGTGATTGAATGGCACTTGATTACTGTATATTTTCGTTTCAAAGACTCTGCTTTTTTTTCCCCCAGTGAAGCATGTTACGTTCTTCCTGCATCCCTCCCCTCCCTCCCCACCCCCCATGCTGACTGTGGTAAGCTGTTATCTGAATTGTCCTTTTCAGGAAACAGCCTCAAAGACAGGAACTGCCACCTGGGCGCATCACCACACCTCTCTTGGTTGAGAAAATTCAGCTAGTGGAGTAGATGCCTCCTGTCCCAGCAGCTCTAGCCTACTATTGGCTGGAGAGCAGGCTGGGATTCTTTGCAATTGTCCTGTGAGTTTGAGGGGCTGTTCCCTAAAATGAGGCACTTGCCGCGGCTCAGATTCTCTTTATTTTGCAAAATCAAGGCCTGTGCAAACTTGACTGTCGTCCCTTTCAAATGCTGGTCTGCAAAAGCAGGGCTTGGGACCCAGAGCATCTGAAGGACCATTCTCTCATGCATTCGTGCCTGGAAATAAAGATTACAGGGAAAGGCCCTCCCATCAAAGATGCTCATTTGATGGGTATGCAAGAGAAGGCCTTTTCAGTGGCAGCACGCAAAAATGGAGCAACCTCTCAGGGGAGTGTGCCCAGCCCCCCCTCTTTCAGACTTTAGGATGCAGCTCAAGATGGCTTGATTTAGGGCTGCATCTGATTAAAGCACTCCTAAATGGTAAAGCTGCAGTACTGCAGTCCGAGCTCTTTGCTCACAACCTGAGTTCGATCCCGGCGGAAGCTGGGTTCAAGTAGCCAGCTCCAGGTCGACTCAGCCTTCCATCCTTCCAAGGTCGGTAAAATGAATCCCCAGCTTGCTGGGGGTAAGGTGTAGATGACTGGGGAAGGCAATGGCAAACCACCCTGTAAAAAGTCTGCTGTGAAAATGTCGTGATGCGACGTCACCCCAGAGTCGGAAACAACTGGTGCTTGCACAGGGGACTACCTTTACCTTTTTAAATTGTGATTTTAAATTTTGCTTCTATGTTAAGCAGCACGTGTTTGCCAGAGGAGCTGTCCTCTTCCTGTGCGAGTCCAGCATCCAGTGAATTGCCAATCACTGCAGTTTCCCAAGTACTGAAGCCACAGGGCCAAGGGACTCCTTAAAAGGCAGCCAGATGTTCAGGGAAGCTGTCCAGGTTTTGTAGTCTACCAGCTGGGATTCTAGCGGTCCTCCTTTAAGCAGCGAACATTTCCAAGCAGCACAGCTATATCCCTGGATGTGGTTGGAAAGTACATGTTGCTGTCCCCACGCTGGCTCTAAGCAGGCCTGAATTGAATCTGATCCACATTGCACGGCTACAAAATACATTCCTGAAGATTAATTAGTCTTCACAATTATTCCCAGCAACAGCACCAAGCTGGCCAGGTCATCTTCTCTGGGTAAGGAGATCCAGAAGGGAGACATTTTTACCCCCAAGAAGCCCAGGGCCTCGTCTCCTCCCTTGCTGGAGCTGCCACAGCTGATCTGCTCTGAACTAGTATGTTTGAACTTAATTGTGAGCAGGCCTCAGATTCAGCAGGAGCTCACAGGAGCACAGCTGCTGAACCTTTTAGTAGGTGCAGCTGCATAACAATCCCTGGATTAGGAGAGCAGCCAGCCACCAGGGGCTTTGCCACGCCCCCAGCATTAACCACACCCCTCATCAACCCCCGGAGAATTTGCCACGCCCTTCATTAACCCCCGGAGAAGCCTGCGTCACCTTTTCTCCACTTCGTATGTGATTTTGGGCAACAGGTGGCTTGCTGGCCTTTTGACTGGGCGTGGGGGCAGCCCAGGAGAGCCCCAGGCAAGTGAGGCCTGCTTGCTTGGGACTTCCCTTTCATGCATTGGGTTGCTTTTGACTGAGGAGGGTGCCATATCCTAATGAGCTCCACCACCTATTTTTGCTACAAAACAACCCCTGGTTGTGAGTCTCCTGCATGGGTCGGAAAGGTGACTTTTTGATTTCCTTCTGGGGCAGGAAATTCGACGTCTGCATCAGTACGTGAAGTTTGCCGTTCAGGACGTGAACGATGTTCTGGATTTGGAGTGGGACCGGCATTTGGAACAGCAAAAAAAGCAGAGGTGAGTGATCTACCATGCCGTTCTGTGCAGAGTTACACCCTTCGATTGTTTTTTTTGCAATTCTGTTTTGCATTTTAAATTCGTAACAATTCTCAATGCATTATATCAGTGACACTTACATGAACTGAAACCAACTGGCCTAGAATGGTATGACTCTTTTTAGGATGGCCCCGTTAATCTTGGGGATGTGTTTTTGGAGAATAGGTGTAGACATAATATACCTTTACATCCGGCATTTGTGTGTGTGTGAGTGAGAACAGGTTTTTAAATATATTTTAACTGGTTACATATTGTTTATTTGACCCACTTATAAACCACATGTTCAGCCCAGGTGCTCCTGAGATGTCTGAAAAATTATTTAATATGATATTAAAAGGCTAGGATTAAAATACAGTAAAGTTAAGGAAAGGAACAATGATTTAAAGCAGCATTTAAACAGAATTAAAACCATATTTATAAACAACAAGCTTAAAACGCAACAGTAAGAAAGAAAATGCATAATCAGTGGCAGTTTTAACTTTTCTCTGATAGATTGCCTCGGAGTTTAAAATAAGATAATAGGCAGACCAACAGTTTTCACCATAATAAGCTAAAAGTCTGTATAATTTTTTCCCAAAAGTTTTAACATGGCACCAAGAATTAATAGACTCAGTGCCAGACAAATAGTTGTCAGGAAGATGTTACACAGCCAAGGTGACACCCCAGAGAAGACCCTGTCTCTTGTGGTCACCCATCTATTATCCTGTGATGGCAGAACTCAGAGCTAGGCCTCCAGAGGTCATCTCCAGCTGTCAGTGATGTAGGTATCAGAGTGTCTGTCTGTAGCTGGTGTCCATGCTTTTCATCAAGATTGGCGAAAAGTGATGAGGTCGTTCGTTCAAAGCACAGAAGTACCGGAAGCTGTGTGAGTCATCTTGCAGTTTGGGCCGTGAGGAATTGCATGGAGGCAGTGAGGACTTCTAGTCTTCTGAAATATCTCTCCCTAAACTCTCAGGGCCTGAAGGAGGCTGATTTCTCCCCTCCCCAGTGTTTTTTCCCCTCCTGTTTGCAGCTAAAAGTCAGCATTCAGTTTGTTTCTTCTGAAACTTGCTGAGTCCTTCTCAAACAAAACTTGTAGGCACTCAATCAGATTAATGAGCAGTGACTTTAGAGCAGATAAAAGGAAGTACTTCTTCACCCAAAGAGTGATTAACACATGGAATTCACTACCACAAAAAGTGGTGGCGGCTACAATCATAGACAGCTTCAGGAAGGGACTGGAGGAACATATATGGAGCAGAGGTCCATCAGCGGCAATTAGCCACAAGGTCTAGATGGAACACACTGTCTGGGCAGGGATATACTCTGTATTCTTGGTGTTTGGTGAGGGAGGGGGCAACAGTGGGAGGGCTTCTGGAGTTCTGGCCCTGCTGGTGGACCTCCTGATGGCACTGGGTTTTGGCCACCGTGTGTGACACAGAGTGTTGGACTGGATGGACCATTGGCTTGACCAGTGTTCCCTCTAAGCTGAATTAGTGTGAGCTAGCTCACAGATTTTTAGCCTCCAGCTCACAGATTTTTGTCTTAGCTCAGGAAGGATGACCCCAGAGCACACTCATTTGTGCAGTAGCTCACAACTTTCATGCCAGTAGCTCACAAAGCAGAATCGACTCTGCAGCTTAGAGGAAACACTGGACCTGATCCAGCATGGCTTCTCTTATGTTCATAGTTTGTTTTTTTTTCAGGGGGAGAAGGGTCATTTATAAAGTCATGTTTTTGTCATACCTATGGAGACTTCCAAGTATATCAAGACCCCTGCCTTGTCTGCAGGAGGCCCCAGTGTCCAGCTTTGGTTGTCTGAAGACGGTCCACTGGTGTATTCTTAGATACAGTGATGGCATTGGTCTGCTTTGCATGGTTATCCTCAGGATTATGCATAAGCGAAACCTGCTGACTTCCTCCTACCCCCCTGTTGTCACCAGCACCTTTCCCCGTTCCACCTTCTGCCTCCTTCTCTCTTGAGATTTGTCTCCTGCAATAGACTTAATTCTTTTTTTGTTTCCCCCTAACCGTTTTATTTTTTAATAGACGCTTAATGGTCCCCGAGAGAGAGACTTTGTTCAACACCCTCACTAATAACCGAGAGATAATTAACCAGCAGAGGAAGCGGCTGACGAACCTGGTGGACAGTCTGCAGGAGCTTCACTTGTACAAGCAGACCTCTCCGTGGAGCCTCTCTCGGGACTCCTCCACCCACAGCAGCGTCCAGGGGTGCGTGTCATTGGGGAATGCCAAGGAAAGCCTCCTTTCGCTTTGCTTCCGTGCTCTCTTACCCCCCCCCCCCCGATAATGCAGTAATCTGTCCTGAGGCCATCCCCACGATGGCCAGAGTTCCACAGCTCCATGAACAAGGGGGGGAAAAGTCAGCTTTCATTTAGCTTTCTAGCCCTTATGAATGAAAACCTAGAGGTTGAATAGAGAGGCCAAGCAGGGCTGGGGGAGAATGCAAACCATAGTTTGTGGCTTGGATATAACAGGAACCAACAGCAGGCGCGTAGCCAGAAAATTTTAGGTGGGGGTGGGCAGGAGAGAGAAGAAGAAGAAGATATTGGATTTATATCCCGCCCTCCACTCCGAAGAGTCTCAGAGCGGCTCACAATCTCCTTTACCTTCCTCCGCCACAACAGACACCCTGTGAGGTGGGTGGGGCTGGAGAGGGCTCTCACAACAGCTGCCCTTTCAAAGACAACCTCTGCCAGAGCTATGGCTGACCCAAGGCCACGCCAGCAGGTGCAAATGAGGAGTGGGGAATCAAACCCGGTTCTCCCAGATAAGAGTCCGCACACTTAACCACTACACCAAACTGGTGGGGGGGGAGGAGTGAGAATTTTAGGTGGGGGGGCAGGAGAGAGAATTTTAGGGGGGGACAGGAGAGAGAATTTGGGGGGGAGGCAGGAGAATTTTAAGTGGGGGGCAAGAGAAAGAATTTTAGGTGGGGGGGCGCAAGGGCCAAAATAACATCTGACTTGGAGGGCTACAAGCAGAACTTCGCTGTACTCACTGCCTAGATCAGGGGTGGGGGACAGTGGCTCTCCAGATGTTTTTTGTCTACAACTCCCATCAGCAGAGCTCATCTCTTGAACCATGCGGCACTTGTTCAGAGCAGCAGTGAGTGGCAGTGAACAGACTGGAGGTCCTCCAATGGAGGGGCCATACAGATGGAAGGGGGAGGGGTTGAATGGAATGTCTTGCCCCACCCCCCCGCCCCGGGCCCCACTGTAGCTACGGGCCTGACCAACAGTCAACTCCCTGTAAATGTGTGGCAGGCGCAGGCAGCACATGAGACTGAAAGTCCCCGAGCTCATTAGTATCTCTGAACCGTCCCTGTGTTGAGTTGTAGATTGCAAGTTCCTTCGGGCGGGGACCTTTCTTCTTTTTGTGACTCCGCAAAGCACCATGGGCGGTAATAGCATTATAGAGACAATTAGGGTGAATTGCCTTGAGCCGTTAGGAAAGGGTGCTGCATGTTCTGCTTTGTGACAATGATGTGGTTTCTTGGCTTTTTCCCTGTGTTGCTCCTTCAACTCCCAACTGACTCAGCCTTGACAGCGAACTAGAGAGCTTGGGTAACGCCCTGATGAAATTTACCATGGAGTCTGGCCCCAAGAGCCTGTCCAAAGCACCTGGTAAGTCAGCTGTTCTGGCAGGAAGGTGGGGGGGGGATAGTGCGTTTCGTTGCTGGGTAACACCCTCTTAGACCAACAGTTCCCTGGAACTCACCCTGATCTGATCTGCACTGAATGGTAACCAGCTACCACCATTCAGTACCTCCTTAGAACATAAGAAGAGCCCTGCTGGAACAGATCAGTGGTCCATCTAGTCCAGCATCCTGTCTCACACAGGGGCCAACCAGTTCCTCTGGAGGGACAATAACAGGGCACAGAGGAAGGAAGGGAGCCGGTCTCTCTAATTGTTTTAAGATGCACTTCATGAAGGAATGTAAATGTCTTCTTAATATGGAACCACTGACATTTATTCCTTCAGGGTGGAAGTGCAGAGGGACTAAGTTGGGCACAAGGTTGTGATGTAAGTCACCCCCTACCCAAGCGAGTGGCCAGTCCTCCACTGACAGGCACCCTGTGGGGAGCGGCAGGGTTCCTCTGTGATCTGTGGGTCCTCCTCTGCTGCTGCTGCTCCTCTTTCTCCTGTTGTTCCTGACAAGCACCACTAATACGTGGCATTTTTTTTCACAAGATAAGCATCAGGAGAGAGTGCAGAGAGGGTCATATGAACATCTGACGCTGCCTTCTACTGAATCGGACCCTCCGTCCATCAAAGTCAGTCTTGTCTACTCAGACTGGCAGCGGCTCTCCAGGGTCTCAGGTTTTTCACGCCTATTTGCCTGGACCCTTTTTAGTTGGAGATGCCGGGGATTGAACCTGGGACCTTCTGCTTACCAAGCAGATGCTCTACCACTGAGCCACCGTCCTTCCCCATCCATTCAGAGAATGGGGTGATTTTTCATGGCTCCCACTTTCTGCTGGAGACCTCCAAACTCCCTCTTCTTGCTATTCTTGGGGGTTCTGTGACTTCGAGGTGAATCACGTTAGGAGTGGGATATTTGGGGCTGCAGTGGGTGGGGGGAGACGGAGAAGTTTCACTCCGCTTGCTGAACTCCTTTCAAGCAGAAGTTGATCTGAGCCAAATGCAATATCACAGCACGTTTTGGCCATTAGGAGTAACTTTGCAGGCACATGGGTCGTCCCCCCCACCCCACCCGTGCAGCTTCTTCACTCCACTTCTGGCACCTGCGATTCCCCCCTCTCCCATGTGCAGCGTCTCTGTTCTACTTCTGGTTTCTGCTGACCTCAACAGCCGTCTAGGCAATCCACACCTACTGCTGCCCTGCAGACTGTTCTTTACAAATCCACCTCTAATCATGGCTTGGAGGATCACACTGACTGTTTGCCATTTCGTTGTCAATGAAAACTAGGAGGTGAAGGAGAGAGCCTGCATGTGAGGAAAGGAAGGAGTCTGGCAGGAAGAGAAATCATTTCCTTTTGCCAGATCTTGAGATGACATTGGGTCTGAGCTGAGCAAGTGAGCAGGTAGCCAGGTCTGGAAAACACAAAGTTACAACTGCCGATCACTTGCTGGCTCTTGACCTTTGTTTCCTGCAAAATTATTAACAGCTGCCAATCCATGGTTTACTGCTTCCATACTTTTAAGAATGCGGGATTGTTGAGGCTGAATATCAGAAGAATTGTCTGGTGCTATAGAGACATAATGCTGAACAAATCAGTGACTCCACTTTACCTATCAGTTTTCCTTCTCTTTTCCAGCAAAATTGTCTCCGGTGAAGCAAGCTCAGCTACGGAATTTCCTATCCAAACGGAAGATGCCGCCCATCAGGTCAACAGCCCCAGGTATATTGTAGTCCATCAAATAACTGGCAAAAGCTTGTTTGTTTGCAAGAGGCCCAGGCCTAGATTATAGCAATCCCTTACCCAAGCCTCTTTGTTAGGTTTTCCTGACATGAAGTTTCCTGGGCGTCCTGCTGCTTTCTGTTCTAATTTATGGTACCCCAGTGAAATTTGGAGAGCCCTTTGCTGTAAGTTGGGAGGACTTCTGGACCTCAAATGATGCTAAGGATGCTGTCAGGAGCACGCCAGTCCCCTTTCAAGATGGGGACTGGAAGTTTCCAAAGTCAAACTGGCACTTTTGAGCCTTGAACTTGGTGAAACAGCTTCCAGCTGCCACAAATATGAAGAAGACTGCAGATTCATACTCTGCCCTTATCTCTGAATCAGTCTCGGAGTGGCTTACAATCCCCTATATCTTCTCCCCCCACAACAGACACCCTGTGAGGTGGGTGGGGCTGAGAGGGCTCTCACGGCAGCTGCCCTTTCAAGGACAACTCCTGCGAGAGCTATGGCTGTCCCAAGGCCATTCCAGCAGCTGCAAGTGGAGGAGCGAGGAATCAAAACCGGTTCTCCCAGATCAGAGTCCGCACACTTAACCACTACACCAAACTGGCTCTCATATGGTATTCATGTCTTGAAAAACTAGTTGTCTGCATCCTTGATATTTCAAATCAACCTCCTCCTTTGAGAGATTGACATCTGCTATGATGAGAGTGTGATTAAAGCGTGCCACAGGAGAAGCCCCCCCCTCCCCCCAGCCGAGTCTGCATATGGCGGTGAGAGACCTCCTCGCTGCATGCAGATCAAGGGACAGCTTCTCTTGCAGGGCTGTTTAAACCATGCTGCAGGAGAAGCCAAGCCAGCCCCAGGGTCAGGCTGACTTAAAAAAAAAAAAAGTCAGCATTTTTCTTCTTGGGCCTATTCTACCCGGAAAGAACTCAGGATTTTTGAAAAATCTCAAATTGTATTGGGATCCAGGATTTTTTGGAAATACAAAAATTTGGGGGGATCTGATAGACCCAAACGGAAAAATTCCATTTTTATTTTTATTTTTGCACACCCCTAGTATCTAGCTAAGAGTCCTGTGGCGCAGAGTGGTGAAGCTGCAGTACTGCATTCGGAGCCCTCTGCTCACGACCTGAGTTTGATCCCAGCGGAAGCTGGTTCGGGTAGCCAGCTCCAGGTTGACTCAGCCTTCCATCCTTCCGAGGTTGTAAAATGAGTACCCAGCTTGCTGGGGGCTGAAAGTGTAGATGACTGGGGAAGGCAATGGCAAACCACCCCGTAGAAAATCTGCCATGAAAACGTTGTGAAAGCAACGTCACCCCAGAGTCGGAAATGACTGGTGCTTGCACAGGGGACTACCTTTACTTTTTTTTTTTTTTAGTATCTAGCTGGAAGTGGGTCTGATCTACACTGATTGGATTCTGTAAGCACTTGTGTTCTGCGCAGGAACATGACATGCTTACATTATTTGACCTTGGGCCTCTCTTTCCTAATGTTTTGTATGATCAATCTTTCTGGACTTGAGTACATATATTGCCATCAATATTCCCTCTAGAGCCTTGTGAGCAAAAATTCTACTTTGTGAGATACTGGCATTGAAGTGGTGAGCTACTGCATAGATTAGTTTGTTCTGGGGCTATTTTTCCTGAGCTAAAACAAAAATGTGGGAGCCAGAGGCTACAAAACTGCAAGTTTGCCCACACTAACTCAGCTTAGAGGGAACACTAATTGTCATGTTTACATGGTGTGCATTTTTGGAGGAAGTGCTGACCAGCTAAAGCATACATAAATGTACAAGTGTTTAACGTGCCTGAGAATTATGTTTTTGTGTACCATTTACATGCATGCATACATACATACATACGTGTGTATGTCTTTGTCAGAGCAAATGTTTTTGAGGCCCTTTAGAATTCCAGCATTCATCCATGTGTGGCTTCATTTGTCATATTTCTTTTTCTGTTTCCACCCTCCCCATCCCCCACCCCCCACACACAGCTATGTTTAAATCAGCCGGTGAAATGGGGTGGGGATTGTAAACCCCAAAAGTGGCAGGTGTCAATCCAGTGACTGTTGTCTCCTGTTTGCCTTTAAATCCGATGCTTCTCTCCCCCCCACCCCACCTTTTGCAGCCAATCTTTCCCAGTCGGCTTTCCTGTGCTCGAGATACGATGAAGACTTGGACGACGTGAGCTCCACATCTTCAGTTTCCCAGGCCCTGGAGAACGAGGATTCCCAGGCTGGGGAGAAAGAAGAAGAGTTGGCTGCCCCGGTCTTGGTGCCCCGCCACCCCCCTGTCGTCCGGACTCCCTCCGTTCAGCCTGGCCTCCTGCCGAAGCATTTAGGTATCAGCAAAGCCCACATCCCAATGAATGTTTTCAGTGAGTAAGCTGTAAAACTTTACTTGTGGGGATTTATACCAGGGGGATTTCCTTGTTGTCACTGTAATGCTGAGTTCATGTGAGCCACTGCTCTGACCTCGCTTGGCAGTTCTCTTCGTTTTCATAATTCCAGGAACTGTAATGGTTTGGCTTTATGTGAACAGGCAAGGGGGAACCCCAGGCTCCCATATTGCATTCTCCCCATACATTTGTTGTTCAATCACACAGTGAAGTCCGACTCTTTGCGACCCCATGGACCAAGTCACTCCAGACCCTCCTGTCTTCCACCATCCTCCGAAGTCTGCTCAAATTTGTGTTTCTTACATCAGTAACGCTGTCCAGCCATCTCCTCTTTTGCCGTCCCCTTCTTCTTTGCCTTCTGTCTTTCCCAGCACCAGGGTCTTCCCCAGGGAGTGCTCCCTTCTCATTGGGTGGCCAAAGTATTTGAGATCCAGCTTCAGCATCTGACCTTCCAGGGAACAGACTGGGTTGATTTCCCTTAGGACTGACTGATTGGATCTTCTTGCAGTCCAAGGGACTCTCAAGATTCTTCTCCAGCACCACTTTTAAGATTCTTCTCCAGCACCACTTGCTTTTATCTGTTCTTCTGTGCTCGGGTTTCCTTATGGTCCAGCTCTCACAGCCATACATTACTACTGGGAATACCATTGCTTACTGAAACCAAATTAGAGATTTGCAGCAAACCGTAGCTTGCCATTGCATCCAAATTGACAAACGACGGTTTGCTTCTGCCCAGCTACAAACCAGGGGTTGGACCCAACAATCTGTCAGTGGAAAAACCTTGGGAATGCTGGCTTTTGTCATTTTCCCCTCTTCCCTCCAACACCCAGAAAGCTGATTCCTCGGTTCATGTGACCCATGTTGCCTAGATGTTGCATGGCTACAGTGAGGCAGAAGATGGAGGACGAGGGTGATTTTTGTCACCTTTCCAGTATTTGCCACAGGCCTCTGACTTGTATCAGTGTGTGTTCCACTTTTGGGGAACATCGGAAAGCAAAAAAAAAACCTCGTACTCTTTCTGACAGCAGATCACTGGATCTAATCCCAGGATCTAAAACAGAACAGATCCCTTTTTGAAGTCCTGTTTTGGGGTTTCATCTTAACTGAGCCGCAGTTTCTCTTAAGTGAAGTCGAAATTATTGGGGGCAGGGTACTAAAAATATTTCAAATCCGTGACAAACAAACCCATATCTTCCAACAGCATCATCCTCTCTTGGGACAATGAAAACAGCCAAAAATGTTACATCTGCTTTTTGAGTTCTCCATTTCCAAAAAAAAAAAAGTGAAAGGGAGAAGGAGTTTTTTCAAGTTCTGCTCTTCAGGTCTTGTGCTTGTACACTATGCTTGAATGCCCAGCAGGCTTAAATAGTTTGGGTGATTTTGGGTAAAAGTGAAGTCTTCTAGGAAGGAGGAAGAAAGCTTCCGACTGAAAATAGTTAAAAATGTCTCTCTAGTATAAAATGGAACCTGGAGGCCTCTCAAAAATCCCAGAACAGAAGGATAACTTGATGGGGATGGTATTACAAAAGTGGAGATTAGTTTCAGAGGATGCCCTCTGTAAAGCCGGTGGATCGCTTCCCTTTCCTTGAAGAATGGCAGCTGCCCCTGGTGTTTTCAGCTGTGCAGAGGTTGCAGGTAGTCCTCTTGATCCAAAGCAAAATCCCAAAAGAGAAGCCCCGTCACACACAAGTACCTGGCTTATTTTTGCACTTAACGCACTTAGACTTTTTTTGCTTCCAAACCTTGCCATTTGGTGTGCTGTTGAGTGTGGGTTTCTGAGTTATGGAGTGGGGGGGAGCATGTGTGTGTGTTTGCTGGGGCCTGGCTGTTTTTCAGAGAGGTGGCTTAATACGCCTCCCTCTGCGTCTGGGCTCTGGTATTTCAAGGAGGTCTCCCTTCCAAGTACTTGCCAGGGTTGGGCCTGTTTAGCTTCTGAGATCTGACCAGATGAGGCTTGCCTGGGCCATCCCGGGCAGGGCAGGAGTGCCTGTGTGTCTCGATAACAAGTGCAGATGTATAGCTGTGAAAATAAGTAGGGTGGAGAAGAAATGGCAACCGTTACGGGAGAGAGCAGTACGCAGCATAGAATCTACAGATTTCTCAACCGTTGGGAACAAATGATGCTGTTCTTCAGGCATACCTGGTGAGAATGTTCTTTGATTGAAAATGTTGGTGGGGGGGAGTCAAATGACTGGGACAGTATTCAGGCAGGCAGCTCTTTGTAATATCGTTACGCTTCTTAAAGAAGCTGAGGTCTCTAGCCATCGGGCCTTTATTGAAAATCTGTTATTGCCCGTTGCCGCAAAGCCCTGGAAATCTAATGGATCATTTCACGCTACGAAACGGTTGAGGGAGGCATTTTCCGTAGCTGAAATAGATAAACGGGATGAATGCAATTTTGGAAATGGGAGTTGTAATGAGATGTTGCTGCGCTGGGTCCCTTTTGTTGTATATTAGAGTCATTACTGTAAGTGTTCACAGGGGACCACGTTTTCTGTCTAGTAGTGTGTGATTTTAATAACAGAAAGTACACAAGGCTCAGAAGGATAAAGCCAGGACGTGGAGAACTGTGGCAGCCAACTCCATGCACCCAGGGTTGGTTTGGGCTTGGGGGCCTCAAACAGCAGCCCCTTGTACTAACTGGAGAACTGTTTTTCATATGACAGAGAATGTCAAGTGTAAGCTGCAGCATACTTAAGGGGAGGGGGGAGCTGAAAGATTCACAGGAGAGACAGTCAAAGACCCAGCTAGGTATGGACAGGGCTCAAGTGGTTCTTTGGATCCCAGCCTATATATATGGTTTAAGGATTTAACCTTTTGCGATTTATCTCCATACGTAGATTGGGGTGGGTACTGACTGAATTATTGCGCATTGTTGTAGTGTCTGCACTAATTGTTAATAGTTTATTGGAGAACTTGTCAGTATTAGATGTGATTAGTCAGTTTCTTGCTTGATTGAGGAAGAATCGCACTGCTACAGCACCAACCCCAAATCAGACTTTTCCCTGCAGCCACTGTGGCCGGATCTGCCTGTCCCGCATTGGTCTTGTCAGCCACCAGCGAGCCTGCAGCAGACGTGGACTACTGCACCCTTCTTAAATCTTCGTTCGCGAAGTCAAGCCGAGAGAGAGAGCTTGGTCAAGATTCTGTGCTATGAATCCAGTTAAACCCAAATAATATATTTTTCTTCACTGAAAGAGAGAGAGAGAGAGAGAGAGAGAAAAGGATCATATAATAGTAACAAGTGCTTACTGAATCCCTTCAAGGTCATCCTCTATATCATCTTTCAAATACCTTCATGATTATGAAGCAACATTTCCCTCCAAAACCCATTAAAATTTCCTGTATTTGAAAAAAAAAATCAGATTAGTTTGTCCGTCCCTTACCCATCTAATTCCGTCGATTTTTATAATCCTGCTGTCTCCCATTTAGCCAAGATCTTAGTCAAATATTTTGCTGGCTCCTAACTCTCTGAAACTAACATTCTTGCAGCAGTAAACACCCCCCCCCCTAAAAATCTAGTGCCATGCATATATGACTTAAGTTTTTTTTCATAATTTTTAGAAAATGTCTATTTTCCAGGGACCTGCTTGAGGAGGCAAAAAAAAAATGTTTAAAAAAACCAGTTTGGCATGAAAATAAAAACCATACAAAGCACTAACCGCATCAGCAAGAGAGCCGGGAGCAGAATGATTGCAAAACAGAAAAGCAGTAAGATAAAAGGTGTACGAGTCATAAAAAAAAGCACTTGAGCATGATCAAGGCCAGAAGACAACAACAATAAAAAGATGCAATAAAACTTCAATTAAAAGTTTGGGTGAAGAGATTTTTTTTTTATCTTGGCACCTAAATGACAGCGGGATAGGCACCAAGTGAGCCTAAAGAGGGAGGGCATTCCAGAGGGGAGGCACCACCACTAAGAAGGCCCTTTCTCCGAGTGTTACCTGCTTCTCCAGTGAGGGCTGGGACACGGAATATAGTACTTGAGAGGAAGCTTTTAATGGGTGGGGTGGGCCAGTCTAGGAGGAGGCCTTCTTTCAGTTAATGACCCTCACCAGCACCACCTTTATCCCTTTCAACAGGAGCTTTCAATAGCAACTTCAGGCTGCATCATTCACAGCAACTGAATGTGGCATCTCTTTTCCTTTGCAGCATCCACCCCCAAAATCGTACCCCAGGGGGCAGACAGCACCATGCTGGCAACAAAGACCGTGAAGCACGGTGCCCCTGCTCCCTCTGTCACCATCCCAGCACCTCAGGCAGCAGCAGAAGCTGCTCTGCGGAGACAGATGGCCAACCAGAACCCAGGTAAAATTGTGTTTTGACTGTCTGACCCGGGTGCCCTTGGCCTGCGACTGATCTAAGGCCATATGTGTGCAATGGCCTCTTGCCTGATGGAATCTGCAGCCCATTGCTTAGTTCTTTGAATTGTCCTATAGAAACTGGTAGCCTGACAAGGGCCAGAGACAGATTAATGCCTCTCTGAGTTTCTCAGTCTCCATTAGGGATGGGCACAGACCAAAATTCTAGGCTAGTTTGTGGTCTGTTTTGATGGACCACCCACTGATCACAATTTCTTTTAGGCAGCCCATTTGGTCCATCGGGACAGTCCATGAGGAGTAAGCTCAGGAGGCATTTAAATGCCTCCCCAGTGGCACGATGCCAGTGGGCTCAGGAGGCATTTAAATTGTGTGGCGACAGCACAAACATGCAGGGGGTGGCGTGATCCAGAAGTGGGCTTGGGAGGCATTTAAACGCCTCCTGAGCTCTTTGGCAGCACCCAGCAGCAGTGGCACAACCCAGAAGAAGGTTGAGTCCACTTCCAGGTCCCCACAGACCTCATGAACCATTAACTGGTTGGTAAACCGGAAAAGTCTGTGGAAGTTCATGGTTTATGAAATTCACAAACCTGCATGAACCTCAGATTTCTCTGATCTGTGCTCATCCCTAGTTTTCATACCGTCGACTAAAACATCCTCCTTCCCCCTCCCCCACTGCAAAATCCCGTGGACGTTCCACCAAACCATAGTAAAGAAAGTTTAACTGTGGCTTGATACTGTGTCTGATCTGAGTCATGATTTGTTGTTCATTGGTGAAAAATAAACCTGTGAACACAGTTCTACTGTATAACAGGGATGGTCAAGCTTCTTAATGTAAGAGCCACGTAGAAGAGATGTCAGATGTTTGAGAACTACAAGACAGGAAGGGAGAGGAGGAAGGAAGGGAGCAAATAGGTGGGGGGAGGGAATAGGGATGGAGAGGTAGAAAGAAAGCAAGGGTGGTGGGGGCTTCAAGAGCCGCACAATGTGGTTATGTGGTTTTGTAATTCCCCCCCCCTCACATAGACACATGTGCAAGAATGCATTTTATCCTCAGAACCACCTCCTCTGCAGATTAGACCGAGCAGTAGTTGCCAGCCCAAAATCACACAGTGAGTTTCATAGCTTAGCAGAGATAGGAAAATGGGTCTCCGTGGTCCAAATCTGACACTTTGTCATACTGGCTTTCTTGTTTAATTGAGGAAAAAACTCTTTGCTTTTAAGATCATAGATGCTGGATATTGCTTGAGTGCATATCAGCCAAGCACTTCTTAGCAAATGAAGGGGAGGGAGAAGACAGGCAGTAGTCGTGTTAAAGCCCAGGGGAAACAGGAGCTTTGACCAGTCTTTAGCTGGTTTGAGGAGGCAGCTGCTGAAGGATAAATAATCAGATGTTTGAGGTGGCAGTGTTCAGCAGACTTCGGAGTCTTAACTATCCAATGGGATAGCCCTTTTCTCCATCTTCTTCTAAAAGTGCCTGTCTATACCTAGTTCTCACTAAGGCAAGTACTGTAGTAGAGGCTGCTCCATTTAAAACATTGTATGGAATTGAATGTTTTTTTTCTGTGGGGGGTGGGGAAATCTCTGCATGTAGAATATTAGACTGTCAGGGACAGCTCTTCTTCCTAACATGGTAGTTTTCTATGAGTTAGGGATTCTGTTTTTTCAAATGGAGGCGCCTTCGGTCATATGGAGCCAGTTTTCAAATGGAGAGCCAGATTGGTGTAGCGGTTAAGTGTGCTGACTCTTACCTGGGAGAACCGGGTTCGATTCCCCACTCCTCCACTTGCACCTGCTGGAATGGCCTTGGGTCAGCCATAGCTCTCACAGGAGTTGTCCTCCAAAGGGCAGCTTCTGTCAGAGCTCTCTCAGCCCTACCCACCTCACAGGGTGTCTGTTGTGGGGGACAAAGGTAAAGGAGATTGTGAGCCGCTCTGAGACTCTTCAGAGTGGAGGGCGGAATATAAATCCAATATCTTCATCTACCTCACAGGGTGTCTGTTGTGGGGGAGGTAGGTAAAGGAGATTGTGAGCCGCTCTGAGACTCTTCGGAGTGGAGGGCGGGATATAAATCCAATATCTTCATCTACCTCACAGGGTGTCTGTTGTGGGGGAGGAAGGGAAAGGAGATTGTGAGCCGCTCTGAGACTCTTCGGAGTGGAGGGCGGGATATAAATCCAATATCTTCATCTACCTCACAGGGTGTCTGTTGTGGGGGAGGAAGGGAAAGGAGATTGTGAGCCGCTCTGAGACTCTTCAGAGTGGAGGGCGGGATATAAATCCAATATCTTCATCTACCTCACATGGTGTCTGTTGTGGGGGAGGAAGGGAAAGGAGATTGTGAGCCGCTCTGAGACTCTTCGGAGTGGAGGGCGGGATATAAATCCAATATCATCATCTTCATATGACCTGTGGTCAGTATGCACTTGGCTTATGTATCAAGTCACGGCATTGGTTTTGTTGAACTTAGTTTTCTGTGCTGTGACTGGCAGCAGTGCAGCAAAGGAATCTTTCTTCGTTACTGCTTCCCTACGATACCAGGGATTGAAGCCTCTGGATGTTTTAATGTAGCGCTTTTAATAATGTTGTGTTTTAATCGTTTATATATGATGAGACCTGCCCTGAGCCTGCTTACAGGAAGGATGGGATATAAATTGAATTAATAAATAAATATTTTTGATGGGAAAAGCCAGGGATTGAACCTCAGGCCCGTCCACACACAGCTAGTGCTCTCCCACTCTTTTGGGGGTGCCACTGAGCAGATGCACGGGCCTCTTGAAGGTGGATCACTCCCAAGAGGACCAGGCCATAGACAGGTCCTGTTACTTAATAGGTGGTAAATCTGAGCTTGTTTGGATGTCTTGGGTGCGCAGCGGGAGATGGGCCATCGCCAAAAATAAATTAATGCACCCTCTTATTTGTTTCTTTTAAAAGCTGCGAGCACTTCCTTAACGGAGTCCACCTTGAAGAACGTCCCTCAGGTAGTGAACGTGCGAGAACTGAAAAACAACGCCTCTCCCCCGGCCGTCGCTACAGTAACAGGGTGGGTGAATGAACAAAGTTTGAATGAATGTTAAAGTGACCTCTAGGTTTTATCTATACTTGCAGGAAGGCTCAGCTGTCAGTAGAGGGCAGTGGTGTTGCTTCAAGATGAACTGAGTTCTTTTGCTTAAATATTTGTATCCCACTTTTCTGTTTTGGAGGGACCTAAAGCGATTTACAAAACAGCCAGCTGTGCCTTGGGCTGGTCTGAGATTCAGTAGCTGGCTCATCCAAAGGGATGAGTAAGAAGCCTTTGGCTCAAGCCCAAGAACTGAAGCCTCTGGCCACAGCCAAGCTTTATAGTACCTTCAAACAGGAAGGAGGGGAAAAAGACACAGCTGAATCTGGGGAATTTTGAAAGGAGCAAAGAGATAACAGCAGGAAGAAAGGGGTTCTGTGTATTCCACAACCTCTGCTTTCATTTCAAAAATTAAAGCGAGCTTCTAGTCCTCAGATTTTCAAGGAAAGGGAATTTAGTTGCTTGTTTCAGGTATTTTTACTACTCTACTAGCTTTTACTAGTTTAGGCTTGTAGTAAAGCCTGCTTCGGCGGGGAGGGCGGGATATAAATTAAGTAAACATAAGCATTACAAAGATGATGTGTATGGAATGTGCTAATTGCCCCCTTCCAGGACTGCTGGGTAGGAGTGTTGAACAGATATTTGCACACACATTTGTTTGCCTTTTGGATCGTGGGCCCCTTTTTCAGTTTCAACTCTGTTCTCAAACTCTCTCCCTGTGTTTGGCTTTCTAAATGTGAGAAGCGGTTTCCTCGGATTTTTGCGCAAGATTATCCTGTGTCTCGGCTGTATGACTGTGTTCCCCCTGTTATCAAGGAGAGCCTCTGTTTATACACGTGAAACTGCCCCAAACTGGCAGTGACTCTCCAGAGTCTCAGGTAGAGGTCTTTCATACCACCCACTGTCTGTTCCTCTTTAACCGGAGAGACCAAGGATTGAACTTGGGACATTCTGCATGCGAAGCAAAGGCTCATCCACTGAGCCGCAGCCTCTCCCTGTTCTGACATGCTGCCAGCCAGCCACCCTTATGCTCTGCAGAGGCTTTGCATACGTTTCATCTGGAAATAAAGCTGCCCGCCTGCTATTACCACTTAATTGCATGCTGTGATAGATCAAGGGGTAAACATGGATTAGGAACGTGTACTCTAGAAAGGTGGCAAGCTGTTATTCTCTGGTAGCGGCTGAACATCCAGCTGTAGGCCTGAAAATTCGTCTCATCATTTGGCAGCGAGCTCCCCTTTGGAGCTGCATTCCTGCCCTTCAGCTCCTCTTCCCCTCCCTTCATCAATTACTGCCTATCTCACAAAGCAAAGAGTCCTGCTGGATCTGGTTCAACATCCTGTTTCCCACAAATGCCAATCAGATGGTCCTGAAAGTCCACAAGAAACACAGAGGCCAAAGCCTGTCCCTGTTCTCACTCCCCTCCCCCCCAAAACACCCACACCACAGACGTTCAAAGGTACTCTGCTCCTGAACATAGAACCATAGAGTTGGAAGGGACCTCCAGGGCCATCGAGTCCAACTCCCTGCACAATGCAGGAAACTCACAAACACCTCCCCCTAAATTCACAGGATCCTCATTGCTGTCAGAAAGGCATGGAGCTGCCATTCGATGATCGTGGCCTCCGATGGATCTTTTCTCCCTCTTTTTTGTGTAATTGCCTTTTAAAGCCTCCAGTGTGCTGTTGGAGGAGAGTTTTAGTGACAGCACCCATCTCCAAAAAGACAAAACGCGTAGATTCTACTTCTCATCAAGCCTGGATGAGGCTAGAAGCTGATGAGATCCTAGAAGCTAAAATAACTAAAATGAGCGTGTTGTAAGTTGACCACATCATGGGAAGGCAAGGCTTATTGGAAAAGACGGTAATGCTAGGAAAGTTGAAGGCAAAAGGAAAAGACGACCCAAACAAAGGTTGGATGGACTCAGTCAAGGAAGCCGCAGCCCTCAGTTTCCAAGGCCTGAGCAAGGCTGTTAACGACAGGACATCTTGGGGATCGTTGGTTCATAGAAGAAGAAAAAGACTGCAGATTTATACCCCACCCTTCTCTCTGAATCAGAGACTCAGAGCGGCTCACAATCTCCTTTACCTTCCTCCCCCACAACAGACACCCTGTGAGGTGGGTGGGGCTGGAGAGGACTCTCACAACAGCTGCCCTTTCAAGGACAACCTCTGCCAGAGCTATGGCTGACCCAAGGCCATTCCAGCAGCTGCAAGTGGAGGAGTGGGGAATCAAACCCGGTTCTCCCAGATAAGAGAGCTATGGCTGACCCAAGGCCATTCCAGCAGGTGCAAGTGGAGGAGTGGAGAATCAAACCCGGTTCTCCCAGATAAGAGCCCCACACTTAACCACTACACCAAACTGGCTCTCTAGAGTCACCATAAGTTGGAAGCAGCTTGATGGCTCATACACGAGCTTTTAGCCACCACAATATCCTGCAACAGGGTGTCCCACTAGTCAATTTGTACCGTGTAAAGAAACGTTCTCTTTTGCCTTCAGGGTAAGAGCTGTAAAGAGAAGGACGTTTCTCAAACTCTTAAAATTTGTCACACTTCGGCTTGAGCAAGAAACAACCAAATTGCTCTCTTGCTTGGTTTGATTGTTGCTTTTAATAAAAGATAGGAATGATTAAAAGAAGAAATTAAGGGCGACAGAATTCATCCAGAAGCAGGCTTAATCTTGTGCTGAGCTCACAGGGGACACGAGGCGCCGTGGCTCAGTGGTTGGAAGCATCTGCTTGGCATGCAGAAGGTCCCAGGCTCAATCCCTGACATCTTCCACCAATGTTCCCTCTTAAGCTGTGGAATCTTGTGAACAAAAATGCTACTTCGTGAGCTACTGGCATTAAAGTTGTGAGTTACTCCATAAATTAGTTTGCTTAAGGGCCATTTTTCCTGAGCTGAGACAAAAATGTGTGAGCTGGAGGATAAAAAAAATTGTGAGCTAGCTCATGCTAACTCAGCTTAGAGGGAACACTGATCTCCACTTAAAATGATGATGGTGGTAATGGTGGTGGTGATGATGGCGGTGGTGGTGGTGATGATATTGGATTTATATCCCGCCCTCCACTCCGAACCTCAGAGTTTCAGAGCAGCTCACGATCTCCTTTATCTTCCTCCCCCACAACAGACACCCTGTGGGGCTGAGAGAGGTCTCCTAGAAGCTGCCCTTTCAAGGACAGCTCCTGCAAGAGCTATGGCTGACCCAAGGCCATTCCAGCAGCTGCAAGTGGAAGAGTGGGGAATCAAACCCGGTTCTCCCAGATAAGAGAGCTATGGCTGACCCAAGGCCATTCCAGCAGCTGCAAGTGGAGGAAGGAGGAATCAAACCCGGTTCTCCCAGATAAGAGAGCTATGGCTGACCCAAGGCCATTCCAGCAGCTGCAAGTGGAAGAGTGGGGAATCAAACCCGGTTCTCCCAGATAAGAGAGCTCTGGCTGACCCAAGGCCATTCCAGCAGCTGCAAGTGGAGGAGTGGGGAATCAAACCCGGTTCTCCCAGATAAGAGAGCTCTGGCTGACCCAAGGCCATTCCAGCAGCTGCAAGTGGAGGAGTGGGGAATCAAACCCGGTTCTCCCAGATAAGAGAGCTATGGCTGACCCAAGGCCATTCCAGCAGGTGCAAGTGGAGGAGTGGGGAATCAAACCCGGTTCTCCCAGATAAGAGGCCGCACACTTAACCACTGCACCAAACTGACTAGTGAACAAAAATGCTACTTTGTGAGCTTCTGGCATTAAAGTTGTGAGCTACTCCATAACTTAGTTTGCTTAAGGGCCATTTTAATAATAAAAGATGAAGTAGTCAGTGACCCAAGAGAGCCGCTGCCAGTCTGAGGAGATGATACTGGCCTTGATGGACCAGTGGTCTGATTCGGTATAAGGCAGCTTCATGTGTGCACACAGCTCTCCCAGATGTCCCTAAGGAAATGGTCAGCATTCCCTCTTTGGGGGAACACTCTGAAGCATTTGCCAGACTCAGGTGTACCGGGTGGCAGCATCCCCTAGAGGAGCATCGTGCTTCTGTGCGTGGAGAACACGTGCTGCCTCTGGACCAGGCAGTAAGCTAGTTCTCCCTCCCTAACAGGTGCTGGGCTCTTCAGTGTCCTGACCCGGCCGGTGTTTGGCATTTTCTGGGATTCTGCTCTGGCTCCATCAGGTCTCCTTCATTTGCCCTGTTTTTAAAAACACCAGCGTTTGACCTTCCCCGTTCCGCAAGGACGTTTCCTCCCATGCTGCAATCCCAACAGGTGGCCCTTCGCCTTGCACTGACTTTGAAACTTCAGCCTTGGCAGTTATCAGAGGCAAGATAACGAGTGCGCTGTTTGGGGAAACCAAGGTGTCTGGTGGGCGGGGGGGGGGGATCGTCTAGGGACCAGGAAGCGCAGGCTGCTGTTTTATGGGAACGACGGAGTAGAAGTAGCAACAACCACTTAGTAGAAGTAGCAACAACCGGCCACCTCTTTTTCGTGCATAGTCTGGGACCGCAGGCTTTTTGTGTTTTGTTTCAGGTTAGCACCATCATAGAACAGAATCACAGAGTTGGAAGGGGCCGTACGGGCCATCTAGTCCAACCAAGTTAGGGAGGGACGGTGGCTCAGTGGTAGAGCATCTGCTTGGTAAGCAGAAGGTCCCAGGTTCAATCCTTGGCATCTCCAACTACAAAGGGTCCAGGCAAATAGGTGTGAAAAACATTTAACTTGAGACTCTGGAGAGCCGCTGCCATTCTGAGTAGACAATACTGACTCTGATGAACCCAGGGTCTGATTCAGTGTAAGGCAGCTTCATATGTTCGTATATTCTGGGGAGGGACGGTGGCTCTGTGGTAGAGCATCTGTTTGGTAAGCAGAAGGTCCCAGGTTCAATCCCTGGTATTTCCAACTAAAATGGACCCAGGCAGATAAGTGTGAAAAACCTCAGTTTGAAACCCTGGAGAGCCGCTGCCAGTCTGAGTAGACAATATTGACTTTGATGGACCAAGGATCTGATTCAGTATAAGGCAGCTTCATATGTTCATATATAACCCCCTGCTCACTGCAGGATCAGCCTAGAGCATCCCTGACCAGTGTTTGTCCAGCTGCTGCCAGTGAGGGGGAGCTCACCACCTCCCTCAGTAGCCAGTTCATCTCTTTCCAGAGAGTTCTGAGCATCTGATGCTTGGGCATCTCTGTTATAGTGCTCATTTGATTACTAAGCCTAAACTAAGAAGATGAAGAAGATGATATTGGATTTATATCCCGCCCTCCACTCCGAAGAGTCTCAGAGCGGCTCACAATCTCCTTTACCTTCCTCCCCCACAACAGACACCCTGTGAGGTAGATGAAGATATTGGATTTATACCCCGCCCTCCACTCCGAAGAGTCTCAGAGCGGCTCACAATCTCCTTTACCTTCCTCCCCCCACAACAGACACCCTGTGAGGTAGATGAAGATATTGGATTTATATCCCGCCCTCCACTCCGAAGAGTCTCAGAGCGGCTCACAATCTCCTTTACCTTCCTCCCCCACAACAGACACCCTGTGAGGTAGATGAAGATATTGGATTTATACCCCGCCCTCCACTCCGAAGAGTCTCAGAGCAGCTCACAATCTCCTTTACCTTCCTCCCCCACAACAGACACCCTGTGAGGTAGATGAAGATATTGGATTTATACCCCGCCCTCCACTCCGAAGAGTCCCAGAGCGGCTCACAATCTCCTTTACCTTCCTCCCCCAGAACAGACACCCTGTGAGGTGAGTGGGGCTGGAGAGGGCTCTCACAGCAGCTGCCCTTTCACGGACAACCTCTGCCAGAGCTATGGCTGACCCAAGGCCATGCTAGCAGGTGCAAGTGGAGGAGTGGGGAATCAAACCCGGTTCTCCCAGATAAGAGTCCGCACACTTAACCACTACACCAAACTGGCTCTCTGAACTAGGCAAGACAGGGGAAACATGGGTGGCAAAGCAGACGCTCCAGTGGTAGTGTCCCTCACATGGTGCAGTCAGGTGCCCCACCATGGGTGAGGCTTCTTGTTTTGCCATGGGTGGAGTTCAGGGCGTTTTTTGTAGCAGGAACTCCTTTGCATATTAAGCCACACACCCCTGATTTGGCCTATCCTCCAAGAGCTTTCAGGGCTCTTAGTACAGGCCTGCCGTAAGCTCCAGGAGGACTGGCTGTATCAGGGGTGTGTGATCTAATATGCAAAGGAGTTCCTGCTACAAAAAAAAGTCCTGGTGGAGTTACAGCTACCAGTGTCCTCTCTTTCACCTAGCGAGGTCAAGTTGCGTCCTCCCCCTGGGAATGCAGGAGGCCCAGCTGGGACTGTGGTGCCGTTGCAGCCACAGAACATCTCTCTCCCATAAAGCCCCCTCGTGCCACTTCGAATGCTTTATGTCCCTTTACAGGCGGGTGGATACTTGACCCAGCCTTGGATACTTGACATGTTGGCACAAAGCCTTCAACAGCCTTAGCAGACAGCTCCAGGTGGGAGAGGACAGGGAAGCTTGCTTTCTTCCCCTATCTTTATGTTTAACTTTTCCTTTTTGTTTCTCTTTCTCACTTGCGTTAATCAGACCAAGCCACTGTGGTTCTCTGGAGTTCACTGAAATTGCTGCGCAGTCCTAAGTTCTGTGTTTTACTTCATTTGTATCATTTCTGATAAAAACTGGGGCACCAGTTTGAGCAGATCCTTCCTGTTTAATGAGGGTATCTGCCGCTCTCTTGTGCTGCCTTTTTTCCCTGTTCTTGAGCTAAAGAAGATAGCAAAAAGAAGATGCTGGTAGTGGTGGTCGGGTTCAGTTTGCATGGTTCAGCCACAGTGCCAAAGCATGCTGTGGCACTACATTTTACCCTAGCTGTGCAGTAAGGTTGCCAGTCCCCAGGTCCCAGCATGGGATCCCCCTTTTTCGGGAGTTTCCACTTGCCAGTAGTCAGCTATTTACAGTTTATTGTAAATAACTGGAGAGCCAGTTTGGTGTAGTGTTTAAGTGCGTGGACTCTTATCTGGGAGAACCGGGTTTGATTCCCCGCTCCTCCACTTGCACCTGCTAGCATGGCCTTGGGTCAGCCATAGCTCTGGCAGAGGTTGTCCTTGAAAGGGCAGCTGCTAGGAAAGCTCTCTCAGCCCCACCCACCTCACAGGGGTGTCTGTTGTGGGGGAGGAAGGTAAAGGAGATTGTGAGCCGCTCTGAGACTCTTCGGAGTGGAGAGCAGGATATAAATCCAATATCTTCTTCTTCTTCTTCTATTTGGTTATTGCTGGCCAGCTGGTCGGCAGGAGAAACCCCCACCCCCAAACAGCAACATCGCTGCGTGACATCCCCAGTGCGATGACCTCACACGGAAGTAGCATCATCGCACTGGGGATGTCGTGTGGGAATGCTCTGGTTGTTGGCAGAACTCTATGGTTTGAGGGCAATTTTACCATAGAGCAGGGGTGGCCAACAGTAGCTCTCCAGATGTTTTTTTGCCTACAACTCCCATCAGCCCCAGCCAGCATGGCCAATGGCTGGGGCTAATGGGAGTCATAGGCGAAAAAACATCTGGAGATCTACCTTTGTCCACCCCTGCCATAGAGTTTTGCTCCAAGCCAGAGCACTGCCGCGTGACATCCTTGACAAGATGACATCATTTTTGTGTGATGTCATCACATTGCAGAGCCCTGCCCCACTCCCAGAAGGCTCTCTCCCACCCCCCACCAGTGCACCATTGGGATCTGACTATGTAGCCTTATCCCAGCTGGCTATAAAGAGTTCTTGCATCACAAGGCAGTATCCTGCTTTGTCCTCTATGTAGGGTTTTGCTGATTCCAAGGGCTGGGTGGGGGGGTTAGCTTGTTATGCAATTGCTATGCCAAAAGCAGCTATTTGCATTTGCACTGGGCCAGACAAAGTTGATGACATTTTGCATTGGGGGAGCGGGGAGAGAAAATGGTCCAGCTATTTATTTATTTATAACCTTTTTATGCTGTCTTTCTACCCGGTCTGGGTCCACAAGGTAGCAAACATTATTTAATTATTTATTCATTCATTCATTGGACTTATATTCATTAAAACATTTGAACAATTAAAACGCAGATAAAATGACAGAATATTTCAATTAAAAACACAGAAACAGCACTAGAAGGAGGGGCCAGTAACTGTTATTGAGGGTATGCCAGACCCCCCAAAAAATCTTCACCTACTGGTGAAAGATGCCGACACAGGGAGACAGGCGAATCTCCCTGGGGAGGGAGTTCCAAGCTATTTGGTGCCACAGCAGAGAAGGCCCTTTCGCAGGTTGCCACTCATCTGGCCTCAGGTGGCAGGGGCAACTGAAGCAGGCCTCTGAGGATGGCCAGAGTGGGTGGATAGGCTCATATGGGAGAGGGTGGTCCTTATGCCAGTGGAGTTCTTGTAACTGGCACAAGCGTAATACGTAATGTTACTCTGACAAAGAGACGGCCAAACGTGCTTAATATAAGAGCCACATAGAATTAACGTCAGTATTGGGGGGTTTTAGTTTATGTAAGGACTTGGATTTGTCTTAAGTTTCTTAAAGCCTGACCTGCTCCTTCTCGGTCCAGCTTCCCTCCCTGGGAAAGAATCTGCAATGTTCAGGCCTCTTTCTTTCCCCATCTTGCGACACCAGTCTCTTTGAACCGGTGTAAATAGCTGGATGGATTTGGAAAAGGCCAGCGGGAAAGGCTAGTCCAGCGCAGCAGTTGAGGCCGTGTGCTTGGTTGATACTTTGCCTCTGCCATGAGCTCACGAAATGGCTGGCTGCTTTCCCCCCTCGTCCTCTGCAGTGTGGGGAGAACTGATGATCTACCTTACAGGGTCATTGGAAGGGTGACAGCATGTTAAAGGTTTAGAGCAGGGGTGTCGAACTCATTTGTTATGAGGGCTGGATTTGACATAAATGAGACCTTGTTGGGCCAGGCCATGTGTGTATTTATTTAAGGTTAGGTAGCAGAGATTTGTATATAAATCTCTGCTACTTAATCTTTATAAAGGACACAGACAAATAAAAAGCTTAAAAGAAAAAGACTTAAAACATGCTTAAAACATTAGCATTCGTTGGTCTTAAAGGTGCTTTCTTTGTATCTCTCCTGTGCGATCCAGGGAACTGGGCAAAGGGAGCTCTGGCTCTTTCCTTCCTTCCCCAGGGGGCCAGGAGGGGAGGAGCCTCAGGCAATAGAGGAAAGAGAGGCTTGGCTCAGTAGCTCTGCTGTGTGATTGAGAGAGCCCGGCAAAGCAAGCTCTCCCTCCCTCCTTTCCTACCAAAGGGAGGAGCCTCAGCCAATGGAGAAATAGAGGTTTTGCTCTGCAGCTCCTGTACGATTGAGCAAGCCTTGCAAAGCAAGCAAGAGAGAGGGAGAAGGAAGCAGATGTCAGCCAGTTGCTTGGGGGCCTGATAGGAGCCCTCTAGGGGGCTGATTTGGCCCCTGGGCTGCATGTTTGACACCACTGGTTTAGAGCCAGCTAGCTTTTCCTCTCTCACCTTCTATTAGTCCTTGTTTCATATGGTTTTTGTCCATGTGGGTCCCACAGCCCTTAGCATAGCCTTTTTCTCCAGCAGGAAAGTTGGTTGGTTCCAACCCAATGTTGGTTTTGATCACTATAAGCTGCTTTGACAGCCAGTTTTTGGCAGAAATTTGGGTTCCAAATATGATTAATTTGTTTCTCACCCTCCTTCCAAGGGATTGGGGAGGGTGGATTATTTGTAATTAAGTAAATGCAGTACTTTGAATGCTGTTTCCAGAGCAGCAACTCATGCAGAGATGCAGCAGGCAGCTGTAGATCACAGGAGTCTGTCAGGTTACAGTTCTCTCCCAGCCGCAGTTTGCAACTGGCAGCACAGCACTGTGTTGATCATGGAAGCTGGAGACTTTGTGAAAAAGGCAGAGTATACATGAAGTAAAAAAAAAATAGTTGGCAGTTAGAGGGCTCTAAAATCTTCTTTTTCCCATTCCTCCTAGATCGTCAGTTCCTCAATCTACAGCTCAAGTCACACACCAGGTTTTGACTGCAGCTGCTACAAATCAAGCCAACCAGGTATCTCTTGCATCCTGAACCCTTTTCCTCTCTACAAGCTAGGCAGCAGGGTTTTTGTTTTTTTTTAGCTTTCTCTCTGGCTGGGTGTTTATCTGCCTCACAGCTCCTTATCCTCCATGAAGTCTCCAGAGCCCCATTCAGAGGAGCTGTGAATCGTTCTCCAGCCTTTTATTTGTTTGTTTGCTTCTTTCTAACAGTAGCTTCCAGCGTGCAAAGAGCTTTAAAACGCTCATATGCCGTAATGTGCACACCCCTAGCCCCATTCTTCAGAAAAGCAACCTCTGAGGCACAATCCAGCCTTTAAGCACTTTCACTTCCTGTTGAGCCCCACAACTGAGTTAAGCAGGTGCTTAAATCCTGTCCGTTGAAGCCCACAGGATGCAGGTGCTTACGTTTGTGTGGCTGATGCCCTGGTTTTGTAAGCAAACCATGGAAATTTTGTCCGTTGACTGCCAGCCGCAGTGCCGTAAGATTTGTGCCATTCTCTCAGTCTTGTTGCCGAGGGATAGCACTGCATTGCCTCCTGTATTTCCCTGCCTGCTTCTGTCCCAACAAGGATGGGGAATAGCAAATTCAGGGAGGGATAGGATAATTCCATTTGCCTGTACTAAGCTCAGAGCTTCAGAGGTGATATGATCACCATCTTCAAGTACTTGAAGATGTGCCATATAAAGGATGGTGTGGAATTGTTTTCTGTAGCCCCAGAAGGTAGGACCAAAACCAGCGGGTTGAAATTAAATCAGAAGAGCTTCCAGCTCAACATTAGGAAGAACTTCCTGACAGAGCGGTTCCTCGGTGGAACAGGCTTCCTCAGGAGGTGGTGGGCTCTCCTAGAGAGCCAATTTGGTGTAGTGGTCAAGTGTGTGGACTCTTACCTGGGAGAACCGGGTTTGATTCCCCATTCCTCCACTTCCTGCACTTGCAGCTGCTGGAATGGCCTTGGATCAATGGCCGTAGGTCTCGTAGGAGTTGTCCTTGAAAGGGCAGCTTCTGGGAGAGCTCTCTCAGCCCCACCCACCTCACAGGGTGTCTGTTGCGGGGAGGAAGTAAAGGAGATTGTGACCGCTCTAAGATTCAGAGTATCGAGTGGGATATAAATCCAATACATCTATCTCTTTCTTTCTTTCTTTCTTTCTTTCTTTCTTTCTTTCTTTCTTTCTTTCTTTCTTTCTTTCTTTCTTTCTTTCTTTCTTTCTTTCTTTCCTTCCTTCCTTCCTTCCTTCCTTCCTTCCTTCCTTCCTTCCTTCCTTCCTTCCTTCCTTCCTTCCTTCCTTCCTTCCTTCCTTCCTTCCTTCCTTCCTTCCTCCCTCCCTCCCTCCCTCCCTCCCTCCCTCCCTCCCTCCCTCCCTCCCTCCTTTCTTGGAGATTTTTAAACAGAGACTAGATGACCATCTGACAGCAATGCTGATCCTGTGAATTTAGAGGGAGGTGTTTGTAAATTTCCTGCATTGTGCAGGGGGTTGGACAAGACGACCCGGGGGGCCCTTCCAACTCTATGATTTGGGTTTCATCTCCACCTCTTCCTTGCTGGGATAAAGTAGGCACGCAAACACTCTGGCAGCGCAAAAGCGGGCACCATAACAGTTTCCCTCAGTGGTGAGACTGAGAGAACGAGGTGGAGCTTGGAGCTCCGTAGCTGGCAGTACCAGAGGACTGGCTGTTTGCAATTCCCAATATGGACGCTTGCATTTCACCCCAGGCAATACATTTGCATTGCATGTAATTGGTTGCCTGTTGTCCATGGCCCCAGCCCGCCCAGCGGTCTGTCAGCCTGAGACTCTTTTGTTCCCCACCGTTAGCTAGACCTCATAAGGTTGTTATTGGAATGGTAAAGGGTTGTAAAACAAGCTGAATGTCAAAACATTGGCATGGTAAGGGTCAAAAGGTGGCTTGGAAGATGAAAGGAAGCCAAAGAGAGATGATGGAAGCTGTGGGACGCCACATTTACAAGGTCTTTCTATTGGTGTAATTGTCTCACACACTCATACTCCAGCTTAGAAGCCCTGGCAGCTGCCACCACAGCCTTTGTTTTATTCTCTCACCTCTCCTGGTTTTTTAGCTACCTCTCTTCTTCCTTGCAACCGGGTTTCCTTTCTGCCTCTGCCTCCTGCAGCAGTCATTTTGTGGCTGGCCCCGCCTCCTGTGGCAGCCATTTTGGTGATTGTGTTCACTACCCTGTGCCAGAATTCCAAAGGGGGCCCATAAGCTAAAAACAATTGGAGACCCTACTTCAAAGAACGGAGGGGCTGCCATTCTGGCGTGAGAGACCCGCCGGGCCCAGGCTGAAAACTTTTCCCTCAAAAGCGAGGCAAGCTCCAGGGATCCCTGCCATTAATCTGCCATTGGCATTGACCGTGGTACCCGTCATTTATCTTTGTTGTGTCTCTCTCGCTTGTACTCTTATCTCTTCGTTTGGAATGCAGCTGGTCTGCCGCTGATGGCCCTAGACTACCTCCAGCATCTGGGCTGGCCTGCCTGTCCCTGATAACTGGAACTATCCCGTTCTGAAAGATTAAACTTAAAACAAAGCAAAAACACAGAAGGTCGTTAATGCATCCAACATCCTTTTTTCCACTTGCACCCTTTTCATCATAGCAGAAAAGTGCTGAATCCATCTCACAGATCCGTGAGACTTGGGCCTGCAGGAATAGGTTGATTAGGCCTGTCTTGCACTTTTGTTTCTTTATGTCTTGCCTTCCAGGTTAGCGTTAGTATGGTTTTCAGCAGGTGTCTCCAGCTAGAACGGTGTCCCCCTCAATGCCTTGAGATGTGGGTTAGTTGCTGCTTAAGGGCACAGTGTAGTTTAATGGTTAGAGCAGAGGTGGGTAAATTTGGGGGGAGGGGTTCCACATTCCAGAACTTTCCATCCAGCCCTCAGGGTGCTTAATGGTTTGCTGGGGACACCTTTCCACAATCCATCCCCAAAAATGTGTTAAGCAACTGGAGTCATTAAGAACAAGAGTGGAAGAGAAGGCCACAACAAGCAACAGCTTTTGGTGGCTTCTGGCATTGGATGCTGGCTCTTTCTGTTAATGATACCACTGGCTGCAACCAGTTGCAAGAGCCAGCATCCAATGCAGAGCCCCAATGGTTCTTCCTTTACAAAGAAAATTTGCTTTTTTTGAGAGGGCCATGTATGCAGCTTTAAGAGATTACACATTTGCATTCAGTTCACAGGTCAGGAAAGAGGAAATTATAGCTGCAACTTAAAATTTTAATTAAAAAGACTTAATTTTCCCACATCATCTATTTTATCCATCAGCACTGAGCCCTCAAAGCCCTTTCTCCTGTTTCCTCTGTGACCAAACGGCTTTGCTTCCTCCGTGCTTTTAGGTTCCTCTGGCAGGATCCCTTACGATGCAGCCTCCGCCCACCTCCGCTTCCTTAGCGGGCGTCGTCAGCACGTCCACCAGTCAGACCACGTCAGGCAAAAAGAATTCAGGTCAGTTCCCTTCGTGTGGAAGCATGATTTTTAAAAATGGGATTAACCGTTCACAGCTATGGGGCATCATTCATAACAAAGCAAGAGAGGAAAGCGGCAGGAATCCATCATTTAAAAAAAAATTATCGTTGTTGTTTGCATACCGCTTCCCCTGTGTGCAAGGCGCTTTGCAAGAGAAAGGCCATGGGTTGGTGTTAGAGCTGCTTCTTGGCACGCAGAAGGTCCCAAGTTCAGTTCCCAGCGTCTCCAGGTAAAAAGGACCGGGCAGCGGTACGAAACAAATGGAAAGAGATCGTATATACCAAACTATAGAACTTTGCATACTGTAAAACGATTAGGAAAATGTTCAATAACTTAATAGGAGACCCTGAAGTATGTAAAAATAAAAGGTGACACGAATGCCTGAGACCCTGGAGAACTGCAGCCTGTCTGAGTAGATAAAACAAGACTGACCTTGATGGATCAAGGCTCTGATTCAGTGTAAGGCATCTTCATGTCTTCATGGACTACTCTGATCTGGCTCAAAAGCACAGACCCTAACAGTGAGCTTTGTAGCTATGTGCCATGATTTGAACCTCAGCTTTCCTGAACACTCTGTGTGTGTGTGTGTGAGAGAGAGAGAGAGAGTGACTGTGTGTGTGTATGCACACACCCACAAAAAAAAAATTCCAAATCCGTCTTTTCAGAAGCAATCAAATAATCAATTGCACTACAGGCCCGGCTGGAGCCAAAATTTGTATTCACCAGGGCATGCAGGAACGGTGGTGTGGGCGATGAAAGCAAATGTTGAATGAATGAAGCTGCTTCTATTTGGTCCTCACCAGTGTCCCCTCTAAGCTGAGTTAGTGTGAGCTAGCTCACAGATTTTTAGCCTCCAGCTCACAGATTTTTGTCTTAGCTCAGGAAGGAGGACCCCAGAGCACACTAATTTATACAGGAGCTCACCACTTTAATGCCAGGAGCTCACAAAGTAGAATTTTTGCTCACGAGACTCTGCAGCTTAGAAGGAACATTGGTCCTCACCCACAATTGAACATAAGAGGTTGAACATGAAGGCTTCAAAAAGCAGCACAGATCAGTTCTAATGCCCATCTAGGCTTACAGCCACTTTCCATGTTTAGGCTAAAAGGTTTATTTTTACATCCTGTAATGGGAAGTGCTTTCCCACATGTACTTTTTGCAAACCGTGTTCAAAATGTCCACAGATCTCTGCTTCTCCCTCAGGGTGGTGTGTGAAGGGTAGGATCCTTTTATAGTATGTATTTTTCACCCAGTGGGTGAAAGCATAGGTCAGTTGCTTTCCACCATCTGTCTTTAAGATGGTGCAGACATCCTTAAAGAGGGGAAGAGAGGAGAGCATGTGAGTTGGCGAAAGGGAAACTTAAGAGTGAGACTAGAAGAGGAAGTAGGCAAGGGCCATGATTCACAGGAGAAAACAGGACAGTGCTTCCTTGTCCCCTGCCCTCAGAGGAGCAGCAAGAGGATAGGGCAGGGGAGCACCTGGAAGTCACTTCCTGTTTCAGTTCCCTGCATCTCCAGTTAAAAAGGACCAGGCAGTAGGTGACGCGAATGCCTGAGATCCTGTTTCCGAACAGGAAGTGATGTCATGACATGCCAGAAATTTCAGAAATCTCTAAAATCATTGAGATTTTTGAAATCCCAAGTGTCATAACATTACTTCTTGTTTTGAAGCAGGAAGTGACTTCCAAGAAATCTCCTTCTGCAGTGTTCCCGGGAACTGCATTCCAAAATACAACCCGTGGTAAAAGTTGAGAGAGCAGAAACATTTGAACAGCCAATCATTTCAGAGAATTCCACAGGTAATCAGCACACGCAGAACACCTGTGTACACAATGCATGGTGAGTGTGTCAGGAGGCTCTAATTCAGATATCAGGCCATGATTAAGAAAACCTAAGCTTCTGGGGTTGCGCGATGTCTTTCTGAACTTGCAGTAGCTTGTGATTGACCAGCATGCTGAAATCAGGAACTGAGGTCTGAAGTGCATCTTACAAACCATGGTTTGGTGTGATGTCTGAATGGTGACCCGAGTTAGCCTATGTCTCCGAGTTGGACTATGTCTCCCAAGGCAGCACTGCCCGTAGAGAAGTGAAAAAACTTACAAAGTAGAGGTCTGAAAGCACAGGAAGTGAAAACACCATTGAGTCTTAAACACGAGCTGCTTGTTCTCATGCTTTGGAAGCTTAAATTGCAGTTAGCACAAACAGTGGTTTGGTCTGATGTCAGGATGGCCCCTGTTCCTTCCTTCCACTAGAAGCATCTGTGGTGGACGTGTATTTGGAAAGAGGAGAAGGGATTCTCCTTGTAGGGTGGCAGAAAGTGCTGCTGAATCGCAACCAACTTACAGTGACCCCCAGAGTTTTCAAGGCAAGAGACATTCAAAGGTGATTTGCCACTGCCTGCCTACGTGCATGGTCTGGTGTGACAGCTGTGTTAGTCCGCTGTAGCAAAATAAAGCAAAAGTCCAGTACCACAACAGATGAACAACACTGATTTCAAAAAGAGCTTTTTGTGCATCCACTTGAGCTGTGACTTCAAAAGCTCATACCGAGATGTCGCTAGCCTTCAAAGTACCCGCTGGACTTTTCCTTTATTGGTCTATGGAACGGTACCCTTTGGAATGGAAGTATCAGCATCAGATTGCTGGCCCCATTCCATGTCCGTCTGTACTTTCCTGTCTGATTTCTGAGCTTTCATGTTCGCATCTGATGAAGGCACCTGTCAGATGCAGTCTCCTGGGAACCCTCTAACTCTCACTCGTAAAAAGCTTTGAGGCTGCTGTGAAGCAGGAACTGAATACTCCAGAGTCACAGGAGTCTTCAGTATTCCGCAAACGAATTCGAACTGCATCGGGTCACGTTGAACTTGTAGCTGTACATACGGCAAGCATAGCCATATGAACGGGGTGCGGGGGGGATTGTGGCTTCCAGAAAGAATGAGCCTCTAAGCATAGAAAGTCCAGGAACTTGGTGGAGGACTGACTGAGTTAAGAAACGCCATTTACAGAACTTCTTTTGGGTGCACGTTTGAAAGGGAGATTGTGCATTTTTAGATAAATACTGGAATCCCTTCCAGGTTGTGTCAATGCAGTTTTAGATGCCTTATATCCGGGGTGTCAAAACATATAGCCCGGGGGCCAAATCAGGCCCCCGAGCGACTGGTTCTCGTCTGCTTCCTTCTCCCCCTCTCTTGCTTCCTTCTGCATCTCAGCTTGCTTTGCAAGGCTTGCTCAATCGCACAGGAGCTACAGAGCAAAACCTCTGTTTTCTCTATTGGTTGAGGCTCCTCCCCCTCCTGGTCCCCTGAGGAGGGAGGGAAAGAGCCAGAGCTTCCTTTGCCCAGTTCCCTGGATCCCATCGGATAAATACAAAGAAAACACCTTTAAGACCAGCAAGCGCTAAGGTTTTAAGATTGTTGTATTAAGTTTTTTTACAAAAATGTTTAATTGTTTTTGTGTCCTTTAAAAAGTTTATATCTCTGCTACCCAATCTTAAATAGGTACACACATGGACCCGGCCTGGCCCGACAAGGTCTCATTTATGTCAGATCCTGCCCTCATAACAAATGAGTTCAGCACCCCTGCCTTATATGATCACAGGGACTAGAAAGTTGTTTAAAACACCTAATAGGTGTGATTCTTGGGAGAGGCTTTGCACGTGAAGGGCCATGTCCCATACTCTGTGACCAGTGCCTTTTCCCAAGCCTCCTGCTATGGAACTCTGCTGGTTCAGCATATCCCAGT
Organism: Heteronotia binoei; assembly: GCF_032191835.1. Lineage (NCBI taxonomy): Eukaryota > Metazoa > Chordata > Lepidosauria > Squamata > Gekkonidae > Heteronotia > Heteronotia binoei. The sequence goes on from NC_083234.1 coordinate 70,437,300, forward strand.
TTCTTCCTTGCTGCTGCAGCTGCACAGATCCTTCAGAAGCAAGCTCTGTTGCGGTGTGCAGCACACAAGAGACAAAGCCAAGTCTCCTGGCATTTGGGCAGCAAGGGGGGAAATTAAAATAAAAACCAGCCACCGCTTTCTTGAGCGAGATGGAACGGTCCGATTTAGGCCTGTCAGTCATTTTCTGTCTTTTGCGAATACTTTGTTGTTATGGTGATGATTTCAAGAGAGATGTTTGTCAGCAATCTCTTGAGTGGCTTTTGCATGCACTAAAAAATATCTTCTGGGAGCTTGTGACTGCCAGCTTCTCTCTCTTGCAGGACAAATCCAGATTTATGGCCCTGCTTTGGGTAACTAAGCGGCCCTGTGGCGCAGAGTGGTAAAGCAGCAGTACTGCGGTCTGAACTCTCTGCTCATGACCTGAGTTCAATTCCAGCGGAAGCTGGATTCAGGTAGCCAGCCCAAGGTTAACTCAGCCTTCCATCCTTCCGAGGTCGGTCAAATGAGTCCCCAGCTTGCTGGGGGGAAAGTGTAGATGACTGGGGAAGGCGATGGCAAACCATCCCATAAAAAGTCTGCCTTGAAAACATTGTGAAAGCAACATCACTCCAGAGTCGGAAGCGACTGGTGCTTGCACAGGGGACCTTTCTTTTCCTTTTCCTTTGGGTAACTAACCGCGCAGTCCTTACGGAGCGTCACTGCAGCGCAAGCCCATTGAAATGAATGGGCTTAAAGTGGAGTCATTTTCCTTAGGACTGCACTGTATCTGTCAGCAGCTGAAAGACCAAGGTGGGTCGCTCTTGCTCTTTTCTTCTGCTGCAGACAGGAGTCCAGGAGCACCTGACAGACTGAAAACAAAACCATGGCAGGTTAAGAGCTTTGGTGAGTCACTGCTCAGAAGTGAGCCCAGTGACTCACGAAAGCTCATCCCCTGCCACAAATTTTATTAGTCTTTGCGGTGCTACCGGGCTCTTGCTCTTTTCTGCCGCTGCAGCTGAAGCCTTTTCTTTTTTTTCTTTTCTTTTGACGTTTCGAAAAATGTCTTGAGAAACCTCAGAGATATGCAGAAAGAAAAGTGAAATCAGTAAACGAGTAAGTAGATATTCAAAACGCAAGTAACGTGTCGAGCAGCGGTACGAAACGAATGGAAAGAGATCGTACATACCAAACTATAGTACTTTGCATACTGTAAAACGATTATGAAAATTAGGGTTTGTAGAATCTTTCGGGCTCAAGTGCCATGTTCTACTGGAGAAAGTTTTCCTTCCAGACGTTTCGTTCTCAGCTGCGGAGAGCATCCTCAGTGGTGTTGCAGCCGGAGCAGGCGCTCTGACCTTCTTGGCTGCTGTGCATTGAGTGAGATAAGGAAAATGTTCAATAACTTAATAGGAGAACCTGAAGTATGTAAAAATAAAAACAAATTCACTCCATATAGAGCTACACAAAGTATGAGGTTTGATGAGGAGAAAGGGAGGGAAGGAGAGAAAGAAGGAATGAAGAAGAGGGGGAAAGGGTGGGAGGGAAACAGGGAGCATGCAGTAGGAATAAGGCGAATAAAGGAAACAGAAATCACAGCTAAACAGTAGTGTCCACTCCTGTGTCTAGAAAGAAGAGTAAGAAACAAAGGCAGGGAAAGAGAATTAAAAGTAGACCGTAGACATTTGTGAGGAAAACCTTTTCTTTTTAGTTCACAAACAACATACAAGAGACATCAAAATTGCCGGCTTCCTCAGCGATGTGATGTGAGGATTTGGTGGGGAGGCCAGGAATTGTTACTGCTTGCTCTTTTGAAGAGAAACAAGACCCCTGAGCAGGGGTGGAATTCTAGCAGGAGCTCCTTTGCATATCAGGCCACACACCCCTGATGTAGCCAATCCTCCAAGAGCTTACAAAAAAGAGCCTTGTGAGCTCTTGCAAGATTAGCTACATCAGGGGTATGGCCTAATATGCAAAGGAGCTCCTGCTAGAATTCCACCCCTGCCCCTGGGGTCTGTGCGTTTGTAAGTGAGTGAGAATCACTGTCATCCTGCCCAGAGGGTCTGAATGCTGCATGATTGTTGTTGCCGTGTGGAATGTACAGAGGTCCGCAGAAATTAGCCCTTGCCACTGGCTCTGTGAAGTGCGGAGCTCGCTCAAGTACATCTGAGGCCCACCATGACTGCCAGGGCAAGCGCGTGCGCGCACACACACAACCCTGCTTGCTGGTTCTGAGGACAAGAGCTTGTCGGTGTCATGCCGAGAGAAGCTTGGAGAGCCACGAGTGTGCCCTGGCTGCTTTTCTGCCATGGCATCTCCAGCCATGTCCTTAAAGAACCGGTGCAGTCACAGTATCTGACTGGGACAGCTCTCAGGAGGAGCAGGGGTTGGCTCATCAGCATATATGAACATATGAAGCTGCCTTCTACTGAATCAGACCCCTCTCAGTCCCTCAAAGCCAGTATTGTCTAAGACTGGCAGCGGCTCTCCAGGGTCTCAAGCTGAGGTTTTTCACGCCTACTTGCCTGGACACTTTTTTTCTCTTTCTTTTTTAATTTCAATTTTATTGTAACAAAAAAAAATGTTACAAACGAGAACTTAAAGCTTGTACAAAAGTTATATCAAAGTTTGGTTTTACAAAAAAGAACAAGCATAGATCAATCAATTACAGAACAGTAAAGTTCAGCAATTCTGGAGGCAATATTTCTTCTGCAGAGGCAATTTAGTTCACATATTCAAGATAAGGAAACCATTTTTCAATAAAGTTATTCTTATAGTTCGGTGTTTCCATGATTAAAAGCTGTGTGGACAATTTATCTTGCCTTATAAGCTCCCTGACTTTCGCAAACCATTCATCCATAGTAGGAAGACTAGTTTTTTCCTGGACACTTTTTAATTGGAGATGCCGGGGGTTGAATCTGGGACCGTCTGCTTACTAAGCAGATGCTCTACCACTGAGCCATCGTCCCTCCCCAAAGTGGACTGAAAGGCTGGGGGGGAGGGCAGCCAACTCGCCTTCTCGATCACGGCTGAGGGAACAGCCAATAGCGAGAAAGGGCACAGCTCAAATTATTACCCAAAAGTAATTATTTTTAGAAAAGAATGATTGAAGAATGTGCAGAATTGTTCAAATAACGTTTTGTGAGAATATACAAAATTCTAATCATACGCAAAAAATTTTTACAAGTAGGCAGGTGTGCAAATCCGGTTAAAGTCTCCAACTCCCGACTTAACGGACTGCAAAAGATGTCATACGTTGGCTCTCCAAAAAAATTTCAAATGGAGACCTGCTCCTTCCTTCAGTGCTCATGCGATTATGCAGATGTGCCCCCCCCCCCCAGTCCTTGGTTTGGTGTTCCTTTTGAAGGGAACAGCCAAGGCAGGAACTGGGAGCCTTGAATGCTGTCTGTCCGGGGCGGAGGGAGCCCCAGCTTCCAGGGCAGTGGTTGCATCTAGGGTGGCAGCCTTCCCTTAGGAACCGCTCCATCTGTGGAGGAGCAGCGGTAGCCGAGCCCTCGTGAGTCACCACTTCTGAGAAGCGTGAGGATGAGGCTGGTCTTCACATAAGTGGTGTTTATAGCAGTGGCCCCCGACCTTTTTGGCAGCAGGAACCGGTTTTGTGGAAGACAATTTTTCCACGGACCAGTGGAGGGGGGTGCTGGGGTTTTTGCTGCCCCCACTCCTACACCCATCCCTGCCCCACCCATGGGGGTCTTTAAATTAAGAGTAGGTGAAGGTCTCTGCCTCACTCTGCGGCCTGGTCGCTAACAGGCAATGCACCGGTACCAGTCTGCAACCCGGGGACTGGGGACCCCTGTTTTATAGGGAGGAGCAAGGGCATCGTGGTTCAGCATTACCCCACCGACACATTTCTCCAGGCAGCTCCGGCAGTTCATCAGGCACAGCTGGCCTCAGCAAGGATGCACTTCTGCCATCTGTTCCAAGGGGCAAGGTTTCAACAGTCCGGGCTTTTTAATACAGAGGAGAGAGATTTGGGCTGATGTAGCAGCCGAAATTTATGCTCGGAGTGGCCAAAACTTCATGGTTGTCCCAAGCATCCGCACCAAAGCAGGTGGCACACAGCCCCTTTTCCTCCCTCCCCACCTTCAAGCTCAGAAATGTGTGTGTGGGGGGGGGTTGTCCACATCACCTTGCCCTTTTGGTGTAGTGCTTAAGCGCGTGGACTTTTATCTGGGAGAACCCGGTTTGATTCCCCACTCCTCCACTTGCACCTGCTGGAATGAAGAACCAGGTTTGATTCCCCACTCCTCCACTCACAGCTGCTGAAATGGCCTTGGGTCAGCCATAGCTTTGGCAGAGGTTGTCCTTGAAAGGGCAGCTGCTGTCAGAGCTCTCTCAGCCCCACCTACCTCACAGGGTGTCTGTTGTGGTGGAGGGGGGGAAGGTAAAGGTGATTGTGATTGCTCTGAGATTCAGAGTATAGCAGGGGTGGCCAAGGGTAGCTCTCCAGATGTTTTTTGCCTACAACTCCCATCAGCCCCAGCCAGCATGGCCAATGGCTGGGGCTGATGGAAGTTGTAGGCACATCTGGAGAGCTACCGTTAGCCACCCCTGGAGTCTAAGGCGGGATATAAATACAGTATCATCTTCTTCTTCTTCAAAGTTAGTCCCAGGCACTGGTGCTGCTACATACAGAGCCAGTGCACTCTCTTCCATGTCTCCAGAGCGGGAAAGGGACATCAGCCTTTGTGCTGCCTGGGATTTCTGTGTGCGCTGGGACAGGGGCAGTTTTTGCTGATTTTTTTCTTTAAACACTCCCCCCCAAAAAACATGCACACAGGAGACCCTGTGATTCTCCCATCCTGCTGGGAGCATCATTTTGGGGCTGCCAGGGGAGAAGGGAGTCAGAAAATTCCCCACCCTCGTGCCACGGCAGGCTCCAAGCCCGTGTTCTGCTGGAGAGCCGCTCAGCTTCTTGGATTCTAGTGCTGGCTTATGCTGCCTCCTAGGCCTGCTTCATGACAGAGCTTGATATCTTTTACAAAGTCAATGAATTTTAAAAAGTCATTATTTCAAACATTTCAGCCTTTGCCTTCCAGCCGGCTCTTTGTGTTTCTTCCAAAATAGGCTCACAATGGAGATAATGCAAAAAGCACTGTTAAAAACAAGCACCCCAATAAAAATCACAGAGGGGAAGCAGCCTGTAAGTTACAAGCGCAGCCAAATGGGCCCACCACCAAGTTGGGCCAAGTGGAAGCACCTTTTTAAGCATCTGCAAAGTGGCCCGTGGGACAGAAAGCCCTCTTTGGGAGTTCCTCTGAAGAATCGACAGAGTGGAAAGAGCCACAGAGTGGCCAAGCAGCAGAAGAAGCCCTAAAGTGCCAGTGGATGCCAGCTTTTCTCTCAAACACTGGGAGGGGGGGAGAAGGAAGGGGAAGCAGCCCAGTTCCTCTCTGCACAACACAGAGACAGAGGAAGGAAGCCAAACAGAGCTCAGACTTTGCAGCCTGTGTCAGTCTTCAAGGCTACCTTTTCTCTGCACAACACAGAGCCAGGGGAAGGAAGGAAGCCAAATGGAGCTCAGACTTTGCAGCCCGTGTCAGTCTTCAAGGCTACCTTTTCTCTGCACAATAGAGAGATGGGGGAAGGAAGGAAGCAGAGCAGAGGTCATGCTTTGCTGGGGGCAGGGCTAGCTTTGGTTTTTCTTGTGACCCAGTAGTGAGGCTTCTGTGGCCCAGTACCAGGTCAAGACCCTGCAAATGGGAAACACTGCTCTAGGCTCCTGTGGCTGCTTCTGTTAATGCGTGCAGGCTTCTATCGACTCTTATTGTCATAAGTCTATAGCTGGTGAAATGAAACAGCTATGCTAAGCTGATTTGGAAGGTAGCTCAGAAGACTTGTACTGGGAAAAACCGTGGGTCAAATGGAGAGTACCTTTATATTGTATATGTACTCTATGTGCGTGCGTGTTCACATGTGCAAGCACTCTCTCTGTAACTGTCACTGTCTTTTCAGCCCAAGGGACAACGAAGACTGCTGCAACGGCCACTTCCTCTGCTGCAGCTCCAGCCCCGCCAGCTGCTTCCCAGTTCAACAAGGCGTTTGCATTTCACTCCTCAGGGTTTGTATGGCCTGCGTGCTCTCGCCCCGTCCTGCTCTTGAGCTTACAAAAAACCATTTTCTGCAGTTAATCTTCATTAGCCTTTGACATTGGTCCGCGACCCACTTCTGCGTGGTGTAACAGCACACGGTGACGTCAGTGACTGACTGAGTCCTTCCCTACCCAGATGCTTCAGTGTCTCTTTCAGCTTATCCTTCCTCGACCCACTGAGATTCCCTTCCCAAACTAGCACAAGCAACACTGTGTGAGAATGGCCAGCGTGCATTTTGGACCCAGTACACTGGTTTCTGCATCCTGGGAGTTTGTTGCAAGACCAAAATATGCACTCTTACTCGGCAGGAGTTCTTTTGTCCTGGAACGGTAGCTGTCCTAGTACAAAAGAGTTAACTTGTGCCTCTGCCAGCAGATTAAAACGAACCATTATCCAGCAGCTGCTCAGCAAAATAAGCAGATGAGACAGATAGGTTGTTGGCAGCTGCGGAAGTCAGAGACCAAAAGCCCTCTGTAAAATCACCACTTTTCATTGGAAGGAGGGACAAGGCTTGGAAGTGAGTTCTGGACCCCTGGGGCCACTGCAGAAGAGTCCACGTCTCATGTACTTCTGTACTGTTTTCCATCAAATTGCTTGGGGCAATTAGCAGTCTTTCATGGAATAGAGAAGGTAGAGAAAGAAGTAGTTTTCTCCCTTTCTCACAATACAAGAACTTGTGGGCACTCAATGAAATTGCTGAGCAGTCAGGTTAGAACGGCTAAAAGGAAGTACTTCTTCACCCAAAGGGTGAGTAACACGTGGAATTCACTGCCACAGAAGGTGGTGGTGAGTACAAGCATTCAAGAGGGGATTGGATAAGCGTATGGAGCAGAGGTCCATTAGTGGCTATTAGCCACAGTGTATTGTTGGAACTATCTGTCTGGGGCAAGCGATGCTCTATATTCTTGGTGCTTGGGAGGGGCAACAGTGTGAGGACTTCTGGCCCCACTGATGGACTTCTTAATGGCACCTGGGTTTTTTGCCCACTGTGTAGACTGGATAGGCCATTGGCCTGATCCAACATGGCTTCTCTCATGTTCTTAAGTTCAAGGGAACATATGCTATTTCAGTACACTCTATGCATATAAAATCCAGATTTATGTAATTAATTAAAACAGTTATTAGCCGTCTTTCTTCCTTATGGGTGCTCAGAGCAATTTACAATATATAAATAAAAATGCTTAAAATAGAGTATGTAACAATTCATAAAACAGAAGAAGAGCCTGCTGGGTCAGACCAGGGGTCCATCTAGTCCAGCATCCTGTCTCACACATTAGCCAACCAGTTCCTTTGAATGACCAACCACAGGGAGTAGAGGCCGAGGCCTTCCCCTGATGTTGCCTCCTGGCTCTGGGATTCAGGGGATTCGTGCCTTGTGAATGTGGAGGTTCCCCTCAGTCATCATGGCTAGTCGCCACTGATAGACTTATCCTCCCTGAATCTAGCTAATCCACTTTTAAATCAAAAATTTAAATCACCGTTTAGCACTCATTTAATCAAACACAGTCCTAAATAAAACTTGTCTTCAGCTGTGTCCTAAAGACTGAAAATGCAGGTGCCAGGGATTATTCTTCCAAAATCGTGGGGCTGCCACTGAAAAGACCCTTTCTTGTGCGCCCATCAAACAAGCTGCTTTGATTGGCGGGATAGGGAGCTAGGCCTCTCCCTGTGATCTTAATTCCCAGGCTGCTCTGCCTCATGCAAGCATGACTGGTAAGCAAGACCTGCAGTGGCAGATGTGATTCTGGGTTTTACGCATAACAGAAACTGTACTTAACTCCCACCAGAGTTTCCATGGTTCAAAGCCACCACACACGAGCTCTGAATCACACTCTGCTTTGTGTCCCTTGACCCACACTAGAGAGTATCACAAAGACCGCCACTCTCTTTTCCAGTCACTGTCCAATGCCTTCATCTCTGTAACTCCTTTCCCCAACTGTCTAACTGCCACCCTTTTTTGACATTTAGAAGCAGTTCACTAATCAGAGTGAGTTCTATTAGCTGTCACTCACTTGCAGTTCCACTAGCTAGTACTTATGTGCACTGCCTCTAGTCATGCATATGCCTGCTCTCCGTGACAGCTCCTCTGGACAACGGGGCCACTAAAGTTCTCAGACCGCAGCAGGGTTAACATCTGCTCACTGTATAGGCAGTGGACAGTGCTTCTCTGAGCATGGCAGATGTTGCACCCCTGAATCCCTGCACCAAACAGCCTTCCTGTCATGCATTCCCTGCTCTAAATGAGGAGGGGCTGTGCAGATGAACGGGGGAGGCCATGTGAATTTAGGCTGGGCTCGGCTTTCAGTATAGGGCCCCGTGGCGCAGAGTGGTAAAGCTGCAGTACTGCAGTACTGTGGTCTGAACTCTCTGCTCACGACCTGAGTTCGATTCCAGCAGAAGCTGGATTCAGGTAGCTGGCCCGAGGCCGACTCAGCCTTCCTTCAGAGGTTGGTCAAATGAGTCCCCAGCTTGCTAGGGGAGAAGCGTAAAAGACTGGGGAAGGCAATGGCAAACCACCGCATTAAAAAGTCTACCGTGAAAACGTGAAAGCAACGTCACCCCAGAGTCGGCAACGACTGGTGCTTGCACAGGGGAGTTTTCCTTTCCTTTCCAGCTTTCAGTGGCTGAGATCACCACTAGAAGAGAGAGAGAGAAGCCCACACCAGAGTGAGTGGAGAGGATTGATGAGTCAGTAGCAAAGGGGAAGAACAGAAAAGAGCAAGAGCACCTTAAAGGCTAGCAAAACCTGTATGAGCTTTCCTGAGCTACTGCTCACTTCTTTAGACACAGCACAGAGTCCCACTCGCCCTCCATCCTCGTCACTGGGGAGAATTGATCCCTGTCGATCAAGTTTTTGCACATCCGACAAGCTCTGCATCTCTCCCCCCACACACACACACGCACATTCCCAGGGACATTCCGCTGGCACAATAACCGCACATTTTTCAATGCCGTGCTCAATAACCTGTCAGTCCCATCGAAGTTAAAAACATGGGGGAAACTACCCAGGCTTTGCTTGTTAGGAACTGAAACGCCTGACGTTGCCTTGGTGTTCTGCAGTCTTAGGGTGGCCGCTCTCCCTAGCCGCTGATACATAACGCTTTAATACAAAGCCAGTTTGGTGTAGTGGTTAAGTGCACAGACTCTTATCTGGGAGAACCGGGTTTGATTCCCCTCTTACACTTGCAGCTGCTGGAATGGCCTTGGGTCAGCCATAGCTCTGGCAGAGGTTGTCCTTGAAAGGGGAGACTCTTATCTGGGAGAACCGGGTTTGATTCCCCACTCCTCCACTTGTACCTGCTGGAATGGCCTTGGGTCAGCCATAGCTCTGGCAGAGGTTGTCCTTGAAAGGGCAGCTGCTGTGAGAGCTCTCTCAGCCCCACCCACCTCACAGGGTGTCTGTTGTGGGGGAGGAAGGTAAAGGAGATTGTGAGCTGATCTGAGACTCTGATTTAGAGAGAAGGGCGGGGTATAAATCTTCAGTCTTCTTCTTAGGTGCAAGGACTCTTATCTGGGGGAACCGAGTTTGATTCCCCACTCCTCCACTTGCACCTGCTGGAATGGCCTTGAATCAGCCATAGCTTTCACAGGAGTTGTCCTTGAAAGGGCAGCTACTGTAAGAGCTCTCTCAGCTCCACCTACCTCACAGGGTGTCTGTTGTTGGTGGGGGGAGAAGGTAAAGGCGATTGTGACCGCTCTAAGATTAAGAGTATAGGGCGGGGATATAAATCCAATATCTTCTTTCATGCGACTCTCACTTTGATACCCGCGCCTGGTGAAACGTGCCCAGAAGAGAGCTGCGAACATGGGCATCCAGACCAGTCTTGGAGCGCCAAAGCTTGGAAAAGCCTGCTGGAGCCCGATGGGCAGATTGTGGCTCAAAGGGAGGGGGAGGGATGCCCATAAGCTACTCACAGAGGTGACTAAATCATCTCCGTGCCATCTGGAAGCCTCCGTTATGTAAGCAATCACACACACAAGAGCATGTGTCATAACGGCGGGGGGCGGGAGAGCGGGCACGTCCAGCACATTCTAATCGGGCCTGCTAAGACTGTCGTTTTTTAGAAGAAGCCAGGCTATGAATCTTGGCATCCTAAGTTGTCCACCAGGACCAGGGGATTCACCGGTTCTTGCAACTTACGCATCTAGAGGGTTTCATGAGTCACTGCTCCCTTCTTCAGAGTGGTATTTGAAAAAGTGAGTGGTGACTCAGGAAAGCTCCCACCCGGCCACAAATTTTGTTAGTCTTTGCGATGCTACTGGGCTCGTGCTCTTTCAGTTGTGATAAGTTACTCTTCAGGCTGGGAGATCAACAGACTGTCTCATAATTAAGAAAACAGCATGAGGGAGCAGTTGTTTCGCCAGCACAATAATAGTTCATTGTGTACACGCATATATATGAGCAGGGCTTTTGTTTTTTGGTAGCAGGAACTCCTTTGCATCTTAGGCCACACACCCCTGATGTAGCCAATCCTCCAAGAGCTACAAGACACTTAGTACAGGGCCTACTGTAAGCTTCAGGAGGATTGACTTACATCAGGGGTGTACAGGGCCTACTGTAAGCTTCAGGAGGATTAGCTACATCAGGGGATTTGTGGCCTAATATGCAAAGGAGTTCCTGCTACCAAAAAAAAGCCCTGTATATGAGACATACACAAACTGACCTGAGATTTAGCCTGGTCCTCAGGGTGTTCCCACCTGGCTTCCAGCATAACCCTGATCACATACAAATAATTATGCATTTCAGTCTCTCTAAAGCAGAAGTCCCCAACCCCCAGTCCATGGAGCAGTACCGGTCCGTAGCCTGTTAGCAACAGGGCCGTGAGTTATATAATTATTTCATTATATATTACAATGTAGTAATAATAATAGTAAGAAGAAGACATTGGATTTATATCCTGCCCTCCGAATTTCAGAGTCTCAGAGCCGCTCACAATCTCCTTTGCCTTCCTCCCACACAACAGACAGCCTGTTTGGTGTAGTGGTTAAGCGCGCGGACTCTTATCTGGGAGAACCGGCTTTGATTCCCCACTCTTCCACTTGCACCTGCCGGAATCACAGAGCTTGTCCTTGAAAGGGCAGCTGCTGTGAGAGCCCTCTCAGCCCCACCCACCTCACAGGGTGTCTGTTGTGGGGGAGGAAGGTAAAGGAGATTGTGAGCCGCTCTGAGACTCTTTGGAGTGGAGGGCGGAATATAAATCAAATATCTTCTTGAGAGAGCTCTCACAGAAGCTGTCCTTTTCAAGGACAACTCTGCGAGAGCTCTGGCTGACCCAAGGCCATTCCAGCAGGTGCAAGTGGAAGAGTGGGGTATCAAACCCGGTTCTCCCAGATAAGGGTCCACGCACTTAACCACTGCCCCAAACTAATAGAACTAAAGTGCACAATTGTATCATCCCAAAACCACCCTTCCCCCCCCAGTCTGTGGAAAAATTGTCTTCCAGAAACCTGGCGCCGAAAAGAGTCGGATGCTACTTTGCGGGGAGCCCCTTTGGCCTGTGCTGGAGCAGGCGGGACGCATGAAAAGAGAAAACCTCTGTCAGGACCAGTATTTCTGTTCACCATGGAGTTAAAGATTCTTTTTAATATAATAACAATATATTTTATTTATATCCCACCCTCCCCGCCAAAGCAGGCTCAGGGCGGCTCACAACATATGAAAATTACAATTTACAATATACAATATAAAAATATTATCTCAATACGATATATATAATTTGCTAATTGAAACCATTTTAATTAAAACCATCAAATTTCAATTAAAACTAACATTTGCAGTGCTATATTCTAGATGTTCTCCTCAGTAGTTTACGATGGCCGGATATAGTCGACTAAATCCACCTTAAGTGAAGGCCATTTGGAAAAGGGTAGTCTTGCAGGCCCTACGGAATTGATCAAGACTCCGCAGGGCCCGCACTTCATCCGGTAGTTGGTTCCACCCGTCTGGAGTTGCATTCAAAAAGGCCCTTCCACGCGTACTCTTCAGTTTGGCCTCCTTCGGCCCAGGGATTGTCAGCCAATTTTGTGCACCTGATCTCAGTACTCTCTGGGGCACATATGGGGAGAGATGGTTCCTAAGGTAGGCAGGTTTTGTTGTGCTGTGGCAGAAAGGCCAGAGAGGGTCAAAGGGCAAAGCCGGTGCTTACGCCCATGCTCATTTCAAAACACAGGCCCTGCTTTAAAGTTGCCAAGCAGGAGATGGATGGATAGATCGATCTTTCCGCTGGGATTTTGGGGTCTGTGTGGGGAAACGTCAGGCTGTCTCAAATCATTTATGAACATATGAAGCTGCCTTATACTGAATCGGACCCTCGGTCCATCAAAGTCAGTATTGTCTTCTCAGACTGGCAGCGGCTCTCCAGGGTCTCAAGCTGAGGTTTTTCACATCTATTTGCCTGGACCCTTTTTTGGAGGTGCCGGGGATTGAACCTGGGACCTTCTGCTTCCAAAGCAGATGCTCTACCACTGAGCCACGGTCCCTCCCCTCCGTCTCAGATATGTTTTTCTCCCCTAGGCCTGGGTTCAACTTTGCCGCCGTTTCCTCCAGCCCTGCAGCGCCTGGCTTGGCTTCTTCACAAGGTAAGAAGACCTGTGGGTAAGCGGCTGAAAAGGGGACCTGGCGCTCCTCCCTCATCCAGCCTGTTGTTCTGTTCGGGGCAGAAGTTCTCTCAATTCATCTCTGGACCTACTGCTGTGCTGATCTATAAATCAGGGGTGGCCAACGGTAGCTCTCCAGATGTTTTTTGCCTACAACTCCCATCAGCCCCAGCCAGCATGGCTGGGGCTGATGGGAGTTGTAGGCAAAAAACATCTGGAGAGCTACCGTTGGCCACCCCTGATCTATAGAATGCGCCTAACGGAAACTGCCGCTGTGACATATATGCTGTGTTTTATCGTATTTCACGGTTTTAGTTTGTAGTTTTTAATTGTTTTAACTTTTTGTCGTTATCCGCCCCGAGCCCGTTCGCGGGAAAGGGCGGAATAGAAATCAACAAAAATAAAGAAATGGGTAGCCCATCTAACTCGACAGTTTCTCTAAGGTCTCAGGCAGGGGGGAAGGTTTTTTTCCAATGGCAGCTCCCAAAGCGCTAAGCCTAAGGCCTTCCACATGCCAAGGAGGCGCTCGCCACTGAGCCGCAGTGAGCTACCAAGAATTTGGCACCATGAGTGAGCGGATCATTCAGGAGCGATAGGACTCAGGGGAGTCGTGTACGGCAGAGGTTGATGGGGAGGAAGCAAGGCCTGAGCAGGGAATCACGTAGCCTCTTCCACGAGTGGTGTTTTGTGCTCCCTTTCTCTGGCACTTCCTAACATGCACGGCCGTAGTCAGGATTTTAAATTTGGTGGGGCCACAGGCAGGATTTTTTTCATTTAGGGGGCGGGCCAGGCTCTCAGTGTCGACTCTCAAAATACCCTGTGAACACCCCTAAGAGCCAGTTCGGTGTAGTGGTTAAGTGCGCAGACTCTTATCTGGGAGAACCGGGTTTGATTCCCCACTCCTCTGCTCGCACCTGCTGGAATGGCCTTGGGTCAGCCACGGCTCTGGCAGAGGTTGTCCTTGAAAGGGCAGCTGCTGTGAGAATCCTCTCAGCCCCACCCACCTCACAGGGTGTCTGTTGTGGGGGAGGAAGATAAAGGAGATTGCGAGCCGCTCTGAGACTATGAATAGAAGGCAGAATATAAATCCAACGTTGTTGTCTTCTAAAAAGACAAACGCTGCATTATCCCTTTTATAATCACAAAATGATGCACAAGCTTTCATCATCCCCTGAATTTTTTATCAGGCTGGATGGCAAAGGGGCGGGGGGAGAGAAAAGGGTTAAGGCCTCTTGAACAGAGCGGCTGCAAGCAATGGGGGACTGACTGGTGGGGCCAGAAAGGTTACACAGGGGGTTGATTGGTGGGGCCTGGACCCCTGAGGCCTGCTAACGTGACACCTGTGGTTGCCATGATGCCAGCTAGCACCTTTTCTGGCCTCCACCAACTGCTTTCAGGAAGTGGGCAGGGCTAGGTGGGGCTTTTGCCCAGCGGGGCTCCTGATTGGCTGCCTATTGTTAAACAGAACCTCTGGCTGAAATCTTGGAAGAGGTACTATTAAAAAGGTACAGGTAGTCCCCTGTGCAAGCACCAGTCATTTTCGACTCTGGCGTACTATTAGACTTAGGTATAACCTTAGTAGATCGATCCCAGCAGGCAGCCGTGTTGGTCTGAAGCAACAGAACAAGGCAGTAGACAAATTGCACCTTTAAGACCAACTAAGTTTCATTCAGAATGTAAGCTTTCGCATCTTAAGAGCATACGAAAGCTTACATTTTGAATGAAACTTAGTTGCTCTTAAAGGTGCACTTGTCTACTGCTTTGTTGTAAAACCTTTGATCCCTGATATTTTGTGGTTGGCTCTGGGGGTTCTGTGTGAGAGCAGCTTTTGCCCCTCACACCTCCAGTTCTGATCCTGTACGCTTAGCGTTGCCTGCTAATGTTAGCTATTTGCCTCTTTTTTTTTTGCGCCTCAATAGCCGTGGCCACCTCTGTGAAAGAATCAAGCCATCCCGACGCATTTTCCCTGGGCGGGAATGCTAAATTCGGAACTGTGCCTGAAACCCCATTTACTTTGGGGTCCACAAAACCATCTAACCTTTTGGGAGCCGCCTTGACCAGCAGCGGCTCCGGAGATCCCAGCCCGGCTAACGGCCAAGCGGTCCCAGCTGCAGCTTCCGCTCCCTCCGCAGCCTCTACCAAAGTGGAGAGCCTTCCACTGAAACCCGGAGAGCCCGTATTCCAAGCTGCTGCAGCCGGAGAGACTCTCGGGAGCTTCTCTGGCCTGAGAGTGGGCCAGGCCGACGAGAACATCAAGGCCGCCCCCGCCAGGCCTCCCGGCGGCACTGCAGCAAGCGGACAGCCGCCTAAGGCAACCACCGCACCTTCCGGGTTTGCTCTGGGAAGCTCTCTGCAAGCTGGCAAACCGCCAGAGGCTGCCGTGACTACGGTCACCCCCGCCAGTTTGTCCTCTTCAGCGCTCAGCTCAGGCACCGTCTTCGGCAACGTCCAATTGGTCGGCACGACGGGGGCTCCCGGCGTCTTCAGCGTGGGGGCGGCGTCAGGCGGCAGCAAGCCAGCTTTCACATTCGGCATCCAACAAGCCGGTGCCCCGGCGGCATCGTCCACATCCTCAGCGCTCCCTCCAGCGTCGTCAGCCCTCTCGTTTGGAAGCCTCTTGAGTTCAGCAGCGACCGCTGTCGCTTCTGCACCGCCTGGGAATGGAGAGGCAGACGCCAAAACCATCCCAGCCCCTGAAAAGCCATCTCCAAACAATGCAGGCCTGCTTGTGCCGGCACAGACACAGGGACAGACCCCAGAGGTTCCTCAGGAGCCACCGTCTCAAGAGCCGCCTTCTCCGGGAGAGGAAGACACCATCAGCCTCAGCTCCGCTCCAGCCGCACCTGCCAAAGACACAGTTCCTGTCCCCACCTCCGGTGACGTGAAGGCAGAGGTGCCTCCGCCAGTCTCCGCTTTGGACCAGCAGGTTTTGGCGACCTCAGCTCCAGCAAGCATAGCCTCGCCTCCAGCAGAGGCAACCAGCCCGCCACCCTCTTCCTCGAACCTGAGCGTCTCTCTCCAGGCCCCAACCACCAGCTCCCTGGCATTCACAGTCACCTCGAGCTCGTCCGTGTTCGTACAGCCCCCGGTTTCCAGTTCTTCCGGCTCAGCGTTCAGCCAGCCCGCAACAGATGCCGGGGCTGCCCCCACCACCGCCCCTGCGTTCGGCCAGCTCTCTGCGGCGACTACGGCATCTTCTCCATTCGGCCAACCTGTCCCACTGCCAACATCCGCCGCCACCACCCAGGGAGCAGGCACCGGGTTTAACACGTCTGCTTTTGCTGCAGCCAGCCCCGGAGGCTTCAACCAGCCCGTCTTCGGACAAGCGCCGGCCTTCGGGCAGCCGGCAAACACATCGAGCGGCTTCACTTTCGGCCAGGCGGCCTTCGGGGCGACTCCCGCTTTCGGCCAGGCCGCTTCATCCGCCGCCTCGGCTTCCCCCAGCGGGCACGTTTTTGGCGTGCCGTCCAGCGCCAACACCACCAGCTCCTTCTCTTTCGGGCAGCCCTCCGCCACTGCGGGCGGGGGGCTCTTCGGCCAAAGCAGCACACCAGCTTTTGGGCAAGCTTCCAGCTTCAGCCAGGGAGGGTCTGTGTTCGGAAGCGCGGCCGTGACCACGCCGACATCTTCCGCTGGATTCAGCTTCTGTCAACCTTCAGGTGAGAAACAGGAGGGCACCGTTAAAGGGACAGGTAAATATAAAGCAAAGGGATGCATGGCTTTAATGATGAAAGGATTAAGGGTTTGGAACACTTTAATGATTAAAATGATTAACAATTAAAACACATTTAATGATTAAAGGTTTGGAACACTTTCCCTATGAAGAAAGGTTAAAACTCTTGGGGCTCTTTAGCCTGGAGAAACGTCCACTGCGGGGTGACATGATAGAGGTTTACAAGATTATGCATGGGCTGGAGAAAGAGGAGAAAGAAGTACTTTTCTGCCTTTCCCACAATACAAGAATTCGTGGGCATTCAATGAAATTGCTGAGCAGTCGGGTTAGAACGGACTCATATTCTTGCTCAGGTGTAGAGGCTTACATGATAGAGGCTTACAAGATTATGCACGGGATAGAGAAGGTAGAGAAAGAAGTACTTTTCTCCCTTTCTCACAATACAAGAACTCGTGGGCACTCAATGAAATCGCTGAGCAGTCGGGTTAGAACGGATAAAAGGAAGTACTTCTTCACCCAAAGGGTGATTAACACATGGAATTCACTGCCACAGGAGGTGGTGGCAGCTACAAGCATAGACAGCTTCAAGAAGGGATTGGATAAAAATATGAAGCAGAGGTCCATCAGTGGCTATTAGCCGCAGCATATTATTGGAACTCTCTGTCTGGGGTACTGATGCTCTGTATTCTTGGTATTGGGGGAGGGGGAGGCAAAGTGGAAGGGCTTCTAGCCCCACTTGTGAACCTCCTGATGGCACTTGGGGGGGGGGGTTGCCACTGTGTGACACAGTGTGTTAGACTGGATGGGCCATTGGCCTGATCCAACATGGCTTCTCTTATGTTCTTATGGCACATTAAAATGAGATGAATAGGCCTATCAAAGTTGCAACCCCAAGGAGTTTTCTTACAGAGAAAACTCAAATGGGGGTGGAAAGTAGCATCCATTTACAGCCAATTTATGGTGACTCCCTGTAGCACTTTCAAGGCAAGAGACGTTCAGAGGTGGTTTGCCATTGCCTGCCTTTGCATAGTGACCCTGAACTTCCTTGGTGGTCTCCCATCCAAATACTAACCAGGATTGACCCAGCCTAGCTTCTGAGGTCTTATGAAATAGGTCAGGGCCATATAAAATAATTATCCTTATATTGGTATAAGCCTGGGGTGGCCAAACTTGCATCATATAAGAGCCGCGTAGACTAAATGTCAGATGTTTGAGACTCACAAGACATGAACATCAGATGTTTGAGAGAGGAAGGAAGGAAAATAGATGGGGAAGGAGAGATGGGAAGAAAGCAACTTTAAACACATTCTCCAAGCTGCTGGTTAGCTTGGCTTGGAGAAGCGGTTTAAAGAGAGAAATGTGTTCTCCAAGGAAGGCACACAAATAGATGGGACGAGGGGGGATGGGAGAGAGGTGGAAAGAAAGCAACTTCAACCTTAAATGCACTCACCAAGCCACTGGCCGGCTTGGCTTAAAGAAGTGATTTCAAGAGACAAAATGCCTTCTCCAAACGGAGAGCCACACAATATGTGTGAAAGAGCCACATGCAATTCCCAAGTCACCGTTTGGGCACCGCTGGTAGAAGCTTTCCTGCCCTGCTAAACCCAGGCTACTGCAGCAGATATGTCTGATATCCAGTCCACACAAACTCACACCACGTAGCCCTCGCAGGGCTCTTGCGCTTGCTGCAGCTGACCAAACCTGGTTGCCTTCTGGCACTGGACACAAGATCAAGCAAGGGCTTTTAAAAATACCTTGGACAGCAAAATGGTATGCGTTTCAACAAAGTGGAACCGCGAATGGCTTCTTTTCGGCAAGGGTGGACATTTGGAAGTCCGGAATGTCTTGGTTTTTTTCCTTAACTCTTTCAAAGATAAAAATAGCCCATCCAGTCTGAAGCCCCTCCCTCCAGCTGCATGACGGGCAAGGTCGGCAGCTCTGCCAGGAATTTGCATGGCACAGACCCCCTGGCCGTGGACGGGAAAGGGGGGGCTTCCTGGTGGCTCCTTTCGCCCAACAAATTGGGTTAATCGCCCCAGATTACAAGTGGGCAGCCGTGTTGGTCTGACGCAGTAGAGCAAAGTTGGAGTCCAGTAGCACCTTTAAGACCAACAAAGTTTTATTCAGAACATAAGCTTTCGTGTGCTAGAAGCACACTTCCTCAGACGATGGGATGGAATGGCAAACACACTTCAATACAGAGAGAGCGGGCAGTGAATTAGTATACAAAATCATGGAAATGTTTGTTCTCAGATTAAAAGAAGCACAGTTTGGGGTTTGGCGATGGTTAGTTTATGTTAACTGGGCTGTGCACTCTCTATATTGAGGTGTGTTTGCCATTCCATCCTATCGTCTGAGGAAGTGTGCTTCTAGCACACGAAAGCTTACATTCTGAATAAAACTTTGTTGGTCTTAAAGGTGCTACTGGGCTCCTACTTTGTTCTACCCCTGGTTACGTTTAGAGATCAGCCCCTTCTTATTTACACAACAAAAGAACATTTTTAGCAGGTGCTGGTGGGTGAAGGGAGGCAGACTGCCCGAGGGGAGGGGCCAAAATGTCGATTGCAGTGTTGGCATTTCAAGCGATACGGGGAATCAGACCAGGAAATTCTCTTTTTATAATCAAAGCATTCCATTATTTATCAAAGGAAGAGACGATTAACGAAGCTTGGAGCCTCCCTGCCAAGGGGGGGTCAGTGGCTCAGTGGTAGAGCATCTGCTTGGGAAGCAGAAGGTCCCAGGTTCAATCCCTGGCATCTCCAAAAAAGGGTCCAGGCAAATAGGCGTGAAAAACCTCAGCTTGAGACCCTGGAGAGCCACTGTCAGTCTGAGAAAACAATACTGACTTTGCTGGACCAAAGGTCTGATTCAGTATAAGGCAGCTTCATATATGTTCAGGGGGGTGGGTGGGTGGGAAATCTCATTTCTCGTGGCTCACTCCAAGAAGCTGGTCTCAGGCCCACTTAATTTATTATTTATTACGTTCAATTTCTATGCCACCCTCTCCGCAAGCGGACTCAGGGCGGCTAACAATCAATAGCATAATACAGTTTTAAAAACCAGTAACATACAATTTAAAACATTTTGTGGTGCTATCCAATTTTTGGTATGGCGGAATCTTTCTTCTTGCTGTTAGTGATCATATGATGTTTGTAACTTCTCAGCGATGTGAGGTGGCAGTTCTTCCCAGTTAGGTGTTGAAGGCCTGCCGAAACAATTTGGTTTTGCAGGCCCTGCGGAATTGAGAAAGGTCCCACAGGGCCCTTATAGCCTCCGGGAGGGCATTCCACATTTCTGCCACCGAGAAGGGCCTAGCCCGTGTGGAGCAGAGCCTGGCTTCCTTTGTCCGGGGATGGACAATAGGTTTTGTGTCCCTGAACACAGTGCTCTCTGGGGAACATATGGAGAAAGGCGGTCCCATAGATAGGCAGCCATAAAGGGCTTTAAAGGTCAAAACCAACACCTTGAAATGGACTCGGAACACAATAGGCAGCCAGTGCAGTTCTTTCAATAGGGGAGCCAGTTTGGTGTCGTGGTTAAGTGCGTGGACTCTTATCTGGGAGAACCGGGTTTGATTCCCCACTCCTCCACTTGCACCTGCTGGAATGGCCTTGGGTCAGCCATAGCTCTGGCAGAGGTTGTCCTTGAAAGGGCAGCTGCTGTGAGAGCCCTCTCCAGCCCCACCCACCTCACAGGGTGTCTGTTGTGGTGGAGGAAGGGAAAGGAGATTGTGAGCCGCTCTGAGACTCTTCAGAGCGGAGGGCAGGATATATAAATCCAATATCATCATCTTCTTTCAGCACTGGCCAAATGTGCTCCCATCTAGGGGCCCTCATTAACAGCCACGCTGCAGTGTTCTGCCCTAGCTGTAGTCTCCGAGTCAGGTTCAAGGGTAGCCCCATGTAGAGAGCATTACAGTGATCTATTCTCGAGGTGACCGTGGCATGGGTCACCAGAATCCATTCTTAACAGAAACCCAGACTATTTATTTCATTAGCAGTAACTCTTTCCATATTGCAAGGTGTCTATTCCCCACATGAGGTGAAGGAATAATAAAGAGCCATTTTGGCGTTAGGTTAGGCTTGATTGCCCACGTGGAGGAAGGGGAAGGAAAGGACTGAAAGCAGGCATTGCCTAAAAAATGGTTTATTTATTAGTTAGATTTCTATCCCGCCCTTTCCTGCACGCAGGCCGGCTCACAACAGTTGAAAACGGAGATAATGCAATAAGCCTTTAACGGTTCTAAAAATTTGTTACGCTTTCGATACATCAAGATGGCTCATAAACCTAGGAGGGTATTTCTATAAGTCTATAAAAGCGTCCTGTTCAAATTTCAAAACAGGTCCTGTATTGTAGACATAAGGGAGAGTCCTGGCCAAACATGTCTTGTATAATGATACAAAAAGATGAAAGGTGAGCTCTTCTCCTGACCCAGGCCAGGGTGGTCCCTTCAGGTAACACTCTGGGCATTGTTAAGGGCAGGGTTTGGTTTGGTTTTTACAGCAGCAGCAAGAACTCCTTTGCATTTTAAGCCACACCCCTCTCATGTAGCCAATCTTCCAAGAGCTTACAGGGCTGTTACTACAGGGAGGATTGGCTCCATCAGGGGTGTGTGGCCTGATATGCAAAGGAGTTCCTGCTACAAGAAAAAGCCCTGCTTAAGGGAGGTAGCTCTTATCCACAAAGCACAGTCCACTAAGAGGTTCGCTTGATCAAGCTCCGCTGCAAGAAACCGGGAGATCTTCCACCGTGGATCGTGCTTCATGTGCCTGGAGTGTACCCATTTCCCAGTTCTGAAGCAACCCCAAAAGGAATGCCCTCCTCCCCCACCCCCACCCCAAATGCACACACACAATTCAAAACGGAGGTGAGACTTCCTCGGTTGGCCCAGGTTGCTGGACTGGCGGCTTCTCATCTCTCCTCTTTCCTGCCTTTGAAGTTAGGGATAGCATCCTCCAGGTGGTTCTGATACAGGGACTTTTTGCTCTTCTGTGCTAAAGTGTCTCACATTCTCACTACCTTTTCCCCCTCCCTTCCTCCAGCATTTGGTTCCAGTGGTACAGGTTCTGTGTTCGGGCAGGCCAACACCAGCAGCAACCTCTTTGGCCAGGTAATCCCACTCTTTCCGGAATGACTGTGTTGCACGCGCGTGATTCTAGTGGGAGGGAAAGAACTCCTCTTGCATTCATGATTTGCTTTGCAGTAGATTTAGGGCATGCCCAAGTCACACAGCGCAGCTACTAAGTCCATCCACCGGCTGTGTTGTAGGCAAAAGAAGTCTCTTTTGTGCATCCTGAATCCATCGTGACATAGATCTAACAATGACCACCAGCTTAAGTGTTTTTTAAAGGGGAGTGCACCAATTTGCGGTGGTCAAAGGTAAAGCACCAGTCGTTTCCGACTCTGGGGTGACGTCACATCACATTTTCATGGCAGACTTTTTACGGGGTGGTTTGCCTTTGCCTTCCCCAGTCATCTACACTTTCCCCCCAGCAAGCTGGGTGCTCATTTTACTGACCTCAGAAGGATGGGAAGCTGAGTCAACCTTGAACCAGCTACCTGAAAACCCAGCTTCCGCCGGGATCGAACTCGGGTCGTGAGCAGAGAGCTCAGACTGCAATACTGCAGCTTTACCACTCTGCGCCACGGGGCTCTTTGTGGTGGTCTCGCTGGAGCCATTTTGTCATGATAGCTCAGTGGAGTTTCCACATTTGGGGGCATATGTATGGTTGCGGTGGGTGGGGGGGGGGAGGCGGTTCCTGCTTAACTGGTGGGTCTAAAGCGTTGGAAAGAGGATGCTGATTCCGCAGGCCTGCTTATAGTTTGCAGCGCTGTCATATTTGAGAGCAAAGTTAAGGGCCGCGAAAACTTTTCTGTTCGTGTTTATTGTCAGCAAGATGGGAACCATACACCTAGTCCTTTCTCCCTTACCAGTCTCTAGACCACTTGAGTGACCGTAAAGAAATGCATCAGCTCATGTCTGGATTCCTCCGGTTTGAACAAAACCGCCTGCCGCACCTCTTCTTGCATTTCTCGTTGGCCATTCCATAAACCTGTGCGTTCTACAACGGCCATTGTTAAAGCGTGCAGAAGATGAGCCCAACGGGGAAAGGCCTGAGAAGTTAGGATAAACTTTGCAGTGCGTCCGTTTCATAAGATGCAGGCCGTATTGACCGAAAATGGACCAGGCTGCAGATACCGGGTCAGCCGCATTCAGTCCTGGCTGCGAGTTCCCCAAGCCCACATTTTGCTTTTTTTTGTTCATAGACCACCGGTGGACGGCTGCCCTGAGCGAACACCAGCTCTGCTGTCCCCCTTCTGCAAACATGACTCGGCAGAATCCAGGGCCGACCCTGCCACTACGCAAACTAGGTGACCACCTAGGGTGCTGGCCTTCTGGGTGCGCCAAATTGGGTGCCCCCCATGTGATACAGTGATATTACCAGTGCAGTGGAGGCGTTAGAAGCTAACCTTGCCTGGGGTGCCAGACAGTCCTATTTTGAATGTGACTCTGAGCCTCCCAACGCATGCGCAGCACAACGTATTTCTGCCCAAGAAAGAGCATTGTGTAGCAAGCAGTTGCTTGAAAAAATTTTTCCTTGCATTTTTCATCACTGTGGGGAGCTGCGGAAGCTGTTCAGTGGCACCGTGCCCCCCACCCGGGTGCTGACCCCTTAGTCTGCTGGTCCCTGCAGGAATCCACCTGGCTCTTGAGCCTCCAAGAGCCCTCTGTGACTCTGGCGAAAAGAAGCATCCCCAGCTGCTTTCCTTCTTCTTTTCTCCTACAGCAGCCTTCTCCCGGCGGGGGCCTCTTCGGTTCCGGCAGCGGGGGGAGAGGCGCCTTCTTCAGCGGCCTGGGAGGAAAGCCGAGCCAGGATGCGGCAAACAAAAATCCATTCAGTTCTACCGGCACAGGATTTGGGCCTTCGACCACCCAGAGTAAGTCAGTCATGGGGGGAAGGGGGAGGATGTTGCTTTGAAGGGAACCTGGTTCGCAAGAGTCCAGGGCACACGTGCGCATTTCACACCCTCGAGAACAACAGCTCCAAACGGTGATCAGTGCGTGTGGATGATTCCATTCATTGGTCAGCTTTTCATGGTGCGTCATTCTTTGTCCCCTCGAGTTTGTTCACACGTTCAGCTGCAAGAGTTCAGCTGATCACCAGGTAGCAGCTGAGCGTGTGAACTCGGCCCCGAGATCCGTGCCAACTTGAAACAAAAACTGTTTTTTTGGCAGCAAGCTGGAAGTCAAGCTTGGACGGGCCTGCAGGTTCAAATCCTAGACGGTTTTGAACTGTTTGCCTCAGAGCCGAGGGATGGAGAACTTCCTGCATGCTCAGGGGTACGTCTGGTGTTCACTTCACACATTTCAAGGCTGAGCCCTGGGGTTCAAAGCACATGTTTGATGCTAAATATTTCCCTCCCGTTTTACACCAGAGCTGGGTGTAGAAGACATTGGATTTGTATCCCACCCTCCGAGCTGAATCTCAGAGTCTCAGAACGGTTCACAATCTCCTTTACCTTCCTCCCCCACAACAGACACCCTGTGAGGTAGGTGGAGCTGAGAGAGCTCTCCCAGAACCTGCCCTTTCAAGGACAACCTCTGCCAGAGCTATGGCTGGCCCAAGGCCATGCTAGCAGGTACAAGTGGAGGAGTGGGGAATCCAACCCGGTTCTCCCAGATAAAAGTCCGCACACTTAACCACACCACCAAACCGACGTATAGGTGTATAGATGAGTATAGAAACACATTTTGTGGTGGTGGTTGTTATACATTATTAAGCGAAGATCAACTCCCGAAGCATCTTCAAACAAAGTCCGTCAGAAGTTCCCTGAATGATGGGGGGGGGGAACACACAGGAAGGTGTACAGAAGGGTTTTCCGGGCCTGGCAGTTGATGGCTTTGACCAGGTTCCAGGGTTTTCCAGGGGGAAGGAGCTGCAAGTGGATTGCCTGGTGGTGAAGACGCCAGCCCTCAAAAGGCATCCCTTCCACTAATCTACAGTCTTTTCTGGGCCCTGGCAGGTCTGAGGAAAAGATGTAGATTTTTACTGCACAATATTGCATTATTATATATGTGTAACATCAGTACTGCAATTTAAAATCTGGATGGCACAGGATGCATTTTACATGACATGCCTGAATTGTCCTTTTGAATCTGGTTGGCCTCTCTTGGCGGGATGCTCTCCAGTTATTAGAGAGAGGACTTGAAAACGGAATATCCTTAATTTGTTCCTCAGCTGTTGCGATTGTCTTAGCCAGCTGTCCTTAGTGACTTGGGTTTTTGGCATTCTCGACTGGAGAGCAGATTTGTCAGCAGGGACCATCCCCAAATTGCTGTTTAGCTGTGTCTCCTGCTAACAGCAGCTGGAAACCTGCTTTTCATGACACTTGCCAGTTTTGGCATGACGTCTTGCAGTCTGGTTCAAGGCTCTGCACCCAGCACTGTGGAGCCACTGCCCTCTATAACTCCCAGCTCAGGGGACTGGATGAGAGAATCAAATGAGAGAGCCAGTTTGGGGTAGTGGTTAAGTGTGCGGACTCTTATCTGGGAGAACCGGGTTTGATTCTCCACTCCTCCACTTGCAGCTGCTGGAATGGCCTTGGGTCAGCCATAGCTCTGGCAGAGGTGTCCTTGAAAGGGCAGCTGCTGTGAGAGCCCTCTCCAGCCCCACCCACCTCACAGGGTGTCTGTTGTGGGGGAGGAAGGGAAAGGAGATTGTGAGCCGCTCTGAGACTCTTTGGAGTGGAGTGCGGGATATAAATCCAATATCATCATCATCTTCAAATAGCCCATAAAGTACAGAGCGGGTGATTCTCAAGCTGTGGGATAAACAGGACAGGGGGGAAAGGTTTGCATTTGACTAGCAGAACAAAGTTTGAGTCCAGACGCTAGTGGCACCTTTAAAACCAACAAAGTTTTATTCAAGGTATCAGCTTTCACATTCATGCCCACTTCTTCACTCCATTACCGTGGTTGGGCTCCAACTCAGCTGCAGCCGGTTTGGTGTAGTGGTTTAGCACCAACTCTTATCTGGGAAAACCGGGTTTGATTCCCCACTCCTCCATTTGCACCTGCTGGAATGGCCTTGGGTCAGCCAGAGCTCTCGTAGGAGTTGTCCTTGAAAGGGAGCTGCTGGAAGAGCTCTCAGCCCCACCCACCTCACAGGGTGTCTGTTGTGGGGGAGGAAGGGAAAGGAGATTGTGAGCCGCTCTGAGACTGAGATTCAGAGTGAAGGGCAAGGTATAAATCCAATATCATCATCATCTTCAAAGAGCCCATGTGGCCTAGTAGCGAAGAGTGTCAAATGAAGAGTGGAGAGCCCTGGGTTCAAGTTCTCATTCATCGATGAAGCTCACTGGGGGGCTTTTGTCACTCTGCTTAGCATACCTCCCAGGATGTAGTGTGGATAAAATAACAAGAGTCGAGGGCTGCTTAGTTTGGTGTAGTGGTTAAGTGTGCGGACTCTTATCTGGGAGAACCAGGTTTGATTCCCCACTCCTCCACTTGCACCTGCTGAGATGGGCTTGGGTCAGCCATAGCTCTGGCAGAGGTTGTCCTTGAAAGGGCTGCTGCTGTGAGAGCCCTCTCAGCCCCACCCACCTCACAGGGTGTCTGTTGTGGGGGAGGAAGGGAAAGGAGATTGTGAGCTGCTCTGAGACTCTTCGGAGTGGAGGGCGGGATATAAATCCAATATCTTCATCTACCTCATAGGGTGTCTGTTGTGGGGGAAGAAGGTAAAGGAGATTGTGAGCTGCTCTGTGACTCTTTGGAGTGGAGGGCAGGATATAAATCCAATATCTCCATCTACCTCACAGGGTGTCTGTTGTGGAGGAGGGGAGGAAGGGAAAGGAGATTGTGAGCCGCTCTGAGACTCTTCGGAGTGGAGGGTGGGATATAAATCCTATATCTTCATCTACCTCACAGGGTGTCTGTTGTGGGGGAAGAAGGTAAAGGAGATTGTGAGCTGCTCTGTGACTCTTCGGAGTGGAGGGCGGGATATAAATCCAATATCTCCATCTACCTCACAGGGTGTCTGTTGTGGAGGAGGGGAGGAAGGGAAAGGAGATTGTGAGCCGCTCTGAGACTCTTCGGAGTGGAGGGCAGGATATAAATCCTATATCTTCATCTACCTCACAGGGTGTCTGTTGTGGGGGAAGAAGGTAAAGGAGATTGTGAGCTGCTCTGAGACTCTTCGGAGTGGAGGGCAGGATATAAATCCAATATCTCCATCTACCTCACAGGGTGTCTGTTGTGGAGGAGGGGAGGAAGGGAAAGGAGATTGTGAGCCGCTCTGAGACTCTTCGGAGTGGAGGGCAGGATATAAATCCAATATCATCTTCTTCTTATGCTTTCCCAAGCCCCTCAGAGAAGGGGTAGTTGTTGAAAAGGGAAGTGGGCATGTGGTTCTGCGTGCAACAGCTCTGCAGAACCTACACAATGACATGGAAGAAATAAAGCTTGCTTGCAGTTCCCCAGAGCTTCCTGATCACCAGCAGGATATATTCACTCGCCATACGGAATGGCCGTTCGTTACCAGCCTAGCACGAAGCGCAGCTGCCTGCTCTTCAGGGTCTAGCCGTGATTAGCTTTTTTAGGGGGTTTCGTTTTTGTCCTGACGTGCTGTAGAAAAAGCAGTGGATTTTTTTTTCTCCCCATCCCAGATACGTCGAGCCTTTTTGGGAACAGCGGAGCCAAGACCTTTGGGTTTGGCGCCGCCTCCCCCTCCTCCTTCGGTGAGCAGAAGCCGGCGGGCACGTTCAGTTCCGGCGGAGGGAGCGTGGCTTCTCAGGGCTTCGGGTTCTCCAGCCCAACCAAAGCAGGTATTCATTCATGCATTGAGCTCATAATACACAGAGAAGAGTCTTCTGTAGGCAGAGCCGTTCCCCCAGAGTGTAAAAAACCCCACACGTTCACGGAGCGTTGCTGTTTGAAAGCGCTTTTTAAAAAAAATCGAAGTTAATGCTGCATCCTGCAAAAATTCTGCTTCTGCTAGTCGAGAGGAAGGGGCTGCATTTAGGAGATTTGACCGGGCATCATCCGCTTGTTTCAAAATCTCTGTCCGTTACCCTTAAGGACAAGAAACCAGCTTCCTTCCCCTTTCGCCGAGGTGCTGAATTTTACACCCATATCAATCGTTGTGTGCAGACAACCCTGCGTTTAGGGTGCCCCAAATAGCTGTTTTTCATATATGTCATGGCCAGTGTTCCCTGTAAGCTGCAGAGTCGTGTGAGCAAAAATTTTACTTTGTGAGCTCCTGGCATTCAAGTTGTGAGCTCCTGCGTCAATTAGTGAGCTCTGGGGCCATCCTTCCTGAGCTAAGACAAAAACCTGTGAGCTGGAGGCTAAAAATCTGTGAGCTGGCTCACGCTAACGCAGCTTAGAGGGAACACTGGTCATGACATATTCCAAGAGGTGGCTGAATAAAACCTGCCCCTGTCCTCCTGCTGGCATTTCAAAGAGGTCTCCCGTCCAAGTACTCGCCAGCATTGAGCCTGCTTAGCTTCTGAGATCTGACGAGATCAGGCTTGCCTGGGCTATCCAGGACGGAGCCCAAATAGCTGTGACTTAGGGGTCCGGATGTGCCATTTATCAGTTGATCCGACTCCTCCGCTGCAGAAGCGCTGTGCATTCCCTGTGGCCGAAGCAAACTCTAACAAACGCCATTCTCTCACGAGGACTAACTGTACGGCAGTCCCTCCTTAGAGCCCAGAGCGCGGGCTTGACTTTGTTGTCTTGTTGATTGAGAAGGGAAGCCACCTTCCAAGCCAGAAGCGATGCTTGTGCTTTTTAAAAAACTTTTGGGTCAAGAGAGGTCAAGTTCCCTCCCTCCCCCCCCCCCACACCTCTGACTGCTACAACTGGTTGACTTACCTAGCCCGCCTATGTCTGCTAGCAGTGGGCACTCCTTCAGTTCCGTTTGACCAACTGGACTGCGGAACTGGGACAGGAAGAGAGGAGGCGGGACCTGCACTGCACCGCTGCTTTTATTGGCCGGTGGTGCCCACTGTGCCTGCCCTGGCATTGGTGGGAGTGAACCTTCCACTGCAGAACCTCTAGAAGCCCATTCTCTCATTACACTTGGAGTAAGGAAAACCCTGCACGGGGGGGGGAGGGGGGCTTGCCTTTCCTGCTGCACTGCTCGCGCATCCCTCTCCGCTTCCTTTGCATCCTCTTTGCTGACTTAGAACACATGGGAGATTCCAATCCATTAACAAAGCGCGGAGCCGACGGGTAAAACACACACAGCGCCCGGACAGAAGTGTAATTAGATACCCGATCTGCGTTAAATAATTCAACGGGAGCGCTTTTATTTTATATTTCTTTCCAGAGGGTTTGTATTTACAGCCAGGCGGGATCCGTTACAGTGGCCCCCGGGCTGGAATTTCACCCAGGGTATTAAAATGCATCCTTCCCCCACCCCAGCCGACTGGCAAAAGGAAGTTATCTGAGTTCCCGAACAGGCAAGAGACAGAAGCGCAGGACGAAAAAGTGGAAAGTCATGGGGGGAGGGGTGGATTGGATTTGTGGCTCTGCGGTGGCCTTCCTGAGCAACTGGGCAAGCAGGACTGGCTATTTTCTCACAAGACAGTCTTCAAAGGAGTTTCTTTGGCTCCTTCCGTCTGCATGGCAAGTCATATCCGAGGCCAAGAGTTCTGTTTTTCCACCATCTAGAATTCTGCCCTGAGAGGAGCTGATTGCCCTGACCGGTGTTCCCTCTAAGCTGAGTTAGTGTGAGCCAGCTCAGTTTTTTTAGCTCCCCAGCTCACCCGTTTTTGTCTTAGCTCAGGAAGGATGGCCCCAGAGCAAACTAATTTACACAGCCGGCGAATTGCTTGCTGACAACTTGAATGCCAGTAGCTCACAAAGCAGGATTTCTGCTCACCAGGCTCCACAGCTTAGGCCCTGACCCGTATAATTGACGCCCGCCGAGCAAAGTGTCGGCTGATGATCTGGGTCAGCATTGGCCGGTTTTATAGGTGTTCAAACGTCGCTCCCGGTGAGCAATTTGAGAGTCAAGCTCCTCTCCCCAATCTTCCCCTCCTGCAGCGCGGAGGGAATGACAATAGCTCAGCCCGACGGTTGCATTTTGGAAGTCACTCGTTCTCCCTCCCCAAGCTTCTTGACAGGTCAGCTCCGCAAGCAGCCTGCCTCTAGGGTGCGATACACAGCTACTCTGGAACGGCTGCGGTTTTCCTCGCGACGTTAGAAATGCTACCTTAGCAACTGCTCAGGGGTTTTTTTTTTCCTCCCTTGCAGAGAGCTGGCGGCGGCAGCAGCTGCTGCGGCTGGTGCCTTTTTTTTTTTTGCATGCCGGCTCCAGCAGGCGTTTCTGGCCGGCTCAATTCATGTCCGAGGGATTTTTTTATAAGGACATGCCTGCAGAACCTAGCCACTCCTTTTGCAGTAAGTGCTTCGAGGGATGCATGAGGCAGCGCTGGAAAGCGGCCCCCTCCGTCCGTGCTCGCCTGCGCCGACTGGGTGGGGATTTGCAGCTCTGAGACAACCCCGGCGCTGTCTCTCTGATGTGGGCGGGCGGTTGAGATTCCTTCAGAGGCTGCCTAAAGATGGCTATCTGGAAGGCACGGGACGCAGGGTGGCAAACGTGATGGGTAACGCTCCGGTCTCCTTGCATGCACGGCATTGTCTCTTGTAAACCAGCCGAGGCCTTCTTCTCATTAAGATGAGATGGCCAACCTGTGTCTGGGCTGTACCATTTCAGGCTGCAGGTCGGGGGCCACGTGGCGGAAATTCCTCCACGCAAACAAACAAAAAAAATTCCCCCCGCGTGGAAGACGAGCGTAACAGGGAGGAAGGATAGGCTAGAATCCTGAGGTGATTGTTTTCTCTCTGCGAGGTTTTCTGGGGTTTTTTTTAAATGCAAGAATGTTGCATTATGTGGAACACCCCCCCCCCCGCCACATGCAGCAGTGATGCAGTCCAGACACAGGTGGACCTGCGGACGCCTGGTGTGAGGGTGCAGCCGTGACCTTCTCAGGTCAAATCCCCCATCCCCAGCCTTAGCCTTCCCTCTGGAGCGCTGGGGTGAGAATTCCACTTTAACTTACAGTGCTGTCATAGGGACTACTGCAATAATGGATGTCTGCTGGACATTTGAAATGTCGCGTCCATGCTGTTTGTAACGCTAATGGGCCTCATCTCGGTTGTGCATGTCGAGGGTTTAGAAAGGTGCATAAAAAGGTAAAGGTGGCCTCTTGTGCAAGCACCAGGTCATGACCAATCCGTGGGGTGACGTCCCATCAGGACGTTTGCACCACAGGCTTTTTATGGGGTGGTTTGCCGTTGCTTTCCCTAGTCACCTACACTATCCCCCCAGCAAGCTGGGGACTCATTTTACTGACCATGGAAAGCTGAGTCAACCTTGGGCCAGCTGCTTGAAACCAGCTTCCGCCGGGATCAAACTTGGGTCGCGAGCAGAGCTTGGACAGCAGTGCCACAGCCTACCACTCTGCGCCACAGGGTTCCTAAGAAAGGTGCATGCCCTCCGTTAAGTACCATGTGTATTTAACTACAAAGCAACCGGCTTCTATGTCGGCAGAGGAGAAATCCATAATGCCAGCCTCTCTCAAAGGTTGAGAAGAAAACAGAGGAATGAGGGGGTCAGCTGTCACCTCGCCAAGGAAGGGGAGGGGCTCCTTGACTCTGCAGAGCAGACCCCTTTCAGCCCCTGAGTGGTCCTCAATAATCAGGCCTCTTGCTGAGATTCAGAAAAGGTTTTCTTATTGATACATTACAGCAGGGGTGGCCAGCGGTAGCTCTCCAGATGTTTTTTGCCTACAACTCCTATCAGCCCCAGCCAGCATGGCCAATGGCTGGGGCTGATGGGAGTTGAAGGCAAAAACATCTGGAGAGCTACCGATAGCCACCCCTGCATTACAGCAGTACGACTCTTTGTGTCACATCTGGCTAGGCCCTTTGCTCCCTCTGTGGAGCGAGGGCCGTTTCAGTGCCCAGCGGAGCGAGGGCCATTTCAGCACCCAGCAGAGCGAGGGCCATTTCAGTTCGCTCAGCTTGGCCTGCTTCATTGGGTGGTCGCAGAGGCTTCTAAACCAAGACGAGGGGCGCGTTGCCAGTTGGCACTCTGTTTAGCCGGATGGAGTGGCAGGGGGGCCGAGCAAGGCCTCTGCCCCCACCGCCCTCAAAGCGACCCATCCAGTCACAAGGGAGCACAGTTACTTTCCCTACACCCCTCCGGGCAGGCACGTGAAAAGCTGGTGTTGGGTTCCGGGGGGCTTACAGTTGCTGATACCAACCGTGCTATCACCAGTTCAAGACCACGGAGCGGGGAGGTGGAAAAGGGACCAGTAACGCCACCCTCCTCCATTTCCTCTTCCTGCCCTTCCTCCCAGATCAGACACCTGCCAGAGAGCCTCTCCATTTAGACCAGGCGTCTCCAGCCTTCCTGAGCCTCTGGTCTCCTTTGGAATTTTGAAGCAGAGCGGTGGGCCCAGCCATCGGCCGGGGGTCGCAGGAGGCACAGCCAGCCAGAAAACAGCTGCCGCAGCTTACCTTCAGTCACACAGTGAAGATCCTTGTGTCCTGGTAGAAACAGTGCCTAAGTAATGTTTTTTAAAAATCTGCACAGCCAATCAGAACCCTTGCTGGGCAAAAAAAACCCACGGCCCTGCCCACTTTCCAAAAACACTTGACGGGCACCAGAAAAGGTGTCAGCGAGCACCCTGTTCGGAACCGCTGATTCAGACAAATATCCCCCTGCCTACCACCATCTCCCCCTCTGCGTGAGTTAAGAATTGGCAGCTGTTCCCACGTCACAGAGAGCCAAACGTCGGATGTAACCTGGCCAGGGTCAGGGAAGGTGTTTCCCTGAAACAGATCTGGGCTCCGTCAGCTCCGGCCCCAGGTGATAGGAGGACGGTTCTTTTCGTTTTCAAGACTTGTGCTTTAAGCGTTTCCCATCCTTAAGTTTTTAGAGGGGAGATGCCCAGCCTTGCGGTGGGGACCCTTCGCGAGCTCTGCGGCTGCAAGGACGATCGGGAAGCCGCTCACTTTTGTGTTCTGGGTCTGCTGCAGGGGAGAATCTAACTCTTCTCTCTCTCTCTCTCTCTCTCTGTCTCACTCTCTGTCTGTCTCTGTCTCTCTCTCTCTGCCTGTCTCTCTCTCTCTCTCTCTCTGTCTGTCTCTGTCTCTCTCTCTCTGCCTGTCTCTCTCTCTCTCTCTGTCTGTCTCACTCTCTCTGTCTGTCTCTGTCTCTCTCTCTCTGTCTGTCTCTGTCTCTCTGTCTGTCTCTTACCTCCCCCCCTCCCCGTCCGTTTATTGTCTTTGATTGGTTTTCTTTTGTCCCTCTTTTTTGCCTCTGTTTTGCTCAGGTGGCTTCGGAGCTGCTCCAGTGTTCGGCAGCCCTCCCACTTTCGGGGGGTCCCCTGGGTTTGGAGGGGTGCCAGCATTCGGTTCAGCCCCAGCCTTTTCAAGCCCTCTGGGCTCGACGGGAGGCAAAGTCTTCGGCGAAGGGACAGCAGCCGCCAACACCGGAGGATTTGGGTAAGCCGGCCGCCGATCTCGGGAGACTTCACTTTCCTATAAAGCATCCACATTGCTTTTATCGGTCTAAAGCGGTTAGGTGCCACTTTATTATTATTTTTTAACTGTCCAGAGCTATTTGCATAATTTACACAATTATGTACCGTATTTTTTGGACCATAAGACGCACTTTCCCCCCCAAAAAAGGGGGGGGGAGTGTGTGCGTCTTATGGAGCGAAGGTACCTTCCTCCGGGGCGGGGCAATCCGTTGCCTCCGCCCTCCGATCCCAGCGCTTGCTTTAAGCATCAGAGCTGGAGCCAGGCAGAAAGGCATGGAGGAAGCACTCTGCCCCCTCCACAGCCGGCGCTCGCGAAGCGCTGGGTTTGCGGAGGGGGCGGGTGTTTCCTCCGTGCCCGTCTGCCTGGCTCCAGCTCTGATGCTTAAAGCAAGCGCTGGGATTGGAGGGCAGAGGGAGCGATCCTGGCGCTTGCTGTAAGCGTCAGAGCTGGAGCCAGGCAGACAGGCACGGAGGAAGCACACTGCCCTCTCCGCAGCCGGCACTCGCGAAGCGCTGGGTTTGCGGTGGGGGCAGCATGGAGCGATCCCAGCGCTTGCTGGAAGAAGCTGGAGCCAAGCAGGCAGGCGCGGGGGAAGCGCCGGGATTGGAGGCGGAGGCAGCGGATCGCCCCCCAGGAGGAAGGTGTGTCCTATGGTCCGGAGCACCTTATGGTCCGAAAAATACAGTACATTATAAATCACATAATTATGTAATATTTACATACACAGTTCAGTTGTCCACCACTAGAGCCAGAGCGTTTTTGACACTAGCCCCCGCTCTGTGGAACGTCCTCCCCGAAAATGTCAGGGCCCTGCGGGACCTGCCACCGTTCTGCCGGGCCTGTAAGACTGAACTATTTAAGCTTGCCTTTAACGGTTAAGGGGAGGTAGCGAATGTATTTATTATTTTTATTCTATTTATTAATTCGACTTACATCCCGCCCTCCCCACCGAAGCAGGCTCCGCACTGACAGTCCCGTTGGACAAAGACAGATATTCAGAAACATCAACGAGCATCTTGGATTTTATGGCTAAAAATGTGTGGGATTTGATTTTATTGTATGTTCTTTTTAATATTCTCTGTGGTTTTTAACCGTGGTTAGCCACCCTGAGCCCGTTAGGGGAGGGCGGGATATAAATTTGGTTAAATAAATAAACATTCCATTATACGGTGAACGATTTATTCCCTGCCGCCCTCACATCCATAAAAGCCAGTGATCGACATTCTGTGGTATCCCGGCCAATACTCCCTCTAAGCTGTGGAGTCTTGTGATTAAAAATTCTACTTTGTGAGCTGCTGGCATTAAAGATGTGAGCTGCTGTATAAATTAGCTTGCTCCGAGGCCATTTTTCCTGAGCTAAGACAAAAATGGGTGAGCCAGAGGCTTAAAAAACTGTGAGCTAGCTCACGCTAGTTTAGAGGGAACGCTGATTGCGACATGCTCAAGAAACTGGAGTCCAAGGAAAGAGACTAGGCTGTGCAGGGGGAAGTAGGCTCAGTTCTCACTGTGAGGATTGGGGCACTGGAAAGATCCCCTCCTCCCATACAGACCAGCCCAGGGATTCAGATCTGCTTCCAGAGTGTTCCTGAGCCATAGAAGAGACCCATGCCTGTTTCAGAGAGATCCTTTCCCAGGCTCTGCTTTGCCATTCCTCCCCCAGAGAGATTCACCCAGCACCTTTGTTCCCCTCATCTAGTTGTCAAGTTGAAGAAGACGACAACTGCAGATTTATACCCTGCCCTTCTCTCTGAATCAGAGACTCAGAGCGGCTTACAATCTCCTATATCTTCTCCCCCCACAACCGACACCCTGTGAGGTGGGTGCGGCTGAGAGGGCTCTCACAGCAGGTGCCCTTTCAAGGACAACTCCTGCAAGAGCTTTGGCCATTCCAGCAGCTGCAAGTGGAGGAGTGGGGAATCAAACCCGGTTCTCCCAGATAAGCGTCTGCACATTTAACCACTACACCAAACTGGCTCAGTTCCGTTCTTCTTGTCTTGTCATTTACGTTCTTGATAATATTCCTTTGGAGCATAATTTTTAATGTAAAAAAAAATATATATATATATATATATATATATATATATATATATGGAAAAAATCTATTAATATGCAGAAAGAGAATCACTGGACATGTAGCAGACACATACAGATTTCTTATTGCCTCTGGTCAAACAGGTCTTGCAGGTTTTTGAGAAAATGCAGCCATCCTAGCAAACCTGTTTGTCAGAAACAAAAGTGAAAAAACAAACAAACCCTGCTCTGCCAGGTGAGGCTGCGTTTGGTGGTCTGCAATGCATCTGTGTCGATATCTAGCGGCCTAGAAAGGCCATTAGCATCTCTGCCACTTCAGGCTGTGAGTCACCAACGGGGGAGCGCATTGTCAGCTCAGCCCATCCTTCACCTTTGACATTTTTATCCCTCTCCCCCCACCCACCCCAGAATGAGCAACTGCATCCTGCCCACTCGGCGTGTGCCTCTGGCAACAGCTCTCAGAATTGTAACACACACGCGCAGAGCGCAAAATCTGTTTTATAAAACCAAACCATTTTCAATCAGGCAAACAAATGAAGTAATATAAAGGTGGCGGCCGCTCATCAGCAAGGCATTTCCAAACAGCAGGATCTGGGAAGGATCTCTGAAAACTCCCCAGGGTTTGCCTCCCTATAGCAGTGGTTCTAGTGCAGGCAAGGCCCATGATCTCTCTCTCTCCCTCCCTCCCTCCAGGCCTCACTTCAGCAGACAAACTGGAGAGCCAGTTTGGTGTAGTGGTGAAGTGCGCAGACTCTTATCTGGGAGAACCAAGTTTGATTCCCCACTCCTCCACTGGCAGCTGCTGGAATGGGGTCAGCCATAGCGCTCGTAGGAGTTGTCCTTGAAAGGGCAGCTGCTGTGAGAGCTCTCTCAGCCCCACCCACTTCACAGGGTGTCTGTTGTGAGGGAAGGAGATATAGGAGATTGTAAGCCGCTCTGAGTCTCTGATCCAGAGAGAAGGGCGGGGTATAAATCTGCAGTTGTCTTCTTCTACAAGGGGGCATCCTGAGCGGGGCCTCTTCCAGGGATCTTTGTGCAACCCAACAGAGCGTGCAGAAGGAAGCCACCCTTTGGTAACAGAGGCATATCCCACAAATGCCCATGAAGGTCACTTTGACCGAGGCCCAGGGGTTTTATTTTAGCTCTGTTGTGCCCTGCCTTTCTCCCCACTGAGGCTTTCGCTTTCATTTTCCTCGCCTCCTTCTTATCCTTACAAGCCACCCTGTGAGATAGATGAGACTGAGTGCGTGTGACTACTCCCAAAGTCACCAAATTATGGTTCTCCATGCAAGAGAGACACCAGGAAGAGCTAAAAAAAGAGATCTGGAAAGGCCTTAAACAGGGTTGTCGAACTCATGAGGGCCAGATGTGACATAAATGAGGCCTTGTAAGGCGGGCTGTGTGTGTCATAAAATGTAATGCCAGGTAGTGGAGATGTAAACTTTATAAAGGACACAGGCAAACACAATTAAAAGATTTTGTATCTTTCCTGTGTGATTGAGGAAACTGGGCAAAGGAAGCTCTGGCTCTTTCCCTCCCTCCCCAGTGGATGAGGAGGGGGTAGAGCCTCAGCCAATAGAAGGAAAAGGGGCTCAGCTCAGCTCTGCTGTGCGATTGAGAGAGCCTGACAAAGCAAGCTCTCCTTCCTACCCAAGGAAGAACCCTCAACCAATGGATAAAATAGAAGTTTTGCTCTGTAGCTCCTGTGTGATTGAGCAAAGCCTGGCAAAGCAAACCATGACACAGAATCATAGAGTTGGAAGGGACCTCCAGGGTCATCTAGTCCAGCCCCCTGCACAGTGCAGGAAACCCACAAATACCTACCCCAAATGAATCAAGAGAGAGGGAGATAAAAGCACGCTTGCTTGTGGGCCTGATAGGAACCTTCCAGGGACCTCATTCAACCCCCGGGCCACATGTTTGGCACCCCTGGTCTAAAGGGCTTCAAGAGGTGAGTCAAGATTTAGGGGTAGGAGTGTTCTGGGCTACTGAGACAATATAAAGCAGCAGTGCGCCGGGATTTAAATCTGACAATTCACTTCCTTGGTCCGTCTTGTCTGTCTGTCTCTCCCCTAAAATAGTTTTGGTGGCACGGCAAGCACTGCATCCTTTGGCACGTTGGCAAATCAAAACACGCCCACTTTTGGATCCCTGTCCCAGCAGTCGACCGGGTTTGGCACTCAGGGCAGTGGCTTCTCCGGCTTTGGATCCAGTGGAGGAGGTAGGATGTCCTGGTGGTCAGAGCAACATTCGGCTCAGGAAGGGAGTGGGGATGTTCCCGTTTAGTAACCTAAACTTGGGTGACACCTAGAGATGTGAAGGCCCGGAAAAAAACCGGAAAAATTCGGGGGGGAAACCCGGGTTTTCTTTCCGTTTTTTTCCTGAAGCCTTTTTTTTTTCCAAAAAATTGGAAAAAAAGAAATTGATTGTGGAACATTTTATTTTTACATGATGAATAATATATTTTAAGACAAGGTGTTCAAATATTTTCCAAATCATTTCTAAAAAATCTGTATGGTATCAGATTATTCTAATTTCTGTGCACTGAGGACAAGCAAGTCCTAGGTCATGCCCATTCATTGAAACTTAGTCCTACACTCCCTTCTGTTCACTTCCCCCCCTCTTCAATCCTTTTTATGAGAATGAGTTTTTTATCTTTATTTAATACTGATGGAGAGGAAATATGAATAATTGTTACTTCTGGATTTTTAAAAATTGTTTTGTGGAGGTTTTTTTGTCTGCTCCACATTAACTAGTAAACAGTTCAGGAGATTGTTGCTCCATTTGTTACAATTACAAATAAATATTATTTAAAAAGTAAATTCTGTTTGTAGTAATCGTTTGGATGCACTATATTTTTAATACGCTAGCTGCGATAATTTCATGCCAAGTGAAATTGTCCGTAGTCATATTTTATGTTCCTAAAGGAACAGAATGACTTTCAATCTGGAAAAGAAAAAAGTGCAAATGTAGCATTTTTTTTTTCAATTTTTCCGAAAATTTCCATTTAACCCCCCCCCTCCCAAAAAAAACGGGGGGGGGGTCCGAACTTCAAAATTTCCAGAAATTTTACATCTCAAGTCACAGCATTATTGGAAGTGGAATACATTGTGGTCATCTGTGGACACAGAAAGGCAGGGACAGAAAGACCAGTCCAGATAGAGGTCAGTACTTCTTCACCCAAAGGGTGATTAACATGTGGAATTCACTGCCACAGGAGGTGGCGGAGGCTATAAGCATAACCAGCTTCAAGAGGGGATTGGATAAGCATATGGAGCAGAGGTCCATCAGTGGCTATTAGCCACAGTATGTATATATATATATGTGTGTGTGTGTGTGTGTATACACACACACATATATTGGCCACTGTGTGACACAGAGTGTTGGACTGGATGGGCCGTTGGCCTGATCCAACATGGCTTCTCTTATGTGACACAGAGTGTTGGACTGGATGGGCCGTTGGCCTGATCCAACATGGCTTCTCTTATGTTCTTATGTGACACAGAGTGTTGGACTGGATGGGCCATTGGCCTGATCCAACATGGCTTCTCTTATGTTCTTATGTGACACAGAGTGTTGGACTGGATGGGCCATTGGCCTGATCCAACATGGCTTCTCTTATGTGACACAGAGTGTTGGACTGGATGGTCCATTGGCCTGATCCATCATGGCTTCTCTTATGTTCTTATGTGACACAGAGTGTTGGACTGGATGGGCCATTGGCCTGATCCATCATGGCTTCTCTTATGTTCTTATGCGACACAGAGTGTTGGACTAGATGGGCCATTGGCCTGATCCAACATGGCTTCTCTTATGTTCTTATGTGACACAGAGTGTTGGACTGGATGGGCCATTGGCCTGATCCAACATGGCTTCTCTTATGTTCTTATGTGACACAGAGTGTTGGACTGGATGGGCCATTGGCCTGATCCAACATGGCTTCTCTTATGTTCTTATGTGACACAGAGAGTTGGACTGGATGGGCCGTTGGCCTGATCCAACATGGCTTCTCTTATGTTCTTATGTGACACAGAGTGTTGGACTGGATGGGCCATTGGCCTGATCCAACATGGCTTCTCTTATGTTCTTATGTGACACAGAGTGTTGGACTGGATGGGCCGTTGGCCTGATCCAACATGGCTTCTCTTATGTTCTTATGTATCAAGACTCCCTCTAAGTCAGGGGTGTTGAACTCATTTGTTATGAAGGCTGGATCTGATGTAAAAGAGAGCTTGTTGGGCTGGGCCATGTCTGGTTGGGCCGGGCCATGTGTGTACCTCTTTAAAATTAGGTAGCAGAGATTTAAATTTTATAAAGAACACAGACAAACACAAATATATATTTTTTAAAAACTCAAAACATGCTTAAAAGATTAGCACTCATTGGTCTTAAAAGTGCTTTCTTTGTATTTCTCCCATGGGATCCAGGGAACTGGGCAAAGGAAGCTCGGCTCTTTCCTTCCTTCCCCAGGGACTGGGTGGAGGAGGAGCCTCAGTCAATAGAAGGAAGAGACCTTTGGCTCAGTAGCTCTGCTGTGCAATTGAGAGAGCCTGGCAAAGCAAGCTATTCCTCCACAAGGGAGGAGCTTCAGCCAGTGGAGAAAATAGAGGTTTTGTTCTGTAGCTCCTGTGCAATTGAGCAAGCCTTGCAAAGCAAGCTGTAATGCAAAAGGAAGCAAGAGAGAGGGAGGAGGAAGCAGATGACAGCCAGTTGCTTGGGGATCTGATAGGAGCCTCCAAAGTGCCTGATTCAGCCTCCAAACTGCGTGTTTGACACCCCTGCTCTAAGTTGTGGAGTCTTGTGAGAAAAATTCTACTTTGTGAGCTACTGACATTAAAGTTTTGTGCTACTGCATAAATTAGCTTGCTCTGGGCCCATTTTTTGTGAGCTAAGACAAAAATGTGCGAGCCGGAGGCTAAAAAACTTGTGATCTAGCTCACACTAACTTAGCTTAGAGGGAACACTGGTCAGTGTATATATGTGAGTTGAGTTATAAGCAAAGGAGGCTCTGGGAACAGGCAGTGCTTTTGGGGGCAGAGTCACTGAATTGGAGGTGCGTGGTTTTGAGGCACCCTCACACCTCTTTTAACGTGCGCTTTCTGTGCACCTTTTAACGTGGCCAGTAATCCTCATAACTTTGCAACTTTGTTGCCCTTTTGCAGGCTTTGGCTTTGGATCATCGAACGCGTAAGTCCCTATCACTGCCTCGTGTCTTTCTTTGCGGGCGAAAGGAAGCTCCTTTGGGGGCGAAAGGTATTAAAAATCAGTAATCCCGGCTGAGTTTCGACTCGGTGAGACGAGATTCCAGCTTTGCTCTCTCTCTCTTTCTCTCGTTTCTCCTTTAATGGCATTAACGAGGAGCTTAGGATCTCCGCGGCCGCTCTTTGCCTGCACCTCTCCTCTTGAGCCGATCCCTGAGCAACACTTCCGCTTTCCCGTTTATGCCCGTCTTCTCTGAATGGAGTTTCAGAGCATCAAGGGACGGGTGGAGAAGGGGCTATGTCGACAGGTGGAAATGTAACAGTAAAGCACAAATGTTGCATCAGAAGCCATTCCCTGGGGACAGAGGGGATCCTGTTTTCTATATCTGAGGTGCAAGGGATGTGGTGGTGGTGACCTTTCAGCTCGCCCTGCCCATCTCCGAAGGACAAGGGCTATCCTCAGGGCATTTTTGTATCAGGAATTCCTTTGCATATTAGGCCACACCCCTCTGTTGTAGCCAGTCCTCCTGGAGCGTACAGTAACCCTGTAAGAAGAGCCCTGTGAGCTCTTGGAGGATTGGCTACATCAAGAGTTTGTGGCCTAATATGCAAAGGAGTTCCTGCTACAAAAAAAAGCCCTGGCAAAAAATCAATACTGCTGACAAACAGTACCGCTGAAAAACAATACAATTGCTTCCATTCAATTAAAATTTTATTGATTGATTGATTGATTGATTTGATTTATATCCCACCCTCCCCGCCGAGGCAGACTTAGGGTGGCTCACAGTATATAAAATCACAATAACAATTAAAACAATACACATTATAAAATACAGATCCTACAGTTTAAAACAATCAAAATTGGTTTGGTGCTAATCTCACTAGATGTTACATATTTCATGGCGGCGGCATTTCTCCAGTTTTCTACGACGCAGGCTCCGCATCAGCTAAAAGCTAGTCGGGAGAGAACCGTCTTGCAGGCCTTGCAGAACCAGCGTAAGCAACGCCGTCAGACCTCCCCTCCAAAAATATTGCCGTTTACAATACATGCAAATCATTTGCTTCCACAATTTTCAATAGAGGGATGAGTAGTCTTCCAGTAATTCCTTCCTTCAGCAAATAAACCGTAAGCTATGAACCTTGAGTTTGTGTTAATAGTCATTGGAAACTGGTTCCAGTTTGACAGCCTGATAACTGAAGAAGATCAGTATTGAAACGTCTTGAAATCTAGAAGGGACGTCTTATGAAGGCTGTAAGGATTTCCTGGTCCTTTCTGCTTGAAAGAAATTCAGAATTTTTCACGGACTTTATTATGAACTTTATTAACTGAAGGGAGGAATTGTTGAAGACTACTCATCCCTCTGTTGAAAATTGCGGAAGCAAATGATTTGCATGTATTGTAAATTGTAATTTTTTTTTGAGGGAAGGTACGACGACGTCGTTTATACTGGTCTAAAATGAGAATAGAATGGAAGCAATTGTATTGTTTTTCAGCTGGACTGTTCGTAGCGGTGTTGATTTTTTGCTTGTGTTCACGCTGAAACCCCTTCTTCTGTGGTAATTACAAAAAAAAAGCCCTGGCTATCCTAAAGGTGAGAGACGGGTGCGCCTGTGTTTGGAGGCAACTGCAAGGGGAGGGCACAAAGGGGAGGCTGCCCGTTGTATGCTGAGTGACGACCGCGAGCATCCCAGGCAGAGGTCTGGCTGAATTGTTCAGGCTTCCTGCAGCCTCTAGCCCTAAAGGAGGAGGAGCCCCCTGCCCCATGTATCCACTTGCTTATGGCCTAGAGAAATTGCCCCTCTGCTCTGCCCAGCCCAGTTCTGTCCCTTCTGAACTCTGGGCTGTGGCCCTGAGACACTGGGCTGCTCCCCGCTTCCTAAGAAGCTCCGCCTTCCCTCCACCCTCATAGGGTCGCCAGGTCCACCTCAAGAAATATCTGGAGACTCGGGGTGGAGCCAGGAGCAAGGGCGTGACAAGCACGATCGAACTCCAAAGGGAGTTCCGGCCATCGCATTTAAGCACGCCTTTTAAACGGCTTCTTCCGTTCAGACATAATGAAGGATAGTAGCAAAACTATAGGATCTTAATGAAGGATAGTGGCACCTTCTTTTGGGGCTCATAAAATTGGACTCTCTAGTCCAGTCTTTTTGAAACTTGGGGGATTTTTTGAGGAGAGGCATCGGATGCTATGCTGCGAAAGTGGTGCTCCTACCTCAAAAAACAGCCCCTCCCCAGATACCCACAGGTCAATTTTCCATTATCCCTTTGGGAATCGGTCTCCGTAGGGAATAATGGAGCGCCCAGCAGACATTTCCCTCCCCCACCCTCTGCTTTCTGATGACCCTGAAGCGGGGGGAGGGCTTCCAAACTGGGGGATCTCCTGCCCCCACCTGGGGATTGGCAACCCTACACCCTCACCACGTCTTTTTAGAAAGCCCCAAACATCTGTCCACTCCAAGGCTCCTGAGGTTCACCAGAGATGCCTTCCAAAGGCTCTCTTCAGAAAAGCTTCCAGCCGTGGCTGATGTGGAAGGGGGCGTCCGGTAGTGGAGCTGACGGTAGAGGGGGGGAATGCCATGGTCTTCACCCTTGTGCGTGGCTTGCATCTTTCAGATCAACCTCTGGGTTCAGCGGCTGGAGAAGCTGAGGAGAAGCCGAGGCATTGCACCCCGTTGCCGGATGGACTGTGCACAGAGCAGCGGTCTAGATTGCAGTGAAGCAACAGATGCTGAGCCTGTGTTTTCTGGCTCCTTTTGTAAAAACGGCTTATTTTTTTTAATGGAGAGGTCGCTCCTACTCTTTAAATAAAAGTATTTTCTCTGCTCCAGTGCTGTCAACCTTTCTTTTATTTGTGTGGGTGTTTATTAGAAACATGGGATCAGGTGGCCGAGGAGGAAAGCCGGTTTGGTGTAGTGGTTAAGTGCGCGGACTCTCATCTGGGAGAACCAGGTTTGATTCCCCACTCCTCCACTTGCACCTGCTGGAATGGCCTTGAGTTAGCCATAGCTCTCAAACTCCCCAGGGTTTGCCTCCCTATAGCAGTGGTTCTAGTGCAGGCAAGGCCCATGATCTCTCTCCCTCCCTCCCTCCCTCCCTCCCTCCCTCCCTCCAGGCCTCACTTCAGCAGACAAACTGGAGAGCCAGTTTGGTGTAGTGGTTAAGTGCGTAGACTCTTATCTGGGAGAACCAAGTTTGATTCCCCACTCCTCCACTGGCAGCTGCTGGAATGGGGTCGGCCATAGCGCTCGTAAGAGTTGTCCTTGAAAGGGCAGCTTCTGTCAGAGCTCTCTCAGCCCCACCCACTTCACAGGTTGTCTGTTGTGGGGGAAGGAGATATAGGAGATTGTAAGCCGCTCTGAGTCTCTGATTCAGAGAGAAGGGCGGAGTATAAATCTGCAGTCATCGTCTTCTACAAGGGGGCATCCTGAGCGGGGCCTCTTCCAGGGATCTTTGTGCAACCCAACAGAGTGTGCAGAAGGAAGCCACCCTTTGGTAACAGAGGCATATCCCACAAATGCCCAGGAAGGTCACTTTGACCAAGGCCCAGGGGTTTTATTTTAGCTCTGTTGTGCCCTGCCTTTCTCCCCACTGAGGCTTTCGCTTTCATTTTCCTCACCTCCTTCTTATCCTTACAAGCCACCCTGTGAGATAGATGAGACTGAGTGCGTGTGACTACTCCCAAGGTCACCAAATTATGGTTCTCCATGCAAGAGAGACACCAGGAAGAGCTAAAAAAAGAGATCTGGGAAAGGCCTTAAACGGGGGGGAGAAGATATGGGAGACTGTAAGCCGCTCTGAGTCTCTGATTCAGAGAGAAGGGCGGGGTATACATCTGCAGTCGTCATCTTTTTCATTTCCCATAGGCCGGTGATATTGGTTTGGCTAGCAGCTT
This sequence comes from Heteronotia binoei, assembly GCF_032191835.1. Lineage (NCBI taxonomy): Eukaryota > Metazoa > Chordata > Lepidosauria > Squamata > Gekkonidae > Heteronotia > Heteronotia binoei. The sequence continues at coordinate 70,481,345 of NC_083234.1, forward strand.
TCAAATGGTGGTGAGGAACATGCCAAGCTGGGGTCTCCCGCAGGTCATCCCTCCAGGCCCCGCCCAGACCAAAGCCCTGTTCAATTGCGACAAGGTGGTTGCCTCGTACACCTTCCAGCCGTCGAGAGAGATCCAGATGGGTGGCCGTGTTAGCCTGCCTGTAGCAGCAGAAAAGACCAGCGGCACCTTAAAGACAATTTGTGGCAGAGGGGGGGGGGCTTTCGGGAGTCGCTGCTCACTTCTTCAGATCCAAAGTATCGGAAGAAGTGAGCAGTGACTCGTGAAAGCTCCTGCCTTGCCCTGGATTTTGTGACTTTAAGGTGCCTCTGGACTCTTGCTCTTTTCAGGAGAGCCAGTTTGGTGTAGTGGTTAAGTGTGCGGACTCTTATCCGGGAGAACCGGGTTTGATTCCCCACTCCTCCACTGGCACCTGCTGGAATGGCCTTGGGTCAGCCATAGCTCTGGCAGAGGTTGTCCTTGAAAGGGCAGCTGCTGTGAGAGCCCTCTCCAGCCCCACCCACCTCACATGGTGTCTGTTGTGGGGGGGAGGAAGGTAAAGGAGGTTGTGAGCCGCTCTGAGACTCTTCGGAGTGGAGGGCAGGATATAAATCCAATCTCTTCTTCTTTTCTGCTGCTTCCAACCAAATTGTGGAGTCTCGTGAGCAAAAATTTCTACTTTGTGAGCTGCTGGCATGGAAGTAACTTTACATGCATTCTCCCAAGCCACCAGCTGACGTCACTATGTGTGAAAGAGCCACATGTGGCTTGGAGGGCAGATCATCCCCATAGAAAACAATGGCTTTTTAAAGTGACGAAGAAGAAGACTGCAGATTTATACCTCGCCCTTCTCTCTGAATCAGACTCCGAGCGGCTTACAATCTCTCATATCTTCTCCCCACACAACAGACGCCCTGTGAGGTAGGTGGGGCTGAGAGAGCTCTCTCAGAAGCTGCCTTTTCAAGGACGGCTCTGGCTGACCCAAGGCCACTTCAGCTGCTGCCAGTGGAGGAGTGAGGAATCAAACCCGGTTCTCCCAGATAAGAGTCTGTGCCTGCCCAACAACACTTGTTCGATGCAACCAGCCTCCTGTCTCTTCCTCCTTCCCATTCCTGCTGCCTCCGGATGGGTGAGTGGAACTGGAGGAGCAGTGGATAAAATGTGTCTGAATTTGGGGGACCTGGAAAAAGTCCCCAAGCAGTAAAGAATCCAGATCATGAAAAGCTCGCCGCCCTCCTGTCCACGCCTGAAATCTGCAGTTGGTGGTTGTGCAGACCACTACGCACCCACACCATCCTGCGAGTCTGAAGCACCTCCTTGAAAACCGGGCTTGAGTCATGTTCTTCACGGCTCCAAAGAAGCCTCGCTTTCCTGTCTTTATAGATTGCCAACTGAGGCTGAGCATTACCCCCACGTGGCAGAATAGCAGGGGCTGCTGTGCCCTCATGCTGGAGAGGGAGGTCTCTGTGACCCCACAACTGGACTTGGTCATGGTTTAAGAAAGACCCCCCCAGGCAAGTGCCTGAGCCTCAGTTCTCCATCTGCATTATCATTCACTTGCTATTGTATTTCGGCATTGGAAATCCCTCCGACTCACCAAGATATACGAACAGGTGGACTCATATTCTTGCTCAGGTGTAGAGGTTTACACGATAGAGGCTTACAAGATTATGCACGGGATAGAGAAGGTAGAGAAAGAAGTACTTTTCTCCCTTTCTCACAATACAAGAACTCATGGGCACTTAATGAAATTGCTGAGCAGTTGGGTTAGAACAGATAAAAGGAAGTCCTCCTTCACCCCAAGGGCGATTAACACATGGAATTCACTGCCACAGGAGGTGGCGGCGGCTACAAGTATAGACAGCTTCAAGAGGGGATTGGATGAACATATGGAGCAGAGGTCCATCAGTGGCTATTAGCCACAGCGTATTGTTGGAACTCTGTCTGGGGCAGTGATGCTCTGTGTTCTTGGTGCTGGGGGGGCTTCTAGTGTCCTGGCCCCACTGATGGACCTCCTGATGGCACCTGATTTTTTTGGCCACTGTGTGACACAGAGTGTTGGAATGGATGGGCCATTGGCCTGATCCAACGTGGCTTCTCTTATGTTCATACAGTTGCTTTCTTTCCACCTCTCCCTCCTCATCTATTTGCCCTGCCTGCTTGCCCTCCTTCCTGTCTTGCGGCTCTCGAAACATCTGACGTTAATGTTTTGCGGCTCTCAAACATCTGATGTTTATCCTCTGTGGCTCTTGCGTTAAGCAAGCTTGACCATCCCTGTTCCAGCTGTATCTAAAGAAGTGAGCACAGTGACTCCTGCAAGCTTCTGCCCTGCCCCAAATGTTGCTAGTCTTTAAGGTGCTCCTGGATTCTTGTCTCTTTTCCATCTGCAAAGTCGAGCTATCTCGTGTGCGAGTCTGACCTCTGCTCCACCAGGTCTCCATGCTGTCAAGTCTCAAGGAGGGACCGGAAATGGCGCAGCAGGAATCCAGAGCCTTCTGTGAATGCAAATAGGTGCTCTTCTGCTGAACCACAGCCTCTTCCCCCCTCCACCACCCCCTGTGGATGGTACAGGGCTTGCTGAGAAAAGTTGAGCATGCGGACTAAGAAGTGCTTGACAACTTAAGCATTTGTATGACTTAGCGCTGGGCGGGGTGGGGGGAGTCCCAAGTCCTCAGATCAGAAACTGAAGGCTTTCGAGGGTGGGGGGAATGTGACGGGGTGGGGGGGATCATGCAAATCAGTGAAGTGCACGGTTTTGCCAGCCAGAGAAGAGAGCGACTTGAATCCCCAAGAGAATGGGAAGGAACGGGCCAAGTGTGGCCGTTCTGTCCTCCCCACTCTCCCCAAATTGAGAGCCAGTTTGGTGTAGTGGTTAAATGCACAGACTATGATCTGGGAGAACCGGGTTTGATTCCTCACTCCTCCATTTGCAGCTGCTGGAGTGGCCTTGGGACAGCCATAGCTCTCCCAGAGTCCTTGAAAAGGCAGCTTCTGAGAGAGCTCTCTCAGCCCCACCCAACTCACAGGGCGTCTGTTGGGGAGGGGGGAGGTAAAGGAGATTGTAGGCCACTTGGAGACTGAGATTCATGGTGAAGGGTGCAGTATAAATCCAATAACTTCTCCTTCTCTTCCTGCCACCCGTAGATCTCAAGGCCATTTGCAGAAACAAGCCTGTATTGTTTTAGACTTCCCTAGCAATAAGGACTCTGGAACCAATCTTTTTCTTTTAAAAAGAAATTCCATTTGTGTGCATAGTCCTTTTCTACAGAGGTGTGGGATCCTCAGCTCCCCTTGTGGCATGCATTGAGATGCTTCAAATGGTAGCTCTTTGATTCTTTCTCAAAATAGCAGCTGGTACCTTGTGGGCTGAGAAGTGTTTAAGCGCTTGCCAGAATTTCTTTGGAGCCATGTCCGAATTTACTGCCTGGTTATCACCGTGCCGTGGGCTGGATCCTGCGCAACCCTTCTGAAAAGGTGAGTGCTGGGTGGACAGAGACATCCCCTAATGCAAGACTGGATGAAAAGGCCCCCACAAGTACAAGAATCCTCCTGTTCTCTGAGTGGAATGGAATGGGGTACATAGGGCTTCTCAAAGCACCTGTCGCTATCTCCTGGAAGCTTCTATATCAAAGGTGGCTAAACTACAGCTTGGGAACCACGTATAGCTTTTCCATACATATTGTGTGGCTCTCAAAGTCCCACCGCTCCATAGGCCAGCTTTGAGAAGGCATTTGTCTCTAAATCACTTCTCCAAGCTTGCCGGTGGTTTGGAGAATGCATTTAAATTTGCTTTCTTTTCACCTCTTCCTCCCCTCATCCATTTGCCCGCCTGCCTGCCTTGCAGTTCTCAAACATCTGACGTTTATTCTATATCGTTCTTTTATTAAGCGAGTTTGGCTATAAAAATCTGTGTGAAGTCCAAGCAGTTGGAGCATTGGGACCTTCACTATATGGCCGCAGAGATATAGATCTTTAATTAAAATACAAAGCGTACAGATGTGCAGAAGGATAGTGTGGAGTTTAAAATGACCTTTCCCACATAGAAAAGGCAAGGTCCCCTGTGCAAGCACCAGTCGTTTCCGACTCTGGGGTGACGTTGCTTTCACAATGTTTTCATGGCAGACTTTTTACAAGATGGTTTGCCATCGCCTTCCCCAGTCATTTACACTTTCCCCCCAGCAAGCTGGGGACTCATTTAACCGACCTCGGAAGGATAGAAGGCTGAGTCAACCTCGAGCCAGCTACCTGAAAACCCAGCTTCCGCCGGGCATTGAACTCGGGTCGTGAGCAGAGCTTAGGACTGCAGTACTGCAGCTTTAACACTCTGCGCCATGGGGCTCTTACTTCCCACATAACACATATATACAATTAAGTTGATCTAGTCGAAGATAACAGCCCTGAAGTTAATGCCAGCTTCAGACCTTTTTAAAAACTGTTGGCTGTGAGACTTCTAGTTTCACTTTGACTGGAAGGATCCCTTCCTAGCAAGACACTTGGTGGCTGTTGTGGTGAGGAATGTTCAGAAACATTCCAACTTTTCAGAATTTTTTTTTTTTTAAACTATCTGCACCTAAGTCTAGGGAGAAAGATCTTTGTGTTTCTGATGGGGAAGGATTTCAGTGGAAGGGGAAGGACACCGTTCAAGAATGTGTGTGTGCCTTTGGCTGTTGAGAAAGAGAGAATGGGTGCAAGGTATTGTGCAGTTACATGCAATCACAAAACCACATTGCAAACTGACAAAGGCCTCCTAGGCTAGGGTGGACATCTAACTGTCCTTCCATATATTACAAGTGCGTATGTGATGTTTGTGAGGGTCATGGCTTTTCCATTGCATTTTTCTAGCTGTATTGGAGCATTTCAAGTATTGTTTAAGCAGTTATCTGCTACAAACCTTGATATGGGACAGACTCTGCTGTCAAATATATTGAACTGAAGGTGGTATTAAGTCATTCGAGAAGCTGAAGGCCTGGAAGAAACTGGCTATACCAACTGTAGAAGTAGGTTTCATATTTAAATAGAGCGAGGAACATTTTACCCTAATCTGGATGGCCCAGGTTACCCCTGTCTTATCAAATCTTAAGCATGGTCAACCCTGGTAAGCAATTGGATGAGAGACCACAAAGCCTTGGTGGTTTGGAGGGCTTCTGGTGTTCTGGCCCCATTGGTGGACCTCCTGATGGCACTTGGATTTTTTTGGCCACTGTGTGACACAGAGTGTTGGACTGGATGGGCCATTGGCCTGATCCAACATGGCTTCTCTTATGTTCTTATGTGACACAGAGTGTTGGACTGGATGGGCCATTGGCCTGATCCAACATGGCTTCTCTTATGTTCTTATGTGACACAGAGTGTTGGACTGGATGGGCCATTGGCCTGATCCAACATGGCTTCTCTTATGTTCTTATGTGACACAGAGTGTTGGACTGGATGGGCCATTGGCCTGATCCAACATGGCTTCTCTTATGTTCTTATGTGACACAGAGTGTTGGACTGGATGGGCCATTGGCCTGATCCAACGTGGCTTCTCTTATGTTCTTATGGTGTAGTGGTTAAGAGTGAGGACTCTAATCTGGAAGAACTGGGTTTGATGCCCCCACCCAGCTGCTGGGTGATCTTGGGTCAGTCACAGTTCTCTCAGAGCTGTTCCTCTCAAGAGCAGTTCTCTCAGAACTCTCTCAGCCCCACCTACCTCACAGGATGTCTGCTGTGGGAAGAGGAAGGGAAGGAGATTGTAAGATGTTCTGAGACTCCAAGCGAAGGGCGGGGTATAAATCCAATCTTCTCTTCCTCCTCCTAAACTGAACTATTTATCCATTGAGTTCAGGCTTATCTGTCTGGCAGCTGGTCTTCTCAGCCTCTGCGGTCCCTTCCTAAAATGCCAGTCCAGTTTAAAAGATAGGGCTATTGGGTTTTTGTTTTCAACAGCATGTTCTCTTTGTGCAATATAATAAATGCAGTTATGAGAAGAAGAAATGTGTACGTGGTTATTTTGATCATGCACGGCTGAGCCAATGGGGAGGAGGGAAGTCACCACAAATATGGAAGCCACCTAGCCCAGCCTGTCTAAAGACATTTGACAGTATCTTACTAGATACTTTTATTGGAGCTCTCCGGCCTCCTCCCCTCAATTATAAATAGAAGTTGACTCTGCTAAGGTTGTTGACCTCAGAATACTTGGCATTAATCTACCAGAGCGGAGGCACACGACACCTCTGAGAAAACGGCTGTGGGCAGCTCTGCTCTCCCAGATAGCAACGCCACCACCACCCCCTCTGGCTGTCTGGCCTGCTCAGATATTTAATTGACTGGACAGGGGTCAGTTGCCAACCTCCGGGGGGGGGGGGTGAAACCAGACAGCTCACAGGTATGAGTAAGGTATATGACTTAGAACACTCCGTGAGAGCTTTAACTAAGACATACCTTGAAAACAAAGTTTTAAACCACAGTATTTTTTTCACATATTAATCTGGAATTATGTTACAGTCCATTTTACAATATACAATGTTTTTTTCAATGCAGGTGTGATCGCAGTTCCCAAACTGGTGCGGCTGCAACTGGACTGCTGCTTCCATCCACCAAGGGATACAATCTTAATCTGGCACTGCTCTGTCTGTCTCCAAAGGATCAAGCACGGCTCCACCGATTGTATTGGTGGCCAATCGTATCCCTTGGTGAGCTGCCTGAGGAAGGGTTCATTTGGAAAGTGGACGGAAAATGGACCGTAAAATAATTCCAAACTAATGTGTGAAAAATGCTGTGGTTTAAAACTTTGTTTTCAATACATGTGTCAGTTAAGCCTCCAAGTGGGGCCTGGAGATCTTTCAGAATGGACTCCTCTCCGGATGACAGAAATCTGTCCCTCTGGGGAAAATGACAGCTTTCTATGCACTGTACCTGCTGAGGTCTCTCTCCTTCCAAAGCTCCGCCCTCCCACAGGCTCCACCCCCAAATCCCCTGGAAGTTCCCAACCTGGAGCTGGCAACCCGGAGGATAAATGATGGGAACCATTTTCCTCTCCCCTCAAAATCTGTCAACAAGGTATTAATTAGGAATGAATTCACAGAATTCAAGAATATTTTGAATACCAGCTGTTTATATCTAATTTTAGCCTTTATCTAACACCTCAAAGCATTGCAACCACTGGGCATTCTTCATCTTTATTTAGACAATGCAGAGACCATCTTTCCATTTAATAATGTTCCAAGTGGCTTACAACCATTTAAAACACCCTTGAAAATCAATATTGAAGAGGGGGGGATCTTAAAATCACAGACCACATATTGTTAAGCAACATTTCTGGAAGGCCTTTCAAAATTGATTCCCCCCCCCCTCTCCATCCTGGTTGGTTGACAGACAGACATAACCTTTATTGGCATAACAGAAAAGAAAAACAAGGTCCAAAGGAATTTCAAAAAGGGACATACAAACCACAGTGATTTGCAACCCCAACCAGCATGGGAATACAAGGTTGCATACAAAACTTAGCTAAGAAGAGTGGAGCAAGGCATTCCCCTACCTGACTCCATTGTTAATTTCTTTCTCATTCACTGCTAGGGCCAGAAATTCTGCAACCTGCTCAGTAATTGAGGGACATTTGTCAGTCAATAAAAACTCTATCTTTTTGCTTGTCACCGAGTTGGGGGTTAAGAGGAGAGGTTTGATCAGGCGCTATGGGTGCTGGGAAAGTAATGGGCAGTCTAGTAGAATGTGCCGTATAGTCAGGTTCTCTACCACATCTTCACTGTCTCTGTTCGTAAAGGATACCCTTATATCTACCAGAGACCACAGACAACAGAAATATGTTGAGTCTGGCCAACATAAAAGCTCGGCATTGATGTGGGCTTATTAGATTTGAGAAGTTCTGAGCCATGCAAATTTGGGAAGGGAGAATGTCCAAGAAGTGGGCTGAGCATGTACCCCTTGCTTCAGCAATTGTTAATTGGGAGTCAATATCCAGTATTCTCCTGCAGATCAAGTGAAATATGTAAGTTTCACTGCAGTTTGTCAATGAATCTAGATCGAAACCAATTGATTTCATTTTCCCGAGTACTGAACAGAACCATTTCGGGGTAAAAGGGTCTGCAAGTAAAAGAGAAACCAGACTGTTGGGTAAGGGGTGGAAATGAAGGCGGAGCCAGTCTTTGATCCTGGTTGGTTCAGTCTTTCCTTGGTGCCAAAAAGCCAGCAGTAGGGGATCGCATGGTGATAAGACAGGGAGAGAGTTCCAGAGCTCCTGTCCTGAACTCCAGTGAGGTCCCACCCCTCCCCAGACTGCACCCCCAAAATCTCCAGTTTTTTTGCAACCCAGCGCTATAGTCCCTTTGCACAGTGAGCTTAGCAGTGAGTCCCGTTTCAGTTCATCTGAGAACTTGCCAACTAGAGAGCGGCTTTAAAAATTAGGGAAAATAGACATCGAAGACTTTCAGGAGACAGAATTTTGCCACCAGCTGCAAATTCTATACACTGCGTTTATGCACAATCACCCGCTATGCATAACCCTTGGTATAAATCACCCCAACCTAAACAGCAAGGCTAAGAAAACAATTGATGAAAGGCAAAATCCAATGTGTGATTATAACTCATTGTCTCTGGTTCGTTACGATGGCCATCAACAGAAAGAAAACTAATATTTTGTCAGGATGCCACTCAGCCCAAATGCATCACAGCAGCCTCCACCCCGATCAGTGGTCCCTGCCCTCCTATTAAATTTGCAAGTCTGATTATGCCCTACTTTATTTACCACAAGGCTAATTCATTCACTTCAGCAGGGGGAGAAAACCTGAGCCTTTTAGCCATTTAAGCATGAATGATATTCCCCTATTTCTGTACAGCTGTCTGAGGATTGAGAATCTGAACCCATAACTTCATGACTTGGCTCAGAGGCCCATTTTAGGAGCGTGAAACTGTCCAAGCCACAGAGCCCTATTCAGGTACAGAAGGGAATAGCTTATAGCAGGGGTAGCCAAACTTGCTTAACATAAGAGCCCCATAGAATAAATGTCAGATGTTTGAGAGCCGCAAGACATGAACATCGGATGTTTGAGAGCCACAAAACAGGGAGGGAGGCAGGCAGGCAGGCAAATAGATGGGAGAGGGAGGGAGAGGTGGAAAGAAAGCAACTTTAAATGCATTCTCCAAGCCACTGGCTCTGCTGGAAGAAGTGATTTAAAGAGAGAAATGCCTTCTCCAAGCTGGCCAGTAGGGTAGTGAGGGCTTCAAGAGCCACATGTGGCTCCCAAGCCATAGTTTGGCCACTCCTGGTTTATGGGGTTGCCAATCCCCAGTTGGGAAGGGAGATACAAGCACAAGGCTTCCGTGATGACCAGCCTCAAAAAATTAAACCAAGGATCGTATCAAAGTCCTTTTAGTAAATCCTGCAAGACATCAATAGTGAAATGAATCAGTCTCTCGCGCAAAACAACCAGAGAACGTTTCAAACACCAGCAAAAGTCCCAATGTCCTTTTAATGCAATTCAGTTTCGCCTCCTATCAAGGAGTCTGGTGGTGAGATACGAAGAAACCAAACCCAGCCTCGTATTTCTCAAATTCCAGATCGATTCAATTTGCAAAGAAAATCTAGCTTTGACTGAAATAGATTGGTCTTGGCCCACATTTACTAGCCAGTGATGTACAAACTCCTCCTCTTCAGCCAGCAGTCCAGTAAATAGCAACAAGGTTGTACTTGTATCCTTGTTTCACATATTGCTTCTTCCAGCTGCATACAGAATATTGACTTCAAAACCCAATAACAAATACCAAAAAAAGCCCATTGCCATTGGCTATATAAGGGGGGGGGGGAATACTTTCACAGAAACATTTTTTAGAACTGGGTAAGAACACCAGCAAACTTCTCTTCACTTGCAAACACTATAGTATTATAAATATGCTGCAGTTTGTGGGGGTTACTGTGGATAATGGGAGGAAGAAGGGAGAGGTGGAAAGAAAGCAACTTTAAATGCAACTTTTAAAATTTCTTTAAGGAATGCTTAAGCTGTTGCACCTGTGGATATATAGGTTAATTTGGAACTGTTTTGTGTGACATAATTGTTACAGTCTGTGCAAGTGAAGAGAAGTATCCAAGCACAAATACGTAGGCAAGAAAGAAAAGGAAATTCAGAATCCTAATGAGAATAAATTCCTTGGCGATCAAATGAAATTGACACTCCACCTGTTGAATTACTACACCTGCTGTTGCGGCACTCCACCTGTCGAATTACTCTACAAAGAGGAGCAGTCGGGTCTATCTGCGTCTTTCAACGGAAGGAAGAAAATGACAGCAGACTTTGCACCTGACAACATTTAAGGTCTCCGTTTCTATAGCAGACTAAGGTTTTGCTTTAAGAGACATTCAGGAATGGTTCTGTTGTATTGTTTGAGTAAAGAGTGCAGGCGCCCTTATATTGCAACATTTGGTAGGCGGTGTTTCTTTTGTCTGACCAAACCCCCAGATGGGGGCAGGGGATTCCCCAGTTTGGAGGCCCTCCCCCCACTTCAGGGTCATCAGAAAGCAGGGGAGGGGGAGGGAAATGTCGGCCGGGCACTCCATTATTCCCTATGGAGACTGATTCCCATAGGGTATAATGGGGCTTGGGGGGGGGCTCCATTTTTTGAGGAAGAAGCACCAAATATTCAGTATAGCATTCAGTGCCTCTCCCCAAAATACCCTCCAAGTTTCCAAAGGATTGTACCAGGGGGTCCAATCCTGAGCCCCCAAAGCAGATGCCCCTATCCTTCATCATTTCCAATGGAGGGAAGGCATTTAAAAGGTGTGCGGTCCCTTTAAATGTGATGGCCAGAACTCCCTTTGGGGTTCAGTTATGCTTGTCACACCCTTGCTCCTGGCTCCATCCTCAATGTCTCCTGGCTCCACCCCCAAAGTCCCCAGACTTGGCAACCCTACTTTGGAGTTGCAAATGGGCAGCGTAGGCGAGGGGAGGGGGTTACGGGGCTTCCTGTTTCTCTGTCCTCCTTTGCCTGGTGCTCTGGCATTTGGCAGGAGCCACTGCTATCGGGTGCCTGTCAGCAGCTGCAAGGAGGGAGGTGTGAGATTCGGACTCCGGCTGCCTCCTTCTGGGGTGACGCCCTCAGGGGCTTTATAAATAGTCGCTCGTTCAGACAAGGATCTTGGGCCCAGAGATTCCACGCATTGTTCTCAAACCTTTGGCAAGTGCCTCTAAGAGATTTGCCAGGCCTTCTGCAACAGAAATCCCGAGTGCCGGGCTGAAATTTCACTGGTGAGGCAACCAGGCTGGGTTTCCAGTCTCCAGGTGGAACCTGGAGATCTTCCAGAGCTACAACCGATCTCCAAACTACAGGGATTAGTGCTCTTGGAGAAAACGGCTGCTTTAGAGTATGGACTCTATGCCATCATGTCCCACCGAGGGCCCTTCCCATCCCTTCCCGAAGGTCAGGCCACCCCCAAATCCGCAGGAATTTCCCAACTCAGAGTTGGCAACCCTATTTCCAGGCTTGAGTCTTGCTCCTGTCCACACACCTCAAACCATCCATGTCTTACAGACAAATGTGATGATTATCCATCAGTGGCTATTAGCCACCGCATATTGTTGGAGATCTGTCTGGGGCAGTGATGCTTGTATTCTTGGTGCTTGGGAGGGGCAACAGTGGAAGGGCTTCTAGTGTCCTGGCCCCACTGATAGGTCTCCTGATGACACCTGTTTTTTTTTGGCCACTGTGTGACACAGAGTGTTGGACTGGATGGGCCATTGGCCTGATCCAACAGGGCTCCTCTTATGTGACACAGAGTGTTGGACTGGATGGGTCATTGGCCTGATGGCACCTGGGGGGTTTTGGCCACTGTGTGACACAGAGTGTTGGACTGGATGGGCCATTGGCCTGATCCAACAGGGCTCCTCTTATGTTCTTATGTGACACAGAGTGTTGGACTGGATGGGCCATTGGCCTGATCCAACAGGGCTCCTCTTATGTTCTTATGTGACACAGAGTGTTGGACTGGATGGGCCATTGGCCTGATCCAACAGGGCTCCTCTTATGTTCTTATGTGACACAGAGTGTTGGACTGGATGGGCCATTGGCCTGATCCAACAGGGCTCCTCTTATGTTCTTATGTGACACAGAGTGTTGGAATGGATGGGCCATTGGCCTGATCCAACAGGGCTCCTCTTATGTTCTTATGTGACACAGAGTGTTGGACTGGATGGGCCATTGGCCTGATCCAACATGGCTTCTCATATGTTCTTATGTGACACAGAGTGTTGGACTGGATGGGCCATTGGCCTGATCCAACATGGCTTCTCATATGTTCTTATGTGACACAGAGTGTTGGACTGGATGGGCCATTGGCCTGATCTAACATGGCTTCTCTTATGTTCTTATGTGACACAGAGTGTTGGACTGGATGGGCCATTGGCCTGATCCAACATGGCTTCTCATATGTTCTTATGTGACACAGAGTGTTGGAATGGATGGGCCATTGGCCTGATCCAACAGGGCTCCTCTTATGTTCTTATGTGACACAGAGTGTTGGACTGGATGGGCCATTGGCCTGATCCAACATGGCTTCTCATATGTTCTTATGTGACACAGAGTGTTGGACTGGATGGGCCATTGGCCTGATCCAACATGGCTTCTCTTATGTTCTTATGTGACTCAGAGTGTTGGACTGGATGGGCCATTGGCCTGATCTAACATGGCTTCTCTTATGTTCTTATGTGACACAGAGTGTTGGACTGGATGGGCCATTGGCCTGATCCAACATGGCTTCTCATATGTTCTTATGTGACACAGAGTGTTGGACTGGATGGGCCATTGGCCTGATCCAACAGGGCTCCTCTTATGTTCTTATGTGACACAGAGTGTTGGAATGGATGGGCCATTGGCCTGCTCCAACATGGCTTCTCTTATGCTCTTATGATCAATCTGTGGGTTCTGAACAGTCACAACAATTGAGAGGAATATGGTTCCGAGGGAGAGAGGTGGGGGAGGGAGGGAGAAAGGGGAGGGAGAGAGAGAGATGGTGATGACTAGAGTGACTTGCCACATCACCTGAATGGGGCGGTAGAAAAGGCAAACCTTTATGAGGGATATTCACCTCATAGCTATACTCTGATTGATACTGCAATTAAGTAGGATATGATCTATAGTCTCTATTTTCCCACTGCTATATGGGTATAACTGCCACACGGTTTCTTTACACAGCACCCGCAAGTAACCACTGACAGATGTCTGAGAGTAAACTCTTCAATATCTTGGAACAGTTAGATTTTTCACATATTCCGGCAACTTTCTGAGGAGGTGGAATTCCAACCACAGTTGAGGAGCCGGTATATATGATGATACTGATGACAACAACAACGATGATGATGATACTGGATTTATATCCTGCCCTCCACTCTGAATCTCAGAGTCTCAGAGCAGCTCACAATCTACTTTACCTTCCTCCCCTACAACAGACACCCTGTGAGGTGGGTGAGGCTGAGAGAGCTCTCACAGCAGCTGCCCTTTCAAGGACAACCCCTACCAGAGCTATGGCTGACCCAAGGCCATGCTAGCAGGTGCAAGTGGAGGAGTGGGGAATCAAACCCGGTTCTCCCAGATAAGAGTCCTCACGCTTAACCACTACACCAAACTGGCTCTCTCCACTACACCAAACTGGACCTCAGAGTGGTGCTTAAACCATTGAACTCAATTAATTCCTTCACGGTATTGAAAAGTTCTTTGATGTCCCAGTAACGGATCATATCCCAAGCGATCATGAGATAATGTAGTTGTTGGAGTGAGTGACTCAGCCATGCACATGGAAAGGGAGGGGGGGCACCACATCACTCTGCGTAGGTGTTGTCTCCTTGAATGGGATGCGTCTTTGTGTGGAGCTGCCCTCTGTCCCCTCCTCTCTTCTTTTTGTCCTCTCACTGCTGCACATGGCCTTCCATTTAGACACATATCCCTGCAGGTCTTTCCTGTAGATACAATGGCCTCATAATTCCCACACACATGATGCCAGCTGGACAAGCTGGCCGTTTGTGACAGGGAGAGTGCTCTTTAGGTTAGGCTTCTTCCTCTTCTTTTGGCTGCAACCTGAATTATGAACTGGATCTACTCGAATAAATATTAAGTTTACCTTTTTTGCAATGTACTTCTCGGGAGATTTATTTACTGCACTCAGGATCACACTGGGCAAACTCTGCTATATTAACCAAATATCCCAACAGTAGTTTGGAGTCCAGCAATTTGTCCCAGGCGATATAAGATTTATCCTGTCTTGCCAAACACAGGAGTCCCTCAAAGGGAATAGCTTCCATGCGAGAGCTCTTCTCCGACCTTGAGCTTCAAGGGATTTCAGAACAAATTTGGCCCACAGTGCAACTCCCGACACACATTTAAGGATTCCAGAGACTGGCTCTAGAAATTTCAGCAGTGGGTACAGAACCATGAAAGCTCCAAAAAAGGGGGGGAAATAAAACTTCGGGCTGAGGAGTTTACAGCCCACATTTTGACACTGGGTGTGGGAAGAAAACACCAGCTGAGGAGAGGGAGGAGAATGAGAAAGGAAATCTGGGATGGATGTGAATTCTATTTTTGTTGGGTTGAGAATGTCTGAGGCCCTGGCCTTCAACAGGTGCCACCCGACCGAGGCCACCATCCCCAGTTGCGTTTTGACTGAGATGATTTTTATTTAATATCGGGCTTCTTTATCCAGGGCTCTCTTTTTTTGGTAGAAAAAGTCTAGCAGGGACTCGTTTGCATATTAGGCCACACCCCCTGGCATCACCATCGTTTCACTCAGGGCTTTTTTTGTAGAAAAATCAAGCATGAACTCATTTGCATATTAGGCCACATAAATCCAATCTCTTGCGTATAAATCCAATCTCCTCTTCTCTTTGTGGCAAGGATAAATCAACTGTGCATGTAAAGCTGTGTATGTAAGTCATGCGATTATCTGCACCTGCGTGTGTGTGTTTTTAGAAGACATTAAAAAGGAGGTGTCCAAGGATGCGCCTTGGCTGGAGCTCCAGAGCTGAACTGAGGCTGCAGAAACAGTTGGGCTAGAAAAGGGATGGCCAAACTTGCTTAATGTAAGAGCCACATAGAATAAACGTCTGATGTTTGAGAGCCACAAGACAGGAGGGAGGGAGGAAGGAAGGAAGGAAAATAGATTTTGGGGGTACAAGATAGAACGATGGTGTGGTATCTGCTTTCAGCTGCAAGGACATTATATGCGCAGTTATGGAAGCAAGATAAAATACCAGAAAAATGGGATTGGATTTTAAAAGTTATGTCTCGGAGTGAAATGGACAAACTTACAAGAATCTTAAAAGACTACGATTTGGAGAAGTTTAGAAAGGAATGGGAGAAATTTCAAAAACACGTTGAAAAACATTGGAAGGTAAAGGGACGTTTAGTGATTTTCGACAATAGCTGAAGTGTGGCGGAATAATGGACTAAAATTTATAAAGAAATAATTTTCTTTTGTTTAAGGTGAAAGAATGAAGATGGACATATAGGGTTTGGCTTCTCTTATACTAATTTCTTATTTCGTCTTTTTTACTGTTACAAGGTTTTAATATGGAGATTCTTGGTTTGATGAAATCATCTTGTATTTTTTACCAATTTAAGCAAACACCGGCGGGGGTCATGAAAAGGGGGGAGAGGAGGAGGGGGAGAAAGTGTAATGTATTGGTATTAACTTGTATTGATTTTTGTATTCTTTTAAGAATATTATAACAATATATTGCAAATTAATAAAATTGTTTTACATGGAAAATTTTGGGAGAGGTGGAAAGAAAGCAACTTTAACTTTAAACGCACTCTTCAAGCTTGGCTTGGAGAACTGATTTAAAGAGAGAAATGCCTAATCCACAGGGCGGAGCGGGGGCTTCGAGAGCCATGCAATATGTGTGAAAGAGCCACATGTGGCTCCTGAGCTACAGTTTGGCTACCCCTGGTCTTGAAGGATTTGAAGGGCACCTTTGGGAAGGGGTCTTGGCCTCATGAAATCTTGGAAGCTAAGCTGGGTCAGACCTGGTTGGTACTTGGATGGGAGACCACTAAGGAAGTCCAGGGTTGCCGCACAGGCAAGCCATGGCCCTCCTTCTCTGCCCATCTCCTGTCTTGAAAACCTAGTGGGGTTGCCATAAGTCCCTTCCTGTAGCTGTAGCCAACTGAGGCCACTGAAATATTGTTCCTGCGTGTCAGGAACCCCCAGAAAAGTCATCAGAGCAAAAAGGGATCTGAAGTGGGAGAGGAATTTGCAGAAATAACTGCTGCAAGACAAAACACTAACCCACTGGGGGCTCTGTGTGGTTGGATGTGTGAAACGGACAGCACCAAAGGAAAAGCCAGGTTTTTGTGTTGTTGCTTGAAGCCATTGTGAATTCTGGCTCTCCCTAGAACGCATGGAGCCTAACGGCACCTCCAGAGATGTCCAAGACTGAAAAAAAAATCGAGTGCTTCTAAACAAGGCAAGTTTACCATTCTTCATTTTTGGGTTTCTAAAACAAGACTATTGACCAGTGTTCCCTCTAAGCTGAGTTAGCGTGAGCTAGCTCAGTTTTTTAGCCCCCATCGCACACATTTTTGTCTTAGCTCTGGAAAAATGCCCCAGAGCAAACTGATTGATGCAGTAGCTCACAACTTTAATGTCAGTAGCTCACAAAGTAGAATTTTTGCTCACAAGACTCCAAGGCTTAAAGGGTTCACTGCTGTTGACCACTTTGGGCTGCTGGGGGAAAACAATAAAGCTTTTGAAGTGACAAACAGACATCCTGGTGTTAGTCCTTACCTTTAAGGCCCTTTACAGCCAGGGGCCTGCATATCTTCGGGACCACCTCTCCCCATATGACCCCTCCCCCCACCCCAGGTTCTGAGGTCCGCTGCTCAACATCTTTTTTTTTTAATTGAATATATTTTATTGTTTTTGATCCTTTACATCAAACTTATCCTTCTTCTCATACAGAATATACATCTAGTCCTCCATCCCCTTTTACTAAATATTCTTGTTCAGTCCTTTCAGTCTCAATGTTCTTATTTCGGTCCATATTGAGGCCTTCTCGCCTTCAAGTAAATACAGCCAATCTTTAATCTAGTTCCTCTTCTAGGCCTTGTTAGATCTAGAAAGGATCTAACATCTTCTCATAATCCCTGGTCCTAAGGATGCCCAGCTGGCTTCGAAGAGGGCCAGGGCCTTTTCAGTCTGGGCCCCTATCCGGTGGAATGAGCTCTCGCTGGAGATTCGGGCCCTGCGGGACTTATCAAGGTTTCTCAAGCCCTGTAAGATGGAGCTCTTCTGCCAGCCTTTTAATTAATCCAGCAGGCGTCCCTTGAAAATCATCCCTTCCCCCGGCATTTCACCATTATGGTGTTATGTTACGCTGTTATCCATCAGCTGCATGATGTTTACTGCCTATGTCTGCAAGACTGTTCACCGTGCTGCTCCTGTTTCATAATGTCTGCTTTTATGATATCATTTTAACTCTGTTGTTTTATTGTTGTAAGCCGCCCTGAGCCAGATAGGGTGGGATATAAATTAAATTAAATTAAATCCTCTTTCCTTCTGCGCTCTTCTCCCCCCAACTTCAGCCAGATTAAGACAATGCCGGGCAGCCAGCTGTACGGGGTGGGAGGCACCATCCGGATATGGCTTCTACCGCCACCAGCTCCTTTCCACCATGGGCTGTGAACCAAAAGGAAGAGAGGAAGCCAACGGGGAGCGTCTGCAGTTGCCCAGACTGCTGAGCGCGTTTCCTTTGGGCGTGTCTGGGAGGAAAACCACCGAGCAGCTACTTACATCAGCAAGAGGAAGTCGAGTGTCGTCTAGGGGGATGGCACCCGTGAAGGAGCCCCACTGACCTCCTTGCCTACCCTTCTAATCTCTTCAGCATCAAGGTTCCAAACCTCCCTTCTCTGCCTTGGGTAATGCCAGACAGCATGTGAGGGGGTCTCTAGAAGGAGAAGAGGCAGGGGCAACCCTACCACTAAGCAAACTAGGCGGTTGCCTAGGGTGCCGGCAGACTGGGTCCCCGAATTGGACGTTCCCCACATTAGAAGATGATGATATTGGATTTATATCCCACCCTCCACTCCAAATCTGAGTCTCGGAGCAGCTCACAATCTCCTTTATCTTCCTCCCTCCCAACAGACACCCCGTGAGGTGGGTGGGGCTGAGAGGACTCTCACAGCTGCTGCCCTTTCAAGGACAACCCCTGCCAGAGCTCTGGCTGATCCAAGGCCATTCCAGCAGGTGGAAGAGGAGGAGTGGGGAATCAAACCCGGTTCTCCCAGATAAGAGTCCGAACACTTAACCACTACACCAAACTGGCTAACTCGTGAGGAAGCTATCCGGTGGCTGCCTCTCCGAGTCTCCCAAGAGGTGCGAGTGGTGGGGGGTTTCTCCCTGCCTTTGCACCTCCAGTGATTTCTCCCTCCCTTCATTCTATCCTATGGGCCAGTTCTTTCCTATGTACCACCCACCCTGTACCACTTGGTATAAAGACCATTGGGATTCTCCCTTGTGCACAAGTTACTTAGAAAATCAAACCACTCGAGACGATTCTGTCTGAAAACTCTTCTTTATTCATTTTTTTTAGAGAGCAAGGGTGTTGCATTTTTAACACCTCTTTTTTTTTTTTTAATGTCCAGACTTGGTACAACTTTTAGTATTTTTCACAGTATTTTTGCAAAGACCGAGGACTGTTCTTATTGCTGCAATGCAAATCTAGGCACCTTCTGATGAGAAAGTTGTTCGAGGGGACCTTCCCACTACACCTATACCCCCCCCCATCCCACTTGTGCCCCAGTGGGTGAAACAGATCCCCCCGCATCACAAACGACCCCCTTTCTTCTGGCTTAACACGGCCTTTTGGGGGAGAGGTACCATACCATCAGGTGCATTAAACCATAGCTGGCAGCTACAAACGGAAGCCATGTGACTTCAGTCACAGTGTTGGGGTGCAAAAGATGCGCATGTGTGCCGCTGGCTTGCGACTCTGGATGAGGCTGGAGCCAAAAATGGGCAACGTTGCCATTTCAGCCAGTCTCTTAAAGATGGGTGCTCCTTTCCACAGCCTTCTAACCGCTTCCCAACAGCAACCCTTAAGGAACAGTTGCAGGAAGCCGTTGATTTCTCCAGAGCTTTTTTTCTGGGGGGGGGGGAGCAGGGACTCCTTTGCATATTAGGCCACACCCCTATGATCATGTAGCCAATCCTGCTGGAGCTTACAGTAGGCCAGGCCCGTAGCTAACCAATTTAATTGCACAGGAGGGGCCCGTGCTTGTCTGACTCCATTTAAAGGGCGAGCCAATCATTTAAATCCCATGGGGGGGGAGGAAAAGGGGTGATATCCAGCCTCTCCAGCTTCCTGCTCTCACCCCCACAACCCCCTCCCCCTGCGGCCCCTAGCTACGGGGCTGCAGTAGGCCCTGTACTAAGAGCCCTGTAAGTTCTTGGAGGATTGGCTACATGGGAGGGGAGGGTGGCCTAATGTGCAAAGGAGCTCCTGCTACAAAAAAAAAAAAAAAAGGCCTGGATTTCCCCTACAGCATCATAGAGACAGCGGAGGGTTCCCCTCTTGTGAGTTACTCTGCTGTGTGCACGCAGAAGGTCCTGGGTGCAAGAACCACTAGTAGCCCTGCTTCCTTGGTCATGCTTTTAGTACAGGGAATGTTTCCCAGTAAAAGGACAAACCTTGCCCAGCTGAATTCACTCTGTATTCTGTTCCTGCAGCCTCCTGGGCTCCAGAGAAGGGAATGCATCCGGAGCACCAGGGCTCTCCGGGAATAGCTGGGAGAGGGCAAAACAAAAAGAGCCAAGACTGGCGATAGTGGGTTGGAAGCAAGTCAAATTGAAGGGCCGGAGGAAGGGAGAGCAGGCATGGCCGCGAGTCAAGACAACCACGTCGCTGGACTATTCCAGTTTCAAGTCCTCCTGATATTATTTAGTAACACACCAGCTCGTCCGCTTGCAATGGCCGGAAGGGGGCGGGGGGTGCAAGAAAAGCTTCAGCATTGGAGACACAAAGCCTAGAACTCCTTTAAAAATGGAGGGGGCAGAGATTCACAGTGATGCACCATTGCTGGACCGGGGGGGGGGCGGGATTCTTGCTGGTATGCACTGGGGGGAGAGTATCCCCCCCATTTTTAAAAAGCAACAAGGATGCTCCCATGCTTCAGCGGGAAGCACTGAGCCTCAGAGTAAGTCCCCGTCCTGTCAGCGATTAAAAAGATGTACAAAACAAAATGGGCAGGGTTGATGGTCGCATCAGGGATATTTTTTTTGGTAGCAGGAACTCCTTTGCATCTTAGGCCACACACACACACACACCCCCGATGTAGCCAATCCTCCTGGAGCTTACAGTAGACCCTCTACTAAGGGCCCTGTAAGCTTTTGCAAGATTGGCTACATCAGGGGTGTGTGGCCTAATATGCAAAGGAGTTCCTGCTACCAAAAAAAAGTCCCAGTTATTGGATAGGATTCAGAATTGCCTGGCTGGGTCAGACCAGACTTCAGCGTTCAGCTACCGGAGGCTGGAGACAAAGAACAGGGGGTGGCTGCTGGATTCTTGCCTGGCTTCTGAGTTTCCACACCTGTACGCCCACCATTGGAAACAGGATACTGGGCTTTGGTTTTGCTGACTAACGACTGGCTGCGCACATGAATCCAAAGCCAGCCTCTTCTCCCAGGCAAAGATCTGCCCCATTCCTGCATCACATCCATGCCGCCATCCCCAAAGTTTTGCCTTCCAGCCCCGGTTCTCGCTACCTTGGTGCTGCTCGCTTGGTTTCTTGAACGGAGCTGCTTGCCGCGGCTCAGCCCTTGAGAGTCTGCGTGGAAGGAGCAAGGCCCCTGTGCGTGGTTCACGGCACGGCAGCTCGAGTCGTTTGCTAATTCTACCACGAGTAAGGCCTCTTGTGCGGGCCTTTTCCTTCTGTTGCCCGTTTTTGTGTTGGATCAGACCCGCCCGTTCCAAAAGCAGCAATCCTGGGAAACCCATTTCATGAAAGGAGGAGTGCGTATTTGTCAAACCGTAAACAGAATTAACAGAAGGCAAATCCCTGGAAACTTGAACACTGTGGTCAGCCCCCTCTCCAAATGCGAGTCCTTAATCAGCTGGAAAAAAAAGGACCCCATTCAGACTCCCCATTTTGGGGAGACTCAAAAAAAAGGACTCCCCATTTTGGGGAGAGGAGGATATTCTCAACAAAGTGCACAGTTGTTTGGTGCCTGAGGAAATGGAACCCCAGACGTTCAGCGGTGTAATTTCATAAGCCTGGTTACTGGACTTACAGAAATCCTGTATCTGGCTGATCAAGAGCTGACTGATGACTCGCAGGGCTTTTTTGTAACAGGGACTCCTTTGCATATTAGGCCACACCCCCTCTTACGTAGCCAATCCTCCAAAAGCTTACACGAGGCCCTTTAATGAGCCCTGTAAGCTCTCGGAGGATTGGCTACATAAGAGGGGTGTGGTCTAATATGCAAAGGAGTTTCTGCTACAAAAAAAAAGGCCTGCTGACGAGACGGTAAAAGTTGGATCGATTTCCTCAGTAGTATATTCTGGATGTCAAACTGGCTTGGTGGGTTGTTAAAACTTGTGGCTAGATTACAATACTCCACGTCCTGAAAGCCATCCAAAAATAGGTTTGATAGGACGGAGCAGGTGGTCAAAGTGTTCTGTGTTTCTGCCTACGCTTTCCAACTCCAAGACCATTTCTGCAGTAGTGAAATTCCCCGCATTGACATTTTTAAAACTGCGTGTCAAGTGAAATTTTCCACAGTAGATATTTTCTCACCAGGTACAAACCCAAAGTTTTCTCCTTCGTACCCCACGTTTTTCGAATTCGTAGTTTTGGACCATTTCTGCAGTTGTGAAATTCCCCATATTGATGCTTTTAAAACTGGGCATTATATGAAATTCCCCCCAGTAGATTTCTCCTCACCAGGCACAAACCCCACATTTTCAGAACTCACTAAAACTGGAAATTCTAAGAACATGGGGTAAGAAGGAGAAAACTTTGGGTTTGCGCCTGATGAGGAAAAATCTACAGTGGAAAATTTCACATAATGCACGGTTTTAAAAACATCATTTATACTAGTGCAGAAATGGTCTTAGCAAGTTCTGAAAATGCAGGATAAGGAGAAAACTTCAGTTTTGCAACTGGTGAGGAAAAATCTACTGCGGGAAATGTCACATAAGAATTGAAGAAAAAGAACTGCAGATTTATACCCCGCCCTTCTCTCTGAATCAGAGACTCAGAGCGGCTTACAATCTCCTATATCTTCTCCCCCCACAACAGACACCCTGTGAGGTGGGTGGGGCTGAGAGGGCTCTCACAGCAGCTGCCCTTTCAAGGACAACCTTTGCCAGAGCTATGGCTAACCCAAGGCCATCCCAACAGGTGCAAGTGGAGGAGTGGGGAATCAAACCCGGTTCTCCCAGATAAGAGTCCATGCACTTAACCACTACACCAAATAACATGCAGTTATAAAAACGTCAACGTGGGGAAATTCCCTACTGCAGAAATGGCCTGATAATAAACTCCCACTTTAACTCCATTCGTAAAGTACTTCATTTCTGCCCCGTTTGCACAAGTCGTTTCAATCAGGAGTTCTAGATCCTTAGTGGTAATTCAACACCAAACTACCCAGTCAAGTGCGAACCCTAAAAGAGAGTGTGTCCGCTACAGCGCAGCAGCCATTCCGGCAATTAACCAGTGTTAAAACCACCACTGCGGACACACATGCGTTCTAGATAACTGGAATACATTTTCCCATTTGAATGAGTGTACTAAGATTTCTCGTTTGAAGAATGAAAGCCAAGCCACCTCAAATTGGCCAGTCCCAAACGATTCCCATTGGTATTATTTGTTGCCCTGCCATTTTTTAAAGAAAGAAAACGGTTGTGTTCAGGTGAGTATATGAAAGAAACTCATGTGCTGCGAGGGGTGTATTCTAGTGCCTTCTAATACCAACCCGAGCTCTTTAAAAGCATCTTTTGCTTTGTCATCACCCCCGCTTTGAAATGGATCCTTCCAATCATGGACGTGTTGAGAAGGGGCAGGGTTTTCTCTCAAGTGACAAGAAGGCCTCCCAATCAACGCGTCTGCTGAGTGAAATCTCCACTTCCAGCACTTCCTGGTGGGACGGGCAGGGGTTTTTTTTTGTAGCAGGGTCTCCTTTGCCTATTAGGCCACACCCCACCCCATGTAGCCAATCCTCCAAGAACTTACAGGGCTCTTTTTCCAAAGCCTACTGTAAGCTCCAGGAGGACTGGCTACATCAGGCAGGTGTGGCCTAGTAGGCAAAGGAGTTCGAACTCCAAGAAAAGCCCTGGGGATGGGCCATGCCTGCCTAGCAGCCATGAGCAAAAATGGGCCATACAGGGGAGAAGGAAGCCTGCAGGCGCCTCCCTTCAACCAGAAGTAAAGATTCTTGCTAGAGGGACAGCAGCTGTCCATCAGTGGGACTGAAAACATTCCAGTCCCCTCTATCCCAACGTCTCAAGGAAATTCCGTAATTCAACAGTACCATTTTTTTCCTCCCAGGTAGACTCTCTTATGTCTTCTGCAGCTGCAGACAGGCAAAAATTCAGCCAGTAAAGCATCTTTGGTCACTGCATCTCCACGCCAAGCTGTATCCGTGAGGTTTTAGCTTGTTGTGCAGTTGCATAACGCCAGAGTGGGGGGGGAAAAGCTAGCAAACTTTATTTTAGGGAAGCTGGCTGTGATAAAAGTGTGAGAATTCTTTGCGGTCAGAGCAAAACGTCTCACTTTTAAGATCCAGTAAGAAGGGAAAGAATATTGTTTGCTTGCTATTTCCTCCCCACCCCCCCCCACCCCTTCTTCCACTTACATGCAGCTTAAGGCAAAAATTTGGCAATGCAAAGCAAAATCTACGTAAGGCCGCGTGATTTGGGTATGCGATTTGGAACGTTTCATTCATCGATTAAAAAAAAGAGAGAACTGAAAACCGACATCATAAAAAAGAATAACCAACACTGTTGTTCCAGGGACTTAAAATTTCCCACATTTCTCTCTCTTACATGCTCTCTCTCTCTCTCACGTGACCCAAGCGAAGTTAAATGAGATTAAACATCAAACAACCACCGAAGGAAGAAAAAGAAACTTTTACAGAGCTGGGAATAAGTGCGCTGTGTGTTCCCACCCTTCGATATTCAACCGGGTCGGATGACACCAGCCCCCACCCCCCCTCCCCACAGAGTTACAATCGGAGGGGAGTCTTTCCTTTGAGCTTCCGTTGCACAGTGAGATCCGTTCCGATGGGAAAAGGTAGAATGGTTGCATTTTATTTTTCTCTTTGTCAAATGAATAAAAAGTGCATCTCTTGTTTTTGCTTAAATATACGTTTTTCTTAAATGCGAAGTGGTTTTTTCTCTCTCTCTCTCTCCTCCTATGTCCCCTCCCCCCAATTCCGTGCCATGGGGACACTTGAAGTTCTCATTATCGATACTTTGGAGGTATCACCACTAGAGGGGGCCCATCCGTGGGCCTCCACATAAGTACCTGGGCATCGTTGGCATTGGGCTTCACAAGGGCACTCGCTGGTATTGGCTCGTTCTTGTTGAGAATCTGCGGCTGCTCTTGAGCCGAGGGCTCCTGCAGCTTGGCACGCTGCCCCAGAGGTTTGCAGGGGGTCACTTCGATGCCCAGTTTCATGCGCCACTTGATGGTCTGCAAGGTGACCATCTCATTGGTGGTGATGTTGGTGGCCACCAGCCAAGTGGTAAAGCTCTGATCCCGGTGAATGTGGGTGAGCTTGGCCACATTGCTCTCGCTCACCGGCACGGCCCACGTAACGCTGGGGTAGAAATTGTCATTCATGCTGACGTTGAACTTGGCTTCCTTCTTCGTGGGGCCGATAATGGTGCAGGTTTCCGTGGTGTTCCCGTACCACGGGTAGTTTACACCGTCAGAGTCGCTAATCGCTTGGATCTTGCCTTCTAGGAGATCCGGTAATTCCCAGCTGGACCTGCATTGGAGAAGGAGAAAGAGCAAGGAAAAGAGGGGATTGCTTTTGGTGGGCAACAGTCCGGGCTGACAAGACCATACGAGCAGGGGTGTCAAACATGCGGCCCAGGGACCGAATCAGACCCCCAGAGGACTCCTATCAGGCCCCCGAGCAACTGGCTGTAATCTGCTTCCTTCTCCCTCTCTCTTGCTTCCTTCTGGGTAACAGCTTGCTTTGTAAGGCTTGATCAATCACACAGGAGCTACAGAGCAAAAACTCCATTTTCTCCATTGGCTGAAGCTCCTCCCTTGGGGAGGAAGCCAGAGCTTGACCGATTTCCCACTCGCTTTATGCCGCTCTGATGCTCCTCTTCTCAGTGGGGCTTCTGTCCGATTTCACACTATCTGCCCCAGGGCTGCAACTAGCATCGGCTTTTTCGCACAGCAAACAGAAACTGGTTTTTAGAGGTTTCTGTTTGCTGTGTGAAAAAGCTGACGCTAGTTGCAGCCCCGGGGCAGATAGTGTGAAATCAGAGGGAAGCCCTGCTGAGAAGAGAAATGTCAGAGCGGCATAAGGCGAGTGGGAAATCAGTCCTCTCAATCACACAGCAGAGCTACTGAGCCAAGCCTCTCTTCCTTCTGGTCCCCTGGGGAAGGAAGGAAAGAGCCAGAGCTTCCTTTGTTCAGTTCCCTGGATCCCATGGGAGAGATACAAAGAGAGCACCGTTAAGATCAATGAGGGCTAATTTTTTTAGGCATGTTTTAAGGCTTTTGAAAAATTATTTATTTGTCTTTGGCCTTTATAAAGGCCAAAGGGAGTGTGCAGAGGCAGGCGAGCGACCAGAGACCTCGCAATCACGCGACGTGAACGCCGAGTGAGGGCGCGGCCGGGGCGACTGACAGTGGCGACGGGGGCTGCTATCGACGGAGGGAAGCCTGAGGTGGTGGCCCCGAGGCCATCAGCCACTTTAGCGGTTTGTGGGTCCTGATTGGACTGGTCAATTTCCATAAGAAAACCTGTGGAGCCCTGAAGCGTGACTGGGAGGCACGGGGGGGTTTACCTCTCTGGGCCTGCCAGGTTGCGCTAGGGGTATTGGCCGAGAACTCATGGACCCTATTACAGGCTACATTCCACCCGACTGCTGCCCTAGTGTAGCACATGTTGTGCTATAAACCTGATGCCTGCACTCATTCTCGCACTTTATCCATCTAGTACCTCAGCACTTACTCAAGCACTTTACCTACTTTACCTGCTCAGCACCTACCCAGCACTTAATACAGACCACTAATTGGAAACTTTAGTATTAGTATTAATTAATTAATTGGATTTCTTTAGTCGATTGATTAGTAAATTGAAGTTATTTATATATTTATTCTGGACTGTATAAATTGTTAAATTCTAGCTCATTAACTGGGAAGATTGTTTAGGGTATTATTTTGTTAGTGACGCTGGAACTGAAGTTATTGGGTTTCACTAATCAATTTGAAGGAGTATTGTGGGAGGGTCTTTTATATTAATTAATTAAATCGGGGAATAGGTAGTGGGTCTGTAACTGGGAGACCAGAGTGGCTGGTGGGGTGCGAATCAACTGTAGGTTGGGAGAATCCGGGGGGAGGTGGAGCCGCTCAGTACTAGTAAGATCACCCCGGGCATAGGCACGGATGCTCGGCTCAGGGATTCCAGTGCTCTTGGGGAGGGGAAGGTATGACGGTGGGAATAGACAGAGGTGTAAGGGAAGGGGACGGAGACAACACGGTGCTCGGCTCCCTTCCAGTCTACTTCCCATCCCAACGGTGACAGGTAGTGGGGCCAAGAGGAATAGCCTGTCTCCGTCATTGGTGTTATGCAATGCCAGGTCCGTAAATAATAAGACCGCGACCCTCAGGGAGTTCCTGCTCCAGCAGGACGTGGACCTGGCTTGCGTGACCGAGACCTGGGTGCGAGATGGGGAGACAGTGGCTCTTTCCCAGATGACCCCCCCAGGTTACTCGGTCTTCCACCAATCACGGAATAGCGGGCGGGGGGGAGGGGTGGCATTATTCATACGGGAGGGTTACTCCTTCCGGGCTCTCCCGGGCCCAAAGATTGAGGGTATTGAATGTGCCGGTTTAGCGTGGGATGTCGGAGAGGGGTTGGCGATCTGGCTGGTGTACCGTCCGCCTAACGCACCGGCCAGCGCCTTACCATCCCTGATGGAGGCTGTGGCGGGCTGGGCGTTGGAGTACCCAGGGCTTATGGTCCTGGGTGATTTCAACGTCCATGCCGACGACTCGGCCTCCACTCAGGCGATGGACCTAGTGTCTTCCATGGCGACACTGGGACTCTCTCAATTTGTTACGACACCCACGCACCAGGCCGGGCACATGTTAGACCTGATCTTTGCGTCCGGGATTTCGGTGAACGATATCGCGGTAGAAGCGGTACCATGGTCGGATCACCTAGCCCTCAAGGCCCGTGTGGAGATGCCACCCCAACCCTGTATGGGCGGAGAGCCTATTTTGGCTCGCCCCCGGAGCCTGATGGACCCGGAACGGTTCCAAATGGCACTAGGGGATCCCTGGCCCCCTGGCGATTCCCTCGATGACCTGGTGGAGGCCTGGCAAGGCCGGCTGACCAGGGCCATCGACGAGATCGCACCTCGACGTCCTCTGCGCCCTCGCAGGAGGCTGGCCCCATGGTATACCCTGGAGCTACGCCGGCTGAAACAGGGGCTCAGACGACTAGAGAGGCAGTGGCGGCATACTCGGGACGAAGCGACGAGAACATCTTATAGAACGTTTATGAAGTCTTATGAGATGGCAGTCAAGGCTGCAAAGAAAGATTACTTTGCAGCCAAGATTGCATCTGCAGATTCGCGCCCGGCACAATTATTTAGAATAATTGGAGATCTTACTACATTGCCTCAAGGCAAACCAAATGTTAGGGAATTAGAGATTGGCTGTGAGGCTTTTGCGAAATATTTTGCAGATAAAATCACGTCGCTCCGCCAAGACCTGCCTATCACATTGGATGCAGTACGGGAACTTGAGGCTCCGCGCCTGTCTTCGGGTTTGGAGTTGGGTCGGTTTGACCCGCTCAGCCTGGAGGAAGTCGATGGAATTCTCTCTGTTGCGCGCCCAACAACTTGCGATTTGGACCCTTGCCCCTCCTGGTTGATTAAAGCTTGCCAGAGGGAGCTTAGATGTCCTTTACGGGACATAATAAATAGATCCCTCTCGGAGGGGCGTTTCCCATCACCTCTGAAAGAGGCTTTGGTCCGCCCCCTCTTGAAAAAATGCACAGCAGATCCGGCCGAATTGGCAAATTACCGACCGGTTTCTAATTTACCGTTTTTAGGTAAAATTATTGAGAGGGCAGTGGCGCTGCAACTACAGGGTTTTCTGGATGACGCTTCCGTCCTAGACCCTTGCCAGTCCGGCTTTCGCCCGGGCCACGGGACGGAGACAGTGCTGGTCGCCTTGGCAGATGACCTCCACCGGCAACTGGATCGAGGAGGCGTGGCGGTGCTGATGCTGTTAGACCTGTCGGCAGCGTTCGACACGGTCGACCACCGGCTACTGACCCGCCGCCTCGCCGACATAGGGGTCAGGGGGCTGGCCTTACAATGGCTCTCCTCCTTCCTCAAAGGTCGGGGACAAAGGGTGGCAATCGGGGGTGAGCTTTCCCGGAGGCGCACACTAGATTGTGGGGTGCCTCAGGGAGCAGTTCTCTCCCCGATGTTATTTAACATCTACATGCGCCCCCTTGCCCAGATTGCCCGGAGTTTTGGACTGGGCTGTCATCAATATGCGGATGACACCCAGCTCTATCTGCTAATGGATGGCCGGCCTGACTGCGTTCCAGTGAACTTAGACCGGGCACTGCAGGCCGTGGCAACTTGGCTTAGGCTGAGTGGGTTGAAGCTGAACCCGACGAAGACAGAGGTCCTTTGCGTGGGGCGCGGCGCTCTGGGAAGGGAAATACCTCTCCCGGTTTTTGACGGTGCGCCGTTGAAGGCGGCGGGCCGGGTCAAGAGCCTGGGAGTCCTACTGGAGCCTTCACTATCAATGGAGGCCCAGGTAGCGGCCACTGCCAAGTCGGCATTCTTCCACCTGAAGCGGGCAAGGCAGCTGGCTCCTTTCCTGGAGCGCCGGGACCTGGCAACAGTGATCCATGCGACGGTCACCTCAAGACTAGACTACTGCAATGCCCTCTACATGGGGCTGCCTTTGTGTCGAACCCGGAAGCTGCAGCTAGTGCAGAACGCAGCGGCCAGGCTGTTATTGGGACTCCCGAAATGGGAGCATATACAGCCGGGGCTGCGTGAACTGCACTGGCTGCCAGTTACATACCGGGTCCGATACAAAGTGCTGGTTATTACCTTTAAAGCCCTATATGGCCGAGGACCTGCCTACCTGAGGGACCGTCTCTCCCCATATGAGCCCCAAAGAGCACTGAGGTCGGCAGGGAAGAACACGCTGACTATCCCTGGGCCAAAGGAGGCGAAATTACAGA
Organism: Heteronotia binoei; assembly: GCF_032191835.1. NCBI lineage: Eukaryota > Metazoa > Chordata > Lepidosauria > Squamata > Gekkonidae > Heteronotia > Heteronotia binoei. Next base: position 70,510,776 of record NC_083234.1, read on the forward strand.
GTACACGGGCACGGGCCTTCTCTGTTATAGCCCCGTGCCTTTGGAATCAACTTCCGGAGGAGGTACGGGCCCTGCGGAATTTGGACCAATTCCGCAGGGCCTGTAAGACCATCCTTTTCAAGCAGGCGTTTGTAGAACTTGATAGGATGGCTGTTTAATTACCAACTATTTATCTAGTGACCCCTGCCATAATACAAGTGTACAGATAACATCAGGAAGATCACCGCCGTTTAAACTATGGAATGATCCAGACATTTGGAACTGGTTTTAGATTGTTGTTTTAAATCAATGTATAACTTAAATGTTGTTTTAAATTACCTTATATTGTATATTTTATATTGTATAATTTTATCGAACTCTTGTCAGCCGCCCTGAGCCTGCCTAGGCGGGGAGGGCGGGATATAAATAAAATTTATTATTATTATTATTATTATTATTATATAATCTCTGCTATCTAATCTTAAATAGGTATACAGATGGCCTGGCCTGACATGACCTGGCCCAACCAGACATGTTCCGGCCCAACAAGGTCTCACTTATGTCAGATCCAGCCCTCACAGCGAATGAGTTTGACACCCCTGATATAGAGGGTTGCCGCACTCAGTTAACCAGTCAGAAGGCAGATTAACTGAGCAGCGCATTTTATCAAGAAATAGCAAACCCCCACACACCCCGTTCTCTAATGATTTCTGCAGCACAACCAAGCCTCCTCTACAACCTAAGGGCCAGTTCACACATTACAAAGTCCACGGGTGCGGTCACACTCACCATTAAATCCATCTGCAACGCGCCTGTATTATAATCCGCACAACCAATTTTCCGATCAGACAACAGCCAGGCTCCCGTTCTATCCCATGTGGGTCCCGTCGCTGGTCGATCAGATTGCTCTACCGGACCTCGTTTCATGAGACGTCAATCTGCATTAGCGCAGGCGCAGCGATGCCCGCTCTCTGCAGCGCGTCGCTTTTAAATGGGTCAGATCACTAAAGTTTTGCTAGTCCGTTGGCACTACTTTTCCAGCACGAGCACTACACGTGCAGAAAAGAACCCAGGAATTCAAATCAGTTCACATCTAGTTCACATCTACTTTCAAAAGTGATTTTTGTTTCCGGACATAAGGGCGGGTAAACGATTTATCGAGCCAACATTCACTCGCTCATTCACTGGCGCAATGATATCACTTGCAGGGGCTTTGGGAGGGAAGCGGTGGTGCGCTTCCGACGAGTCGCCAACGGTGGAGCGTTCAAACAGAGAAACTCCGCTCAGGAACCGTCAGAAGGATTTTGTTCCTGATTTAAAGCAGTATCAAATTAGTCTGCGCCCCAGTCGTCTCAACGCGGAACTCGAACGAGCTAACCACCATTCGCAGATGCTGACATTTGGACAACCGCTTAAAATCCGACATGCTTCCGGACTCCACTCATGCTCGTAGCGGGATTTTATGAACGTCTGACCTCACCCCACGTTTCTCCCTGTGTGGACTTTGCACAGATGTGAACGAATCCTGGTTTGGAGCAAGAAAGGGAGCTACAATGTTCCCACCACCACCAGGCCGTTTTCCTGACCTGAACTGGTTCAGGGGAACATCTGTTTGGTGGCCCACTGGGGAAATGAACAAGTACCAAGGGCAGCACAGAATTTTCACCAGGGAGGCAAGTAGTGGTTCCCCCAGGGCCACTTCACATTGGGAAAACAGTGGAGGGCGCTCGTCCCCTTTCCCTCTGGTACTGTGGTTCTGATCCAAATCAGAATTAAGAACCTAAAAAGGTTAAAGGGATACAAATTAGGGGGCCGATTGTCAAAATCAGTAAACAAACAGCATAAATAGGTCAAATTATCAAAAATGTATTTATTCAGGGGGGGGTTTCCCTGAGAGAATTCAGCGGAACAGAGTTCCGGAATCTCTTCACGGAAACAAAATTCTCAAAAAACATTTAAAGGTTCATGTGTACCCCGTGTGTTTCTTTTTCATTTCCCTTTTGAGAATTCTGGCACCTCTTTTTCTAGGGGAAAAGGCCTGTATCTATTACAAATTAGTTAAAAAACAATTCTAGGCCCAAATATAGCCTCAGTTAAAACTACAAATCATACAGTATGCACAACAGAGATCTTATGCAACCCTAAAACAGACGTGTTTGGGCCTGCTGGCTTTCTTCAGTGGCCGAACTTGCTTAATGTAAGAGCCACATAGAACAAATGTCAGATGTCTGAGAGTCGCAAGACATGAATGTCAGATGTCTGAGAGCTGTAAGGCGGGAGGGAGGGAAGAGGAAAGAAAATATATGGGAGGGAAAGGTGGAAAGAAAGCAACTTTAACTTTAAATGCATTCTCCAAGCGTCTGGCCAACACTGCAGTGGGAGCTTCCAGAGCCACATAATATGCATGAAATGTCACATGTGGCTCCCAAGCCACAGTTTGGCCACCCCTGTATTAAACCATACAGGACAAATTGAAAACTGTGTTCTGTTAAATATCAGCAACACAAGGCAAAGATGTGATATATACGTCTCGTGTGGTGGTATCACCTCATGTCCATGTCAGGTACATATAACTAAAAGGGTATTTAGGGTTTGACAGCACCCAAGTTCCAGCAGGAGTACCCCCGGCTTTGGGGGCTTTTGCCCACCGCTGACCAGTGGGGGAAAAACCCACCCCCAAACAGTGACAGTCAGCCCCGTGGCGCAGACTGCTAAAGCTGGAATACTGCAGTCTGAACTCTCTGCTCACGACCTGAGTTCAATCTCAGCAGAAGCTGGGTTCAGGGAGCCAGCTCAAGGTTGACTCAGCCTTCCATCCTTCCGAGGTCAGTCAAATGAGTCCCCAGTGTCAGAACTTGTAACTTTCCTGTATGCTGTTAGCCTAACTGACTCCATGTTGGAAACAAATACTAACCCAGCGTGCTTCATGCCAGGCCACTAACTAAAATAGTATGCATTCCAAGCAGCCTGTGATCACTGGAGGGTGGCAGATAGCCTCTGGTCAACATCTGCAGGTGGCCTTTGAAGCCAGCCGCTTAGGACAGCTCAGCAGGGCTCCATCCTCCCTAGCTGATAACAGACCCTGAGAAACAGACAATCGTCTCGGACCGTGTGAAAGATCGTTTTATTGTTGCTGCTACAATCGCATAAAATGTAACCAATGCTAGCTTCGTTATCAGTGTTATTCTGTACCTTCAGCACTATAGCTCTCAATAAATGCCTATACTTTTGCAACAAAGTCTTGGGCCTCGCTTGAAGTTCTTCCAGTTCTGACACCCAGCTTGCTGGGGGGAAAGTGTAGATGACTGGGGAAGGCAATGGCAAACCACCCCGTAAAAAAAGTCTGCCGTGAAAACGTGAAAGCAACATCACCCCAGAGTCGGAAACGACTGGTGCTTGCACAGGGGACCTTTCCTTTCCTTTGAGCGTTAAAGCTGCAGTATTGCAGTCCTAAGCTCTGCTCACAACATGAGTTCAATCCCTGATGGAAGCTGGGTTCAGGGAGCCGGCTCGAGGTTGACTCAGCCTTCCATTCTTCCAAGGTCGGTCAAATGAGCACCCAGCTTGCTGGGGGGAAAGTGCAGATGACTGGGGAAGGCGATGGCAAACCACCCCGTAAAAAAGTCTGCCGTGAAAACGTGAAAGCAACGTCACCCCAGAGTCGGAAACGACTGGTGCTTGCACAGGGGACTACCTTGACCTTTTAAACAGTGACATCACCATGCAACATCCCCGACGCGATGACGCCATTACTGGCTAATGTCATCCCACCAGGGAAGCCGTGTGACAACAGTCCCCTGCGCGCAGATAAGCACTGGATCTAGGCACTTTTCCTCTCAGCTTGCTCATTTTCTTCATAAGAGGGAGTTTCAGTGTCAGAGCCTGCTGAGATACCAGGCCTTACAAGCTCAGCACACAACTCAACGCAACCGGCTAGCACAAAACGCAAAAGGCTGCTGGGGCCGTTCGGCTTCTAAGCGTCGGCAGCCTGTGAACGGAGCCCGGTTCTCTGCCACACAGTGGATCATCTCCCCAGAGAAGGAGCCTGGCCCCAGATGAGCACAAGGGCACACGACAGATTAAGAGAGAAACCGGCAAAAGGGGGCAATTCCTTCCATCTGCATTCGTTCCTCTCCCTCCAGACAGACACAAACTGAGAAAAGCCTGGAGGCTTTGGGGATGAATTCAGTCATCCCTCTCGAGGGGAGATGAATCAGAGAGCAAGCTCAGACGGCGGCAGTGTGCTGCCGCCCCGTCATGCTGCAGGCTTCCTCTCGGACTTCCAGCAGAGACCACTGCGGGGAGAGCAGCTGAACGAAGGCTCCATCTCGGCCTTTTGCACAAAAGGTTCACAAGCTTTTGCCCCTGAGCTGGGACGGTTCTCTGAGCATTTCAAGGCAGACACCGAACAGCTGAGACTAAGACAGAAAAGGGGCACATGCAGAGCGCTACGTTCTTCCATGACGCCTGTTAAATAGTGGGTTCGATGCATGAGGAGACAATTAGTTGCAGTCGATCACGGCTCTTTATTAGTGCTTTCACCAAGGCGGTTATTTGGGGCTCTGTTTTTTTGAAGCAGAGGCACCAAATTTGCAGCAAGCATCCAGTGCCTCTCCTCAAAACACCCTCCAAGTTGCAAAAGGATTGGACCAGGGGGTCCAATTCTATGAGCCCCCAAAGAAGGTGCCCCTGTCCTTCATTATTTCCAACGGGAGGAAGGCATTTAAAAAGGAATCTGGTTCCTTTAAACGTGATGGCCAGAACTCCCTTTGGAGTTCAATTATGCCTGTCACCACCTCGCACCTGGCTCCACCCCCAAAGTCTCCTGGCTCCACCCCCAAAGTCCCCAGATATTTCTTGAATTGGACCTGTCAACCCTAGCAACAGATGCCTTGCGTAAACCTGAGTGAAATGGAGGAAACGGCAGCTGCTGGGACTTCTTTTGTTCTGCAAACTTCCTGGGTGCTGCTAAACAAAGGAGGCAACTGGGGCTGCCTGGTTTGTGTGACCCAGGGTGGCACTTCTTTTGCAATCTGAGGGGGGGTGGGGAGAGGAAGAGAGCTGCCGAGGAGGAGGCCGTAAAAGCAGATGGCAGGAGACCGACAGGAAATGTTCGAGCTCGTACATCTGTGGGGAGGAAGTCTGCACACAACCCCCGGCCTCCCCTCACTCTAGTGACACATGCTTCGCAGTGCTGGCTTTCACAAGCAATTAAATCCGCCTACAGGTTTTCAGCAGGAAGGCGACAGAACAGGGCTTCGCGGCCCTTTTTTACGGCTGACGAGGAACCCCCGTTTGGCCCACGGTCCACACCCTTTGCCGGCTGTTGCCCTTGATGCGGCCTGATGGTGGGACCCCCCTCCACCCATTGTTAAAAGAGGAGGTGAGGGATTAGATTCGGCACCCATCCGGAATGAGGGCCTTCTAAGGCAGCCTCCCGTGAAGCTCTGCTCGGCAAACCGCAAAACAGAACTTCCACGCTTCTTGTGCAAACTGTACAGAAACGGCCCCAGTTTGCACCTGCTGGAATGGCCTTGGGTTAGCCATAGCTCTGGCAGAGGTTGTCCTTGAAAGGGCAGCTGCTGTGAGAGCCCTCTCAGCCCCACCCACCTCACAGGGTGTCTGTTGTGGGGGAGGAAGGTAAAGGAGATTGTAAGTTTGGTGTAGTGGTTAAATGCGTGGACTCTTATTTGGGAGAACCGGGTATGATTCCCCACTCATTCACTTGCAGCTGCTGGAATGGCCTTGGGTCAGCCATAGCTCTGGCAGAGGTTGTCCTTGAAAGGGCAGCTGCTGTGAGAGCCCTCTCAGCCCCACCCACCTCACAGGGTGTCTGTTGTGGGGGAGGAAGGTAAAGGAGATTGTAAGTTTGGTGTAGTGGTTAAATGCGTGGACTCTTATCTGGGAGAACCGGGTATGATTCCCCACTCCTTCACTTGCAGCTGCTGGAATGGCCTTGGATCAGCCATCGCTCTGGCAGAGGTTGTCCTTGAAAGGGCAGCTGCTGTGAGAGCCCTCTCAGCCCCACCACCTCACAGGGTGTCTGTCGTAGGGGGAGAAGAGCAAGGAGATTGTGAGCCGCTCTGAGTCTCTGATTCAGAGAGAAGGGCAGAGTATAAATCTGCAATTCTTCTTCTTCAGTCAACAGCTCAGAGCCACAAAGCCAGCTTTGCATGTAAAGGGTCTTACCAGGTTTAGTCCCTGGCACAGCAGGGAAAGCCCCTGCCAGTTTGCAGGATGGCTTTTAATCTGCACAGGCAGTCAGATCTCCAGCAGCCAATCAGAAATCCTGCTGGGCAAAAGTCCCACCAGGCCCCGCCCACATTCTAAGAACACTTGGCAGGTGCCACCATGGTGCCCAGGGGCACTATGTTGGGGGATGCCTGCTTTCGTTCATCCTGCATGGTGCAAGGGGTTGGGACTGGATGGCCTTTAGGTCTCTTCTAACTTTTAAATCCTATGATTCGTTAATGGAACAAATCTCCGCCTCCTTGTGAAAGTGCGCTTTATGGCTGAGTGGGGATTTGAACCCAGGACTCTAGTCCAACACGCTAAACCACAACATGCTAATTCTGGCTTTGCTGGTTGTCACCAGCCTCTGTACTCCTGCAGGCACTCCAGACCATTTGTTTCCACATTTCAGTTTGGCATTTTTGCTTCCTTCACTTGTCACCAGGGCTTTTTTTTTGTAGCAGGAACTCCTTTGCATATTAGACCACACACCCCTGATGGAGCCAATCCTCCTGGAGCTTACAGCAGACCCTGTACTGAGAGCCCTGTAAGCTCTTGGGAGGACTAGCTCCATCAGGGGTGTGTGGCCTAATGTGCAAAGGAGTTCCTGCTATAAAAAACCCCCTGCTTGTCACAAAGTTAATGAGGCCCTTCCCCGCTGTGGGCTGACCAATATTGGACGTGTTCTGGGAGCTGCTTAGAACCTAATTTCTAGGCACGTGCAGATCCAATTTGGATCCGGACTGTGGCCCAAGGAAAGCCTGGGCTTAAGCCCTCCTCCTTTACATGGCTTCACCACCTGAAATGACTCTAGCAAGCTGCTATTCGCCCTGTAGGGAGGAATCTGCTTGCAGTTTATCAGTACAGGAGTTTCCTCGACAACAGAAATAGCAACTTCCCAGGACCATTTCAGATCGGAAAAACTGAGGAAGCTTAAGTTTCTCCTCTCTCCAGGCACATCATCCGAATTAAGCCAGTGTGATTAGGACAATTAAGTTCTTCTGAGCACAAAATTCCCAGCGCGTGACTGATCAGGATTTTTGCGATGCCTGCAGGCCCTTCATAACCTGTGGACTGGTCCTTAGCCTGTGTTGCCTTGATTGCTAGGCATGCAACAGGTCTGAAAGGAAGGCTGGAGGTGGTCTAACGCAGGAGTGCTTAAGGTAAGAGCCACATAAAATAAACCTCAAATGTTCGAGAGCTGCAAGACAGGAAAGTCAGATGTTTGAGAGCCACAAGACATGAACGTCAGACGTTGGAAGGGGGGGAAGGAAAACAGATGGAGGTGAGGAAGGAGGGAGGGATGGGTGGGTGGGAAGAAAGCCACTTTAACTTTAAATGTATTTCAATGCTGCCAGCTGGCTTGGCGAAGTGATTTAAAGAGAGAAATGCCTTCTCCAAGCTGACCGATAGAGCAGTGGGGACTTCGAGAGCCACACAACACTTGTGAAAGAACCACAGGTGGCTCCTGAGTCGCAGTTTGATGTTATCATGACACAGGGTTGGTTTTTTTTTTCCTAACGACCAGGAAAACAGAGAGATACCTTTACACAGTTTCTAGTGAAAAGGTTATTTGGTAGGTTTTCTCCTAGCTGAAGGACTACGAGTTCCTCAAACGCACCCTATTTCCTTCCCCTCCCTCTTAATTTTCCAGTGGCATCTCTTCCACCCACCCTGCCCAAGCAATTCAAGGGAAGTGTGGGATGTTAGAAGACAGCTAACTATTGTCTGTAGATGTAAATGTCAGCACAAGGGATCCAACCGGTCTTCCTGCCGTTCATTTCTAAGGCCCAGATAGGTACGTGTTTTTTCCCTTTAATTAAATGCAAATAAAACACAGAGAAGAATAACCCAGAAGGCAAAAGCCAGCTTTAGACTATGCGGACAACTTTACAGCACAAAGGAAGAGGGCAACTTCCTAGCATAGATGGCAAAGTACGTTGATCTCCTATCTCCCATTTTAACCTCGCAACAGCCCTGTAAGGTTGACCCGGATGAATCTGTGTGTGGGTCAATCAAGATGGGTAGCTGTGTTGGTCTGTCTGTAGCAGTAAAAAAAGAGTAAGACTGATTTCTCACTCACCATACGCCGCTCACGTTCATCTTCTCGCTGCGGCTTTCTTCCGATTTCCCACTATCTGCCCCAGGGCTGCAGCAAGGATCGGCATTTTTGCACAGCAAACAGAAATTGGTTTTTAGCGATTTCTGTTTGCTGCGTGAAAACGCCGATCCTTGGGGCAGATAGTGGGAAATCGGAAGAAAGCCGCACTGAGAAGACGAACCTGAGAGTGGCATAAGGTGAGTGCGAAATCGGTCTAAGAGTCCAGCAGCACCTGAAAGACTAACTTTGATGTGTGTCTGTGTGTGAACAGGTAGGCTTTATGGCTGAGTGGGGATTTGAATCCAGGTCTCTAGTCCAATCCTCTAAACCACAACACTCTAACCCCCTGACTTCCAATATAAACATTTAACATTCAAGGGCATAAGCAGCATTTCCAGAGAACTAGATGTGCTTCCCACTGTAAAGTAGGTCAGGACTATTACGCCCCCAGTGCAGATCTTGGCATTAAGGCCCCAAAATGAATTCACAGCAGAAGTTCATTGCAAACCAGGGGCTTTAGAGGAGGGTACTAGGAGACCCAAATGGTCTTGGTTTATGGCACAGGCTCCTAACAGCTCTTTGCTTATGAGGCCTAACTCTATGTTTTGTTTCCCCCTAAAATGAGTGGGGAAGGCAATGGTAAGCCACCCCATAAAAAGTCTGCCATGAAAGCGTCGTGACGTGACGTCACCCCATGGGTTGGTAACGACCCAGTGCTTGCACAAGGGACCATCTTTACCTTTTTAAGTACCAGCAGTCCATGTGCAATATTCCCACTGAGCACAGTTCTTCGATTCAGACCAGGCAAGTGAGAAAAAGGCCCCATAGCCTTCCTTATGTGTCTACCAGGGACAGGACCTTTTCAGTCCTGGCCCCAACCTGGTGGAATCAGCTCCCTATGGAGATCCGGGCCCTACCTGGCTTGTTAGCCTTTCATAGGGCCTGTAAAACGGAGCTGTTCTGCCAGGCTTTTGGATGAGGTGGCAGGCATCTACTTGTTAGATGAAGAAGAAGACTGCAGATTTATACCCCACCCTTCTCTCTGAACTCAGAGACTCAGAGCAGCTTACAAACTCCTCCCCCCACAACAGACACCCTGTGACTTAACTACTACACCAAACTCGCTCTCTGTTGGCCTCCCCCGCAATATCACACTGTCCTACCACACCACTACATCACTCTGTTGGACCATCCTGCTGTACTACTAACTCACTATTGTAACTGATTTTATTGTGATTTTATTGTAATTTATTGTGATTCATTGATGTACTCCGCCCTGAGCCCCCATGCGAGAATGGGCGGAATATAAATAAACTATTAATAATAATAATTTTCTCAACCTGAAATGGCCTCAGGCAGGGCCAGCCCTAGACTGTCCGGCCCCCCTAGGCAAGGATAACTTCTGGTGCCCCCCCTGCACTGATAACATCACTGACACTGAGTCACATGGGGGTGCCCAATTCGGTGACCCCAGAAGGCCGGCACCTTAGGCAATCGCCTAGTTTGCCTAGTCACAGGACTGGCCCTGGCTTCAGGGCCCGATCCTTGGGAGCACCCTGCGTACTGCTGAGGTAAACTGTTTCCTCAGTGGGACAAAGAGCACCACCTCAGAACTGTTGCAGTTTAGGAAAACAGCCCAGAGGGAGAGAGGAGGCATCCCTCCAAATTGCTGAACCTCCCAATCCTCCTCACAGAGAGGCACAGATGCTGCTGGTATACACCACGAGGCAGGCGGGCAGACTGCCACAGAGAGGGTTTGGTAGGGAGAAAGAAGCAAATGTTTCCCTTTCCTCAAGACAAAAAAACAGGGCCAAACAGACCAGAGATTTGTGATGAAGGAGGTTAAGGCCTCTTGTGCAGAAAACCAACTGAGATCTCCATGTCAGTGTTCCCTCTAAGCAGAGTTAGTGTGAGCTAGCTCACAGTCTTTTAGCTTCTGTCTCACACATTTTTGTCTTAGCTCAGGAAGGATGACCCCAGAGCACAATAATTAATGCAGGAGCTCACAGCTTAGAGGGAACAACTTCTCTCATTTAATGGGAAAGCAGTTGTGCTTGTTTCCTGATACAAATTGGAAGAGGAGAAGATTGGATTTATACCCCGCACTCCACTACCTTAAGGAGTCTCAGAGTGACATCCAGGGCTTTTTTTGTAGCAGGAACTCATTTGCATATTAGACCACACACCCCTTAATGTAGCCAATCCCCCAAGGGGGAGGGGGGGAGTCACAGTCAGGAATGTGTTTCCCACTGAAAGCAACAGAAGCAAATAAAGGACAGAATGAAGATTCTGAACAGTTGTGAGAACAACAATGAAGACAACGAACTCTAAAATTATTGCACAAAACGAATAAAAAATTGTCTGCATGAAATTTCCGTCCACACCCTTAGTGACAAATGCTGCTATGGAGGCTTCACAAGAACAGGAGTCTAAAAAATATCTGCAGTGACAGAAGTTCATAGTCTCTTATCAGAGGGGTGAGTGCCTGCCTTGTTTATCTACGCGCAAATTTTTTCTCTTAAGTGTTCGAAAATGCAATGGGGATCTTCAGGGCTTTTTTTGGCAGAAAAAGCTCAGCAGCAACTTGTTTGCATATTAGGCCACACCCTTGATGTCGCCAGGGTTTTTTTAAAAACAGGAACTCCTTTGCATATTAGGTCAAACACCCTGATGTAGCCAATCCTCCTGGAGCTTGCAGGGTTCTTATTATGGGGTCTACTGTAAGCTCTTGGGGGATTGCCTACATCAAGGGGGTGTGGTCTAATATGCAAATGAGTTCCTGCTACCAAAAAAAGCCCTGGATGTCACCATTGTTTAACGCAGGGCTGTTTTGTAGAAAAAGCCCAGCAGGAACTCATTTGCATATTATACCACACCCCCTGACACTAAGCCCGCCAGAACAGCATTCTTGTGCATTTCTGCTCAAAAAAGCCCTGGGGATTTTTTTTTTTTGAGGGGTGGAGTATAGCACTAGTACTGCTGTTGTACTAACAAATATTCTAATCATGCAAGTTACCTTTTCCCCTCCCTGTCATGTGACTGAGAACCAATGAGGCATAACAAAATCTTCTAACGCAGCGATCCCCAACCTTTTTGGCACCAGGGACCGACCGGTTTTGTGGAAGACAATTTTTCCATGGACCTGAGAGGAGGGGGGGGGGCAATGGTTTTGGGATGATACAGTAGTGCACTTTATTTTGGTGTGGTAGTTAAGCGTGCGGACTCTTACGTGAGAGAACCGGGTTTGATTTCCCACTCCTCCACTTGCAGCTGCTGGAATGGCCTTGGGACAGCCATAGCTCTGGCAGAGGTTGTCCTTGAAAGGGCAGCTTCTGGGGAGAGCTTTCTCAGCCCCACCCACCTCATAGTGTGTCTGTTGTGGAGGAGGAAGATAAAGGAGATTATGAGCCACTCTGAAATTTTGAGTGGAGGGCAGGATATAAATCCAACGTCGTCGTCGTCTTATTATTACTACATTGTAATATATAATGAAATAATTATACAACTCACAACCCAGTTGCTAACAGGCCACGGACTGGTACCGGTCCACAGACCGGGGGTTAGGGACCCCTGTTCTAACAGGCCCTTACATGGCCTCCTACAGGGAACTGCAGTTGCCTCCAGGCGTGCAGGCAAGGGGGGGGAATGAGATGGGGGCTGCTAAATTATTAGGCCAAATGGCAGAAGACCTAGTGAAGGTTTCTGTAGACTCGGAATTTTTGTGGCCTTGGTTACAAGGGAAATGGATAGTAGCAGGAAGAGAAGGATTTGGGAGACCGGGAATTACACAAGCCCCTACTCCCTTGTAAAGTCTTCACGTTACCCATTATCAAATGGGGAAACGTTGAGGATGGCCAAGGCAATTACGCTAAAGCACACAGCTCATTTTAAAAATTGCTGCAGAAAAGATTAATAATAATCCTGATTTCCAGCCTTTTAAATCCTCACCTAATTTTCTTGCTCGGGCATTGAATGTTTTACAGGGCTTGCAGAATTGGTACTATATATATATATATATATATACTGCATTTGCCGGCGTATAAGACGATCCCCCCAACATTTCCACTCAAAATATAGAGTTGCTATTATTGTTACCGGTATTACATGAGTGCCATTAGTATTAGTATTAGTGCCATTACAGTACCTGTCATTGTCACCATTGTACGGCCGCAGCGCAGCCGCAGCACCTCCGGCCCGCCCCTGCATCTCCCTGTGACCGGCACTAGTGCGCATGTGCGAGCTCTGCGTAGACAAGGGGCGGGCCAGAGCGCCGCTGCTTCCCGCCGAGCAGAACGGTCATGCCGAAAAGGCTGGCACCCCTGTCTCGCTGCTGATGCTCGCCGCAGCCACGCTGATGACCCGCCGCGGCCGCACTGGATACCGCGCGATACTGGAAGGTATGTAGAATGAGGTGGGCGGGCATCGGGAGGCCACTATGGACACCGGACGAGCATCGGAAGGCCACTATGGGCAGCTATATCTATCCCAACTGAAGTGCACCCGGCGTATAAGACGACCCCCCCCACTCAGAGGCATGTTTTTCAGGGCAAAAAAGTAGTCTTATACGCTAGCAAATACTGTATATATACGTATATATATATATATATATATATATATATATATATATATATATATATATATATATATATATATATATATATATATATATATATATATATATATATATATATATATATATATAGGGGATGGAGAAATAGGATTTTGAAAAGACTTCCGTTATGGGTGGCGTCAGGGGCAGGATTTCAGTGACCAGAGTGGAGCACCTGTTAAGTTTTTGTCAGAACAGGAACAGAGCTTGGTGATTTCAGTAGGGTTGGGGCGAGGCTCAGTAGACACTGGTGTCTGAGAGCAGACGGAACTGGGTGGATCAGAATGGGGAGTGTCAGTGGAAAAACTTTATCCACCTCTTAGTTCAAAATACCTGATACTGAACAAGAACAGCAGGCATAGCATCTGAGGCCAAAACACCAAGTGGGCAGGAGGAACCCCTAAGAGTCGGCAAACCTGGCTCCAGTGTTTACCTCAGAGCGATATTCAAGATGGCGGCCTTCAGTCAAGCCCTAGTTTGGAGGTATAGCCATCAGCTTTAACTATGTTAAATTCAGTTCGATGTTTATTTTGATACAAGATCAGTAATAATAAGGATAAAGATTAAAAAATAAAATGTAAAATAAGGGACAGTGTGACAGTCTCGAGACAATGAGCGCTGATTGTAAGAGAGGGGAGAGAGATGGTGCCTTCCTCCCAAAGGGAGGTTGTTATTAAGATTCAATCAGCTGCTTGTGTATCCCACACGCCCAAAGGCAGAATTTAGCTAACTTTATTTATCTCCTGGGAGGAATCTGCAAGAAGGAGGGAGAAGTACAGTTGTTCAGATCTTCTTGGTAGAGTTGATAAGACTGGGGCTTTATAATCATCGTAACTTTAGCCATCTTATGTGCAATTGTAACTGATGTTTGATAGTATGTAATTGGGACGACAGAATTTATAGCACCTATTTTTATCTATTTTAATCTATTTATGTAACTGTATTATATTTAAAATGTTGTTTATTTGTTTTAATTGAATCATGACGTGTCATGTCTGTGAGCCGCCCTGAGCCCGCCTTCTGGTGGGGGAGGGCGGGATATAAGAATAAAATTTGATTTGATTTGATTTGATAATGGGCAGGAGTGGAATTCTAGCAGGAGCTCCTTTGCATATTAGGCCACACACCCCTGATGTAGCCAATCCTCCAAGAGCTTATGAAAAAGAGCCTTGTAAGCTCTTGGAGGATTGGCTACATCAGGGGAGTGTGGCCTAATATGCAAAGGAGCTCCTGCTAGAATTCCACCCCTGATAATGGGATTGAACGCTGTGAAATGGGCAGAGCGGCAGAACATGGTCGATAGACTCTACTTTCCCTGCATGGCAGGGGGAAAGTCATTGAGAGAATGTTGAAGTGGGTAAAGATTCTCCAATATCTGGAGATCCCGAGGGATCAAAGATAATCCGCTGGTTGAAAGTATTTCTGTATCCGCACCCTATCTGACTGTAGGGCACCATCCGAGAGTTGCTGGTTAAGTGCTTCTTTTGCTTTTTGGTGCCTAAAACCAGGGCTTTTTTGTAGAAAAAGCCCAGCAGGAACTCATTTGCATATTAGGTCGCACTCCCTGATATCACCATTGTTTCACACAGGGCTTCTTTATAGAAAAGGCCCAGCAGGAACTCATTTGCATATTGGGCCACACCTCCTGACTCCAAGACAGCTGGAACTGCGTTCCTGCTCAAAAAAAGGCCCTGCACAAGACACAGCGGGGTGAGGCCAAGCTCATGGTGTTGAATGGTGGCTTTGCCAGGTTGAACAGTGGCTTTTGGCAAAGATGAAGGGTGCTAAACCCACCGAATTGAAGAAGAGTTTTTTAGCCAATGGTTAGATGCATCTCAAGGGAGCCCCAATGCACGGAGTGATAATCTGCGGTACTGCAGTCCAAGCTCTGCTCGCGACCTGAGTTCAATCCCAATGGAAGCTAGGTTCAGGTTGCCGGCTCAAGGTTGACTCAGCCTTCCGAGGTCGGTAAAATGAGTACCCAGCTTGTGGGGGGGGAAGTGTAGATGACTGGGGAAGGCAATGGCAAACCACCCCGTAAAAAGTCTGCTGTGAAAACGTGATGCGACGTCACCCCAGAGTCGGAAACGACTGGTGCTTGCACCGGGGACTACCTTTACCCTTCCTTTACCTAGATGCATCTCACTTTAACAACTTGACAGACAGAACCTTTATTGGCATAACAGAAAAGAAATAAAAGATCCCAAAGAAACTTCAAAATAGGACAGACAAACCACAGAAATTCACCAGCACAGGCACCTTAAGGATACATGTAGATAGATCCCAGCAGGCAGCCGTGTTGGTCTGAAGCAATAGAACAAAACAGTAGACAAGTTCACCTTTAAGACCAACTAAGTTTTATTCAGAATGTAAGCTTTCGTATGCTTTAAGAGCATACAAAAGCTTACATTCTGAATAAAACTTAGTTGGGCTTAAAGGTGAACTTGTCTACTGCTTAGGGATACATGGTTACAAACAAAACTTGACTAAGAAAAAGCGGAGTGGGGCATTTCCCTGCCTGGCTCCATTTTTTATTTCTTTTCCGTTCACTGATACAGCCAAAAACTCTGCCACCTGCTCAGTCATTGAGGGACATTTGCCAGCCAACAAAAACTCCATTTGTGTTGTATATGTGATCTAAAATGTGACTATTATATAGACTTCTTGCCTGGCTCATTGGAGCCTGTAGGACGGAAACAATGGGCAATAGGATCCAAATTCCTGCTGAAAAAAAAGGTAAAGGTAGTCCCCTGTGCAAGCACCAGTCGTTTTCAACTCTGGGGTGACGTTGCTTCCACCATGTTTTCAAGGCAGACTTTTTTACGGGGTGGTTTGCCATTGCCTTCCCCAGTCATCTACACTTCCCCCCCCAGCAAGCTGGGGACTCATTTGACCGACCTTGGAAGGATGGAAGGCTGAGTCAACCTTGAGCCGGCTGCCTGAACCCAGCTTCTGCCGGGATCCAACTAAGGTCATGAGCAGAGCTTAGGACTACAGTACTGCAGCTTCACCACTCTGCGCCATGGGGCTCTTAAATCCCTGCTGCCCTGCTCCAATCATGAGCTCCCTGCTGGTTTGGATGGTCCAATAGCATGCTAGCGCGGGAACTTTGAGTGTATATATAGTTGGCCCAGTCTTCAGTCTTTGAGTGCAGCACTATACTATGCTGTATCTAATAAAAGAGCTATGATCACTACCACCTTGCCTCATCATTGCATGGAACCCACTATACTATAATTTGTTTGTCACCAGACTGGGGGTTAGGAGGAGTGGTTTGATCCGGTGGCATTGGTGGGGGGTTAGTAACGAGCAGTCTAATAGACTGTGTCATACAGGATCAGGCACTCTATCACATCTGCACTATCTCTGTTCGTAAGGAATGTCCTTATACCTATCAGAGACCGCGGACAAAGGAACTATGACTTTAACTACTTAATGGGGCTGCCACGTGGTCTGCATTTGGTCCACGCCTGGATGAGAAATTTCCTGGGATCTTCACATGTCTCCCCTGTTGTTCCACAGTAGGCCAAAGAGCAGAATATGGATTCAATAAATAAGTCAGGCCCCATCAAGGTGAGCTGCTGACATCTCCGCTTGAAAGCATCAGGCTGAGAGACTCAGCTCTTGGAAAGCTGATGGTGAAAACAGACATTGCGGGGATGGGAAAACCTCTGGGGGCACTTGCTGTAAGCACCGCCGCGTGAATGCCAAACTATGAATCTCCTGCAGCCTGCATAGATTAGGCATATTTGCATAATTTTTTAACATTCTGCAAAGAGCCCTTTGGGGATCTGAGATTCCATGGCCAGCATTTCCGAGTGTTCCTGTGCACATATAAAAGGCCCAAAAGCTTTTATTTAAAAAACGGAGGCCAAAATCCTTGGGAAGCCAGATGCGGTTCCTCATACCCAGAGCTGATTTGGATTTCTGGGCCCAGAGCAGCCATGCAGCACACTCTGGTTAATTTACCAGATGTAAGTGACAAACCGCAGCTTGTGCTTATAGACTCTGGGTCAGGGGTGGCCAAACTGTGACTTAGGAGTCACACGTGGCTCTTTCACACATAGCGTGTGGCTCCCGAAGCCCCCAGTGCCCCATCAGCAGGCTTGGAGAATGCATTTAAAGCTCAGGCTGCTTTCTTTCCACCTCTTCCTCCTCCCTCCCCCATCTACTCGCCTCCCTCCCCTCCCTGTCTTGCAGCTCACAAACATTTGACATTCATGTCTTGCGGCTCTCAAACATCTGATGTTTGTTCTAGGAGACTCTTACGTTAAGCTAGTTTGGCCACCCCTGCTCTAGATTGTTGCCTGGGAATGGAGAGGGTATCCCTGCCGACCCTGCTGTCTTTTTGACCAGGCAGCTGCAAGGCGCGCTACAGCTCAACTATCTGTACTTTGTGACGGCAGACATCCCATAAAACCAGCAACAAACCCCAATTAGAATGCCTGTCTTGTTGCTAGCCAACAAACCCTTATTTGTCAAACCGTCTGCATTCACACTTTGATCGACCACAGCTGAAAAACCGGGGCTTATCACAATGTCCAAATGCAGCCTATGATTGGCTTCCACAGATGTCTTCCACTAGCAGCATCGCTGTCCTCCAGAAACTCTTGCACCAGGGTAAACTTCCTAGAGCAAGCAGAAAGGACCATGTGGTAGAGGTTTCAGGGATGTGCAGCATACTGAAGATGTGTCTGTTGGACAACCTTATTTTGAAGAAGACTGCAGCTTTATACCCCTCCTTTCTCTCTGAATCAGAGACTCAGAGCGACTTACAATCTCCTATACCTTCTCCCCCCACAACAGACACCCTGTGAGGTGGGTGGGGCTGAGAGGGTTCTCACAGCAGCTGCCCTTTCAAGGACAACTCTGCAAGAGCTATGGCTAACCCAAGGCCATTCCAGCAGCTGTTAATGAAGGAGTGGGGAATCAAACCCGATTGTCCCAGATAAGAATCTGCACACTTCACCACTACATCAAACTCGCCCAGCATTGTCCACTTATGTGCTTGCCTCTTCATCTCCCATCAGCCTGATAAATCTATGCATTTGAAAGGATATCACGAGTCTCCGCTACACCGGGAAAAACCACAAAAGAGGCAACGAACGGAGGGGGAACAAGCAGAACTTCAGTGCACTGGCCAGAGAGTTGGTAAGTTGGGTTGTACAGCTATCGCTCTGTTTAGTCCACAGGATAAGAAAAGAAACCAAGTTCAGTGGCATTTCTGCCCTAAACTGTGCAAACCTCTGGGTTCCATAGAACTCTTCAGCATAGTTGTTAGGATAAAACCTGAGCTGATCAAAAACAGCTTGGGGTTAAGCTGCAGTGAATGCATCACCTCTCTCTTACTCCTTTCCAATCACATTTCCCCTTCAGGGAAGCAGGGAGAAGAACGAGGACTTTGTTCTTTAAGAGGATTGCAGCTTTATCAGGCATGGGGGTGGGGGGGGGAATCCACTTGATTTCTATCGTGCTGCCTGAAAAATTAATCTCCGAGATGAGAAAAAAAAAGTCTTGCTCTTAAGGTGACATTGCAGAGATGGCGAGATGACTCTCCCTGCTATTTCATTTTCCAGCATCCTTTGCCCAGCAATGAACAATCATTCCCCATCACTTTACTGACAATCAGTCAGAAACACATCACGTCCAGATGGGTTTTGTGTCTCTGTGCTGCCAAGCCCGGATGTCTTTAATAAAGGGACAGTCCAGCTGGGCCAGACGCTAATCCCACCACCGGCCTTATTGGCTGGATCGCAGTGCCCATGGTGGGGGGAAATAAGGGTCATGCTGTACAGCCAGCGCCCAAGAAGGTCAAGCAATGGAGCAAGTCAGGAGATTGAATAGGGTTTTCAAGGCAAGAGAGGTTCCAAGGTAGATGGCCACTGCCAGCCTCCACGAAGCAACCCTAGACTTTCTTGGTAGTCTCCCAACCAAGTACTAGCCAGGTACAATCCTTTTTGGCCATTTCTGAGAAATGATGAGATCAAGCTAGCATGAAGATACACTGTGCAACTGCAGCACCTACGGGCAAGGGTCTTTGCCAGGGGTGGCCAAACTCGCTTCACGTAAGAGCCACACAGAGTAAGCATCAGATGTTCAAGAGCCGCAAGACATGAACAAATATCGCACATATTATTGTCTTTATTACAACTTAATACGCTCTTTGCACAGAAAAATAAAATATCTATGAATGCACTTTACAACACGTCCATGCTAGAAGGAGACTTTTTTAAAAACTAAAAGCTGGGAATAACAGTTCCCAGAAGACCAGCACAGGGAAAGGTTAGGGAATTGTTTTTGGCACCAGTAGGAGAAGGAAACACACACATCACTAACCACCGTTTGCATCATTATGCACATGCAAAGGAGCTCCTGCTAGAATTCCAACCCTAGGTAAGGCTAACTTCTGGTGCCCCTCTTGCACTGATTAAGATGATGAAGAAGAAGATATTGGATTTATATCCCACCCTCCACTCCAAAGAGTCTCAGAGCGGCTCACAATCTCCTTTACCTTCCTCCCCCACAACAGACACCCTGTGAGGTAGATGAAGATATAGGATTTATATCCCACCCTCCACTCCAAAGAGTCTCAGAGTGGCTCACAATCTCCTTTCCCTTCCTCCCCCACAACAGACACCCTGTGAGGTGGGTGGGGCTGAGAGGGCTCTCGCAGCAGCTGCCCTTTCAAGGACAACCTCTGCCAGAGCTCTGGCTGACCCAAGGCCAAGCCAGCAGGTGCAAGTGGAGGAGTGGGGAATCACACCCGGTTCTCCCAGATAAGAGTCTGCACGCTTAACCACTACACCAAACAGTGATTACATCACTGAATCACATGGGGAGCACCCAATTTGCTGCCCCCAGAAGGCCAGCGCCCTAGGCAATTGTCTAACTAGCCGAGTGGCAGGGCCGGCCCTGCTCTTGGTGGTAGAAACGGCAAGAGCAGGCATTTGGACAGCCAATCTTCTAGCACCCAGGGTTGGCTAGGCATGACAGAAGGAGCTCAGAGACTCCTGGTCATTTTTTTCCAGACTTGCATGTGCCTTGGAAGTGAAGCTGGTTGGAAAATCAGGCATACAGTGTTCCAACCAGTTTCCTATGGGGGGAGGTCAATTTTTTAAAAACTCCTTCTGTGCTTTCTGAGTTTCCAGAGAGACACCTCCAGGCAGCCAACCAGAAGCAAACTGTGCGCTCATATTTAGAAAGGTTTTGCTGTCATGGGTTGAATCCTATCAGCCTGATGCGTCAACAGAGGCTATGACAGTCTTGTGTCGCGGAAATCTCCTTTCAGTGGAGGAAACCGCCTTCGCTAGCAGAACAGATCCATGGGACCCAACCCCACGATTCGTGTCGAATCTCTCCTTCCAGAGTCCCCTTTGAAGCTCCTTCCCATATCCTCCTTCTGAACATTAGATAATAAGATGTTTCTCTGTTGGTTGACATTTTCCCAGTTGGCGTGTCCCATTTCAGAATTTTTAACTTAAAAAGTTCTCTCCCGCAAAGCTCTGCACTATTAGACATTCCCAGAACATAAGCCAAAAGATCCTTTTAAAAACCTAAACTGAAATAAAGAAGAGGAAGAGGACGATATTGGACATATCTCACCCTATACTCTGAATCTCAGAGCGGTCACAATCTCCTTTACCTCCCTCCCCCACAACAGACACCCTGTGAGGTGGGTGGGGCTGAGAGAGCTCTCCCAGAAGCTGCCCTTTTCTAGGACAACTCCTATGAGAGCTATGGCTGACCCAAGGCCATTCCAGCAGCTGCAAGTGAAGGAGTGGGGAATCAAACCCAGTTCTCCCAGATAAGAGCCCACACACTTAACCAACTGCACTAAACTGGCTCTTTTGATGGAACTTTACCAGCAGTGAAATCTTACATTCCCCCAACTGTCAGGGACTCTGGTACAAGTTATCTTGCAACACAGCCATACACCACGTAGCTGCACGTGGACCCCAATGGCCTGATCCGCCCTCAGCTTGTATGTGCTCTTACTAGGGCTCTGATATCAAACTTCTCTGGTTCCAGTTTCAAATTGGGATAAAGCTTTGCCTGGTTAAACCCAGGTTGACAAACAGCCACTTATACAGCTACTTATCAGCCCATTCATGTATCACAAATAAGTAACACATGGGTGTGAAAGAAAGTGTGTTATTAATTGTGTGTCTGCATTGAGGGCCAGTAATCTTCATTAGAAAGGATCGGAGTAATTGACATACAACCTGTGCTGTAGATCAGGGGTGGCCAACGGTAGCTCTCTAGAGGTTTTTTGCCTACAACTCCCATCAGCCCCAGCCAGCATGGTCAATGGCTGGGGCTGATGGGCGTTATAGGCAAAAAAGCATCTGGAGAGCTACCACTGGTCACCCCTGCTGTAGATATTCCACACAGATGTTTGGAAACAGAGATGTCAAAGATCACAGCCTCCAAGAACGTTGAAGTATGTTGAATGGCTCAGCTGTTCCTTCAACGCATGGTCTGGATCCACAGCTTCGCTAGCAAAGTGATATCCGACCGCAGCCCCCAGTTCGTTGCCAAGTTCTGCAGTCAATTATGTAAGCTCACTGGCATTGAGCAAGGCTTGAGTGCCCTACCACCCCCAGAATGACGGACTGGGAACACTATTATTGTACGCATATTCAGCAAAAGGGAGGAGGGGGACACTCAATCATCCTGTTGAAACTAAATGTAAGTGCAAAAACTGCTCGAGCACCTTCTTCTGAGAATACGGTTATCAGAGTCTCACAAAGGAACTCATTCATATAGGAATTCACGGCAAGACACTTGGCAGAATGTGTAATTCAAGATGTGAGTAAGGCCAGTGGAAGGGAGGGAAGTATGATAAAATGATATGATTTGAGGTTGAGCAGGGCTTCCCCAACAGGGCTGGTCTTTGAACCCGTCTAATTCTAACTCTAATTACAGCATTCCTTTCTCATTTGATGATGATGATGATGATGATGATATTGGGTTTATATCCTGCCCTCCACTCTGAATCTCAGAGTCTCAGAGCGGCTCACAATCAACCTGACCTTCCTCCCCCACAACAGACACCCTGTGAGGTAGGTGGGGCTGAGAGAGCTCTCACAGAAGCTGCCCTTTTAAGGACAGCTCTGCGAGAGCTATAGCTGACCCAAGGCCATTCCAGCAGCTGCAAGTGGAGGAGTGGGGAATCAAACCCATGTCTGTGCCATTGTGGCCTTTGGCCTATGGCACTGGAGCCTCCTCACAGCTCTGTGTTTGCTGTTTGTGGTACTACAAACTGATTCTTCCACCCTCTTCTTCCAACGTTATCTGCTATTGACGTTTCTCATCCCCTAGAGAGTTTGGTGCTCCTCGCAGGGAGAGGAAACACGGACAGAAGGTGCTAACAGACTGTTAGAGTGGGCCGTCAGCCTCCAGCAGTGAATGACCCCTCCCCTTTCCTGTCACGCACAAGTAACACCATTCCACATACTTCTGTCGCCCTCTTTATACAAAGAACTCTGCCCACTGACCTCACAGGGACACCTCATGGGCACGTGTTGGCTTTATATAAGCCAGAAAAGCTCCCCCAAGGAAACCTTGGAATCAAAGAATGCTGAGGAAAAGGACGTGAAGAATTCTCAGGGAGAGACCCCCTCAGTCCTGCTCACAGAACACATTTTGGGACTCTCTGGAGAGAATTTAAGCCTGTAATGTAGGTATGGCCACAAAGGAATGAAAACTAGAAATGAAGAGAGAAGAAGAGGAGATGGGATTTATACCCTGCCCTTCACTTGGAGGCTAAGAGTGGCTTACAATCTCCTTCCCTTCCTCTCATAACAACGGACACCTTGTGAGGTAGGTGGGGCCGAGAGAACTGCTCTTGAGAGAACTGTGACTGACCCAAAGTCACCCAGCAGGCTGCACGTGGAGAAGTGGGGAATCAAACCTAGTTCTCCATATTAGAGTCCGCTGCTCTTAACCACTACGCCAAACTGACTCCACTGCATTGCCTAGCACGCAAAGGTTGAAACATGGTCCTAGATCTGTGAGGCCATCAACTGAGCCAGAAACCCAAACAGAAGCAAATTCCTACCCATTTCTGTTGTATTTATTCACTTCATTTGTATCCTGCCTTTCTCCCCAATGGGGGACCCAAAGCCACTTACACTGTTCTGTCCTCCACTTTATCCTCATGACAACCACGTGAGGTAAGTTAGGCTGAGAGAGTACGGGCAGTTTCACACACACTAGTTGACAATGCACTTTCAATCCACTTTTAATGCACTTTGCAACTGGATTTTACTGTGCGCAGTGGCAAACAATCACTGAAGTGGATTGAAATGGCATTATTTAGCCTGTGTGGAAGTGCCAATCGACGGTTCAACGTCACCCAGTGAGTTAATCACATGAGCACACCAACTGTGGGATAAACCCTGGAAAACACAGTAAGGCGGAATTCAGCCAGCCAATCTGAGCCAACATAGGGACGGTGCCCCCCAGGCAGATTAAAAAAGCAAGGTCAGACAGGCACAGCCGTCGCCCATCCTGCTCTTGCACTCGCCCTGTCCTCCAACATCAGAGACAGATCAAATAGCTACCATTTGGGAAGTGGCAGCAAATTCTTCTGTCGCACTCCATCCGTCTTTCCAGGTGTCTGACTGGGAGCACCCAAGCAAGACAGATTGGTGGTGTGAACCAAGAGCCAGTTTGGTGTAGTGGTTAAGCGCTCGGACTCTTATCCGGAAGAACCGGGTTTGATTCCCCACTCCTCCACTTGCAGCTGCTGGACTGGCTTTGGGTTAGCCATAGCTCTCGCAGAGCTGTCCTTAAAAGGGCAGCTTCTGTGAGAGCTCTCTCAGCCCCACCTACCTCACAGGGTGTCTGTTGTGGGGGAGGAAGAGATTGTGAGCCGCTCTGAGACTCTGAAATTCAGACTGAAGGGCAGCATATAAATCCAATATCATCATAATCAAATGAGAAAGGAATGCTGTAAGTATTGTTAGAATTAGGCTTGGGTTCAAAGACCAGCCCTGCTGGGGAACCACAGATCTTTCTGTGTTATACCTCTGAGGATGCCGGTCACAGCTGCTGGCAAAATGTCAGGTACTACTATGCCAAGACCACGGCCATACAGCCCGGAAAATCTACAAGAGCTATTGAACTCCAGCAGGAAAGCCTTTGACAACATATCGAACTCAACTGCCACACAGGAAGCCCTGAACAGGATGGAGACGCAGACTAAGGACTCCAGAAGGAGGGAAGCCGAGCTATCTCTGAGTTGGCTCTCGCCTCTGGAGCAAACCTGCTCGCTAGCCTAAAGGACGTGACTCTTGAGTAGTCTCAAGATGAACCCCCCCCCCCTCCAAATGCACGCAACACGGGTATAAAGAATGAAACGAAACCACTGAAAGGCGCGCCATACACATTCCTTTTAGGATATGCGCAAAGCATTCTATCAATGCTGCATCTCTAGACGATAGCACTGCACCTGTTTAATCGTGCGGGTGCCAAATTCCTCTGTCAGGGGGGGGGGGGAAGAGGCCTGAACTGAACGTGACAAGGGCCAGCCAGTCTCTCAAGCATGCTCCCCAATCCCATACAGCCAGATGGGAGGAAAAGTGTCTTGGGATGAAGAAGCAAAGGGCATGATGGGACGGCTCAGGTCCCCTCAGTGGAGTGCCCCTTTTGAGAAACAAACATGGCTGCCGGACACACACGCACACCCGTGTGGCTTTTCTGAAGTGGGGAGGGGGTTTGAACTCTCAGGTGCTACTGTCTGCTCCTGGAGATTTGGGGAATGAAGTCTGAGCAACAGGCCTCATTTTGGGCAGGAGCTCACAGGAGTGGAGTTCTGAAACCTCTAAATTTTATTGTGTTCTTTCTTTCTTGCCCTGCTGCTCCAGTACTTGCTTCTGCGCTCCATTGTTCAAACCCCCTTTGAGAATTTTGCTGAACTCTTAAGATTTGGCAAACTTTCTGATATTCCCGCCCCCCCCCCCCCCCCCCGCAACAAATGGGGAAATAACCAAAACCTATAAAGCAGACAGATGGAAATCTTCATAATGCCACTGGGGCCACATAGTAATTTATACAGTATGTCGGGACCAGTAAGGTTTTATGACAGCTATAATTCAAGAAGCATTTTAAGGTAGACGCTGAGTGGATGTAATTTAGTACACCTTCCGGTGATGTCAGGGATGCGTGGTATATGCAGATGAGTTGTGCTAATGAGCTCTGGCACCTCTTGTCCTACTAAATGACCCTTTGGGGAGGGGAGGGACTTCAGTGAGGTCTAATGCCACCGAGTCCACCTTCCAAAGCGGCCATTTCCTCCAGGGGAACTGATTTTAGTCAGCCAGAGATCAACTGTAATCCCAGGAAATCTCCACCCCCCACCTGGGTTGACAACCCCACATTGCTGTTTCTGTCTCTTTTGCCTCCAGTAGCACTGAGGTAAGTTGGTTTGGATGCACAATTCGGCCTTCGCAAGAAATACGGGCATGCTCTCTCTCCACAGCACCTTCTTTACTTAGTACAGACAGAAATCCTGGAATAGGAACTCTCCCTAAAAACACAGCCAGAAGGCAGTCCTACCCCCACCACACACAGTGCTCACCCCAATCATTTTGCTCATGTCAGGAATCGCTGACTAGATGGGAACTTCCTCCAGTGTCTAGTCCGGGGTGGCCAAACCGTGGCTTGGGAGCCACATGTGGCTCTTTCACACACATTGTGTGGCTCTTAAAGCCCCCACTACCCTGTTGGCTGGCTTGGAGAAAGCGTGTCTCTTTAAATCACTTATCCAGGCCAAGCCAGCTAGCAGCTTGGAGAATGCATTTAAAGTTAAAGTTGCTTTCTTTACACCTCTCCTTCCTTCTCCAATCTATCTTCAGTCCTTCCTTCCTGTCTCATGGCTCTCAAACATCTGATATTCGTGCCTGACGGTTCTCAAACATCTGATGTTTATTTTATATGGCTCTTATGTTAACCAAGTTTGGCCACCCCTGGTCTGATCCCTTTCACGGTGCCAGTGAGAAGAACCTATACAGGGGCCTTGACCCAGCATTGGAGTAGAAACAGACTATTCGACTACAGTGAGTCAGAATCCTCTGCGGGTAAATCGAGCAGGGAAGTTTTTGGAAAAGGGGGACAACATTGGTTCTTCCTGGCCATCAACATGGCGGAAGCAATTAACAAAAGATGGATCAGTAACTTGGAGACTTGCACACCCACTGGACTCAAGGAGATTTGCAAGGCTCATTTGGGACAATGCACCGACACAAGCATTACTTTCTCTCTGTTCTCTGAATTTCTCTATGGTTTTCCCTTCCCCTTCCCTTTTCAACTGGCTCACTCACAGCCAGTTTGGTGTAGTGGTTAAGTGTGCAGACTCTTATCTGGGAGAACCGGGTTTGATTCCCCACGCCTCCACTTGCACCTGCTGGAATGGCCTTGGGTCAGACATAGCTATTGCAGGACTTGTCCTTGAAAGGGCAGCTGCTGTGAGAGTCCTCTCAGCCCCAACCACCTCACAGGGTGTCTGTTGTGGGGGAGGAAGGTAAAGGAGATTGTGAGCCGCTCTGAGACTCTGAGTGGAGGGCGGGATATAAATCCAGTGTCGTCTTCTTCTCATCCTTCCAACTGCTCTTGGGCTCAACAACCCAGAGGACTCCCCCCCACCCCCGCTCCACTACATAAATGTGACATTTCCGTCCATCCCGCCCCTGCCTAGATTTGACCAGCGTCCGTGCAGCCACACGCACACACACCCCAGCCATCTGCTCCTGCACGCTGCAAGCTCCTCCAAGTCAGGCTCCCTTTATTGCCTGTTGGGCAAACTTTCTTCCAAAGCAAACAAAGGCCCTAGCCAGGTCTCCCGCCTGGTTACGCAAGGAGACTTCCCACTCAAAAAGTTGTTAATGGGGCTCCCTTGATGGGAGCACATTCAACCGGTGTTGAAAGAGCTGTACTGGTTACCTATTGTGTTCCAAGTCCGTTTCAAGGTCTTGGTTTTGACCTTTAAAGCCCTTTATGGTCGGGGACCTGTCTATCTACAGGACCGCCTTTCTCCACATGTTCCCCAGAGAGCACTGCGTTCAGGGACACAAAACCTACTGTCCATCCCTGGACCAAGGGAGGCCAGACTGTGTTCCTCATGGGCTAGGGCCTTCTCAGTGGCAGCCCCAGAAATGTGGAATGCCCTCCCGGAGGCCATAAGGGCCCTGAGGGATCTTTCTCAATTCCGCAGGGCCTGCAAAACTGAATTATTTCGACAGGCTTTCAACACCTAACCGGGAAAGGACTGCCATCCTACACTGCTGAGGAACTGCAATCACTATAGGATCACTGTCAGAGGAAAGTAAGATCCCGCCTGTATTAAAGTTAAACAGCACCACAAAATTGTATTTTATCGTTTTAAAAACTATAATTGTAAATGTCTGAACTGACTGTTAGCCGCCCTGAGTCCGCTTGCGGAGAGGATGGCATAAAAGTTGAGACAGACAGACTGACTGACTGACTGACTGACTGACTGACTGACTCACTCACTCACTCACTCACTCACTCACATAGTTCTTCCAGCAGCCTGGCAGATAAAACCACTGGCTCTGAGGACTGTGTCAAAAAGGATTCCATTTCTTCCTCCCTCTCGTATGCCCACAGTTTGGGGCCAGGGCTGGACTAGGGCTTTAACTGACCGGGAAAGTTTCCTTGAGCTGCAGCCCCACTGGTACCTAGGAGCAAACCAAGTCCTGTGGCACTCTTGGCCCAGTTTATGCCCATCTATAATCACTGCCCAGGGCCAGCCCTGGATTGTCTGGCATGCTAGGCAAGGCTAACTTCTGGCGCCCCACCTCCACTGATAACATCACCAAGTCACATGCGGGGGTGTGCCCAATTCAGCGCCCCCAGAAGGCCAGCGCCCTAGGCAATTGCCTAGTCAATGGGCCGGTCAAGGCCTGAGTTCGAGCTGAGCAGCTCAAAGACGCAGCCGGCACCATTGGGGCCATTAGGTTCTGCTGATTTAACATCTTCATCCAGTTAGGGGCAGTGCTCCCTCTAAGCTGAGTTAGTGTGAGCTAGCTCACAGATTTTTTTTGCCTCTGGCTCATGCATTCTTGTCTTAGCTCAGGAGAAATAGCCCCAGAGCAAAACTAAGTTATTCAGGAGCTCACAACTTTAATGCCAGTAGCTCACAAAGTAGAATTTTTGCTCACAAGACTCCGCGGCTTAGAGGGAACATTGGTGGGGGGGGCAGTCCCGTCCTCCCATTGCTGCAAAAATTTCACGTAAGTAGTGCTGCACCACAAGCACGATGGTGGCTTACATCAAGGTGTCCGGGTGGTAGGCTTGCCAATCCCCAGGTCCCAGTGGGGGTTCTCCTGCTTTCCTAGGCTCCTTCCCGCTCCCAGTCAGCTGGCCGATGGGGGGAAGCCCCGCCCCCACAGCCACCTTGTGCCTTTCCACCTCCCGAGGTTTCAGACTCCGCTTGGAAAGGCTTCCTGTTGTGTCTGTCTCTTTAAGGTTGAATAGACGGTGTGTCTGTGTCTTTAAAGCTGAATGGGGGTGGGGGGAGCAGGCAGAACAACATGGCTGCTCCCAGTGGCTGTGAAAGCAGCCCTGACCCTCTCTTGGTTGCACAATCTTTCCAGAGGTCCTTTGCATAGAAATGGTAAACTTGAACCTTTGGTTGCTCTGCGTTACTTGGAAAAAGTCGGAAGTTCCACCACTCCAGTAGAGGTGCCAATCCCCCACCTCAGAGTCGTCAGAAACGGGGGGGAGGGGGGGGGAACATGTCTGACGGGCACTTCATTATTCCCAATGGAGATAGATTCTCATAGGGTATAATGGAGAACTGATCTGGGGCTATCTGGGGCTCTGGAGGGGCTGTTGTTTGAGCTACAGGCACCAAATTTGCAGCATAGCATCCGGTGCCTCTCCTCAAAACACCCTCCAAGTTTCAAAAAGAGTGAACCAGGGGGTCCAATTCTATGAGCCCCGAAAGAAGGTGCCCCTATCCATTATTTCTAACGTAGGGAAGGCATTTAAAAGGTGTGTGGTTCCTTTAAATGTGATGGCCAGAACCCCCTTTGGAGTTCAGTTGTGCTTGTCATAACTTTGCTTATGGCTCCACCCCAATGTCTCCTGGCTCCACCCCCAAAGTCCCCAGATATTTCCTGAACTGGACTTGGCAACCCTACGGGCCCACCACACTCCATTCTGTTTCTTCTGCTTTCCTGGGTCTCCAGCAGAGTACAGGCATTTTTGCCACTACTGGACATCTCGCAGGAAATGCTGGGTCCTGAAATGGGGATCGTCTTAAGGCAAAAGAGATGCTCAGATAGAGCTACAGCCTCCGCATGCTCAAAACTCTCTGTGTTGTTGTTGTTGTTTTAATGCCACAATTTTAATATATGCAAAGCCCCCTTCACAAGCCTCTTTGTTCAGCGGCTGGGGAGGGTGCCCGTCAAATCCCAGCAGAATTACAGCAACCCCTCACGGGGTTTTCAAGGCAGGAGCCGTTCAGAGGTGGTTGTGCCATTGCCTGCCTCTTCACAGCGACCTGGACTTCCTTGATGGTCTCCCACCCAAAGACCAACCAGGGCCCACCAACGCTTAGCTTCTGAGATCTGTCGGGATCGGGCTAGCCTGGGCCAACCCAATCAGGGCCCTCTTCATTCAGCGCGCCATGATTCTGCAGGAGAGAGTCCGACACCTTTGTCCTCATAGATTGTTTCTAACACATGCCCGTTAGCGATTTGCAAAGTCACTACAATTCCTCATGGCCTTTTACACACTCTCTCCTCCTCTGCACATGCTACTCTCGCTTTGACACTTAGGGGGAAGTGGGCCTGCTCACTTGCTGTCTGGCCTTGTGGTGGAAAGGGCTGCAATTTCCCCTCCCTATTTTGGGCAGCTCTCGCTCTCCATTTCCTGTTTTTGAAGGGTACGTGGGGAATACGATGGCACACCAGCGCTCTCAGATCAGTTCCTCATTTGAGGCGACTTTCTCTCTCTTCTTCTGGCAAACTCAAATGTCCAGATGTTTTGAGATGTTCAAGCGGAGACCAACCATGGCCTGCTTTTTCCTCCCAGCAGCATTTGGCACAACCTAAAATCTCTTTTCGCAGCCCCGTGGCACAGAGTGGCAGAGCTGCAGTACTGCAGTCTGAGCTCTCTGCTCACAACCTGAGTTCGATCCCAGTGGAAGCTGGTTTCAGGTAGCCAGCTCGAGGTTGACTCAGCCTTCCATCCTTCCGAGGTCGGTCAAATGAGTCCCCAGCTTGCTGGGGGGGGGGGGGAAGCGTAGATGACTGGGGAAGGCAATGGCAAACCACCCCGTGAAAACTCTGCTGTGAAAACTGCCCCATCGACCGGCTTGGAGAAAGCATTTGTCTCTTTGAATTACTACTCCAAGCCAAGCTGGCCAACAGCTCAGAGAATGCATTTAAAGTTGCTTTCTTTCCATCTCTCCCCCTCCTCATCTATATTCCTTCCTTCCTCTCGGCTCTCAAACATCTGTTGTTTATTCTATGTGCCTCTCACATTAAGCGAGTTCGGCCACCCCTGCCCTAACCTCAGGAAGGGCCTAAGAACCTGTTGATTTCCCCCCCTGGAGCCTCCTAATCAGATGTATGTACCAAGATCCTTGTGGGGAACTCTATTCCAGGACTTATTTAATTAATTTATTAAAGCATTCCTATCCTAGATTTCTAGTGCTGCCATGCCCCCCCTGGCCATGACTAGAGGAGATTTGGGGAAAGAGCTCTGTAAGC
The DNA here is from genome assembly GCF_032191835.1 of Heteronotia binoei. NCBI lineage: Eukaryota > Metazoa > Chordata > Lepidosauria > Squamata > Gekkonidae > Heteronotia > Heteronotia binoei. The sequence goes on from NC_083234.1 coordinate 70,541,437, forward strand.
TCCAGGAGGATTGGCTACATCAGGGGGTGTGGCCTAACATGCAAATGAGTTCCTGCTACAAAAAAAAGCCCTGGGAGAACTGATCCCTGTAGTCGGGTGATGAACTGAAATTCTGAGGGATCCCCAGGTCCCACCTGGAGGCTGGCATCTTTATTGTTCCTTGTGGTTCGAGGCAGCTTTACAATAATAGTTAAAATACAGGTGGGTCGGGTCGTCGTGTTGGTCTGAAGCAATGGAACCAAGTTTGAGTCCCGTGGTACCTTTAAAACAGGGGTGGGGAACCTTTTTTTCTGCCAAGGGCCGTATGGATATTTATAACATCATTTGCGGGCCATAAAAAAATTATCAACTTAAAAAAACAGTGCTCCGTCAAGGGAGAACGATTCAGGCCGGCAAAATTAACACAAATAATTGTTTTTCTATTTGAAGTCTCATGTGGAGAGAGCCTAATCTGGCACACACACACCCGGCCAGCCGCCCTAGACAAATGCATAGGTCCAGGGCTTTTTTGTAGAAAAAGCCCAGCAGGAACTCAGTAGCATATTAGACCACATCCCCTAATATTAGCATATTAGGTCACACACTCATTAGCATATTAGGCCACACCATCTGGGATAATCAAGTGCAAACTGAACTGTGACAGTAACTTTTCCAGGCCCTGCAGCAATTCTGGCCAGCCAGCCAGGCCCCAGGAAGGCTGCCGCACAGTACATCTGGGCCCTGTGATCCCTGCCTGGCCCTGGGGAGGCTGCTGCACCGCGCGACTGGGCCCCACAATCCTCGCTGGCCAGCCAGGCCCCAGGGAGGCTGCCATATGGCTCGGTTCAGTCCAGCAATCCCCGAGGGCCACACCAAGTGACCTCAAGGGCCGGAGGTTCTCCACTCCTGCTTTACAATGAATGGAGTTTAATTCTGGGCAAAAGTTTTCCTGTGCATGCAACACTTCTTCAAATATATACATACAGCTACATGTATCCGAAGAAGAGTGCATGGACACAAAAGCTTATACCCAGAATTAAACTTGGTTGGTCTTAAAGGTGCCAGTGGAATCAAACTTTGTCCCAACAATAGTTTAAAACACCCCCAGCTAAAACAAAAAAATAAAAATAGCAAGCCCCTGGGTCTCTCCCTTCCTCCCCCCGCCCACCTTAAAAGATGCCTGCCATTCAAACCCCCTCAAAATTACTGGCGAACAGACAAGCTTTGGAGTGCCCCCTGAAGATTGGCAAGGAAGGCCCTTGCCTTCAGGGACCCCATGGCACAGAGGAAAGCCATGATGGAAAATGCCCAGGCCAGAGATGGCCAAACTGTGGCTCCAGAGCCACATGTGGCTCTCTCACACATATTGTGCGATTCTCCAAGTCCCTATTGCCCCGCTGGTTAGCTTGGAGAAGGCATTTGTCTCTTTAAAATACTTTTGCAAGTCAAGCCATGTTAAAGTTGCTTTCTTTCCACCTCCCCATCTTCCTTCCTTCCTGTATTGTGGCTCTCAAACATCTGGCATTCATGTCTTGTGCCTCTCAAACATCTGACGTTTATTCTATGTGGCTCACGTTAAGCAAGTTTGGTCGCCCCTGGCCCAGGCTCTGCTTGGTGCCGGACAGGTCATTCTGAGTTGCAGAACTGCCAACAGACGGCTGCCTCATTATCATAGTGGGCGCACAGAGACAAATGGAAGGAGAGGTCCCTCCAGATATGTGGGTCCCAGGCTGTGAAGGGCTTTAAAGGTCATAACCTCTCAAACATCTGACGTTTATTCTATATGGCTCACATTATTCTATGTGGAGAGCCAATTTGGTGTAGTGGTTAAGTGTGCGGACTCTTATCTGGGAGAACCGAGTTTGATTCCCCACTCCTCCACTTGCACCTGCTAGCATGGCCTTGGGTCAGCCATAGCTCTGGCAGGGGTTGTCCTTGAAAGGGCAGCTGCTGTGAGAGCCCTCTCCAGCCCCACCCACCTCACAGGGTGTCTGTTGTGGGGGAGGAAGGTAAAGGAGATTGTGAGCCGCTCTGAGACTCTTTGGAGTGGAGGGCGGGATATAAATCCAATATCTTCTTCTTCTAAATCCAATATAACCTGCGTTTTGAACTGTCATATATTATATTTTAATAGTTTTTTTTAATGCAATACCTGTTAGACATCTCAGGATTCTGGCAAGTAGCAGCACGTTGGAAACTTACTGCCTATGCAATTTTTAGTTCTTTTAAAATGCTTAAAATGCATGAATGTCAGCTGGGATATTTCTGAGAGGGACCAGGCTCCGACATCCAAGGACTCTCCGCAGCTCTATAAATCCCACTTGGCATAATCTTCCACATTCTTCTGGGGGTGTGCCCCATCTCTCACACAATGACTTCTGGTTCTCCAGTCCACAACTGCAGCTAAGCCTTCACAGAATTTTTTTTTAAAATGCTGTCTGCCACAGAACTTCCTAAGAAGATGGGGTGATAAGAAGCCCTACTGGATCAGAGCAGAGGTTCATCTAATCTAACACCCTGTACCCCACTGGGAAACTCGCCCCCAGAAGGTCTACAGGCAGGGCACAGGGCCAAAGTCAACTCCTACTGCCTCTCGCAGCAGGTACACTGCTGTTGAACATGGAGGTTCCATTTCCCTCCCATGGCCAACAGCCAAGGACGAACCTGTCCTCCACAAATCTGGCTAACCCTCTTTTAAATCCATCTAAGCTTTGTGGCCATCATTACATCTTGTGGCTGTGAGTCCCACAGGTTAACTGTATATAGTATGAAAGAAGTGCTTTCTCTTGTCCAAGGGTGGCCAAACTTGATTGATGTAAGAGCCACACAGAGCAAACATCAGATGTTTGAGTCTGAAAGACATGAACATCAGATGTTTGAGAGCCACAAGACAGGAGGGAGGATGGGAGGGAGGAAGAGATGGAAAGAAAGCAACTTTAAATTTAAATGTATTCTCCAAGCCACCAGCTGACTTGGCTTAGAGAAGCAATTTAAAGAGACAAATGCTTTCTCCAAGCTTGCTGACGGGGTGGTCAGGGCGTCAAGACTCACACAATATGGCTGCAATCACACACACTAAATAATGCACTTTCAACCCACTTTTAATGCACTTTCCAACTGGATTTTACTGTGTGAACTTGCCAGTTTGGCAAGTGGTGAAGTGTGCGGACTCTTATCTGGGAGAACCGGGTTTGATTCCCCACTCCTCCACTTGCACCTGCTAGCAGGGCCTTGGGTCAGCCATAGCTCTGGCAGAGGTTGTCCTTGAAAGGGCAGCTGCTGTGAGAGCCCTTTCTAGCCCCACCCACCTCACAGGGGGTCTGTTGTGGGGGAGGAAGATAAAGGAGATTGTGAGCCGCTCTGAGACTCTTCGGAGTGGAGGGCGGGATATAAATCCAATATCTTCTTCTTCTTCTTAAAAGTGGATTGAAAGTGCATTTTTTGTGAGCGTGATCACAGCCTATGTGTGAAGGATCCCCACGTGGCCCCCCAGCCACAGTGAGTCCACCCCTGCTCTTGTCTGTCCTAAATCTACTGCTCACCAATGTCACTGGTTCTGGTTTCTAGTATTTTGGAACAGGGAGGAGAGAAAAGCCACCTACCCATTTCTTTATGGCAGAGGATGCACATTGCAGAAAATTCTGAAGCACGGCCTGGAACGCGTGCAGCGCTCCCCTTCTTCAGCAGTGCATTGCAGGCAAACATCAATAGTGACGGTCCAGCTGCCTCTCAGGGAGGGTGATCTCCTCATCAGGGAATACTTGATAAACTTCCAAAGCTCCCCCTCGCCCCCGCCCCAAGGCCCTTTGCAACACAGTCTGGAAACCACTGCGCTAAGCCATTTTCCTAGAGCCCAAAACACAACGGAAGTTTGGTAATTATTGGCTAATAAATCTTTATGCATACTGCGGAGTTCTCTTTTCAAAGCTGAAATCTTTCTTTAAAGGGGGGGGGGGATATTTGTTTGCCGTGAATTTCTTCCACGGGCCTCCCAGAAGGGCGGGCTCCTTTCGGCTGACTGCACAGTTCCTCTGCAATCCATCCACCCAACGGACAGCTCACCGGCTGGGTGGCCCAGATACTATGACTCGGCACTTCTGAAGCCAGCCCCGAACCCGCCATGGCAGAAGCGCTTCTAAATTTTGCAAAGCCTTTCGAAATGCAGGCATTCCCACAACGACTCTGAGATGGGGCAATACCACTCCTCTTGGGCAAACGAAGGGTCATACCAAGCGGCCTTATTATACTGTATCAGACCAGGCTCTCAGGCCTGTCTTTCATATCACCTGCTGCCTGTTTTTGACACAAGAGCTATCAACGATTGAACCTGGGCCCTTCTGCAGGCCAAGCAGACGCTCTGCTGCTGTGCCACGGGGAATGCAAGGTGAGAAATAGTTACCTGCCAAAAGCCATGCAATGAGCCCCCCCACTGAAGGTAGGATTTGAACTCTTAGCCATGGGTGGGAGAGGCCAAATTTGCTTAACATAAGAGCCACACAGAATAAACACCAGATGGTTGAGAGCCGCAAGACATGAACGTCAGAGTATGAGAAGGAAGGAAGGAAGGAAGGAAGGAAGGAAGGAAGGAAGGAAGGAAGGAAGGAAGGAAGGAAGGAAGGAAGGAAGGAAGGAAGGAAGGAAGGAAGGAAGGAAGGAAGGAAGGAAGGAAGGAAGGAAGGAAGGAAGGAAGGAAGGAAGGCAGGCAGGCATGGGGGAGGGAGAGGTGGAAAGAAAGCAACTTTAACTTTAAAAGCATTCTTCAAGCTGCCGGCTGGCTTGGTGATGCGACTTAAAGAGTCAAATGCCTTTTCCAAGCCAGCTGATGGGGTAGTGGGAGCTTTGAGCGCCACACAATACATGTGAAAGAGCCACATGTGGCTCCTGAGCCACAGTTTAGCCACCCCTGGCCAAGGGCATGTACAGACAGGCCTGTAATTTTTTGTGTGTATTTTTTAATGTGCATGCATGCACGTGCGTGCGTGTGTGCACACCTGGAAGTCAGAGACCTGTGGTGACTGACCCCTACTGGGGGTGTGCAGGATATTCAGAGAGGTGGCTAAATAAGGCCTGCTCCCGCCTCCCAACTGCTGGTATTCCTTGGAGGTCTCCCATCCAAGATATTTGCCAGAGCCGGCCCTGCCTAGCTTCCAAAATGTGACAAGATCGGGCTTGTCTGGGCTATTCAGTTCAGCGCTACAGGCCCATAATCTTGAAAGGTATGGCAGGAAGATCTTTTACAGAAAGGGGCCGGGGTGCTTTCAACGGCAGATTTGCTGCCACCGCAGCAAAAGCAGAGTCACCCCATTTAGTCTGCTTTGGCCGGACCTGCAAGCCAGCCTCTGCAGTGGACAGAGGGAGCCCAGATCGACTGCAGCTCCTCCTGGCTGGATCTTTTATCATCCCTGGGGAGAGACGCCAGATTTGGCCAGCAGCAGCAGCTCTCTGCTTAAGCAGCATCACCATGCAACTCTTTAAACAGCAGCAACCCGAACGGAGCGTTTCTTCAAAGTGCCCCCTGTGCACCTTTCTCTGGTGCTTCCGACAGAAAAGGGAAACTTGTGGCAAACAAGAGGGTTGCCAAAATAAGGGTCAAGAAAAAAGGAGAGAAAAAGTCTGAAATGTGGGGGAAATATCTGGTGTCTGCCTCCTCGCTCTGCAAATGGAACCAGTTGTTGGGGCCATTGTGGGGTAGAGACTGGAGTGTCGGATTAGGACCTGGGAAAACCCGGATTCAAATGCCCACTCTGCCATGGAAGCCTTGGCCCAGTCACACACTCTGAGCCTAGCCTACCTCACAGGGGTGTTGTGAGGATAAAATGCAGAAAGGATGCACACTGCTTTGAAGAAGAAGAAGAAGAACTGCAGATTTATACCCCGCCCTTCTCTCTGAATCAGAGACTCAGAGCAGCTTACAATCTCCTATGTCTTCTCCCCCCACAACAGACACCCTGTGAGGTGGGCGGGGCTGAGAGGACTCTCCCAGCAGCTGCCCTTTCAAGGCCAACTCCTACGAGAGCTATGGCTGACCCAAGGCCATGCCAGCAGGTGCAAGTGGAGGAGCGGGGGAATCAAACCCGGTTCTCCCAGATAAGAGTCCACATGCTTAACTACTACACCAAACTGGCTCTTTGGACAACGTGAGCTGCTTTAGGTCACTGCTTTTTTGGGGGGGGGATGCAATGGAACAGAGTTCCGTAACCTCTTTGTGGAAACGAAATACTCAAAAAGTGTTTAAAAGTTCACGAGGGACACCTGTGTGTTTCTCTTTCCTTTCCCTCTTGAGAGTCCCAGAATAAAAGCCCTGCTGCTGGGGAATCAGGGGGTGTCAATCAATGGCAGTTTAGGATTTGAAATACTTCCGGACACTCTAATTCATTTCAGTCCTGCACGGATCTCCAAGAGAGCCACTTTGGAGTAGTGGTTCAATGCACAGACTCTTATCTGGGAGAACCAGGTTTGGGTTCCCCACGCCTTCACTTGCAGCTGCTGGAATGGCCTTGGGTCAGCCACAGCGCTCGCAAAACTCTCTCGGAGAGCTCTCTCAGCCCCACCTACCTCACAGGATGTCTGCTGTGGGGGAAGAAGATAAAGGAGATTGTGAGCCGCTCTGAGACAGAAGATGGGGTATAAATCTACGGTCTTCTTCTTCTTCCTAGGGTGTGACTACCGAGCAACAAATTTTACAGTGGGAGGCGGGAGATCCTGATGCAGACTTCCACGGTCTCTCATCCCAGCCCTTCCCGTTTAGGATACAGGGTGAAGATGTCTGGCCTCCTTCACAAGTTCATAGGAAGGATGACCTCCTGAACAATTTAAAGGGCCCTCTCCCCTCACAACCTCTTCTCCAGCAGCCTCTAGTCTGGGGCCTTCTGCATGCAAAGCTAGGGCCCTGCAAAGAATGTAGAGAACTCTGGCAGAAGAACATAAAATTTTGAGCCAATCAGACATGTTCCAAGGTCAGAATTCTGGCAGGAGGACACTTTGGACAATCAGACATGAGCCAAACCCTAGATCAGGGGTGTCAAACATGCAGCATAAGGGCCAGATCAGGGCCCTGGAGGGCTCCTATCAGGCCCCACAAGCAACTCACTGTCATCTACTTCCTTCTCTCTCAGTCACTACTCCCTTCTGCATCACAGCTTCTTGCCAGGCTCGCTCTATCGCACAGGAGCTACAGAGCAAAGCCTCCATTCTCTCCATTGGCTGACCAGCACACAGAGTGCTAATCTTTCGAGCATATTTTATTTTAACTTTTTAAAAAAAATCTGTGTTCGTTTGGGTTCTTTATAAAGTTTTTATCGCCGCTATCTGGCATTGCATTTTATGACACACATGGCCCGGCCCGACAAGGTCTCGTTTATGTCAGATCCAGCCTTCATCCTAACGGAGTTCCACACCCCTGCCCTAGATCTTCATGCCCTTCCACCATCCCATTGGAGCAGCAGCTGAACAGCTTCATGGCTGCGCAGTAGCTGTTTTGGTACTGACTTCCGTTTCATTTGAGAATGGCCTACGGAACGATGCACAGTAACAACTGGTGGTTCTGACAGAGAAGATATTGGACTTATATCCCGCCCTCCACTCCGAATCTCAGAGCGGCTCACAATCTCCTTTATCTCCCTCCCTCACAACAGACACCCTGTGAGGTGGGTGGGGCTGGAGAGGGCTCTCCCAGCAGCTGCCCTTTCAAGGACAACCTCTGCCAGAGCTCTGGCGGACCCAAGGCCATTCCAGCAGGTGCAAGTGGAGGAGTGGGGAATCAAACCCGGTTCTCCCAGATAAGAGTCCGCACACTTCACCACTACACCAAACTGACATGCTGAATAACTCACTTCCAATCTACTCTCAAGGCATTTTGCAGCTGGATTTTATGACGTGAAACGGCAAAATCCACTTGCGAATGGTGACTGAAAGTGCAAGGAAAGCAGACTGGGAGCACATGATTCAGTATGTACAGCTTCCACTGGGCTTCGCCAAAAATGTATTTGTGCGAAACGCTGCCCATTCAAACAGACTGGCAGCCATTAACAGCAAACGCTAATACACCGACACGGATGAACATCAAACAACAACCGTCTTTTAAAAACTATGCAATGCTTATGACAAGTGTTCCCTCTAAGCCGAGTTAGCGTGAGCTGGCTCACAATTTTTTAGCCTCCAGCTCACACATTTTTGTCTCAGCTCAGGAAAACGGCCCTAGAGCAAATTAACTTATGCAGCAGCTCACAACTTTAATGCCAGAAGCTCACAAAGTAGAATTTTTGCTCACAAGACTCCACAGCTTAGAGGGAACATTGCCTATGACTGGCTTGTGAGCAGGGCGGCTTTGCTGACTCCTTATTTAAACGACTGGGCAGACAGACCAGCACGTGGGGACGAGAGATCTGGGACAGAACACGACTCCCAGTAGATTCTGCAAAAAAAAATATTGTACACGGGGCAACATGACGCTAACTGCACCGGACTACTTAGAATATGTTGAATAGGTGACCCTCTAAACAGGCTTCAGCTGTTCCTGAACAACCCACTGAAAAATATGTTCCTTGCTTCCTGGCTGGAAAGCAGGATGTTAGTGGAACCAGCTGTCTCTCTAGGTTACAGGGGCATTGAACTCATGAGGGCCGGATCTGACATAAATGAGACCCTGTCGGGCTGGGCTGGGCCGTATCAGGCCAGGTAATGTGTGTACCTATTTAAGATGAGGTAACAGTGATATAAACTTTTTAAAGGACACAAACATGACTAAAGATTTTTTTAAAACTTAAAAACGTGCTAAAAACATTAGCACTTTTTGGACTTAAAGGTGTTTTCTTTGTATTTCTCCCATGGGATCCAGGGAACTGAGCAAAGGAAGCTCTGGCTCTTTCCCTCCCTCTCCAGAGGACCAGGAGGGAGAAGAGCCTCAACCAATGGAGAAAATTGAGGTTTTGCTCTGTAGCTCCTGTGCAATTTAGCAAGCCTTGCAAAGCAAGCTGAGATGCAGAAGGAAGCAGACAAGAGTCAGTTGCTTGGGGGCATAACAGGAGCCCCCTAGGGGCCTGATTCGGCCCTCAGGCTGCAAGTCTGACACCCCAGCTCTAGGATCTACTACAAAGCCGAGACCTCTCTCATGATGCTTGCGGCCTGTGTAAGACAGTGAGGTTTTAGCCACATGTGATTGTTTGGACTCACACATGCCTTTGATAGCTTTCCTCAGCATTGAAGATGATGGATTGTAGTTTGGAGACACATCACACTCCTTCTCCTATGCTCTTAACCCACCCCACCCCTATGATTGTTCATTCAAGACCTTGTTCTTTAATTGTTCATTAAAAACCTTGGCTGCACTTGTCTTACAGACTAAAAAGGTAAAGGTAGTCCCCTGTGCAAGCACCAGTCATTTCAAACTCTGGAGTGACGTCACATCACTACGTTTTTGTAGCAGACTTTTTACGGGGTGCTTTGCCATTGCCTTCCCCAGTCATCTACACTTTCCCCCCAGCAAGCTGGGGACTCATTTTACCGACCTCGGAAGGATGGAAGGCTGAGTCAACCTTGAGCCAGCTACCTGAACCCAGCTTCTGCCGGGATTGAACGCAAGTTGTGAGCAGAGCTTGGACAGCAATACTGCAGCTTACCACACTCTGCCCCACAGGGCTCTTTCTTGCAGACTGGACAATTACTATTATTGAAAAGTGTATTGCCCCATTCTTCCAAGCTCCCAAAGCAGTCTTGGGTTCTAATTTAACATTTTTTAAAAATTAAATCTCTTAACCAAAAAACACCTGTGAGATAGGCCTGGGCAAAGGAGCATGGCCTTCTAGAAGCCATACAATGAACTCCATGGCTCACTGTGGATTGCGCCCTGACTCCACACCTTTGCACTCCCCTATGCAAAGTAGAATTAAGAGGGGGTTTTTGGTTTCGTTTTAAAGCAAATTCATTCATGCTTTTCAAGAAGTCACTATCATGTTTTAGCCTCTCTCTCCACTGCCCCAATTTCAAACAACCCTTGACTCACAAACTTTAGAAATTTACTGGCATTTTAAAAATAAACAATTACAATTTAGAGACAGGAAGAAGAAGAAGATGATGATATTGGATTTATATCCCGCCCTCCATTCCGAAGAGTCTCAGTGCGGCTCACGATCTCCTTTGCCTTCCCCACACACACACAACAAACACCCTGTGAAGTAGGTGGGTCTGAGAGAACTTTTACAGCAGCTGCCCTTTCAAGGACAACTCCTACGAGAGCTATGGTTGACCCAAGGCCATTCCAGCAGGTGCAAGTGGAGGAGTGGGGAATCAAACCCGGTTCTCCCAGATACGAGTCCGCACACTTAACCACTACACCAAACTGGCTCTCCACTGTCTGCAGCGCCCCCCCCCCAAAAGAAACCTTAACAATATTTATAAAATACCTTATCTAAAGTGAACAGTGACACATGACAACTACCCTGCCACAAATTTTGTTAGCTTTTAAGATGCTCCTGGATTTTTACTCTTTTCTACCGCTACAGACAGGGCGTTTCCGCACAGAGCATACCCCGGAGCAACGTCCCTCTTCACCGCGCAGCGTCTGCACGGATTTCGCACCAACTGCTCCGCAGAACCAGGAAGAGCCGTGAAGTGCCGAGCCTTTTGCGTCGCAAATGTAAACTGCTAAAAAACAGTTTACATTAGCGATGCAAAAGCCGCGGCTCTTCGCGTCTTTTCTTGGTTCTGTGGAGCAGTTGGTGCGAAATCCGCGCAGACGCTGCGCGGTGAAGAGGGACGTCGCTCCGGGGTAAGCTCTGTGCGAAAACGCCCACAGACTAACATGGCTACTCATTTTGAGCTTAAAAATACTGTTAGTTTCCCAAGCTCCAAAACAGTAAAATACTGTAAGGTTAAGTTTTGGATGATCAGAAAAGCTTTTACTTTTAAGGCAAGCCTTACAAAGATTCACTCAAAACACTAAGCAAGTCCACAGCCAAATTCGAACACCCCAGTAAACCACAAGAGCTGGCATCTATACTATTTATCACCTTTAAAAAAAAAAAAGTCCACTTAGAAGAAAGAGCTTGGGGTGGGCGTGCATGCTATTCTCTTCTTTGATAATATCTTCACAACAACCCTGTGAAGTAAACTACGCTGGAAGAGAGAAAACAGTTGGCCCGCTGGACTTCCATCTCAGCAAGGATTTGAAACGGGGATCGATTTCTCACTCACCTTGTGGCGCTCTCACGTTCCTCTTTTCAGTGGGGCTGCCGTGTGATTTCACGCTATCTGCCCCGGGGCTGCAAGTAACGTCGGCGTTTTCGCGCAGCAAACGGAAAGCTCTAAAAACCAGCTTCTGTTTGCCTCGCGAAAACGACGAGATTCCTTGCAGCCCCACTGAGAAGAGGAACATGAGAGCGGTGTAATGTGAGCGGAAAATTGGTCTGGGTCTTCCCAGCACTCGGCTGACATGCTAACCACCATCGCTCTAGCAGGACGGGAGGGGGGGGGGGGAGAAGTGACACACAAAAGTATCATTAAAGTGGAATCTGTAGATTTTTTTTAAATTTGTAAACTGAGGTGCTCCAATGGGACTGGACTGTTGGACCACAAACCGCATCTTCGTCTAGCTTGTCTGCATATGGCAAGCTTCAACCTCTCTGTTCTGCCAGCTGTAAAATGGGAATAAAACCATCCTCTACTGGGGCACTCTTGGGAGGTTTCACCTACTCTGAGTCTTTAACTTGAGCTGAAAAGGCCTTTACCGAAGAGTGGCCGAAGTGCAGTATTGGTCTGAAGCAGTAGAACAAATTTTGAGTCCAGTGGCACCTTTAAAACCAGCAAAGCCAGTTTGGTGTAGTGGTTAAGTGTGTGGACTCTTTTCTGGGAGTTTGATTCCCCACTCCTCCACTTGCAGCTGCTGGCATGGCCTTGGGTCAGCCAGAGCTCTGGCAGAGGTTGTCCTTGAAAGGGCAGCTGCTGTGAGAGCCCTCTCAGCCCCACCCACTTCACAGGGTGTCTATTGGGGGAAGAAGATATAGGAGATTGTAAACTGCTCTGAGACTCTTCGGAGTGGAGGGCGGGATATAAATCCAGTATCTTCATCTTCTTCAAAGTTTATTCAAGGTATGAGCTTTCGTGTGCAGATGCGCTTCCTCAGATATGAAGAAGACGACCATTGATTTATACACTGCCCTTCTCTCTGAATCAGACTCAGAGTGGCTTACAATCTCCTTTATCTTCTTCCCCCACAACAGACACCTTGTGAGGTGGGTGGGGCTGAGAGAGCTTTCACAGAAGCTGCCCTTTCAAGGGCAACTCCTATAAGAGCTATGGCTGACCCAGGGCCGTTCCAGCAGCTGCAAATGGAGGAGTGGGGAATCAAACCCGGTTCTCCCAGATAAGAGTCCGCACACTTAACCGCTACACCAAACTGGCTCTCCATTTCTATGTATCTGAGGAAGGGTGCGCACACACAAAAGCTCACAGCTTAAATAAAGTTTTGTTGGTTTTAAAGAACCACTGGACTCAAAATGTGTGCAAAGTGCAGCACCGACACAGGAAGAGACATGTACTTTCCTCCCTAGTGAGAAAGACCATAGCCCCACAAGGAAAGGGTCTTGTTCTGCGCTAAAAGACCTGCCCTCTTCCTTGAACAACAGTGCCAATGGCCAGGGGAACCATGAAGCCAGCTCTCCCACACACACACACACACACATACACCCTCTTCCATCACAGCAATGGAAACCAAGGGCCACAAATTGACCAAAAAGCATCTTAACAAATGGGCCCTAGGCTGGTCCCCACAGAACAAAGGCCAGTCCCTCAAGATTCTATCCCATTGTCCCAAGATTCTGTCACCTGTCAGCATGACCAAAACACAGAACAGAGGATGGGGCAGTGCAGGGAGGAGCAGACGCGACTCAAAATGGCTGTGGATCACCGCAGCCAGAGAGTTTTGGCTGAACAGGCTCCCTTGAACATATTCATATGAACATATGAAGCTACCTTCTACTGAATCAGAACCTCGGTCCACCAAAGTCAGTATTGTCTACTCAGACTGGCAGCGGCTCTCCAGGGTCTCAAACTGAGGTTTTTCACACTTATCTGCCTGGGTCCATTTTAGTTGGAAATACCGGGGATTGAACCTGGGACCTTCTGCTTACCAAGCAGATGCTCTACCGCTGAGCCACCATCCCTTTTCCTTCACCGCAACCAACCCCCGTGCAACGTCCAAGTTATCTCTCCTTCCTAGCATGGAAAAGTAATTTGCTGCCCTCTGAGACACAACTGCAGTGAATAACTACACAGCCCATGTTTGGGGGGGAAACTGTACCCCATTGGAACTCCTTGCAATATGCATTTATGCGATATCGTATTTTACTAGATTTGTAGCCCGGCTTTGTCACCAAGCCTCAAAGCAGGCCGTGCAGTTCACAAGTCGATACAATCAACACAAAAGCCCTCCCCTCTCCACATACACCCGTCCGCCACCGTGGCAGGGGTCTCCCTGCCAGTCGATCCACCCCGAGGCCGAAGGGAATCACTTACATTCCGTGCTCCCCGTAGTAATTGTAGAACTCCATGTGGCTACACGCCTGGATCCAGCCCACGATCCAGGTCTCCTTCTTGAGGATGGGGGGCATTAGCACCTGAGCGAAGGCCCGGAAGTGAGGCGTCCGGTACCTCAGCACCACACTGGACGACTCGTCGATGTTGGTGGGGACGGGATCGATCGTGGCTTTGACTTCGACGACAGAGATGCTCTCCCGGATGCCTTTGGATTTGCAGCTAATGCTCTGGATGCAGCCCATGGCCCACAACACCAGGACAATCCCAAAAACACTCCAGCAGTCCTGAGGGAAGGCAGGCATGGACCTGAGGCAGCACCCCAGCAGCCTCAGATCCCCTTCATCTGGCCTCTCCTAACCGATATCCATAGGATAGAAAACGCATCCTGGAGAAAGTGTCAAGGGGTGCGAACTGTGACCTGGATGCCAGCAGGGCCGCCCCGATTCCACCACGCTTGGTAGGTGCCTCTTTCGTATCCAACTCTCCTGATCAGGACAGTTGAAAAAGTCTCTCGAATATTTTTGGGAGCAGGGAAACTTTTATATAAAAGGGAGAAAGTCCGGAGTTCAATAAATAATTTTCAAGTGGCACGGTCTTGTTAGTTTTCTGGCGCAAAAACCACAATCCGCGGTTTACTCCCAAACGTAAACTGGCCTTGTATTCCCTTTTATTTTCTTTGGATTATTTTTTTTTAAAAAGCTTTCTTTTCAAGCAGGACGCTGACAGTTTATATGAATAAGAACTCCCCTTCTCTCCCCCTCCCCTTTTCTTCCTTTGCTCTCAGCTTCTCGCTGTCAAGCCTGAAGATTCGGCTTCCTGGCTTCCAGTCATTCATAACTTCCCCTTGGTGGAAACAAAGCAAAAAAAAGGATATTTACTTTTTAAAAGAAAACTTGCAAAAAGAAAAGGAGAGGCCGATAAGACATAACAGACACATACACACCCCACCCCCCGCTTTTAAAAGACGTCACTGATGTTCTAAGAAAAAACAGCGACGAATAAATAATAAATCACAAGAGTTTTGCTGCACATCAAAATTGCCCTGTTTTGCATTTAAAAAGAAAAATCTAAGCAAGATTGTGGGGGGGGGGTGTAAACACCCAAGGATGGTCCCTGTTCAGAGCGAAGAGTCTTGTGGCACCAATATCCCGTGGCAACCTCTTTTTGTGGGCCTGGCAAACAACAGCCCGCTTTTCAGGGAGTGACCATGTTCCCTCTAAGCTGTGGAGTCTTGTGAGCGGAAATTCTACTTTGTGAGCGACTAGCATTAAAGTTGTGAGCTACTGCATACATCAGCCTGTTCTAGGATGATTTTTCCTGAGCTGAGACAAAAATCTGTGAGCCAGAGGCTAAACATCTGTGAGCTAGCTCACACTTAACTCACCTTAGAGGGAACACCGGTTCTGACCCACCCTACCCAGCACCAGAAAAATGTCTGCCAGCCGTCTGGGACGCCAGAGGACTTTTTTCTTGGTTCTGATCTCACAGAGTAACACAACGGGCCTTCTGGAATTAGTTACTTCCAAACATCTGGGCCGCCCCCCCTTTAAGTCCCCCCCATCAAAGCACCCATCCTTAAACCCAACGCTATGAATGAGAAATCAACTGATCCCCAGAAATCAATCCATGAGGAATCCATTGATCCCCAGAAATCGATCAGCTAGGCTGGTGTCCTTTTTTTCCCCTCTGCCTTTCTAATTTAACAGACAACACAAACTTCCTTCCTCCCCTTCCTGAACCTTGACTCTAGAGTAAAAGGGTGAGAAAAACAACAATAGATAAAAGGAGCAGCAAATATGAAACCTATTCCAAGCCCTTCGTGCATAACTCTGCCTTAGTTGCAGTATTTTTCTCAAATTTTACCCCCTCCCCACTCCTTTTCTGGCTCACATCTGGGAATCCAGAAAATTGGGCCCGATCCAGCAAGAGTGAGGTCCCTGTGAAAAAACACATAAATAAACAGGTTTCAATGGAAGCCTGTTTTTCAATCCAGTCTCACCCCACTAACACGGAATGTGGGAAAGCTAGATAGACAGAAGTGGTGCCTCTCTGGCCTCTGCCTTGGGGGGGGGGGGCTTTGCTGACTTTCCAAAGTGCCATCTCTCGCCCCCCCCCCACAAGAGATCCCTGAACCCGGAGAGAAAAAGAACAACAGACCCCCAACAAACTTGGGTGGCAACTTTCGCCCCTTTTTCCCGCTCCCGCGCCGGGAGAAGCGGCCGAGGCTGGTGGCTGCCAGACCGCCGCCGGCCGCTCTGGCTGGCTCCCTCCCCGCATCGAGCCCCGGGGGCCGGCGTCCGAACGGCGCACCGCACAATCGCCTCTCCGTGACATCCTCGATGACACCCGTCCTCCCGCCCGGGAGATGCGGCAGGGGGAGGGAGGGCGCGCATCATCACCACCTACCAGCAGGGCCGGCCCCGGACTGCCCGGCCCTCTAAGCAAGGCACTTCTGGTGCCCACTAATGATGTTGTCAAGTCCCATGGGGGGCACCCATTTCAGCAGCCCCCCGGAACGCCACCGCCCTAGGCAGTCGCCTAGTTTGATTAGGGGCAGGGCCGGCCCTACCTGCCAGCCAAGCGCCTCGCCTGCCGGGCTTGGGGGGGGGGGGATATCCACTTTCACCGCCTCCTCTTGCTGCTGCCGCTGCTGCTGGCTTCGTTGCGCCGCGCTGGTGCAGCCCGGGCTGGGCGCTCCTCCGCCGCCGCCGCCGCCTGCTGTTGCTGCTGCTGCAGCCCGTCCCGCCTGGGCTTCCTCCTCCTTCCTTGCCCTCTTCTCTGCAAGCTCCGCCGCCGGTCAGCTTTTGCAAGCCATGCTCGGGCGGGGAGGGGAGAGACTCGGCTGGCTTTCCGGGCTGGCTTTGCAGACAAGACGCGCGGGCGGCCGGGGAGAGAGCCTCGAGTCTGGGGCTTGCAAAAAGGCGAGCCTCTCTAGCCTAGGCAGGCGGGGGGCGCGCCGGAGGAGGAGGAGGAGGAGGAAGCTGGCGAGCGCTCGCCTCCCCCCGGGGCCATCCCGCGCGGGGCCTCCCCAGCGCCTGCCCCGCCGCCTTGCGGACAGAGGGCCGGGAGGAGAAGGAGGATGAAGGTGGGCGGTGATGGGAGACGGACACGAGTTCGAATTTGCACCACCAGGCTGCCTTCTTGCTGCGCTCGTCCCGTCAATTCGCCAGTCCGGAGCCCCCCTGGAGCCGCCGCCGCCACCTACCCCCGCCTGCCTGCCTTCCCCCGGGGCTCGACTTTGCAAACAGGGCTCCGGATGTTAGTCCGCGCAGCTTTGCAGCATTGCTTTGCCTTCTCCCAGGGCTCGACTTTGCAAACGGCTCCGGATGTCAGTCCGCGCAGCTTTGCAGCATCGCTTTGCCTTCTCCCGGGGCTCGACTTTGCAAACAGGGCTCCGGCTGTCAAGTCAGCGCAGCTTTGCAGCAGCCTCTCCGGCGGCGGTGAGCTCGGGCGGCTTGCAGCGATCCGGCGGCGGGCATCCCGCGGCGTGCATGCAGACAGACACCATCTCCTCGGTGCGCAGTGTGCGGGTGTGCGCGCGTGTGCAATTCAAGGGCTTGCCCAATGCACCCGTTTGCAACGCCGGGCGGGCGGCTTCTTTGCAGCGGAGCCGCCGCCGAGCCAGGCAGGTGCGGCGGGCAGCGAGCCGGAGCCTTTAGCTCGCCTCCCCGGTGCTGCAAAAGGACCGGCGCCGGGCTGCTCCATGCCCGCCGCCGCGGGACTCCCTGGCAGAGGCGCGGCGGGCGAGCGGTGCCCGGTGGTGCCGACGCTCCTGGTCGGAGGAAGGGGTCGAGAGACAGACCCCCGGCGGCGGCGGCAGCCCGGATCTCAGGCTCCGCTGCTGCCCGGGAGGATCAAGCCATGCCCGAGGCGCCGTCCTCTTTCCCTCTGCCGCTCGGCTCGCTTTGCAGCCGGCCTCTGGGCGCGCCAGGCGAGCGCCTCCCCAGCGGCGTCCCGGGCAACTCGCAAAGCTCGCCGGCTCAGCCTGCCCTCCTCCCCCCTGCATGGCTCGCTCGACTGCGGCGCCTTCTGCGCTCCGGGCGCTTCCTCCCCACTCGCCCGGGAACGCTGGGTACTGTAGTCTTTTCGAGTTTCAGCCTCTCCCCCACCCCCCCGGGCTCACCTTTCCCCAGATAAATGCTGCTCTTTGCACGTTTTCTCTCTTCCCCCCACCCACCCACCCACCACCCCCTGCAAACAAAACGGGCAAAGGTCTTTTTGGCGTAGTGGTTAAATGTGCCGACTCTTATCTGATTGGATTCCCCACTCCTCCACTTGCAGCTGCCGGAATGGCCTTGGGTCAGCCATAGCTCAGGCAGAGGTTGTCCTTGAAAGGGCAGCTTCTGTCAAATCTCTCTCAGCCCCGCCCATCTCACAGGGTGTCTGTTGTGGGAGGAGAAGATATAGGAGATTGTAAGGCGCTCGGAGTCTCTGATTCAGAGAGAAGGGCGGGGTATAAATCTGCGGTCTTCTTCTTCTCCTCCTCTGCCACCCTCTGCAGTGAGGAATAGAACCGGTCAGGCAACCAAGGAAATTCTGTTTGCACCTTCCTTCAGTGTTTGCAGACCAAACTGGGTGATTGGAAGCACTTTGGGGCAAGGACCTTATGAAACTTGCCCAGGAACGCTGGGTACTGTAGTTTTTTTAGTTCAGCCTCTCCCCAGGGCTCACCTTTCCCCAGATAAATGCTGCTCTTTGCACATTTTCTCTTTTCCCCACCCCACTCTCTGCAAACAGATCGGGCAAATGTCTGCATTTCTCTGCCACCCTCTGCAATGAGGAATAAAACTGGTCAGTGAACTAAAGAAATTTTGTTTGCACCTTCCTTCTGTGTTTTCACACCTGCCACCGCAGACCAAACTGGGTGATTGGAAGCACTTTGGGGCAAGGACCTTATGACACACCGCAAAGCAAACTTGGATCATTCACAGTGTTGTGGGCAGGGCTTTTTTGTAGAAAAAGCCCAGCAGAAACTCATTTGCATATTAGCCCACACCCCCTGACACCAAGCCAGCCGGAACTGTGTCCCTGTGTGTTCCTGCTCAAAAAAGCCCTGATTGTGGGTCAGACTTGTGTAATGTGAGAGCCACATAGAATAAACATCAGAGCCACAGGACATGAGCGTCAGATGTCTGAGAGCTCAAAATATATGGGAGAGGGAGAGGCGGAAAGAAAGCAACTTTAAGTTTAAATGCCTTCTCTGGCTTGGCTTGGAGAAGTGATTTATAGAGACAAATGCCTCTTCGGTGGTGGGGCCTCAAGAGCCACACAATATGTGTGAAAGAGCCACATTTGGCTCCTGAGCCGGTTTGGCCACCTCTGCTCTAGGGCATTGTAGTACCCCACCAAAGTCCCTCCCCCCACCAAACCCTCCCCCTCCTCAGGCTCCACCCCCAAAATCTCCAGGTCTTTCCCAACCCATACGAACAACCTGAATCACAGAGAGCACTGTGAGGAGGAGGGTACGAGTGGGTGGTTTTATCTCTAGCAAGGGAGAGGTACTGCAGCTCAGGGGTCATTTAAAAAGAAAGAAGGAAGGTTCGCAAGCAGCACAGGGGATGCTGAGTCATCCAGGGCTGGCCTGGGTTGTTATTTTTCTGCAATCTTGATATTGTGTATGTGGACTTTATGTTTAATGGGATTGTTAGTTCCTGCCTGGCTCATTGGAGTCTTTAGAACTGAGCGTGGAGACGGGGGAACAATGGGAAGCAGGATTCAAATCTCTGCTTCCCCTGGACCAATCACCAGCCAGCCCCCTGCAGGTTCAAATCACCCAATGACGTTCTAGCGTGGGAACCTTGGTGTGTATATAGTTGGCCCGTTGGCCCAGTTCAGCAGTCTTGGTCGGCTGATTACCGTGCTGTAATCACAATAAAAGAGCTTTGATTCACCTCTACCAGTCTCCTGATGCATCGAACCCACGATTTAACACATGAGGTCTAGAAACTAAGAGTAGAAAAATGACAGCTAATATTCACCCTGACCTGGATGGCCCAGACTAGCCCAAGATCATCAGATCTTGTGAAGCGAAGGAGCCAAATGGGAGACCACCAAAGAAGTCCAGGTAATGGCAAACCACCTCTGTGCTGCTCTTATTTTGAAAACTCAGGGGTGTCAAACATGCGACCCGTGGGCCGAATCAGGCCTCCAGGGGGCTCCTATTAGGCCCCTGGGCAACTGTCTGTCATCTGCTTCCTTCTCCCTCTCTTGTGCTTCCTTGTGCATAACAGCTTGTTTTGCAAGGCTTGCTCGATAGCACAGGAACTACAGAGCAAAGTCTCTATTTTCTCCATTGACTGAGGCTCCTCCCTTGGAGAGGAAGGGGGGAGGGAGAGCTTGCTTTGCCAGGCTCTCTCAATCGCACAGCAGAGCTACTGAGCCAAGCCTTTCTTCCTTCTATTGGCTGAGTCCCCTGGGGAGGGAATGAAAGAGCCAGAACTTCCTTTGCCCAGTTCCCTGGATCCCATGGGAGAGATACACAGAAAGCACCTTTAAGACCAACAAGTGCTAATGTTTTAAGCATGTTTTATTCTAAGTTTTTAAAAATCTTTAATTATGTTTGTCTGTGTCCTTTATAAAGTTTATATCTCTGCTACCTAATCTTAAATAGGGACACACACGGCCCGGCCCGACAAGGTCTCATTTATGGCAGATCTGGCCCTCATCACAAAAGAGTCACTGTAAATGGGCTGTTGACTTAGCAGCTCTTCCCAGCCTCACTGTGCAAAAAGTTGCTCTATCTTGTACAGTACAGGCTGAGGGAAAGTTGAGCTGTGAGTGTGAAACCCCCAGTATTTGAGTTACTAAGATTATTCTCAAGCTTTTGGGGAGTGGAGAACATTCCGGGTTCAACTAAAACAGGACTGGATGACCCCGTGTTTGGATAGGAGGCCAAAGCAGGCCTGTGTGCCTCATCCCTATCTTAGTTTCACTTTTACTGTACAGCTCCTACACTGAAAAAGACTACTGCCCTATACTCTTTTGGGGGGCTGCCGTTTGGGGTTGTTTGGGAGCCTGCAGAGCGTGGGTTGCCTGGGAGCGATATCCAGATGGTGGCCCATTGGGTACATTTCCCTATGCCGTCTGACCTTTGCAGACTCTCCAGTTTAGAGCTGGCACAATGCAGCAATCAGTTGTCATGACAGACGCCATCAACACAGCTGGGAAACGGCTGCTACAAAATCCAAATGAAAGATGTAAAGTCTAAGTCATTCTGTTGCATGCAGCTTCATAGGGGAGAGGCTTCTGGTGCTGGAAAAATGGTTTGGAGCAGGGGTGGCCAAACTTGCTTAACGTAAGAGCCACATAGAATAAACGTCAGACATTTGAGAGCCTCAAGGAAGGAAGGCAAATAGATGGAGGAGGGAGAGGTGGAAATAGAGCAACTATAAATGCATTCTCCAAGCCATCAGCTGGTTTGACTTGGAGAAGTGATTTAAAGAGATGAAAAGAGACCAGATGTGGCCAAACTTGGTTAACATAAGAGCCACATACAATAAACATCAGATGTTTGAGAGCTGCAAGAAATAAATGCCAGATATTTGAGGGAGGGAGGGAAGGAAGGAAGGAAGGAAGGAAGGAAGGAAGGAAGGAAGGAAGGAAGGAAGGAAGGAAGGAAGGATGGATGGATGGATAGATAGATAGATAGATAGATAGATAGATAGATAGATAGATAGATAGATAGATAGATAGATAGATAGATAGATAGATAGATAGTGATGAAGAAAACGGACGGATGGATGGATGGATGGATGGATGGATAAGGGGAAGAGAGGTGGAAAGAAAGCAACTTTAACTTTAAGTGCATTCTCCAAGTTGCCAGTTGGCTTGGCTTGGAGGAGTGATTTAAAGAGAGAAATGCCTTCTCCAAGCCAGCCAACAGGGCGGTGGGGACTTCAAGAGCCACACAATATGTGTGAAAGAGCCACATGTGGTTCCTGAGCCACAGTTTGGCCACCCCTGGTTTGGAGGGTTAGTTCTGGCCAGTAGGGGACACAAGCAGGGGTCCCCAGCATGGTGCCCATAAAAATTTTTTAGAATGTATACAGAGTCACAAAGAGTTCTTGCCCGGCAGGGCTTTTGGGTGGCCACCGGAGATCCGATTGGCTGTGCATGATGAAGATTGTTTCAGAGGCATCTTCCATCACAGTGTTGGTTTCCTTTTCTCTCACACCTCTTTCTAGTAGGTCAAAGTTTGAGTCCAGGGGCACCTTTAAGACCAACAAAGTTTTATTCTGGGCATATGCTTTCGTGTGCACGCGCGTTTCTTCAAATACTGTGAAAGCAAGTTGCCAGGGCTTTTTTTTTTTTAGCAGGACCTCCTTTGCCTCTTAGGCCACACACCCCTGATGTAGTCAATCCTTCAAGAGCTTACAGTAGGCTTTAAGAAGAGCCCTGTAAGCTCTTGGAGGATTGGCTACATCAGGGGGTGTGGCCTAAGAGGCAAAGGAGGTCCTGCTACAAGAAAAGCCAACCGCTGCATATACGTGACCTGCTACCTATATGTAACGACTGGTGATTCTGTTTCCACATGTCTGAAGAAGTGTGCATGCTCATGGAAGTTTATGCTCGGAATAAAACGTTGTCGGTCTCAACGGTGCCGCAACTTTGTTCTGCTGCGTCAGACCAACATGGCTAGCCTCCTGAATCTATCTTCTTTCTGGTGTATTTTTTAAAATTACCCCTCTTCTCTCCTAGACTTGGGCTTCCTCCGCCTGTGAGGCAGCTGTTTGGCCCATTTCACTGTGCCAGGATTTCAAAGGTTCCCCTGGGCTCGAAAAGGCTGAAGACCCCTTTCCCTAAGGCAGACTAAGAAACAGAAGAGAGAGTGTGCTGCGCCAGTCCACATAGTTTTGCCTTCCCCAGCTTTTTCTGCTTCCTACTGGAGCTCATCGAATTCGAGCGCCCACAGATTGTGTTGCTCTTGGGCGGCTCTTTCCGAATGAAGCTTCAAATCAGGTCACTGCCAGTTCCGTCACACACCACTTTTTTCCCCCAAGCCTTGGGGGTGATTTTAGCTTTACTGGCCTGGTCAATTTCTAATTTGGGAGGTTCTCTCGGCTGGTTCATCTCAATTCCATCTCCATCCACGCTGCTCATTCCTGTACTCAGAGGCTGGAGTTCAGTTGCTTCAACTCCAGACGGGGCTGTGCTTTTCTGCAGAAGGTGGTGAACCCACTTTGCTTGCCCCTAAATAGCCTGCTCCAACATTTGCTCTCCGTCAAAGGGCCGCACAGTTTGCTTTGTAACCTTGATAGCTTTGTGTGCCGTCTGGTCCTATTAAAGCATACCTCAACCTGATAGTTGGCATTAGTCTGAATGAAAATTACGGTAGGTTCTCTTCTACACAGGGGTGGAATTCTAGCAGGAGCTCCTTTGCATATTAGGCCACACACCCCTCATGTAGCCAGTCCTCCAAGAGCTTATAAGACTCTTTTTTTAAGCTCTTGGAGATTGCCTACATCAGGGGTGTGTGGCCTAATATGCAAAGGAGCTCCTGCTAGAATTCCACCCCTGCTTATACGCTCCTAAAGGTTTGCTTTTAGAGCAAAAAGAGGACCCACCCTCAGGAGGCTGCCTGTCGCATCTCTGCCTGATTGGGTGCATTCCTAAAAGAAGAAGACGAAGAAAAAGACGTTGGGTTTATATTCCGCCCTTCACTCGAGTCTCAGAGTGGCTCACAATCTCCTTTATCTTCCTCCCCCACAACAGACACCCTGTGAGGTGGGTGGGCCTGAGAGGGCTCTCACAGCAGCTGCCCTTTCAAGGACAACCTCTGCCAGAGCTCTGGCTGACCCAAGGCCATTCCAGCAGCTGCAAGTGGAGGAGTGGGGACTCAAACCTGGTCCTCCCAGATAAGAGTCCGCGCACTTAACCACTACACCAAACTGGCTTTCTGGAGGAAGGAACGTGATGCAGAGCAGAAATGTGATGCAGCCTTCTCTCAGGGCCGAAAATCTCCATTTTGGAAAGGATTCACATGAAGCGTGTAGGACAGATCTCCTGCCTCTGCTCCCAGGAAGTCTCTTGGCAGCTGGGGAAGGCCAGGGTGGTAAATCTTCCACAGTTGTTAACAGGCAGCCTCCAACCTTGGTGGATACTGTACTTGGGACTCACAGGAACCTTTCGCTATTTGATTCTTTGGTAGCCACCATCTACTGTGGCATGGCGTACCACAGCTGGAAGCTGGAGCAGTCTCATTAAGGCAGCACCACCTAGTGGCAGGTAGAAAAGAGCAAGAGTCCAGTAGCGGCTTAAAAACTTCAGCAGATTTGTGGCAGGGGAGGAACTTTCGGAAGTCCCACCCCGCAACAAATGTTTGTTAGTCTTTAAGGTGCTCCTGGACTCTTGTTCTTTTCAACTGATGGCAAGGGTGCTCCAAGGCGGCTAGTGTGTGTGTGTGTCTTCCCGTCTCTCTATCTAGCCAGTTTGGTGTAGTGGTTAAGTGCACAGACTCTTATCTGGGAGAACCGAGTTTGATTCCCCACTCCTCCACTTGCAGCTGCTGGAATGGCCTTGGGTCAGCCATAGCTCAGGCAGAGGTTGTCCTTGAAAGGGCAGCTGCTGTGAGAGCCCTCTCATCCCCACCCACCTCACAGGGTGTCTGTTGTGGGGGGAGGAAGATAAAGGAGTTTGTGAGCCGCTCTGAGATTCAGAGTGGAAAGTGGGATATAAATCCAATATAATCTTCTTCTTCTTTCTTTTCTCTCATCACAGTGTCCTTTTTCAGTCTTTTTTGCATTATCTACTTTTTACAAAATTGACTAAAATCCTTATGTGTTCTCTCTATTTCTAGAGCAAGCATGTGAAGTAACCTATGTTCACTGAGTCCAAATCTACCCTCTTAATTTGGTTACTGTATTCATTTATACCACAGCTCTCCTTCATTTTATCCACACAACGACCCTGTGAGGCAGGTTAGGCTTAACTGATTGATTGATTGATTGATTGATTGATTGATTGATTATATGGCATTGTAAGTAGTACAGGCAGAAGATCCTAAGACTGTCTGGCAGCTGGAAGTTTTAGCTGTTTTTTCATTATGCACCACTAGGTGGCAAGCTAGATTTTTTTTTTTTACTGAGAGAGCTGTGCCTGACCAAGGTCTCCCAGCTGGCTTCGTGTGGAAGAGTGGGTAATGGAACCCAATTCTCCAGATGAGAGTCCATCACTCTTAACCACTACAGCATGCTGGCTCTCATAAGTAGATTAGGCTGAGAGAGTGTGACTGGCCAAAGGTCACCCAGCAAGCTTCCATGACATGACTGGAATTCAAGCCCAGTTCTCACAAATAGTAGAACCAGCGTGGTGTAGCAATCAGAGTAGGATATGGGAGACCCAGGTTTGAATCCCCACTGCCATTGAAGCATGACCTTTGGCCAGTCACACTCTCTCAGCATAACCTACTTCACAAGGTTGTTGTAAGGTTAAAATAGAGAAGAGGAGAATTATCTAAGCTGCTTTGGGTTCCCATTGAGGGAGAAAGATGGGGGTATAAATAAAGCAAATAAACAAATAGTCTGACATGCTTAACTACTACACCCAGGGCTTTTTTGTAGCAGGAACTCCTTTGCATATTAGACCACACACCCCTGATGTAGCCAATCCTTCAAGAGCTTATAGGGCTCTTCGTACAGGGCCTACTGTAAGCTCCAAGAGGATTGGCTACATCAGGGTGTGTGGCCTAATATGCAAAGGAGTTCCTGCTGCAAAAAAAAAAAAAAGCCCTGACTATATCACACGGTATATCTAGTGCTCTTTCTTGCTTATGAGCATGAAAAATACTTTTAAAGATCAGACCAGGGTCCACCCAGTCAGGAACTCTTTGCAAAATCCCGTCAACCAACAAGTGGAAACTGGCCAGTCGTCATTCGTCTCAAGCATCCGTAACCAACAGAGGGGAACCGCATTGACATGGGATTGTCTCTGACAGCTGCGGAAAGCAATTTCAAAAGCAAATGAAATTCGAAGGGGAAATTTTTTATAACGCCTTCCCAAAACTTGGCAGGGTTTCCAGGGACCAGATAAACTCGCTCAGCGGGCTGGATCTGGCTCCGGAGCTGCCGGTTGGCCCAGCGCCGGCTCCATGGGGGAGCCCATTCGAGCCCCCTGGCATCGGACACCTCACTGCCTTATCTTCGGGGAGGGTCAGGAGCTCAGAGGCCGAGCAGCTGCTTTGCGCGCAGAAGGTGCAGTTTCAGTCCTAGGCATCTCCGGTTCAATGGTCTCAGGTAACCGGGGCTAGGAGAAGACCTTTCCCTGGCTAAGACCCTGCCTGCCTGAGCTGCCAATACAACAATAATGTTGGGTCTGACTTGGTACACAACTGCTTCATATCTTTCTCTGCCTCTGGGTGCGTTCACTAAACAATGCGTTTTGCAACTGGATTTTTGCTATTCTTAGGGCACTTTTGCACACACTAAATAAAGAAGAAGAAAAAGATGTGAAGAAGATATTGGATTTATATCCCGCCCTCCACTCCAAAGAGTCTCAGAGCGGCTCACAAACTCCTTTACCTTCCTCCCCCACAACAGACAGCCTGTGAGGTGGGTGGGGCTGGAGAGGGCTCTCACAGCAGCTGCCCTTTCAAGGACAACCTCTGCCAGGGCTATGGCTAACCCAAGGCCATTCCAGCAGGTGCAAGTGGAGGAGTGGGGAATCAAACCCGGTTCTCCCAGATAAGAGTCCGCACACTTAACCACTACACCAAACTGGCTCTCCAAAGAAGAAGATATTGGATTTATATCCCACCCTATACTCTGAATCTCAAAGTCTCAGAGTGGTCACAATCTCCTTTACTTCCCCCCCCCCCACAACAGACACCCTGTGAAGTAGGTGGGGCTGAGAGAGCTCTTTACAGCAGCTGTCCTTTCAAAGACAACTCCTATGAAAGCTATGGCTGACCCAAGGCCATTGCTGATTCCAGCAACTGCAAGCAGAGGAGTGGAGAATCAAACCCAGTTCTCGCAGATAAGAGTCCGTGCACTTAACCACTACACCAAACTGGCTCTACTCTTAACCACTACACCAAAATGCACTTTCCATCCACTTTCAATGCACTTTGCAACTGGATTTTACTGTATGAAATGGCAAAATCCACTTGCAAACAGTTGCTGAAATGGATTGAAACGGCATTATGTAGCATGCGTGAAAGCACCCTTACTCAGTAAAAATCTAGTTGCAAAACTCATATAGTGTAGTGTGGATGCTCTCTCTCTCTCTCTCTCTCTCTCTCTCTCTCTCTCTCTCTCTCTCTCTCTCTCTCTCTCTCTCTCTCCATATTTTCAGTTAGCTGTCTGAAGCACAAGCAAAACCACCAAGCTATTACTCAGGAGTGGCTGTGAGATTCCAAATGGGGGACCCATGTCCAAAATCTCAGATCCAGCCTGCATTCACTAGCTGGCTTGCAACTCGCTGCCATACACCACCGTCTGTTTTGCCAGCTGTAAAATGGGGCGATGAGGGGGGACAATCACATATGTTGGTCACTATGCTGTTTCCTGCTTAACATTTGAAGGATTCTGCTATTATCCTTAATTTGTCCCTTGGACACACTAGGTTTCCTGTGTGGTGCAGTTCTCCTGTGTGGGGTGGGAGGCAGGTTGCTCATACGTGTGGCAGTGCGCATGAGGGGGACAATGGGCAGGTGTGGTAGAGTGCTGATTCAGCCTTAATGGTACTGCTGTTTGAAAGCAGCTTTTGTCCGGCTGAAAGTCCTGGATCTCCCTCATGCTTAGAAGCAGGACTTTTTTGGTAGTGGGAACTCCTTTGCATATTAGGCCACACATCCCTGATGTAGCCAATCCGCCAAGAGCTTAGAGCAGGGGTGTCAAACATGTGGCCCAGGGGCCGAATCAGGCCCCCAGAGGGCTCCTATCAGGCCCCTGAGCAACTGGCTGTCATCTGCTTCCTTCTCCCTCTCTCTTGCTTCCTTCCACATAACAACTTCACTGCCACAGGAGGTGATGGCGGCTACAAGCATAGACAGCTTCAAGAGGGGAATAGATAAGCATATAGAGCAGAGGTCCATGGGTAGCTTTTCACCACAGTTTATCGTTGGAACTCTCTGTCTGTGGCAGTGACGCTCTGTATTCTTGTGCTTGGTGGGGGGACACACTTCTAGCCCCACTGGTGGACCTCTAGATGGCACTTGGGTTTTTTGGCCACTGTGTGACACAGAGTGTTGGACTGGATGGGCCATTGGCCTGATCCAACATGGCTTCTCTTATGTTCTTAACTTGCTTTGCATGGCTTGCTCAATCACACAGCAGAACTACTGAGCCAAGCCTCTCTTTCTTCTATTGGCTGAGACTCCTCCCCCTCCTGGTCCCCTGGGGAAGGAAGGAAAGAGCCAGAGCATCCTTTTGCCCAGTTCCTTGAATTTCATGGGAGAACTACAGAGAAAGCACCTGTAAAGGTTGAGTGCTAATGTTTTAAGGATGTTTTACGTTTGTTTGTTTTTTAAAAAAATATTTAATTGTGTTTGTGTCCTTTATAAAGTGTATATTTCTGCTACCTAAAATACACGAGCCCCGTGGCGCAGAGTGGTAAAGCTGCAGTACTGCAGTCCTAAGCTTTGCTCACGACCTGAGTTCGATCCTGGCAGAAGCTGGGTTCAAGTAGCCGGCTGTCGACTCAGCCTTCCACCCTTCCGAGGTTGGTAAAATGAGTCCCCAGCTTGCAGGGGGGGAAGTGTAGATGACTGGGGAAAGCAATGGCAAAGCACCCCGTAAAAGGTCTGCCGCGAAAACATCGTGAAAGCAACGTCACCCCAGAGTTGGAAACGACTGGTGCTTGCACAGGAGACTACCTTTACCTTTAATCTTAAATAGGTACACACATGGCCCGGCCCGACAAGGTCTATTTCAGATTCAGCCCTCATAACAAATGAGCTTGACACCCCAGGCTTAGAGGGCTCTTCGTACAGGTCCTATTGTAAGCTCTTGGAGGACTGGCTGCATGGGGGGGGGGGGGGGTGGCCCAATATGCAAAGGAGTTCCTGCTGCAAAAAAAAGCCCTGCTTAGAAGAGAGACGTCTCCTTTGGCTCTTCTTTTTCATGTGCCCTTACTGGGTTTCAGTTTCGCAGCCATCTGGCCAGATCTGATCGAGATCAAGGGACAGTGGCAAGGAAAGCAGATACTGCTGCTCCCCCCACGACGAATGCTGGGGGCGGGGGAACAGGCCTTTTCCTAGAACTCTCGCTAGGCAAGCTGGTTAAGGGGAGCAGAGAGAGAAATATTAGGGTGGAATGTTGGGGCGAGGAACGCCTGTATCAATACTTAGGCATGTTCGTTGCTGGAAGAGGAGGCTTAAGGTGAGAAGGTGAACACGAGAGCCAGTTTGGTGTAGTGTTTAAGTGCGCGGACTCTCATCTGGGAGAACTGGGTTTGATTCCCCACTCCTCCACTTGCAGCTGCTGGAATGGCCTTGGGTCAGCCATAGCCCCTTGCAGAGCTGTCCTTGAAAGGGCAGCTTCTGTCAGAGCTCTCTCAGCTCCACCTACCTCACAAGGTGTCTGCTGGAGGGGGGGGGAGATAAAGGAGATTGTAGGCCACTCTGAGGTTCTTGAGATTCGGAGTGTAGTGCGGGGTATAAATCCAATTTATAAAGGAGGGGTCCCCAACCACCAGTCCGTGGATCAGTACCAGTCTGTGGCCTGCTAGCCACTGGGCTGCGGAGCGAAGCAGAGCATCCCCAGATTAAAGAGGTGACACGGCCTACCCCTCATTTATAGACCTCCACTGATCAGCGGGGGTCTTTAAATGGGAGAGGGAGGCAGAAATAACCCCAGTCTCTCTCCCCTCCCCATTTAAAGACCCCCAGGAAAGGCAGGGATTTGTGTGGGCAGAGGGGGCAGCCTGGGAGGCCCATAGCCACAGTGGGACCTGGGAGGGGCCAGGCCCATCCTTTCAACCCCCCTTCCAACTATATGGCCCCTCCATTGCAGCCCCCCCCCCCCAATCTGTCCCCTTTGCTCACTGCCACTCTGAACAAGTAGTAGCCTTGCTGCTGGTCTTTTTGCTTTTTTCTCTCCCCTTCCCTGACACACCGTGCAGAGCCAAGGGGAGGGAGAGTCCAGAGATCTCTGTCTCTCTCAGAGAGGGGCACACAAGAAAGGGGTGCGGAGGAGCAGAGCTGCTGCGGCTACCCAGGCGAAAGGGGGGTTAGCTTGTGGGACTCAAGGCAGCTTACAGCGCCAAGAGCCCTGGGCTGCCAAACCGGGTGGCCCCTCCAAACAACAAATCCTACTGTGGGCCCCACCAAACATGAAATCCTGGCTACAGCCCTGCAGCCTGGGGTGGCAAAACCCCCAGCACTGCCTCCCCACCGGTCTGTGGAAAAATTGTCTTCCACAAAAGCGGTCCCCGGTGCCAAAACGTTTGGGGGCCGCTGGCTTAGAGGGAACGTTGGTGGGGAGCAGAGTGAGAGGCCACAGCAGCCAGTAGTGGTGGACTGGGTCTAAAAAGACAGGTTGCCAGGAGACATAAGGGCCCCGCCCACAACTGCAAGGCTATCATTTAATTTTTATGAGAAATAAATAACATTTTCCAAAAAAAACCGACATAAGCGGGGAAAAGGTACAGTTAAAACTTTTGCGAAATAAATATATGTCTTTAATCATTACGGTGTGCCTATATTGTACATATGACTGGCAGTATGCAGTAGATATTAAATTTTAGATACAGGTTGCCATTTTCTCCAAGGGAGCCGATCTATGCCAGCTGGAGATCAGTTGTAAAAGTAGGAGATCCCCAGGTCCCACCTGGAGGCTGGCAACAAATTCAACATAAATTGTAGTTGCATGACAGCAGTAATATTGGAGCCTCTATTCTATTTTCAAGCTACTAAAAGGTCATTAACATGTTTAACCTATTGTCTAATGTTTAAAGAGCCCTGTGGTGCAGAGTGTTAAAGCTGCAGTACTGCAGTCCTAAACTCTGCTCACGACCTGGGTTCAATCCCCGGCGGAAGCTAGGTTTTCAGGTAGCTGGCTCGAGGATGACTCAGCCTTCCATCCTTCTGAGGTTGGTCAAATGAGTCCCCAGCTTGCTGGGGAGAAAGCGTCGAGGACTGGGGAAGGTTATGGCCAACCACCCCGTGAAAAATCTGCCGTGAAAACGTTGTGAAAGCAACGTCACCCCAGAATCGGAAACGACTGGTGCTTGCATAGGGGACTACCTTGACCTTGACCTAAAGTTTTTGGGAAAATGGCCTCATCTTTATCCGTCTTGCAGGTGCCACAGCAGCGTAGAGCTTTTTCCCTTGCCAGATGCGATGCCATGCCCTCTGCCATTCTTTATGGCAGATTTAACAAGGCAGCCTACTCAGTCAGATACTGTCTCCGTAAGCAAAAATGTGTGGAGTCAGTGACTCATATTCTTCTTGATAGTAATTTGTATACAGATCTTCATCACAAGTATTTACATCCTCTTTTAGTTAGCATGGCTGATTGTTCTGATGCACTTAAGGTCTATAGACTTTTGAACGACACTTCATCTAGGGTCAACTGAGAAAGTGGCTAAGTTTCTTTATTCCGTTTTAAAGGCACGCCAGGGGATCTCATAGACATAGTTTTTGTTTATGCTTTTCCTGATGTATATGTATGCAATCCTTCCATTTTATCCTTTTTTTTAACCGATTTGCTCTGATATATATATATATCTATATAAAAACATAAGAACATAAGAGAAGCCATGTTGGATCAGGCCAATGGCCCATCCAGTCCAACACTCTGTGTCACATAAGAACATAAGAGAAGCCACGTTGGATCAGGCCAGTGGCCCATCCAGTCCAACACTCTGTGTCACATAAGAACATAAGAGAAGCCACGTTGGATCAGGCCAGTGACTCATCCAGTCCAACACTCTGTGTCACATAAGAACATAAGAGAAGCCACGTTGGATCAGGCCAGTGGCCCATCCAGTCCAACACTCTGTGTCACATAAGAACATAAGAGAAGCCATGTTGGATCAGGCCAGTGACTTATCCAGTCCAACACTCTGTGTCACATAAGAACATAAGAGAAGCCACGTTGGATCAGGCCAATGGCCCATCCAGTCCAACACTCTGTGTCACATAAGAACATAAGAGAAGCCACGTTGGATCAGGCCAATGGCCCATCCAGTCCAACACACACACGCACACACACTGTGGCTAGGCCGGCGCCTCCCGGCTTCTCGCCTTCCCCGAAGAGGAGCGGAGCTGCCGGAGAAAGCCGAGGGAGGGACCCAGCCGGCGGCTGCCCTTTGCAGGAGGCGCTGCTTTCGCCTGGGCCGCGCTGGGAGTTCTCCAAGGTGCTAAAATAGAGGCCGGAGCTCGGGTTGCAAGCCCCAAATAGCCCCGCAGGAGCAGCAGCAGCAGCCGCGCCTGTGGAAACCCAAGCCCGGGGGCGGGATGCAACAGCCAACCCGGTCGACCGAGCCCAGGCCCGCTGCGGGGGGGAGCCCGAGACAGGGGGTGGCTAATTTTAAACCGCTGCTCATCTCAGCCGGCATCCCGAGCACGCCGGGCCTGGTCCAGCGAGCTGATCTGGCCTGGGAGGGCGTTTGCAGGAAGACCATTCCCAAGGAGCTCTTTTATTCAAAAGTGCGTTAAAAGGGCTGCGTCGGTTTCCAGCTTTTTTTTTGGTTAGGATTTCGTTAGCCGAGTCATGCCGGGTAAAACTGCAAAAACAGCCAGGCACACAAGCGCTTAGCTTTTAACAAAGTGATCTCGACTTGTCAAGTGAGGAAAGGGTTAAGGTTCGGAGTTGTGCAAAACAAGGAAAGGATTCAACAGCCTATCTGTCTCCTCTGCAAGTGGCCCCGTGGCGCAGAGGGGTAAAGCAGCAGTGCTGTGGTCTGAACTCTCCGCTCATGACCTAAGTTCGATTCCGGCGGAAGCTGGATTCAGGTAGCCGTCTCGAGGTTGACTCAGCCTTCCATCCTTCCGAGGTCGGTCAAATGAGTCCCCAGCTTGCTGGGGGGAAAGTGTAAAAGACTGGGGGAAACAATGGCAAACCACCCCGTAAAAAGTAACGTCACCCCAGAGTCAGAAACCAGTGGTGCTTGCACAGGGGACCTTTCCTTTCCTTTTTCCTGTCTCCTCTAACTACCTGTCGACTCTCTCAGGTCTAAATACAACTGGTGAGGAAGACTAGAGACTCAAACAAAGGACATAAACAAAGCAGGAGTCAAGTTGCACCTTAAGGACCAACCAAGTTTTATTCCGAACATAGGTTTTTGTGCGCTCTCTAAGCACACTTCATCATACCTGATCCCCTTGTCTGATGAAGTGTGCTTAGAGAGCACACGCCAGCTTACGTTCTGAATAAAACTTGGTTGGTCTTAAAGGTGCCACTTGACTCCTGCTTTGTTCAACTGCTTCAGACCAGCGCGGCTGCCCGCTTGGATCTATCGAAAGGACCATAAAATGAAATCCAATGCTTTCTCCCTGGTCCATTCCCAATGTATTGATTATCCAATTAGGGTTTACCAATGCAGGTTAATATGCATATTGACACCTAGCTTCTGACGGGAGATACGTGCAGACTAGCTCATTGGCCCTACCATTGATTAGCTAAGTACCAGCATGCATAAGCAAACCATTCATTAACTCATGACTTCTGGAAGTGAATTGCCAAAACCACCGACACATTTGCTTCCGTTTCCCAGCCTTCTTTTCACTTTCCAATGGTTTGCATAAGGTTATGTGATTTTTTTTTTTTAGCAGGGTTTTAAGTGTTGTTTCGGATGGATTCCATTGGTTCAGGGGCAATTTTACGGGGAAAGCAGCCCATAATGAGTGTAACTGGTGTGCCTTAAAATGTGCACAGTGCAATATACTGCTGTGCTGTACATACATTTGAAAGGATTTCTTTTAAGTGGCGGTGAGGGGGTGACAGTAAGGTCTTGTCCAGTGTTCCCTCTAAGCTGAGTTAATGTGAGCTAGCTCAAATTTTTTTAGCCTCCAGCTCACACATGTTTATCTCAGCTCAGGAAATATGGCCCCAGAGCAAACTAATGTATGCCGTAGCTCACAAATTTAATGCCAGCACGAAGGAGAATTTTTGCTCACAAGACTCCATGGCTTAGACTCAGAGGGAACATTGGTCTTGTCTACTGCAGATTATAAGCACATTTGAATTTTCTAGTTCCTTATTTTTGCTTGAGAGCTCACCTTTGAACGTCTGGATTTTTTTAGAAGTGTGTGCGTGCGTGTGTGTGTGTAAAGGGTTGTTGAATCATAGCCAACTTGTGGCAAACCTGTTGGGTTTTTCAAGGCAAGAGACATTCAGAGGTGAAGGGCCATTGCCTGCTTCTACGTAGCGACCTTAAACTTCCTTGGGGGAGTCTGCTTAGCTTCTGAGATCTGACAATACTGGACTAGGTCAAGTGGAGCAGCTGTGTTAGGTCTGTCTGCAGCAACAGAAAAGAGCCATTTCCCACTAGACCTTTAATCCTGGCTTAGCTCTGTCTCCAAACTGACATTCGACACTAAAATCATAGAATCATAGAGTTGGTTTCTCTGATTCTCTGATCTTAGTGTAGAATGTGAGTTTTGGGACAGGACTGAACCAGGATGAAAGCTCTAGTGCAAAACTGGAAGTCCAGGAGCAGAGCTTTTGTGTGACTCACTGCTCTCTTCTTCAGGCACCTGAAGAAGATACTGCTTCAGATATCTGAAGCAGTGAGCAGTAACTCACAAAAGCTCCTACCTTGCCACAAATTGTGTTAATCTTTAAGGTGCTTCTGGACTCTTGCTCTTTTCTACTCATATAGGAATCGTCTGGGCCATCCAGGAGAGGGCTTAATAGCCCTGCTTCTCTATTAACTCCCTCCGGGAGATCAGCCAAGGAAAGGGAACAGAGTGGGGTCACTTGGCAACAGAGGAATGTTTTTCCTCAGCTATTTCTGAGCTGGGGAGCTGGCCCTGTTGTTGCTAGGCAACCAGATGGTCCAAGATTGGATGCATGAAAACAGAGACACTTGGGTGGACTTCTGGTTCCCCTCATCCTGTTAGCAGGTTGGACTTGACACAGTGCCTTAATATTTGTACATATACAGTGCACCTTAGCCAGTGGTGGTCTTAGTAATTCCAGGGCCTTGAGCAAAAACCCAGGATGGAGCCCCATAATGACTGCCACCCCCACACCAGCTGCCCACCAGGCCAAGCAAAGAGTTGGCCATGTGAGGTGGGTAGGAGCCCAGGCACAACTGACAGCTTGGAACTTCTTTCCTCCTTTTCCTGGGGGGCCAGATGGAGCTGTGAGTGGACTGGGCTCTTCCCAGCATGGGGTCAGGGGCAGCTGTTCCTGCTGGTTGGCTGAGACCATCCCTGACCTCAACAGTATGTCACAGGGCAGGCAGAGCTGGTGTACATTCCTAGCACGTAGCAAGAGTCTGCATGCAAAAAGCCAAGTCAAGGGTTCAGTTCCAGGGAGTTGTCCGGTAGGGATCATCAGGCAGTCCACGGGTAACTCACAAGCAGAGATCACAGAGCTGAGGAGCAAGGTCAAGATCTGATCCGGGAGTCACAAGATTGAGGCAAGATCTGGTGCAGCGGTCACAGAGTCGGCAGTAAAACAAATTGCTGCCCAAGAGCCACCCTTGACCGGTTTTTCTAGGCATATGCCCAAGGGTCATACTTGCACTCAGCTGCTTGAGAATAATCCTGCAAGTACTCAAGCAGCTAGCGTTGGGTCAAGAGGCAAGCACTTTGTCCTCTCTCCTGTAGTTTTGCTCATAGCCTCTGTCTGTAGCACTCAAAGGATGTGGATGAAACTGGAGGGCTGGGAAGGATCAACTTCTGCACCAACTGTTGTCTGTGAATCCTGACCAGCCTGCAGCTCCTCTTCCTGCTTGCTGCTTCTGCTAATTCAGAGCTGGCTACATCAGGCTCCTCTTCTCCTGAGGAATTCTCTTCTCATGAGGAGCCCTGGCTGACCCACAACACAGTATCAAGATGGATCCACCCCTCGAATTTGAAGTTTAAGACCTGGGAATTATTTCTTTATCTAATTCATTAATACTCTGCCTTGCCCCCAAAGCAGCTTATCTCATTCTCCTCTCCTCCATTTTATCCTCACGACAACCCTGTGAGGTAGGTTAGGCTGACAGTGTGTGACTGGCCCCAGGGCACCCAGCAAGCTTCCAAGGCGCAACTTGAGAATTCGAACTCGGGTCTCCCAGATCCTAGCCGGACACTTTTAACCACAATATCACATTGACAAAAAAGCATCGACTAGATGTGTGTACAGACATGCTGAGGGGTTTCTCCCCTCCTTGTCTGGTTCCATGATGGCTGATACAGGGACACAGGGAGCAGATAAAGAGCCTCCTACACTCCAGGGAGAAAAATTACTGGTGCTGTAGGCACAAATGTACATGAACAGCATGTCAGGAATTGCTTATCTAGGATCCTTCCCCCAAATGAACGAAGAAATAACAAGCTAAGTTCATGTGGTCAGCTTAGCTTGTTATTGCTGTTTGGCCTTTGCATATATCAAAGCATCTTCATTAAGCTGTATGCTAATTTGGTGTTCACCTATGCAGAGGTGTGTGTGTATACATGTGTATACATATATGTGTGTGCATGTATGTGTATATGTGTGTTTGTATATATATGTATATATTTATATGTATAAATAGGGCTTTTTGTAGGAAAAACCCAGTAGGAACTCATTTGCATATTAGACCACACCCCCTGGCATCACCATTGTTCCACACAGGGCTTTTTTGTAGCAAAAGCCCGGAAGGAAGTCGTTTGGCCACACCCCCTGATGTCAAGCCAGTCAGAACTGCGTTCCTGCTCAAAAAAAGCCACACATACACACACGAACTGTTAACTTCCATTTCAATGTATCCGAGGAAGTGTGCTTGCACATAAAAGCTCATACCTTGAATAAAACTTTGGTGGAGCGGTTGTTTTTGTTTTTTTGTATTTTGAGTGTGTGTGTGTTTGCGCCTGGAAGTCATGATGGTCTCTGGTGACTGACCCCTGCTAGGGGCATGGAAGATATTCAGAGAAGTGGTTGAATAAAGCCTGCCCCTGTCCTCCTGACTTGGTATTCTAAGGAGGTCTCCCATCCAAGTACTTGCCAGAATCGACTCTGCTTAGCTTCCCAGATCAGGCTTGCCTTGGCTATCCAAGTGACAGCAAACCTTTGTTGGTCTTAAAGGTGTCACTGGACTTGAACTTTGTTCTACCGCTTCAGCCCACCACAGCTGTCCATCTGGATCCATGATTCCCCAAAATGTTATATTTATGGGCAAGATTAGCAGCTTGGCTGGCAGTTGAAGCGGTGTGCCCAGAGCAACGTGCAGAGTTTAGGAGGCGCAGACAGCAGTGACCTATATATCCTGCTGTGAAAAGCATCCTTCTTCTTTACGAATGCAGGGCCATTGAAGGGGTAAGCACAGGCCAGATTTTTCTCTGGGTCAGTTGGCAACCCTATATGATGTCTTCATTAAGTCATGTGACGCCGTACCCCTACAATGGCCACCTTTTTTTACTTGCTCAACTCCTGTGCCAGTATCAGCAGTTTGGCAGGCAGAAAGTGAGGAAATGAAGCTTTTCCCACTGGGCTGGGAAAAGCTTCTTCTCGAGTTCCTGCACAAACTTGGAGTCCAGTAGCACCTTTAAGACCAACCAAGTTTTATTGAGAATGTCAGCTTCCGTGTGCTAGAAGCATATTTCATCATACAATGAAATGGGGTACAGTTAGCTGTGCTTAGGGCTGCCAATCCCCAGGAGAACCAATCGTGCAAAACAAATTGTTGTGAGTGAGCTGTTGCCTTAGCACGGGTTCCGGATAAAAATACAGGCGGCCAGTGGAAGGGGCAAATGAAACACGAATCAAACCTGTTGAAAAGAGGACTGTTACCTCTACATTACTCAAGCAGTACGGTATACCTGCATCTACCAGAAAACGGGATTCAAGGACAGCAGGAAAATATACCTAGTGATTACCGGACTGTATATGGACTATATTGGAACCAACAAAATTATTCATGAACTTTGAGCTCAGTTAGAGTCATATGAATTTTGTTTAGGAATATTATTTGAGTTCTTATGAAATGCATTTGAGTTCTTATGAAATTCATGAAACACTGTGAAAAAAAGAGAAAAAAGTGTCTAGAATTTATTCAAGTGTGTAAGTTTTCACAGTGTTTTTGAATATTTCTTACCAAATCCCCAGGTGGGGGCAGGGTATCCCCAGTTTGGAGGCCTTCCCCCAGCTTCAGGGTCATCAGAAAGCGTGGGCGGGGGAGGGGGGAGAATGTCGGCTGAGCACTCCATTATTCCCTAAGGAGATCGATTCCCATAGGGGATAATGGAGCATTGATATGTGGGTATCTGGGGCTTTTGGGGGAAGGGGCTGTTTTTTGAGTAGAAGCACCAATTTTTCAGCATAGCATCTGGCGACTCTCCCCAGAATACCTCCCATGTTTCAAAAAGATTGGACTAGGGAGTCCAATTCTATGAGCCTCAAAAGAAGGTGCCCCTATCCTTCATTATTTTAAATGGAGGGAAGGTTTTTAAAAGGAGCGTGGTCCTTTTAAAAATGATGGCCAGAACGCCCTTCGGAGTTCAATTGTGTTTGCCACACCCTTGCTCCTGGCTCCACCCCCAAAGTCCCCAGATATTTCTTGAGTCAGACCTGCCAACCCTGGCTGTGCTACATATTGTCTCCAGTTCCTGTTGAGGCAGAAGAGCAGGGAAGGTTGCAGTGCCCCCAGAGCCATTGAAAAACGGCCCCTTTACCCCTCTCTGCCCATCTTCCCAAGCTGTGCGATGCAAATAACTGCAGTGCATGGGCAAAAAACCCCAAACCGAGCCTAAACTACATTTCCCATCCTCCTTTGAGACCGGGGGTGGGCAAGCCATTGGCAGATTTAAATAGAGCCGAGCCAGAAGCAACCTAACCCTTCGGCTGGTCCCACTGCCCTCCTTCGTGGCATCCCCATTGGCTCTGGGGGGCATCCCTCCGGTGTCCGACTGGCTGCCGGGGCCGTCCCTTGAGCCAAGCTCGGTGGGCCCGCAAAGTAAACAGCCATGTGCATTCCTGCTCTATATTTAACAGCTGCCGTCGCTCGGGCAGGCTCCTGACTCGGGAGGGAGGCGGGGTGGGGGCTGCCCAGGGGATCTGGGATCCGGGGAGGAGGGGATCTGGAGATCCTTTGGAAGTTGCAATTTGGGGGAAAAGAATCCAGCTGCTTCTTGATCCGGATTGAGAGACAGAGACAGGGAAGGCGCGTTCACACCAAGACTGCTCGTAAGTGGATTTTTTCTCCCCATTTACCATAGTCAAATCTAACAGCCAGTTGCATTAAACCGGATTGTGGAGTGCGTGTGAACGCGGAGAGTGTGCAGCCACCCACCATGCCGGCGGCCTCCCAAAGCCGGGCCCGAGCCCGCGACAGGAACAACGTCTTGAACCGCGCCGAGTTCATGTCGCTCAACCAGCCCTTGAAAGGCACCCCCGACCCCAAGGGCCGAAGGCAGAACAGCCAGGCCGGCTCGGCTCCTGCCGCCCCCAGCGAGGGCTCCAAGGAGCGGCGGCAATCCCAGCAGCTGCCCGAGGAAGACTGCATGCAGCTCAACCCCTCTTTCAAGGGGATCGCCTTCAACTCCCTGCTGGCCATCGACATCTCCCTCTCCAAGCGGCTGGGCGTCTGCGCCAGCAACGCCTCGGCCTGGGGCAACGCCCGCTCCATGATCAGCCTCATCGGCTTAACGGGCCACGGGATCCCCTGGATCGGGGGCACCCTCGTCTGCTTGGTCAAGAGCAGCACCCTGGCCGGCCAAGAGGTCCTCATGAACCTGCTGCTGGGTGAGTGGCCTCGCTTCCCCTCCCCTGGGCCGCCCACCCCACCCCACCCCACCCCACCCTCCGCCTCTGCTCCTTGGAACGTGCTCCAGACAAGAGGGCTCTTTTTGGGATCTGTTTTGTAGAAGACAATTTTTCCATGGACCGGGGTGGGGGTGGAAGGGGATGGCGGCGATGGTTTCAGGATGATACAACTGTGCACTTTATTTCTATTAGTTTGGTTTGGTGGTTAAGTGGGCGGACTCTTATCTGGAAGAACTGGGTTTGATTCCCCTCTCCTCCACCTGCACCTGTTGGAATGGCCTTGGGTCAGCCATAGCTCTGACAGAGCTGTCCTTGAAAGGGCAGCTTCTGGGAGAGCTCTCTCACATAGTGTCTGTTAGGGGGGAGGAAGGTAAAGGAGATTCAGCTTTGTAACTCTGAGATTCAGAGGGGAGGGCAGGATATAAATCCAATGCTGTCATTTTCTTATTAGTGCTACATTGAAATAATAATGAAACAATGAAATAATTATACAACTCACGGCCCGGTTGCTAACAGGCCACGGACTGGTCCACGGCCCAGGGGTTGGAGACTCCTGGTCTAGACCAGCGGTCCCCAGCCTTTTTGGCACCAGAAACCAGTTTTGTGGAAGACAATTTTTCCATGGATAGGGGGGAGGGTGGAATGGTTTTGGATTATATAATTGTGCACTTTATTTTGGTGTGGTGGTTACGTGTGTGGACCCTTATCTGCGGGAACCGGGTTTGATTTCCCACTCCTCCACTTGCAGCTGTTGGAATGGCCTTGGGTCAGTTATAGCTTTCACAGAGTTGTCCTTGAAAAGGCAGCTTCTAGGGAGAGCTTTCTCAGTCCCACCCACCTCACAGGGTGTCTGTTGTGGGGGAGGAAAGTAAAGGAGATTGTGAACCACTCTGAGATTCAGAGTGGAAGGCAGGATATAAATCCAATGTCCTCTTCGTCTTCTTCGTCGTCGTCTTATGATTATGATTACTACAGTGTAATATAT
The DNA here is from genome assembly GCF_032191835.1 of Heteronotia binoei. Taxonomy (NCBI): domain Eukaryota; kingdom Metazoa; phylum Chordata; class Lepidosauria; order Squamata; family Gekkonidae; genus Heteronotia; species Heteronotia binoei. Next base: position 70,581,766 of record NC_083234.1, read on the forward strand.
AATGAAATAATTATACAACTCACAGCCTGGTTGCTAACAGGACATAGCCCAGTACCAGTCCATGACCCGGGGGTTGGGAACCCCTGCTCTAGACCTGTGGTGGCCAAACTTGCTTAATGTAAGAGCCACATAGAATAAACATCAGATGTTTGAGAGCCACAAGACATGAATGTCAGGTGTTTGAGAGCCAGGAGGGAGGAAATAGATGGGGGAAGGAGGGAAAGGAGGCGGGGAGGAAAGCAACTAAAATGCATTCTCCAAGTCACCCACCAACGGGGCTGGAGAAGGCTTCGAGAGCCACACAATATGTGTGAAAGAGCAACATGTGGCTCCCGAGCCACAGTTTGGCCACCCCTGCTCTAGGCTTTCTGGCACCCTAGGCAAGACTAACTTCTGGCACCCCCCTGCACTGATAATGACACTGAATCACATGGGGGGGCATCCGATTCGGTGCCCCCAGAAGGCTGGCGCCCTAGGCAATTGCCTAGTTTGCCTAGTGGCAGAACCAGCCCTGGACGAGGGTTACCTCGAAAGTTCGCTCAGCCCCTTTCTCCAGCTTCCTAAAGGCCTATCTCAACGGTGGCCAAACTTGCTTAATGTAAGAGCCACATAGAAAAAAAATCAGATGTTTGAGAGCCACGAGACATGAATGTCAGATGTTTGAGAGCTGCAAGGAAGGCAGACAGGCAAATAGGTGGGGGGAAGGAGATGTGGAAAGAAAGCAACTTTAAATGCATTCTCCAAGCCACCAGCTGGGGCAGTGGGGGCTTTGAGAGCCATAAAATATGTGCGAAAGAGCCACATGTGGCTCCCCGGCTGCAGTTTGGCCACCCCTGGCCTATCTCCTTGCCCTCTAGGGTTGGCAGCTCTGGGTTAGGGGTCTTCCTAGGGGTCTTGGGGATGGAGCCTTTGGAGGGCAGGGTTTGGGGAAGGGAGAGCCTTCAGCAGGGTATGATGCCCTAGAGCAGGGATGCCTAACTCATTTGCTATGAGGGCTGGATCTGACATAAATGAGACCTTGTTAAGCTAGGCCACATGTGTCATAAAATGTAATGCCAGGTGGCAGAGATACAAACTTTATAAAGATTTTAAAGGAATTTAAAATAAATATATACTTGAAAGATTAGCACTTTGGCAATATATTGTTTATTTAACAGTTTCTGATAACTGACACCTCTTGCTCTGAATGATGGGATCAAATTCTGGCGACAGTGTCTGTGCTGTAGCAGTCTTGAGTATGCTGTTCAGGTTTGTGTCTGTAAATTGCAAACCTAGTTTTGATTTATTGCCATTCATAACAGAAATCTCATGGTCAATGCTTTGAGCCTAAGATCCAGAGGAAAACATGAAATGGCTGGGCATTGTGAGCTTTTGTACATAAGTTGCTTAATGTGTTGATCAGCCAATGGAGAAACCAGGGGTTTTGCTCTGTAGCTCCTGTGCGATTGAGCAAGCCTAGCAAAGCAAGGTGTGATGCAGAAGACAGCAAGATAGAGGGAGAAGAAAACAGATGACAGTGAGTTGTTTGTGGGCCTGATAGGAGCCCTCTGGGGTACTGATCCAGCCCTCGGGCCACATGTTTGACACCACTGCCGAAGAGGCTACCTTCCAAAGTAGCCATTCTCTCCAGGGGAACTGATCTCTGTCGACTGGAGGTCAGTTGTAATTCCAGGAGATCTCCAGGGCTGAACTGGAGGCTGGCATCCCTAGTGGGTAAGCTTCCTTCCCCATCTTTTCCCCCATTTGCTTCACCCCATCTGCTTCCTATCCAATATACTAGGCTGGAAAGTTTTGGGTAACGATAAATGTAACAGTTTTAAGTTCCTTTGTAAGGCCAGAAAGGGGGATTGAAATCTCTTCAGGTGCATTTAAAGTGAAGACTTCTGCTGGGAGATTATTGCCTGTGTGGCTGCCATAAATGTACAGGTGATCGTAGTTGCAAGGGAGTGTCCACGCAGGTTCCGCCCCCTCCCACACACACTTTTGTTGCTTCAGCCTGGCTTAAAAAAAAGCCAGATATGGCTAGAACACTGCAGTGTTATAATGATCCATCACCAATATCCGTGAGTTCCCAGCTAGCTTGGGGGAGGGTGTCTCTCTTGCCCTTTTTATTGGGGTGTTATAAGGGAAAATGTGCAGCCTGCACCTTTCAGTTATATCTCTGTGACAAAAAAGGCTAGAGCCGTGTTTTTTTTTTCTTCACTTGAAAGTTGGAAACTAGTGAACTATGGTGAACGACATTGATTTTTTTTTTTAGCCCTCCAGGCTATGTGGCGGGGAACGGTACTCCCAAGGGGTGAGGCAAGGAAAATAGCACTGGTTTGAACGGGACCTGCAAAAACGCACAGCTTCCTATCCACATACTGTCCAAAAGCAATCTTTCTAGAACGGGGATGTCAAACTCATTTGTTATGAGGGCTAGAACTGACATAAATGAGACCTTGTCAGGCTGGGCCATGTGTGTCATAAACGCAATACCAGGTAGTGGAGATATACTTGCCTGAAGAATAGTCTGGCTGGATCAGACCAATGGTCCATCTAGTCCAGCATCCTCTCTCACACAGTGGCCAACCAGTTCCTCTGGACGGCCATCAACAGGACACAGAGGCTGAGGCCTTCGCCTAATGTTACCTCCTGGCTCTAGGATTCAGAGGCATTTGGGGAGGATCCCCTGTTGGGGTTTAGAGATACTTTAGCAGAGTTGTGTGGAGAGAACCACAATAAACAGCCAGGCAGACGTTTTAGCTTAAGAATAAAAAGTAGTTTACTTTTCCTATGAGGAAAGGGTTACTGGGATTTCTCGAAAACAAATAAGAACTCAATATCCTTACTAGCTTCTAAGCTACATCTCGAATCTCTGGAGTCCAAAACCTAACTGCATGGAGATCTGAGGGCTTTACACAAAGGGCAATAAAAACTGACCAAATGGTTTCCCCCAGACCACCTCCCAAATATCTGGATTAGCCAATTAGGGCTAAGCTTCAAGGGTCACTATACATATTGACACTTAGCCTGAGCGGGAAATACGTGCACACATTCTCATTGGCTATACCTCTCACTGGCTAAACATCAGCATGCATATACATTCATTTAATTAACTCATGACGACAGGAAGTGAAATTGCAATAGAAACCCAACATCCCCTCAGCCGCCATGGCTAGTAGCCACTGATAGACTTCTCCTCCATGAATCTATCTAATTCCCTTTTCATGAACTTAGAGGCTGTCACTTACTGGAGACTGGAGATAGATCCAAATAGGCAGCCGTGTTGGTCTGAAGTAGTAGAACAAAATAGGAGTCAGTTGCACCTTTAAGACCAACGTAGTTTCATTCAGAACGTAAGCTTTTGTGTGCATGCACACTTCTTCAGATGAGGAACGAGGTACAGTAAGCAGAGTACAGTAAGCATAGCTGGTCGGGTTTGGGATGCCAAGTGGCACAAAGTTAAAAACCAATAGCAGAATAGCAAAATTCAGAATGTGTTAATTTTACTATTCTGCTATTGGTTTTTAACTTTGTACCACTTGGCATTCCAAACCCCACCAGCTATATGTGGTTCTGCTTACTGTACCTCATTCCTCGTCTGAAGAAGTGTGCATGCACACGAAAGCTTACGTTCTGTATAAAACTACTTTGGTCTTAAAGGTGCAATTGACTCCTATTTTGGAGACTGGAGAGCCATCTGTAGGGGACGCTCTAATTTTTGGTTTCCTGCACGGACCCAAGAGTTGGACCTATAAGGTCCCTTCCAGCTGCGTGGTTCTATGAATCCAAGGTGCCTGGGTTTCAAGGTTTCACCTAAAGTTTCATGGTTAGAATCTTCAAGAGAAGGGCTGAAATCTCAGGGTTAGGGATCAGAATGAAGAGGTAGGATATGATGGGTGCTTTGGCTAAAGATAAAAAAAGGTTAAAGTAGTCCCCCATGCAAGCACCAGTCGTTTCCGACTTTGGGGTGAGAGCCAGTTTGGTGTAGTGGTTAAGTTCGCGGACTCTTATCTGGGAAACCAGGTTTGATTCCCCACTCCCCCACTTTCACCTGCTGGAATGACCTTGGGTCACCCATAGCTCTTGCAGGAGTTGTCCTTGATAGGGCAGCTGCTGTGAGAGCCCTCTCAGCCCCACCTACCTCAGAGGGTGCCTGTTGTGAGGGAGGAAGATAAAGAAGATTGTGAGCCGTTCTGAGACTCTTGCGAATCAGAGTGGAGGGCGCGATATAAATCCAATGCCACCTTCTTTTTCTCCTTCTCCTTCTCCTCCTTTCACAACGTTTTCATGGCAAACTTTACAGGGTGGTTTGCCATTGCCTTTCCCAGTCATCTACACTTGACCCCCAGCAAGCTGGATACTCATTTTACCGACCTTGGAAGGATGGAAGGCTGAGTCAACCTCGAGCCGGCTTCCTGAACCCAGCTTCCGTTGGGATCGAACTCAGGTCGTGAGCGGAGAAAAAGACAAATAAAAAAAAAAACCTGTGTTCAAAAATACGCTACAGCTCAAATCCATGTAATGTAATCAACAACAAGGAAAAATAACTCCACAATGTGCAGACAAGGCCCTTGCAATGAAACAATGTTCTGGTAAGTCCATCAAAGGAATCTTAAACTTATGAATACTTTTCAAATGAGCGGATATCTTTGTGGAACAGTAAGTTGTGTAGTAGCCTCCAAGTCCAAATATGACACCACTACATGAATTCTTGATGTGACGCGCATTTCAGAGTGTAGCCCTTCCTCAGGTAAGTCTTATTTCACCTAAGGGCAATTCTATAGAGGCACAAACAGGAATATACATGTCAATGTCTGAGGAAGGCAATGGCAAACCACCCCGTAAAAAGTGTGCCATGAAAATTTCAGCATGCGTCGTCACCCCAGATTCGGAAACGACTGGTGCTTGCACAGGGGACTACCTTTACCTTTCTATCATACAAAAATAAAGTTACAGAAGAAAATCAAATGAGTCCATTATATTACCATACTCGCCTCTTGTTCAATACCATACACACTCATATAATATATTTATACTTTTTACACTCATACAATTTTTTTTTCTTCCTGGGGTCCTTTATTTCTTAGCCATACAGCTTCACATGATTCAAAGCACGGTAATGTCTCTCCTAACACCAGAAACCTGTTGGTATAATTATATAGGATCCTCCCAGATTGGTTTCGGGAAGAAGATGACAAAGAAGAAGATGAAGACATTGGATTTATATCCCGCCCTCCACTCTGAATCTCAGAGTCTCAGAGCGGCTCACAATCTCCTTCCTCCCCCACAACAGACACCCTGTGAGGTGGGTGGAGCTGAGAGGGCTCTCACAGCACCTTGCCCTTTCACGGACAACTCCTATGAGAACTATGGCTGACCCAAGGCCATTCCAACAGCTGCAAGTGGAGGCGTGGGGAAGCAAACCTGGTTCTCCCAAATGAAAGAGTCCACACACTTAACCACTACACCAAACTGGCTATCACAAATGCAGTACAGCCTCTTAAAGATATAGAACGTACTTATAAGCAGTTGTGCATTGTCAACAAAATCATACAGTGTTAATACCTTCATTTCCCATATACATATGGACATATGAAGCTGCCTTATACTGAATCAGACCCTTGGTCCATCAAAGTCAGTATTGTCTACTCAGACTGGCAGTGGCTCTCCAGGGTCTCAAGCGGAGGTTTTTCACACCTATTTGCCTGGACCCTTTTTAGTTGGAGATGCCAGGGATTGAACCTGGGACCTTCTGCTTCCCAAGCAGATGCTCTACCACTGAGCCACCGTCCCTCCCCACTCATATATATACTCATATAAAGAGGGGTAAGAGCTAGGGTGGAATTCAATTACCTTGTCTGCACATTGTGGAGTTATTTTTCCTTGTTACTGATTACATTACATGGATTTGTATTTTTTACTCTAGAGCTGTAGCGTATTTTTGAACAGTTTTTTCTTTTGTTATCAGCCTGTGTTCGTGGCCTGCCTTTGGTAGAGATTTCTAGCCAGGGGTATGGAACTCACCTTCAGCTGATTTCATAGTAGTGTAAGAGGATACTCAAGCGTGTTGAGTGACACTAGAAATTAATGATACTAACATCATAATTCTTTTAAATGGTTTATTGTTTCATTTGTTTTAACTGTTGACGAATGATTTAAACGTTATTTATTGTTCTTATCGTTTTCTTGTTGTGAGCCGCCCTGAGCCTGCCTCGGGGAAGGCGGGATATAAAGCCAAGAAATAAACTGGCATGTCCAGGGCTCTTACGTGGCCCGTGAGCAACTAGCAGGGGTAGGGAACATTGGCTCTCCAGATGTTTTTTTTGCCTACAACTCCCATCAGCCCCAGCCATTGGCCATGCTGGCTGGGGCTGATGGGAATTGTAGGCAAAAAACATCTGGAGAGCCAACGTTCCCTACACCTGCTAGTGCAAAGGAGGGAACAGGAGACCACCCAAGGGTGTGTGGGCAGAGCCCCTCCGCTTGTGGCTTAAGCCTGGCGGAACAACCTCAACTGCAGCAGTCAAGCACTTGTGGGAGCATCTGCCCAGTGCCGCTCCGTTGTCCACCCATGTGGGTTTTCCTTTGCAAACTCCTCCAAGCCCCATGACGCCTTGCAGTCAGGATGCACCGACTCAGAGGTTACTGGTGGCTGTCCTTTATACAGGTTACATCTCTGGTACGTGGCGTTACGTTGTATAGCACATATGGCCCAGCCTGACAAAGAGCTCAATACCTTTATGTCTAGGCCAGGTGTGGCCAAGCTTGTTTAACGTAAGAGCCGCGTAGAATAAACTCAGATGTTTGAGAGCCGCGAGACATGAATGTCAGATGTGTAAGGGAGGGAGAGTTGGAAAGAAAGCAACTTTAACGTTAAATGCATTCTCCAAGCCGCTGGCTGGTTTGTCTTGGTGAAGTGATTTCAAGAGGGATATGCCTTCTCCAAGCTGATCAAAGGGGCCACGCAATGTGTGTGAAAAAGCCATCAATCATTGATTGATTTAATGCGAATTTTAATGTGAATTTAATGTTTTTCTAATTGTATTGTTTACTTAAAGTGCTGTTAGCCACCCTGAGCCTGCTTCGGCGGGGGAGGGCGGGATATAAATAAAATTTTACATTACATTACATTACGTGTGGCTCCTGAGCCACAGTTTGGCCATCCCTGGTCTAGACTCTGTCCCTTGATCTGCTTGGTACTACGCCGATCTCCCAGGTTCTTCCTGCTGAGCCCCAGGGTCAGAGCTACTGGAAACTTGACAAACTTATCTGACGGTGTCCCCCTAAGCAGGTATCTCTGGCAAAGGGAGCTTTGACTTATGAAAGCTGGACAATTTTAAAGGGGGGGGGGTGAAGGGATGAGTTGAATATTCTTCTGGTTCTATGCCCCTGAAACTTTCCTAAGCAGAGTTATATCCTTCTAAGCCCATTGGCTTCAAAGGACTTAGCAGGGTGTGACTCTGATAGGAACATGCTTGAAAGCTTCTGGCATGGAATCTTGGAAGCTGCTGAGCTTTGGAGAAGAGTCCAGTGGTTTGAATTAGGGTTGCCTTGCTAGGTCTGTGTTGGAAAATACCTGGAGTCTTTGGGGGTGGATCCAGGAGCGGGCAGGGTTTGGGGAGGGAGCGGCCTCAGTATGGCCCAATGCCATGGAGTCCAGCCATTTTCTCCAGGGGAGCTGATCTCTGCCAGCTGGGGATCAGTTGTCAAAGTGGGAGATCTCCAGGCTCCTCCTGGAGGCTGGCAACCCTAAACAGGGCTCCTCTCAAATACTTTGGGTTCTTTTATAACCCAACACCAAGCCTGGTCTCGCGGTGACTACTAAGAACATAAGAGAACCCATGTTGGATCAGGCCAGTGACTCATCCAGTCCAACACTCTGTCACACAGTGGCCAAAAAACTCAGGTGCCATCAGGAGGTCCACCAGTAGGGCCAGGGCTTCCCACTGTGCCTCTCCCAAGCACCAAGAATACACTTGCTCCAGACAGAGTTCCAAAAGCATCACTTGCCCCAGACAGAGTTCCAAAAGCCACAGTACTTTTTTTTATAACATAGATCAACGCATGCTCTCAACATCTGCTATCCGCAGATGTGTGGCTCCGTGTAACATCGGGAGAAAAGGCTGAAGAAGAACTTGATAAGCGAAACCGTGAGGATTCCTTTAATAGGCCACCTCTGCGGTTTATTTTGAAAAGGCAATTGCCAGTGCGAGACTGATGCAGTGACTTTGTGGGGGTTTTCAAACAATACGTGTTCCCTTGTCTTATTTTATTTTGCACTAAACAAGAACGCATTTACACACATACAGTGTGATAGTATTATTACTCTGGAGTTTTTGGCAGAATGGGACAGATCAGTTCCTGGCTCTCAAATTTGTCACGGAGGAACTGTAGGGTCCCACACATCCCCAATACTCTTGTGAACGCAGCTGTGAGCTTCGTTGCAGAAGAAGCCACCCCCGAGTGTGCAAAATGTTGCATCGTAATTGGATTCCTGTCGATACAAATCTGTCTCTTTCTAGCTAAGCTGGGTCATGTATCAGAGGGGGGGGGGAGGGCCGTCCAGGAGCGGTTGTGGCAGCCCAGGACAAAGTGACCTGCGGCGCAACCTGATACTGAAGTGCTTCTGTAGCCACTTGATTGCAGCAGGCAGCGCTGACCTGGGGTGAACTCGCAATGCAGGGAAAAGTGTATCCATCACTTTGCAGGCAGGTCGTTTGTATGCACGAGGAAGTGGGGGGTGGGGAGGGAAGGTGCACGCGGTCTGGAAAGCGGACGGAAGTCGGATGGGCCTGGCGGAAGTGGCAAGCATCCCGAAGAAACGTGGTCATAAATGAGTAGTCTTTACCACAGCATTCAGCCAGTTGCCAGCCTCCAGGTGGGACCTGGAGATCTCCTGGAACTACGGCTCTCCAGATGACAGAGATCCATTCCCTTAGAGCAGGGGTAGCCAAACTTGCGCAGTATGAGAGCCACGTAGAATAAACGTCGAATGTTTGAGAGCTGAAAGATGTTAGGTGTTTGAGAGCTGCAAGGTAGGAAGGAAGGCAAATAGATAGGGAAGGAGGGAGAGGTGGGAAGAAAGCAACTTTAACTTTAAATGCATTCTCCAAGCCAGTGGCTTGGAGAAGTGATTTAAAGAGACAAGTGCCTTATCCAAGCCGGCTGATTTGGCAGCGGGGGCTTTGAGAGCCACACAATATATATGAAAGAGCCACATGTGGCTCCCAAGCCACAGTTTGGCCCCCTCTACCTTAGAGGAAATGGCTGCAATTGAGGGTGGGTTCTGTGGCATTATACCAGGCTGATGTCTTTCCCCTCCCCAGCCCTGCTCTTCTCAGGCTCCAGATCTCAAGGAATTTCCTAACCCAGATTCGGCATCCACAGAGTGTTGACTCTATTGTGCGATATCCTGCTGAGGTCACTCCCCTCTCTAAACATTGTCCTCCCCAAGTTTCACCCCCCACGCTCCAGATTTCCCCCAATCCAGAGTTGGCCCCACTAGTGGATCTCCTGATGGCACCTGGTTTCTTTGGCCACTGCATGACAGATTGATGGACTGGATGGGCCATTGGCCAGATCCAACATGGCTTCTCTTACTGCTCTTCTATTTGGTGTAGTGGTGAAGAGTGTGGACTCTTATCTGGGAGAATCAGGTTTGATTCCCCACTTGCAGCTGCTGGAACGGCCTTGGGTCAGCCATAGCTCTTGCACAGTTGTCCTTGAAAGGGCAGCTTCTGGGAGAGCCCTCTCAGCCCCACCCACCTCACCGGGTATCTGTTGTGGGGAGGGGAAGGGAAGGAGACTATAGGGGAAAAGGAGGTTGTAGGGAAAGGAGATTGTAGTGGGATATAAATCCAGTCTCCTCCCCTTCTTCCTGTCCAGCAGCTGCCATTTTGCATTCTTTAGGCAACCACTAGGCTATTTAAAATGGCTACCGAGATCGCAGGAGGTAATTCCACAAAATGTCAGAATTTTAAAAAATCATTACATTTTAATTTATCCCTATCTTTTTAAATGTTAAGATTTTTCTGCAAGCTGGAATGTTTAGTAAGGCCTCTTTGTTTGTGTTTTTAAATAGCACCAATAAGGAGAGTGATTTGCCCGGGACAAATGTCAGAAAATGGGGACCAGCTCTGGTAAACAGGGACAGCTAGAACATACAAGATCCAGGTACAGGCACTGCTGGATGTTTGGGAAGTCAATTTAGTCCTGTATCGTGCCTCTGATTGGAATTGATGGCAGACTGGAGCCCCAGAGGCAAAGGAATGCAGCTTTTCCCACACCTGGCTTGCCCCTGTTCTGATTCTGACCTGCCAGGCAGAATTTCTGATGCAGTCGCTGGGCCAAGAGCCAACCTCTGGCTCAGCCTTTGCAGCTTGGCTGTTGAAACGGGACAGAAGAATTAGGAAACTGCGGGAGAGAGGGCCTGGGCTTGTATGTTTGCAGGTGCAGGAAGGTGGAGGAGGGAAGCTGATGGAAGGGTTGTCGCACAGGGTTCTTGCAAAGTGAAAGCGGGAGTCAAGTTTCACCTTTAAGGCCAACAAAGTTTTATTCAGAATGTAAGCTTTTGTGTGCTAGAAGCACATTTCAATAGCATGGAATGGCAAGCAGTCCTAAATGTAGAGAAAGTGGGCAGTGAGTTAGTATGCAAAGGCATGGAAATGTTTTTTTAGCAGATTAAAAGAATCACAAATTGGGGTCTGGTATTTGTTAGTTTGTGTTGACTGGGCTGAAACGACAACCCCAATTTGTGATTCTTTTAATCTGCTAAAAACAGTTCCATGACTCTGCATACTAACTCACTGCCCACCTTCTCTATATTTAGGACTGCTTGCCATTCCATCCTATTGTCTGATCAAGTGTGCTTCTGGCACACGAAAGCTTACATCCCGAATAAAACTTCGTTGGTCTTAAAGGCGAAACTTAATATACCGAGTCCGGTACAAGGTGCTGGTTATTTCCTTTAAAGCCCTATATGGCCTAGGACCTGCCTACCTGAAGGACTGTCTCTCCCCACATGTTCCCCAGAGAGTACTGAGATCGGGAACCCAAAATCTTCTCGCTATCCCCGGGCCAAAGGAAGCCCGCTTAAAATCTACTAGGGACAGGACCTTCTCTGTTATGGCTCCTTCCTGGTGGAACCAGCTGCCGGAAGAGGTGAGGGCCCTGCGGGACCTTGTGCAGTTCCGCAGGGCCTGTAAGACAACCCTCTTCCGGCTGGCTTATAACTAACCGGCACAGGAAACTAAGTGTAGCTCTTCTAGATTTAGGCTATCCCGAATGTTTTAAATGTTTTAACTGTGTTAAATGCTTAAATTTAATATTCTTATGTTGGATTTTGTGTTGTGAGCCGCCCTGAGCCACTTGGTGGGAAGGGCGGGATATAAATCATAAATAAAGTAAAAGTAAAAATAAAGAAACTTGACTCCTGCTTTGTTCTACTGCTTCAGACCAACACGGCTGCCCACCTGGATCGATCTTCTTGCAAAGTGTTCTCCTTGTGAAGATCAAAAGTTGCGTAAAGAAAGAAATTTCAGATTGCAAAGTCTGGCCTCGGTTTGCCAGCGACCGACGTGCTATGGTTTTGCAAAGCGGTTAAGAGAAGATGTTGCGTGTTCAGGGAATCCTGAGTTCAAATCTCACTTCTGTCATGACCTCAGTAGGTGGCCTTAGGCAAGTCTGCCCACTCCATCAGCCCCCCCCCTTTTGCCATGAAGTCACAGCCAATTTATGGTGACCCCTTGTGGGGGTTTTCAAGGCAAGAGACTTCAGAGGTGGTTTGTTATCATTGCCCGCCTCTGCATCACGATCTTGGTATTCCTTCGAGGTCTCTCATCCAAGCACTATCCAGGGTCGACCCTGCTTAGCTTAGGAGATCAGGCTAGCCTGGGCTATCGAAGTCAGAGCCCCTTGAATGATGGGGCAGTAATGCTGGCCTGCTTCACAGGGCTGATGCAAGGGTTCTGCAGTAATTTATGTGGAAAGTTCGGAGAATCACTCCCTTCCGATAGGGAATCTAATAGCCCTAAACATCAAGATAAAATTTCTGCATCCTCAGGGAACTTTGTCGTTGTTCAGTTGCACGGTCGAGTCGGACTCTTTGCGACCCCATGGACCAAATCATGCCAGATCCTCCAGTCTTCCACCATCCTCCAAAGTCTGCTCAAATTCATGTTCGTTACATCAGTAACACTATCCAGCCGTCTCATCTTTTGCCGTCCCCTTCTTCTTTTGCCTTCTGTCTTTCCCAGCGTCGGGGTCTTCTCCAGGGAGTGCTCCCTTCTCATTTGGTGGCCAAAGAATTTGAGCTTCAGCTTCGGCATCTGACCTTCCAGGGAACAGTCTGGGTTGATTTCCCTTAGGACTGACTGATTGGATCTTCTTGCAGTCCAAGGGACTCTCAAGAATCTTCTCCAGCACCACAGCTCGAAAGCATCTATTCTTCTGCACTCATCTTATGCCATCCCCTTCTTCTTTAGCCTTCTGTCTTGCCCAGCATCAGGGTCTTCTCCAGGGAGTGCTCCCTTCTCATTTGGTGGCCAAAGTATTTGAGCTTCAGCTTTAGCATCTGACCTTCCAGGGAACAGTCTGGGTTGATTTCCCTTAGGACGGACTGATTGAGGTCCAATTCTATGATCCCCAAAAGAAAGTGCCCCTATCCATCATTATTTCCAAATGGAGGGAAGTCATTTAAAAGGCTGGCAACAGTGCACACACCTTGGCCCACTTCTTTTGACCTGTTCCTTTTTATGTCCTACGAGGCTGGGATCTGAGTGAGGGTATCTATCACCATCCCATTCCCTTCCCTTTTTTTTTATCTCCTTGCATGCTGCACAAAGCCCTCCCCTCTCCAGTCTTCATGGGTCCCTTTACTTTCTCTCCCAACCTGTCTCATCAGATATATTCAGGCAGTGACAGAATAACCCACTGTGTCTGACTAAGGCGGTCTTTACATGCACGTTACTTTTTGAAAAAAATGGAATTGAAAGAGAGTTCTCAGTTTTACTTCCGTAGTAACTTTGGCCCTATCCCTGCTGTTAATAAGAAACCGAGCTCCTCGGAAATTTGCGCAGGTGCAATATCTGCTCTGTGTGTTTTTCTCTTCCACTTTCACCCACCCTTCTGTGCTATTTTTATAACGCTTTCTTTCAGGCAGTTTCACCTCTTCAATCTCCCAGTACTGCTGCTTTTCACCTTTCCTGTCTGCCTTTCTGCCAGTGCCCATCGGCACTGTGTACTTACAGCTTTTTAAAAAATCAGCTTGTGAGCTGTTGGAGTGTTCGCAAACATTCTATAACATCGCCTGTAGCACGAGTGGGTAAAAAGAAACACCTCATTTTATGCCCCAAAAGGCTAAACTGGGGTCAAGGTTCAGGGAGGACAGATGTCTATCGGCCCGCCCCCAGCTTTGCCGAATGAAAATGACCTTGCCAGCAGCCCAAGGAGTATGCAAAGCGTTAAACCAGCTATTTTCCTTTTTTAAAATGTCAAAAGGATCTCTGAGCGTCATTTCCAGTTTGGCCCTCCTTTGCAGGAAAGGAGCTTTCCTTGTCCATTGGCCAGTTTGGTGTAGTGGTTAAGTGTGCGGACTCTTATCTGGGAGAACCAAGTTTGATTCACCGCTCCTCCACTTGCGCCTGCTGGAATGGCCTTGGGTCAGCCATAGCTCTTGCAGAAGTTGTCCTTGAAAGGGCAGTTTCTGGGGGAACCCTCTCAGCCCCACCTACCTCACAGGGTGTCTGTTGTGGGGGGAGAAGATATAGGAGATTGTAAGCCACTCTGAGTCTCTGATTCAGAGAGGAGGGTGGGGTATAAAACTGCAGTCTTCTTCTGGCGGGAGGCTCTTATGGAATGTTGTGGATATTCAAACTGCTCAGATTTTTTTAAATGCAGAAATGTCTGCAAGGAAAGCTGGGAAGAGGCTCCCTGCCTCTTGTCTGGATGCAGAACTTGCATGGCCAATAATTGCCAAAGTCTCAAACACCATGGCCTATATGGCTTCCTCAAGAATTTCCTCTTTTTTACTGTAGCCTCTGTTTAAAAACCTCCAAGGAAGGAGAGCCCACCTCCGCCCAAGGAAGCCTGTTCCACTGAGGAACCGCTCTAACGGTCAGGAAGTTCTTCCTCATGTTGAGCCGGAAACTCTTCTGATTTGATTTCAACCCCTTGGTTCTGGTCCTACCTTCTGGGGCCACAGAAAACCATCCCACACCATCCTCTATATGACAGCCCTTCCAGTACTTGAAGATGGTGATCATATCACCTCTCAGTCGCCTCCTCTCCAGGCTAAACTGAAAGAGTGCAGTGGGAGACTGGAGATGGAAAAGTTATCGTTTATGCAGGAGGTGAAGAAATTCTTCTGAATCTTAGAGATTGCACCAATAACTCGGTATTTGGGACTGCACTGCTGTTTGGTGTAGCGATTAAGAGCGCAGGCTCTAATCTGGGAGAATTTGGTTTGATTCCTCATTCCTCCACATGCAGCTGCTGGAATGGCCTTGGGTCAGCCACAGTTCCCCCAGAGCTGTTCTCTCAATAGCAGTTCTCTCAGAGCTCTCTTAGCCCCATCTACCTGTTGCAGGGAGAGGAAGGGAAGGAAATTGTAAGCTGCTCTGAGACTCCCAAGTGAAGGGTGGGGTATAAATACATTTTTCTTCTCTCTTCTTTTTCTCCTCCTCCTCTCTTCTCCTTCTCATGTACTGAAGCCTGGTGGCAAGGCAGTAGCAGGTAAAGAAGAAAGGGACAGGAGACAGGTTATCACTTATCAGTCCCCCAAGCACTCCAGTGCCCAGACAAGCAAATGGTTCTGGCCAAAGTAAAACAAAAGGTTTACTATCTAACACCTCTTCTAGTCACAACTGAAACACAGAAACAGAATAGTCATCAGGCGCTAGACAGTATTTCTTCCTCTCGGGTCAAGATCAAGACTGACTCCAGAGGCAGACAGACTTCCCAGGGAGATATTACAAATTCTCAGGATATGAGAAGGACATTCTCTTTGTTTGTCTTCCTTGGGTGGGCACAAGCCATAGAAGACTAAACTTACCTGGGGTCTCCCTCTTGACCCCATGTCGAGGGTCAATCAGGAGAAGTCCCAGACAAGGTAATGGAGGAATCTTAAATGGTGCTACTTTAAGAGCCTGTACTAATTAACATGAGCTACTCATCGCAAAATTCAGGCTTAAACTGAAGAAAACTGTGGAAGCCATTAGGCCATTCAGGTTTGACCTTGATCACATCTCTTATGAATATACAGGTTTAAGGAACTAGAGTTAATAGACAGTGCCTGAAGAACTATGGATGGAGGTTCGTGACATTGTACAGAAGGCAGCAATCTAGAAGATCCAATCAGTCAGTCCTAAGGAAAATCAACCCAGACTGTTCCCTGGAAGGTCAGATGCTGAAGCTGAAGCTCAAATTCTTTGGCCACTAAATGAGAAGGGAGCACTCCCTGGAGAAGACCCTGATGCTGGGAAAGACAGAAGGCAAAAGAAGAAGGGGGCGGCAAAAGATGAGATGGCTGGACAGTGTTATTGATGTAACAATCACGAATTTGAGCAGACTAATCTTGGTAAAGGAACTAACCCTGTGCAAGCACCCATTCGTTACCGACTCAAGGTGTGACGTCACATCATGACGTTTTCTTGGCAGACTTTTGACGGGGTGGTCTGCCATTGCCTTCCCCAGTCACCTACTCTTTCCCCCCACCAAGCTGGGTACTCCTTTGACCGACCTCGGAAGGATGGAAGGCTGAGTCAACCCTGAGCCGGCTACTTGAACCCTGCTTCCGCCAGGATCAAACTCAGGTCGTGAACAGAGCTTGGACCGCAGCACTGCAGCTTACCACTCTGCGCCACAGGGCTCCTTCCTGAAGAGTTAAATAGGCACAAGTGCTTCATCTCCGGCGCAAGGAATTTACAGTCTCCATTTTGACAACGGGGCTTGCCGTGAATGGACAAAGGAAGAGAAAGAGGAGGAAACGTCAGGGAACATAGACTTCAAGGAACAGACAGCCCTTGGGAGAGAGATTTGAAGGAAGAAGAAAGTGGGGTTACTTAGAGGTTTTTTGGGGGGGGTTTTCCAGGCACGGGTTGCAGCAAAGGAATGGCTTAAAAGAGCAGGCTTTTCACTGTCCATCCATTTACTTTTAGGATGCGCTCTGCTTTATCTTGCACTCAAGGCTGCTGTGTCTTTGCTTCCTTCAAGTCATTTTCTTGGCACTGTGACGAGATAATTAACACGGTATGACCCCTGATGGCAGCGGTCCTCTTATCAACTCCTGCTCACTGTTCCTTCCCGACAGAAAGATCCAGTCCTTCTCAACCCGCTCACGGGCTTTTTCAGCTGTTGCCCAGGATGTTAGCAGGGCATCTTCTCTTTTGGCTAGCTTTTAGAAAAAGGTAAAAAATCTCAACGGGGCTTTTTGGTTATCGTTAAGGTGCCCTGACCTGGGGGGCATCGGCCAGCGCAGGGGTGGCCAAACTTGATTAACGTAAGAGCCAAACAGAATAAATTTCAGATCTTTGAGAGCGGCAAGACGTGAATGCCAAATGTTTGAGAGCTGCAAGGACGAAGGCAAATAGATGGGGGAGGGAGAGGTGGAAAGAAAACCAACTTTAAATGCATTCTCCAAGCCGCCAGCTGGCTTGGCTTGGAGAAGTGGTTTAAAGAAAGAAATGCCTTCTCTAAACCAGCCAGTGGGTGATAGAGGCTTCAAGAGCCACACAATATGTGTGAAAGATCCACATGTCAGATCCCAGAAGCTAAGCAGGGTTGGCCCTGGTTAGTAGTGGTAGTAGAAGATTGGATTTCTACCCCACCCTTCACTCTGAATCTCAGAGTCTCAGAGCGGCTCACAATCTCCTTTACCTTCCTCCCCCACAACAGACACCCTGTGAGGTGGGTGGGGCTGAGAGAGCTCTCACAGCAGCTGCCCTTTCAAGGACGACTCCTGCGAGACCTATGGCTGACTCAAGGCCATTCCAGCAGCTGCAAGTGGAGGAGGGGGGAATCAAACCCGGTTCTCCCAGATAAGAATCCACGCACTTAACCACTACACTAAATTGGCTCTAGTACTTGGAAGGGAGACCAGCAAGGAAGTCCAGGGTGGTCATGTGGAAGCAGGCATGGCCAGCCGATTCTGAACAGCTCTTGCCTTGAAAACCCCATCCGTAAGTTGGATGTGAATTGAGGGCGCCTTCCACCCCTGCCGAGGTGCAGAGTGCTTTTATCGGTGGTGCTGATAGGTTTATTGTAACCAGGGCCGGCCCTGCCACCAGGCAAACTAGGTGACTGCGTAGGGTGCTAGCCTTCCAGGGGTACCAAATCGGGCACCCCCCCATGTGACTTAGTGATGTTCTCAGTACAGTATCTTATTTTATTTTAATCTTAATTTATTATTCCATCTCTGGGCCTACTGCTATACTGATGTATAAAATGCGCCCAAGGGAAACCGCCACCTGTGACGTATATGCTGTTTGTTTTATTGTATTTTAGGGTTTTAGCTTGTAATTTTTAATTGTTTTTAGTTTTTAATTGTTTTAACTTTTGTTGTCGTCAGCCCTGAGCCCATTCACAGGAAAAGGGGGAATACAAATTAACAAAAAATAAAATAAATGGGGAGGGGGGCAGGAGTTTGCCTTGCCTAGGGTGTCAGACAGTCTAGGGCAGGGGTGGCCAAACTGTGGCTCCTGAAGCCCCCACCACCCCATTAGCCAGCTTGGAGAAGGCATTTCTCTATTTAAATCACTTCTCCAAGCAAAGCCAGCCTGCAGATTGGAGAATGCATTTAAAGTTGCTTTCTTTCCACCTCTCTCTCCCCCTCCCCATCTATTTCCTTCCTTCCTTCCTTCCTTCCTTCCTTCCTTCCTTCCTTCCTTCCTTCCTTCCTTCCTTCCTTCCTTGCAGCTCTCAAACATCTGACGTTTATTCTGTGTGGCTCTTACGTTAAGCAAGTTTGGCTACCCCTGATTGTAACCTTTGGATTTCCCTTTTTTCTTTTCTTTTTTTTATGTGGCAGTGTTAATAACTGTTAATACCATTGCGGCTGAATGTCTGCGCCAGTTTGAATGATTGTAGCTAATTTATTGGAAAGAGCCCCGTGGCATAGAGTGTTAAAGCTCTGCTCACAACCTGAGTTCGATTCCCGGCAGAAGCTGGGTTCAGGTAGCCGGCTCGAGGTTGACTCAGCCTTCCATCCTTCCGAGGTCAGTAAAATGAGTACCCAGCTTGCTAGGGGGAAAGTGTAGATGACTGGGGAAGGCAATGGCAAACCACTCCGTAAAAAGTCTGCCGTGAAAACATTGTGAGAGCAACATCACCCCAGAGGTGGAAACGACTGGTGCTTGCACAGGGGATGTTGATTTATTGGAACGTTTCTCTCCCGCCTTTCCTCCCTGCCCTCCAAAAGGAGCTTAAGGCAACTCATGAGAACATTTGCCAACAAAGCCCAAGATACCCTCGAAGCAGCCAGGTCTTTCCCAAAACGCATTAAGAAGATTCAACACAAAGAGGCTTTGAGAAAGTGTACTCGCCAGAGCAGTCCCATTCTGCATGCACAAACACACACCGCGGTTGCTTTCCCCTGCCTTAAAAGAGCGCCCTTCTAAACTGAACTGCCTTGCGGGGTTTCCTACAAGCCAACAAGGTAGGTAGCCTTCTTGCTTCCTTCGGGATGCTCTTCCAAAGGGTTCAGATTTAACTTTGGCAATGAACTTGATAGTCTTTGACCAGAGCACTCTCAGCCTCTCTCTGCACCATCTGTGGGTGAACGGGGTCTTTATTTTAGAGAATTCCTTATAGTATGCTGTCCTGGAGGGCTACTGTGACAGAATTTTTTTTTTCTTGGCCTATTGGCAACGCTAATTGTGGGGAAGGCTTTGCCTCCTAAGGTTTTGCCAGCCAGATGATTCTTCCTGGCTATTAGAGCAGGACCTCTCCCGATTCCTCAGGGCTTGTAAAACCAAACTCTTCCATCAGGCCTACAACAACAAACGTGGAAGGAGGCTGCCGCTGTTATGTCGCTGAACAATATCATCTGTAAGACCACTAATAGAGTAATATAAGGAACAGAGAACTGAGATACTGAGAAGCCGCCTTTGTTACGAAACCTTTTTATAGCACCCAAAAATGTAGTTTTAAATTGTTTGTATGTGCTTTAGTCTTTTATAATTGCATTTACATTGATTTAGCGTGATTGTTAGCCACCCGGCGTCTGCTTGCCGAGTGGGCAGCATATAAATCCAAAGTAAATAAATAAATAAAATAAATTCCTCAGTAGAACAGGCTTCCTTCTCGGGAGGTGGTGGGCTCTCCTTCCTTGAAGGTTTTTAACAGAGGCTAGATGGCCATCTGACAGCAGTGAGGATCCTGTGAATTTTGGGGGAGGTGTTTGTGAGTTTCCTGCATTGTGCAGGGGGTTGGACTAGATGACCCTGGAGGTCCCTTCCGACTCTATGATTCTAGGAGTTTCCCTGTTCCCAGTCATGATGATGTGGGGTGGGGGGAGGGATGCATGGCACCAGCTTTCTTGCTGCTAGGGCTTCCTTCCTGCTAAGACTTTTTGTTTGTCTCTCTGGAGTCTCCGCAGAGCCGCTGTGTTTCCAGAGTCATCTGGGAAGAAGCCACACAAAAGTAATTGGTTGCGATACGGACCCGCGACACTCCGAGGGCATGGTGCACGAGAGGTGCAGCGGCTCCCCAGTCAGCCAGCAATTTGACTCGTTCGTCCTAATCGGCTCGGACAGGGGAGCCTGATGCCTCTTTGGCTTCTTCTGGTCTCCTCCTTGACCCCGTCTCCCGGGACCTTTTCCGCTGAGGAAGCTTAAAAGGCAGCTCTTACCCATCACACAGTTACAGATAGATTGCGGCATCCAAATGGCTTTCTGCTTTTCCGCACAAGTGATCACTTCTCAGAGGGCATTAACAGCCAGATTAGGTGTAGTTCCACAATCCATTCCCCCCCCAGTTCCACCCCCCCCCCCCCGGTTTATACAATATAGTGTCAGGGGCTGTGATTTAAAGGGAAGAGAAGAGGGGCCATTTTACCCTTCCCTACAACCTCCCCCCCCCCCTCGACTGAAAATCAGAGCTGTTCCACTACCTTGTATTAGTTGTGGTTGCCAACCGGGGCCTGGTGATCTCCTGGAATTCTAGCTGGTCTCCAGATGACTGAGAACAGTTCTCATGGAGAAAACGGCTGCTTTGGAAGGTCTCTATGGCATTATGCCCCACCAAGGTCCTTCCCCTGGCTCCACTTCCAAAATCTCCGGGAATCTCCCAACCTTGTAGGTACATCCTGTCCTGTTGAGTCAATACGTTTGGCTTGCAAGTATAGGACAACTGCTCTGCACATGATCCTGCCGTACGCAGGATCCCCATTTCTGCTTAAAACAGACATCTGTGCATATTCTAGCTTCAGAACACACACTTTTTCTGGGGTCTGGTACATGTGTACTGAGGCAGAAAATTGGCACATTGACCCTTGTAGGGAAAAATGGAGATTGTGGATCCTGGGATGATTGCATGCTAGAGTTGCCATGGCCACCAGTTGGGGGAGGGACGGTGGCTCAGTGGTAGAGCATCTGCTTGGGAAGCAGAAGGTCCCAGGTTCAATCCCCGGCATCTCCAAAAAAGGGTCCGGGCAAATAGGTGTGAAAAACCTCAGCTTGAGACCCTGGAGAGCCGCTGCCAGTCTGAGAAGACAATACTGACTTTGATGGACCATAGGTCTGATTCAGTATAAGGCAGCTTCATATGTCCATATGGGATGGGGGAAGTAGGGTTGCCAGATCTAGGTTGGGAAACTTCTGGAGATTTGGGGGTGGAGGAGCCTGGGAAGGACAAGGGCCTTACTGAGGCACAATACCATACAGCCCCCCCCCCCCCTCAAAAGTGTCCCTTTTCTCCAGAGGAACTGATTTCTGTAGACTAAACTGGGGATGAGCTGTAATTCTGGGGGATCCCCAAGCCTCACCTGAAGGCTGGCATCCCTAAATGCAGTGCAGTCACTCTGAACATGTGGTCACTGCAGCAGCAGCAGTGTAGCATCTGAAAAGAGTTTTTGTTTTCCCCAGCAGTGGTTAAAGCAGGCTTCCTAAGCCCTTGAGCACCCTGACACAGCATGGGGGATCACCTGCCCCCACCTGGGGACTGGCAACCCAGTGATATGATGATATTTATTATTCCCTCTTTGAAATGCATAATTTTAACACTTTTCTTTAAAAAAGTAGCCTGTTTTGCTTTGCAGCTGCCAAATTTCAGATTTTTTTTTGCCTGAAAGTTCTTTAATCACTAGTACGAACTCTTTTAGTTCCTTGTTTTGAGAGAGGGAGATAAATATACCACGTCCCATTTTCAGTTTTGTTTGGTGATCAAAGCATCTGGGACAGCAAGTGTCTACTGTAATTAGGAGCCAGCATTACAGCCCCCACCACCACCACCCATGCTTGTGCATCGAATCTGCATTGTTTGCTTATTACAGAATAATATTGGTTCTTTTATTAAGGGAAAGCAGAGAACTTTTGTCCCTTGAGCAGCTTTTGTCTGATTAAATGCCTCGAACGTCTACAGAAGGGCACTGTGGAAGAACCTGCTATAATAAATCATCACCATACTCAGCTGACACTTGATCATATTTCCCCCCTACAAATTAGGTCTCTTTTCTCTCTCCGATAGATGTTTTGTGAGAGTGTTCTGGTTTTTAAACAGGAATTGCAATATTTTCAGGTGAATGATTTACATTTTGTTTGCTGGGGAAGGAGAGATTAACTCGTTGTGACCAGAGAATCTGAAGTTTTTGATGATGATATTGGATTTATACCCCACCCTTTGAGTCTCAGAGTCTCAGAGCTGCTTACAATCTCCTTTACCTTCCTCCCCCACAAAAGACGTTCTGTGAGCAAAGTTCCCTCTAAGCTGTGGAGTCTTGTGAGCAAAAATTCTGCATTGTGAGCTACTGGCTTTAAAGTTGTGAGCTACTGCATAAATTAGTTTATGGCCATTTTTCCTGAGCTGAGACAAAAATGTGTGAGCTGGAGGCTAAAAAATTGTGAGCTAGCTCACACTAACTCAGCTTAGAGGGAACACTGTCCGTGAGGTAGGTGGGGCTGAGCGAGCTCTCCCAGAAGCTGTCCTTTCAAGGACAGCTCTGTGAGAGCTATGGCTGACCCAGGCCATTCCAGCAGCTGCAAGTGGAGGAGTGGGAATCAAACCCAGTTATCTCAGATAAGAGTCCGTGCACTTAACCACTACACCAAACTGGCTCTCAATCGGTGATTGTAATAATAATGACTTCCAGTTATAGGCTGGTAAGGATCGCATTCCCAACTAAGTGAATAGGCAAGAGTGCCACATGTGGTGAATTGAATCATGGGTGGACCAACAGGGTAGGAAACCTCTTTGAGGACTAGCAGCTTTAAATTTGCAGTCTTATTTATGATGCTAATATAGGTATCAGGGTGGCCAACGCTAGCTCTCCAGATGTTTTTTGCCTACAACTCCATCAGCCGCAGCCAGCATGGCTGATGGCTGGGGCTGATGGGAGTTGTAGGCAAAAAAACATCTGGAGAGCTACCATTGGCCACCCTGGTATATAAGATACGGTTGCCACCCTCCCACCCCTCCCATGGAACCTGGAGATCTAGGATTCCAACTGTTCTCCAGATGACAGAGATCAGTTCCCTGATAGAAAATGGCTGTTTAGAGAGAGGACTCTAAGGCATCATACCTTGCTGAGGACTCTCCCCTCCCCAAACCCTTCCTTCCCAAGCTTCACCCCCAAAATCTCCAGGAATTTCCATCCCAGAATTGGCAACCCTAGTGAACATTCAGCCACATTCAAAACACTGTGTTTCCCCACGCTGTTGGAAGCAATTACTAAAACCTGTGATCTAATACTCTGATCTCTTGTGGATGAATGCTTCTCTGTCCTACTTTTACCTATTGCTTGAGGCCTAGGCAGCTGTCTAGGGCAGTCTGTGCAGGGGAGGGAATGCTTAGGGGGGAGCACAAGCAGGTATGGCAATGGCCTTCGCCTATGCTTCAAGCACTGCTTCAATGCCGTGTGCTATCTGCAGAAGATAGACTGACAGATAGAGGCAAGGCCCAGGTGATCCATTAGCCACACTAGGTGATTGTCTAGGCCTAGGGCACCAGAACTGGGGGTCCCAAACCAGCCCTGTAATTGCCCCACCCACCACACCATTGGGGGGTCTACTGTATCAAGCAGCACTTCTGACCTCAATGGGCAACCTGTGTCAAGCCTGCTCCTTCCTCTCTCTGTCAGAGGGGATGGGACACGCCCTCTTCCACTTTCCTTCCCCCCCCCCCTCTGTTGGGGTGGTGGCCTGTTCCAGGTGGGGTTGCCAAGTCCAGTTCAAGAAATATCTGGGACTTTGGGGGTGGAGCCAGCAGACATTGGGGTGGAGCCAGGAGCAAGGTTGTGGCAAGCACAACTGAACTCCAAAGGGAGTTCTGGCCGTCACACTTTAGAAGGACCACACACCTTGTAAATGCCTTCCCTTCTTTGGAAATAATGAGGGATAGGGGCACCCTCTTTTGGGGCTCGTAGAATTGGACCCCCTGGTCCATTCTTTTTGAAACTTGAGGGGATGTTTTGAGGAGAGGCACTGGATGCTATGCTGGAAATTTGGTGCTTCTATCTCAAAACACAGCCCCCACAGAGCCCCAGATACCATGGATCAATTCTCCATTTTACCCTATGGGAATCGGTCTCCATAGGGATTAATGGAGTGTTCAGCAGACATTTCCGTCCCGCCGCCCCGCTTTCTGATGACCCCATAGCGGGAAGAGAACCTCCAAACTGGAGGATCCCTGCCCCAACTTGGGAATTGGCAACCTTAGTTCCAGGTCTAGTTCTGCCTCTCAGTCCACCCTGATTGGGAGGCATGAGCCCCTTCATGGGAAGGGCGGGCTAAAAATCAAATCAGTCTTAGCAGGCCACAGTTCTCTGTTCCAGGAGGGCAGCGTGAGTCCGGGGCAGCTTCCTGAAGTACAGGGGGTGGGCAGTGGCTTCAACAGCATGGGGTAACAAAGTAATTTGCAAGGGGGGGGGGGCAAAACCCCTTGAGCTGGTCCTGGAGGAGAGAGGTCAGCAAAGGATGGGCCACAGTGGATTTCCGTGGGACTGTGAATGGGGGTTATGGGTCTGACTCAAGAAATATCTGGGGACTTTGAGGGTGGAGCCAGCAGCAAGGATGTGACAAGCACAATTGAGCTCCAAAGGGAGTTCTACTCGTCACATTTAAAGGGACTGCACGCTTTTAAATACTTTCCCTCCATTGGAAATAATGGAGGATAGGGGCACCTTCTTTTGGGGGCTCATAGAATTGGACCTCCTGGTCCACTCTTTTTGAAACTTGAGGGGTCTTTGAAAGGAGGCGCCGGATGTTATGCTGAAAATTTGTGCCTCTACCTCAAATAACAGCCCCCCCCCCTGAGCCCCAGATACCCACAGATCAATTTTTCATCATACCCTAGGGAACTCGTCACCTTAGGGTATAATGAGTGCCCAGCAGGCATTTTCCTCCCTTTCCCTTCTGATAACCTGAAGCAGGGGGAGGGCCTCTAAACCAGGTGATCCCCTGCTCCCAATTGGGGATGGCAACCCTGCATCAGGTGGGTAGATGAATCATTGCTCCAAAACACACATGGTCCACTTCTCATTCTCAGATCTCAGGAGCTAAGCTGGGTCAGCCCTGGTTACTACTTGGATGGGAGACCACCGAGGAAGTCCAGGGTCACTATGCAGTGGAAGGCAGTGGAAAACCACCCCTGAACATCTCCTGCTTGAAACCCTACAGGGTCACTATAAGTTAGCTGCGACTTGACTGGACTTCACATACATACACCTCCTCTTCCAGTTTGGCATGAAGAAGAAGAAGATAGAAGATATTGGATTTATATCCCGCCATCAACTCCGAAGAAACTCAGAGCGGCTCACAATCTCCTTACCTTCTTCCCCCACAACAGACACTCTGTGAGGTAGATGAAGATATTGGATTTATATTCCGCCCTCCACTCCGAAGAGTCTCAGAGCGGCTCACAATCTCCTTTACCTTCCTCCCCCACAACAGACACCCTGTGAGGTGGGTGGGGCTGAGAGGGCTCTCCAGCAGCTGCCCTTTCAAGGACAACCTCTGCCAGACCAGCAGCTGCCCTTTCAAGGACAACCTCTGCCAGAGCTATGGCTGACCCAAGGCCATGCTAGCAGGTGCAAGTGGAGGAGTGGGGAATCAAACCCGGTTCTCCCAGATAAGAGTCCGCACACTTAACCACTACACCAAACTGGCTCTCCATGGAGTGCTGGGGGAATGCTAGAGGCAGTGGTCTAGGAACTCTAGGAGAGGGTTTGCGCAGCGCTGGGAATGGAAGGCAAAGGGACTGAGCTAGCTATTATTTTTTAAAAACCGGCATGCTCCGATGCCATTACAGGCCAACCTGATGTGCAGAAATTAAGCTGGCAGGAGTAATTGCTGGAATGAGTCGACTGTTGAAGTTAGAGGGGACGGTTCCTCGGAAGCGGAGAATAGGACGTCTTTATCTCTGGCGTGCAGCAATGAAGAAGGTGAAGCGTTTGCTGGCTTGGAAATTCAGCGTAGGGAACGAGGCAGTGCACGAAAAAAGAGCTTCAGACAGAACAAAGAGGCCCTGCCAGAAGCCCTACAATTTAATCGGTTAAATAATACAAACTAAGGAGGAGTGTGTGCGGGATAAGATCACCCATAATGTAGGGAGACGGGTACTACCTGAGGTGGCTTTTAAAAGGAATGAAATTCATGGAGGCTTGGAAGCAAGCCAAAGCAGGTACACCTTGATTTATTCTTAGAGTTGCAGCCTCAGTTTATCCATTATTATCAGCCATGAGAGCTAAATAGAACCTCCGTGATCGGAGGCGGAATCTCTCTGAATGTTAGATACCAGGGATGCTGTTCAGAACTATTTGGCAGGCTTCTGTTTGAAGCACAATGCTGGACTAGACGGACTGACTTGGTCTAATCCAGCTGGAGCAGGGGTGCCAAGCTTGCTTCACCTAAGAGTCATGTAGAATAAACGTCAGATGTTTGAGAGCCACAAGACATTAATGTCAGATGCTTGAGAGCCTCACGGAAGGAAGGAAGGAGGGAGGGAAGGAATGAAGAAAGGTTAAAATGCTTGGGGCTCTTTAGCTTGGAGAAACGTCGACTGCTGGATGACATGATAGAGGTTTACGAGATTATGCATGGGATAGAGAAGGTAAAGAAAGAAGTATTTTTCTACTTTTCTCACAATATGAGAACTTATGGGCATTCAATGAAATTGCTGAGCAGTTAGATTAGAACTGATAAAAGGAAGTTCTTCTTCACCCAAAGGGTGATTAACACGTGGAATTCACTGCCACAGGAGGTGGCGGCGGCGGCTACAAGCATAGGCAGCTTCAAGAGGGGATTGGAAAAGCATATGGAGCGGAGGTCCATCAGTGGCTATTAGCCATAGTGTATTGTTGGACCTCTCTGTCTGAGGCAGTGATGCTCTTGGTGCTTGAGGAGGGCACAGTGGGAGGGCTTCTAGCCCCACTGGTGGACCTCCTGATGGCACTTGGGTTTTTTGCCCTGTGTGACACAAGCATGTTGGACTGGATGGGCCATCGGCCTGATCCAACATGGCTCCTCTTATGAGGGAGGGAGAAGTGGAAAGAAAGCAATTTTAACTTCAAATGTATCCTCCAAGCTGGCTGACAGGGTGCTGGGGGGCTTTGAGAGCCACACAATGTATGTGCAAGAGCCACATGTGGCTCCTGAGCCACAGTTTGGCCACCCCTGCCATTCTAGTCAGAAGGAGGCTCCTCCATCAAGGTTGCCAGAACCAGGCAAGAATGAGGACAGTTTCTCAAGCATGGAAGCTCAAAGATGCCAAAGGAAATTAAATTTCAATGATGCATGTGGGCCCTTCCTTCTATATTGGAATGAATATTTTCATGGGAATGAGGTCCCAATTAGCCCAGATGCCCAAAAACAGAAACGTAAGATCCTTTGAATCTCCATCATCTATATCAACTCACCTGGTCACCAAATACCTAATCACGCAAATAGCTTTTTTTTTTTTTTTTAGAGAAAGTGTCTTTGGGGTGAGTTTCCAGAGCTAGTTTGAAGGCTCTCCAAGGAACTGGGGTTGCCTTTGGAGCCATGAGATCTAGAAACATAACTGAAGAGTTTTAATGGTCAGTAATCCAGCGCTCAGCCTGTAATTTCTGCTTTATGCTTAGTGGGGATGGAAATCCCACAAAATTCACAGTAAGCATTTAAGCATGCTTAAATTGTTTTAAAATATCACCAGAAACACTGGTGATTACATGCAAGTGCAGTTTAATGCACCCTTCAGTGTAGAAGAAGACGACTGCAGATTTATACCCCGCCCTTCTCTCTGAATCAGAGCGGTTTACAATCTCCTACATCTTTTCCCTCCACAATAGACACCCTGGGAGGTGGGTGGGGCTGAGAGGGCTCTCAAAGCAGCTGCCCTTTCAAGGACAACTTCCTGTAGTAGCTATGACTATTACCATTTTCGCACACAGCTTACCTCGCAGTCACCATCCTGTTCCCTCCGCAGCGTCCAGTTGGATTTCCCACCATCTGCGCCGGAGTTACAGGAAGTGCCACAGCTTCTGCGTAGCAAACGTAAACTGGGTTTTAGCGGTTTACGTTTGCTACGCAAAAGCCGCAGCACTTCCTGTAACTCCGGCGCAGATGGTGCGAAATCCGACCGGCCGCTGCGGAGGGAACAGGATTGTGACTGCGAGGTTAGCTGTGCGCGAAAACAGTCTATGTAAAGTCTCCTTGTTGGCTAAAGGCAAGTAAGGAGCTATTTCTTGCCCATCCAGCACCAATCCTGTGGGACTCCCATCTACTTCTTGAAAGGAGTTGGATTTTTGTTTTCTTATTAATTCTAGCTGCATATTTCATCTTGTTTACTGCTGCCACTCTAGTGAAATATGCCTCAGCCCAGATGAATTGGGAAGAAAGAGCTCCCGGGTGAGTGTATCATGGTTGCTAGGCAACCACCAACTGTGAGGCCTAGTCAATCTCTGGGCACTAGCGGCCAAAAGAATAAATTGGTGCGATGAAGAAGGGAACTCCTCTGCTTCGAACAGTTGTGTCAAAGACAAACTTGAGGTATATGTGGCTTGCCACAACCCAGTGCTGGAGGCAGTGAGGGGGGAAAAATGTGCCTTTGGAAAATCCCCTCATCTTTATCTTTACAAGGCGTGAGTTCTAATCTAGTCTGGAGTTGCCAGGCTCCTGGTGGAGTGGAGTGTGAGCTCCTGGAGTTAGAACTGATTTCCAGCCAATGAGCATCAGTTCCTCTGGAGAAAATGGCTGCTTTGGAGTGTGGACCTCCATGTTCGTCTCTCCCCTACCCAAATCTCACCCCCGTGCTCCATTCTAAAATATATAGGAATAGCCCAACTGGGAATTTGGATTAGAACTTAAATATTCTTGCATGAGGCATAAGGTTGCCAGACTCCAGGTGGTGCCTGGAGATCTCCTGGGATTACAACAGGTGGCAGTGATCAGTTCATCTGGAGAAAACTGCTGCTTCGGAAGGTGAGCTCTGTGGCATTATCTACAGCATTATCTTCCCATATGTGCCCCGGAGATCTCTACGATCCAGCTTACAACATCTGCTGACCGTCCTTGGCCCGAAGGACGTCCATCTTGCCTCAACCAGGGCTAGGGCTTTTTCAGCCGTGGCTCCAGCCTGGTGGAATCAGCTCCCTCTAGAGATCCGGGCCCTTGCAGAATTGTTATCTTTCCGCAAGGTCTGTAAAATGAAGCTATTCCTTCAGGCCTTTGGTTGAGGCAGCGGGCGTCCTATGTGGCGATCCACCTCTGCTGTAACATAAATTTATTTTATTTACTATCTTCGGTTCATGTAATATGTGACCATCTTCGGTTCATATAATATGTGACCAACTGAGCTGCCATTTGTAATTCTGTTATGATTTGTTAAATTGTTTTCATCACTCTGGTTTAAACTGTTGTTATACTGTTTTTAGAATGTTGTGATCCACCCTGAGCCCTTCCCTGGGATAGGGCGGACTATAAATCGCCTAAAATAAATAAATAAATTATACCCCATTGAGGTGCCTCCCCTCCGCAAACCCAGCCCTCCTGCGCCATCCCCAAAATCTTCAGATATTTCCCAACTCAGAGCTGGCAGCCCTTCCTATGTATGTTTTTTTTTTTAATTTAAACATTTCCATACCACCTTTCCACCTTCCTGCTGAGGAATTTCTGTAGGTCTCTCTGTTGCAGAGGATTCTGGGAAGCGTTCCAGGGGGCACGTGGGGAATGCCTGGTGGATGTTATTGCTCTTCCTCATAAACCAGTAACGTTCCCCAGTAGGGGACAATGGGGATAATGGGTAGTGAGTCGCATTGAAACTTATCCTCCATTTTGGATCTTGTTGTTGAGGAACCACTTATAGGGTTTGGAGGGACCCTTGTGTCCTCTAGAACACGGCTTGAAGGCCATTGCTTCTATGGGTTGGGTCAACTTTAGAGAATGGCCTGGCTTATGGAGAGATAGACCTCAGGCATGGAAAGGAACAGTTCTGGCCCTGTTTTGTGACAGGCCGTGTGGCTGCAGTGATGGCGGCAGCAATTTAGCCAGTCGAGGTCCATCTTGGTATGTAGGTCAGATAAGATAGCAAAGGAACACGAGCCGGAGCGACGGCACTGCTTGTATCTATTTCTGAACACCACGCTGACACCAACAGAACTGTGAAAATTCCACATGCTGATTATTAGGCAAGAAACATGGGGACAGGATCGCCAGGGGACGCAACGCTTAGAGCTAAGCCTGTGCGGAAGCACCAAGTGGCACAACAGAACGCTCCCCGCTGCTTCCCCAGTGCAAAGACGCAACCAAAGCTCTCTTTAATCTCCAGCTCCCTAAGGTTCCTCCACTCCAGCCTCTTCAGGTCCTGAGGCAACTTAATTTATGGATTCTCATGCATGAGCCAAGCCTTTTGCAAACAGGCACGAGAAGTTGATGCTCACACTGTTGAGAAAAGCATTCCAAAGTAGGGTTGCCAATCCCCAGTTGGGGGCAGGAGATCCCCTGCTTCAGGGTCATCAGAAAGCGGGGTGGGGGAGGGAAATGTCTGCTGGGCACTCCGTTATTCCCTATGGAGACCGATTCCCATAGGGTATAATGGAGAATTGATCTGCAGGTATCTGGGACTCAGGGGGGCTGTTTTTTTTGAGGTAGAGGCACCAAATTTGCAGCATATCATCTGTTGCCTCTCCCCAAAATACCCCCCAAGTTTCAAAAGGATTGGACCAGGGGGTCCAATTCTATGAGCCCCAAAGAAGGTTCCCCTAGCCTTCATTATTTTCAATGGAGGGAAGGCATTTAAAAGTGGTGCGGTCCTTTTGGAGTTCAATTATACTTATCACAGCCTTGCTCCTGGCTCCACCCCCGAAGTCCCCAGATATTTCTTGAATTGACCTGGCAACCTTATTCCAAAGCCCTTTTAATTTGCAGGAGAGAGTCTGTGGGAAGATCCTGTTGACTCCTGAGCACTTGCTCGGTTCAAAAGGAGAATTGCAGAAGAAGAATTGCAGATTTATACCCCATCCTTCCCTCTGAAAGAGACTCCGAGTAGCTTACCATCTCCTGTATCTTCTTCCCCCAACAGACACCCTGTGAGGTGGGTGGGGCTGAGAGAACTCTCACAGCAGCTGCCCTTTCAAGGACAACCTCTGCCAGAACTATGGCTGACCCAGGGCCATTCCAGCAGGTGCAAGTGGAGGAGTGGGGAATCAAACCAGTTCTCCCAGATAAGAGTCCGCACACTTAAACTCTACACCAAACTGGCTCCTGCTGGTAGAAAGTTCATTACCCAGGGCAAAGCTGGAGGCTACTGGTAGAGAGTTCATTACCCAGGGCAAAGCTGGAGGCTGCTGGTAGAGAGTTCATTACCCAGGGTAAAGCTGGCCTTAACTTCCAGTTTTCTCTTTAGTGTTGTTCCATTTACTTTAATACATTTATACCCCACCTTTCTCCCCAGTGGGGAACCAAGGTGGCTTACGTCATTCTCTTTTATCCTCACATAGAGTTGGCCAGGTCTGTGTTGGAAAAACACCAGCAGACTTTGGGGGTGGAGCCAGGAGTGTGTGGGGTTTGGAGAGAGGAAGGGCCTCAGCGTGGTCCAGTGCCATAGAGTCCGCTCTCCAAAGCGGCCATTTTCTCCGGGGGAGCTGATCTCTGCCAGCTGGAGATCAGTTGGAAAAGAGTGGGATCTCCAGGCCCCACCTGGAGGCTGGTAACCCTAAACTGTGATGTAGGTTGTCGCTGGCCAAGGCTCACCCAGCAAGCTTCCATGGCATGAGTGAGATCTTGAACCCAGCTCTCCCAGATATTAGTCCAACACTCTTCACCACTGCACCGCGCTGGTTCGCATGCCTTAGTCAAGAAAGAAATACTGTGCTGACAAAACCAGTCAGAGGAAAAAGAAACCAGGAGATAAGAAGTGGGGAGAAAGGGAGGGAGGCAGGCAGTATACTCTTTCAAGAGCATTTTCCTACCAAGAGGGGCCAAATGTCAGGTCAGAATCAGTCCTTTTTCCTTCCTTCCTTCCTTCTCCTGTTTACTGAGACCCATTCTGTCCCCAAGGGAGGAGAAATGTGAGGATGTTATCTTGACACTGACCTCGTGAACAAACTGAACCGAGTCTCTGTGATAAGAAGCCACTGCTCTCTTGACACTCCTGTGGATGGAGCAGTGTGTTTAGGATCTGGTCGCTCTTATGGGCAGCGATTTCCGAACCAACCCCCTTGACAGAGGCTGCATTGGGGTCGCAGGCTGAAGGGTTACTTAGTGGGATCACACCTAAAGCGAGATCGGAACCCAGCTCAAGTTGAGTACGTCAAGTATGTGACAAGGTATATTTGTTGGATGAAAACAATTGCCCAAGATTAGAGCAAGCCAATGGGCAACTATTGAAAGTTGAAGGAAGCGGGACAGTGATATTAAATGCTATGGATGCAAGTCAAGAAATTAAAAGAGTTATACTAACAGAGTGCTCACTGGGAACAAGAAGAGTTCTACTAACAGAGTGCTCGCTGGGAACAAGAAGCCAGGAGACAAAGAGTCATAAACTAGCCATGTAGCAGACAGGACGTAGATGCAACATGCAGAATGCAATGTTTATTTCTTTTACTCCCAGGTACCTTTTCCTAATGTTTTATGCTAGTAAACTTTATTTCTTTTGATAAGCAATGGTCTTTGACTCTTTTACGCAAACTCCTTGCCTCTAATTTAAAACGAAAATATCCCAACAATATTTCTTTCCCTCTGTCAAATATTGATGGGAATGACCATCACATGCGATACTCCCTCTAAGCTGTGGAGTCTTGTGATCAGAAATGGTACTTTGTGAGCTACTGGCATTAAAGTTGAGAGTTGCATCAATTAGCTTGCTCTGGGGTCTGAGCTAAGACAAAAGTGTGCGAACTGGAGGTTAAAAACTGTTCACACTAACTCATCTTAGAGGGAAAATTGCTCACACGGTAATGGCAGCCGTTCCATGGTAGCTTGGGTGGTAATTGTTTAAAACCACAGATCAGTGATTTCCGGACTGCATGCCGCAAGGAAGCTGTTGGTGTGCTGTGTGGAACAAACTAATTGAAATCTCCTGTGAGCCTAAAGTACTCATCCATGCAGGAGGCCATCTGTGGCAACCCTGCGTGATTCACAGGGCTGGCCTTGCCTCTTTCCAGCCAGCTGTTATGCAAGATGAGCAATTTTTATGGTGCATGATTGGATACATGCCTGTCCTCAGAGAAGGGTACTTGTTGTGTCTCTGTATGTGTTGCTTTGCTGTCAGGAAGCATGCACAGAGCAGTGATTCATGCATAAGAACATAAGAGAAGCCATGTTGGATCAGGTCAATGGCTCATCCATTCCAACACTGTGTGTCACACAGTGGCCAAAAAACAAAACAAAAACCCAAGTGCCATCAGGGGGTTCACAAGTGGGGTCTAAAAGCCCTTCCACTTTGCCGCCCCCCCCCCAAGCACCAAGAAAACAGAGCATCACTGCCCCAGACAGTTGCAATAATATACTGTGGCTAATAGCCACTGATGGACCTCTGCTCCATATTTTTATCCAATCCTCTCTTGAAGCTGACTATGCTTGTAGCTGCCACCACCTCCTGTGGCAGTGAATTCCACATGTCAATTACCCTTTGGGTGAAGAAGTACTTCCTTTTATCTGTTTTAAACCCGACTGCTCAGCAATTTCATCGAATGCCCACAAGTTCTTGTATTGTGAGAAAGGGAGAAAAGTACTTCTTTCTCTACTTTCTCCATCCCATGCATAATCTTGTTAACCTCTATCATGTCACCCCACAGTCGACATTTCTCCAAGTTAAAGAGCCCCAAGCGTTTTAACCTTTCTTCATAGGGAAAGTGTTCCAATCCTTTAATCATTCTAGTTGTCCTTTTCTGGACTTTTTCCAATGCTATAATATCCTTTTTGAGGTGTGGTGACCACACATTGCTACCTAAAAGCGTATCCCCCTTCCAGTCAGTTACCCCAAGAAGCAAAACCTCTGAGCATGCACAGAATGATTTGGCGTAGTCTCTCACTACGCCAAATCATGCAGAAACCCTGCAGACAGGCTCTTTTAAGAATGTGTAATTTTCTCTCTCACACACAAACATTGCTGTATGCTCACGTGCCAGAAAAAGACATCTGTGTCAGGAGCTTTAGATTTTTCAACACCATCAGTAGAGGCATGTTGTCATCTGACGGCTGTTGGTTTGGCCTCCATGAGCTCATCTCTCTGATGTTCTTCTTCCTCTCCCCCTCCTCCTTTTTCTACTCCAGCCCTGTTTCTGGACATCCTCATTGTCGCTGGTTTACAGAAACTGACTAAGCGGAAAGGGCCGTACGACGTCAGCCCAGGCCTGTTGGACTACTTGACCATGGACATCTATGCTTTTCCTGCTGGACACGCCAGTCGAGCCACCATGGTGTCGAAGTTCTTTCTCAACCACCTGGTCTTAGCCGTCCCGCTTCGGATCTTGCTCGTTCTCTGGGCCTTTTTGGTGGGACTTTCTCGGATCATGGTCGGACGGCATCACGTCACCGACGTCCTCTCCGGTTTCGTCTTCGGCTACTTGCAGTTCCGGCTGGTGGAGCTGATCTGGATGTCCTCCAACACTTGCCAGATGTTGATCTCCATGTGGTGAACGCCGACCGCCACCATCCTGCGCACTTATTTTGTACACCGAGGGAAACGAAAAAGATGCTTTTCCAAGTGCAGGGTTTGAAAAATGGGGATGGTGCAGAAATCCTTTAGGTCTTAGTTGGAATCCAGGAAGCCTGCTTCCGTGGTGACGGTGATCTAGTTGCATCTAGTGAAATGTCTTTTGGTACCTTCCCGGGCTTGAGCAGCCGACCCCCATAGTGGGGTTTTTGCCCACGTTTTCTTGACTCCTGATTGGGTGGCAAATTTATTTGGCCGTAGAGAGAAAACAAAGATGTTGCAGTTTGTGCATTTGTTTAAGACGGGACCGCTCCACAGCCCTTTTTATTTCATGTGGTCATGCGTTCAGCTTGCTTTTGTGAGAGACGGAAATCTGGAGGTGAACTGTAGGCCTGCTGGGTGCCCACGCAGAAAGCCGCATCGTATCTTTCAAGGCCCGCCCACCCTTGAAACGGGATATGGGTACCTGCAGCGTCTTCTTCCCGTTCCTCTTCTCCTGCTTGCTGTAACAAGGGCAATCCTAGATGTGCTGCCCAGCAAGCAAAGGAGGGATGGACCACCAGCCTGAGGTCGGAACACCTGGGGGAAGCCGTGGCTGCCTCCATTTCCCATCGTATTGGGGAACTTAAAGGTGCAGTGCAGACGGCTGAATTACCATCTGGCCGCGCACTGACCTACGGCAAGGGCGGGATTTTATCTGAGTTTTATGTGTCCGTGGTCTCTTGTACAAGACAGGTACATAGCCAAACTTTAAGAAGAATAAAGGATATACCAACCTGGGCCGCCTTTCGTCTTGTCATGGTTTTGTCGAAGTCTTGTGAGGAAAGACGCCCTAAACCGGGACTAAACTAGTCCAGATCCAGGCCAGCAGAAAAGGGAAGGGGCCGTGGCTCAGCGGTAGAGCCTCTGCCTGGCGAGCAAAGGTCCAGGTTCAATCCCCTGCATCTCCATCCAAAGGATCAAGTCGTGGGTGATGTGAAAGACCTCTGCCTGAAAACCTGGAGGGCTGCTGCCAGCTGAGTAGGGCAATCCTGGAGATCTGGGGGAGGGCCTGCATTTGGAGAAAGGGAGAGAACAGGGGGTGTAACCACGGCTCATTTTGTAGCAGGAGCTCCTTTGCATATTAGGCCACACACCCCTGATGTAGCCAATCCTCCAAGAGCTTGCAGGGCTCTTAGTACAGGGCCTCCTGTAAGCTCCAGGAGGATTGGCTACATCAGGTGTGTGGCCTAATATGCAAATGAGCTTCCGCTACAAAATGAGCCCTGGTTTTAACATCCGAATATAGGCCCTTCTGCTCCACATTTGGACTAGTTTTTCCTAGAAGCTTGCAGGCCGGACAAGAGCTCTGGACAGGCTGGTTCTGGATCCTCGGCCAGTATGTTTGACCACATCTGTTTTAGAGTTACTGATGACACTTCCCAAACCCTATGTAAATATTCAGTACATGCCCCCTCTCACCATGGGATGTCTTGGTTGTCAGCTTCTCAGTCTGCATCTGCACCTGTGCCTGTTAACGACAAGCTGGTAAAGGGACATTAGCAGGTATTCATGTCTCCTCTTTGGCTGGAAAAAACGTTTCAACTCCTACCTCTGTTTCCAGGGCTTTTTGTGTAGCCAGGAACTTGTTTGCATATTAGGCCACACCACCTTGATGTAGCCAATCCCCAAGAGTTTCCAGGGCTCTTCTTCCAGGGCCTACTGTAAGCTCTTGGAGGATTGGCTACATCAGGGTAGTGTGACCCAGGGCTTTTTTTGTAGCAGGAACTTGTTTGCATATTAGGCCACACCACCCTGAGGTAGCTAATCTCCCAGAGCTTCCAGGGCTCTTCTCCCAGGGCCTACTGTAAGCTCTTGGAGGATTGGCTACATGAGGGGTGTGTGGCCTAATATGCAAACAAGTTCTGCTACAAAAAAAAGCCCTGCTTGTTTCACTGCCGCTTAAAGCACAGAGGGGAGGGACGGTGACTCAGTGGTAGAGCATCTGCTTGGTAAGCAGAAGGACCCAGGTTCAATCCCCAGCATCTCCAACTAAAAAAGGTCCAGGCAAAATAGGTGTTGAAAACCTCAGCTTGCGACCCTGAGAGCTGCTGCAGTCTGAGAAGACAATACTGACTGTGATGGACCGAGGGTCTGATTCAGTAGAAGGCAGCTTCATGTGTTCAAAGCACAGTAATCATAGATTCGGTAGGGACCTCCTTGGGGGTCAGTTGCCAACATGACTTTCAAGGGGACCAGCAAGCTGAATCCCAACCCATCAAAAATCTGTCTAGCAAAGCGAAACTCAAGAGCCTCCTTCCCATAGCGAGTCCTGGCTCTGGCACCCTGAGAGGAAACGCTGGTTGGTCCGGGCTGCCTTTCAGCTCAGCGCCGCTGACTGTTTGTTTGTTGTTGGGTAATGAACAGGAGAGCAAATAAATAGAAAATCTATCCCTGCAAAGCTCTCCTGCCGAGGAAGTCACGAGAGGCGTCAGCTTGTGCAGCGGCACGCAGAAGGGATCCCTTGCACTTGAGGCGAGAGGGAATTTCAAGGCTCTCTGCTGCCAAACCAGCCGCTACGGCGGGCGCTCGGCAGAATCAAAAGGGAAGGCTGCTCTGAGTATCTGGGCAGCTGGCTGGGACCTCCAGAGAGAAAGGGGGCAACCGCAGCGGCCAGCCTCCAGGTGGTAACGAAGAAATAATCAACACAATCCAAAAATTATTATTTCACAAAACCTTTAAGTAATGTGAATTACACACAAAAGCACTTATTCATTACTTCACTGGCGAGACAATCCGTGAAATCCATGACAATATGCATCTAAGCACACATACAACATTTTACGGAAAGTAATCCCCTCAATAAAGTGCTTAGTGCAACAAAGTGCTTGTACAGTGAAGCGCCAAGATAGATACATTGGTCCATTTTATGAAGATACACCCTTGGAAGAACGTTGTGTGCTTGTATGAGCTATTGTATTTTTCTAGAATGTGAAGGTTTAAAGGACTAGAACACCACTCGTTGATAAAGAGATTGGAAATGGTGCGACAAGCTACAATCCGACTCCAGGCTCCATCAGAGGCGGATTTTGTGGAGTCTTCATAAGTCTCCTTAAGTGCGCGAACTCTTATCTGGGAGAACCGGGTTTGATTCCCCACTCCTCCACTTGCACCTGCTAGCATGGCTTTGGGTCAGCCATAGCTCTGGCAGAGGTTGTCCTTGAAAGGGCAGCTGCTGTGAGAGCCCTGTCAGCCCCACCCACCTCACAGGGTGTCTGTTGTGGGGGAGGAAGGTAAAGGAGATTGTGAGCCACTCTGAGACTCTT
The DNA here is from genome assembly GCF_032191835.1 of Heteronotia binoei. NCBI lineage: Eukaryota > Metazoa > Chordata > Lepidosauria > Squamata > Gekkonidae > Heteronotia > Heteronotia binoei. Next base: position 70,619,334 of record NC_083234.1, read on the forward strand.
TGCAGGGATATAAATCCAATGTAGTCATCTTCTTCTTCTCAAACCCCACTCTCCTCAGGCTCCACCCCCCAAAAAATCTCCAGGAATTTCTCCACCCAAAGTTGGCAACCCTAGCAAAGGTCCATTCCCCCCCCCCCCCAGTTATTTTCCTTCTCAGATGCTCAAAACTATCATGTCCTCTGGAAATAATTATTTTACCCCTGTAGTTATTTCTCTCCCAGGTCCCCCAATGAGTCATTAAAATCACCGATCCCAATGCATTCATTTCCCTCTCACTTCCTCTCACGGGACTGAACTGAGACCTAGGTTTTCCTGTCTCCTTACCAATGCTGATTTTTCCACACCTGCTACCCCGCTGCATATCACACCTAATCAATCATACTTTCTATTGTCATTAGCCTGCTAATGTCATGGGCATCTGAAATCACTCCACTTTCTAATATGTAGAACTGACGGACTCACATTGTAGCTGTATCGGAAGAAGTAAGCAGCAGCTCGCAAAAGCTCATGCTTGGCCACAAATTTTGGTAGTCTTTAAGATGCTACCGGACTCTTACTCTTCTCCTTTCCCAAAGGATTTCTCCTTCCGTTCCTCCCCCCCAGCATTCCCTAACCAACTTTGCAGGGTTGTTGTGAGGATAAAATGGAGAAGAGGAGAAAAATGTAAGCTGCTTTGGGTCCCATCGGGGAGAAAGGTGAGGAAGTGAAGCAAATAACTAAATGAAGTATTACATAATAATAGTACATAAAAGATTTCTAAAATGGGTTCCTTTAAAAAACAAAGTCTGAAAGTTATTGGGACAGTTGTTCTCCAGAACTTGTATATCTACTTTTAAGTCTACTGAAACCAAAGTTACTAAACCCCCACTTCCTCAACCCTTCGAATGTATTCTAGTTGTAGGAGCTGAATAAGCTCTATATCCCTGTAAACCAGGAAAATCAGAGTTGCGTATCCATGTTTCCTGTAAACAGAGAATGTCATGCCCATATAAAAATGATATAGAGCCTGGATCATGGAGCTTATTATACCAACCCCCTAAGTTCCAGGAAAGAAACTTTAGTTGTCAGTTGGCTGATGTAATCTTATTCAGGTCACCATCTATGTCCTGAAAGACACAGCCATTCTTAGGTAAGGGGGCTTCATCGAGGAGATTCTGCGCACCCAAGCTGAAAGTCTGGGGGGTGTTTGATACCTTTTCTTCAGGACTGACTTGTTGGGAGGGTGAGTGGTTTACTCCTGTTTTCCTTTGGTCTCCCTCCATAGAAATGAGAGGAGTTAGAGGGGGTGATAAAGCTGAACCATTCTCATTGGGCATCATGAGCAGATTAGATACTTCTGGCTGATTACAGACCAGCACTTTGAGTCGACTCAGAGACGCCTCTAAGATCGACCCCAAAAAACCTTCTGGGCGGCAACATCTGCTGGCTGTCCGGATCCCCATACTCACCCCGTCCTGGAAGATGATCCACCTGGCTCAAAAAGGGATCACTGCAGAAGTGGTCCCTTTTTGCTGGGTCTCCCGGCCATCTGGAAGGCTGACGAACACCTGGGGAGCCATGAGCGTTCAGAAGCTCCGGGGCGTTCAATTTCCAGCCGTCTGTTATCAGCCGTCGAATATGACCACTTTTTCTCAAAATTTGTCCCTCAACACTTTGAGTTTAGTTGTGATTGCAAGTTGTTTCGTAGATGGGAGGGCTGTAAAAGAGTTAATTAGATCCTAATACCGGTAGTAAACCAGGGGTGGCCAACGGTAGCTCTCCAGATGTTTTTTTTTTGCCTACAACTCCCATCAGCCCCAGCCATTGGCCATGCTGGCTGGGGCTGATGGGAGTTGTAGGCAAAAAACATCTGGAGAGCTACCGTTGGCCACCCCTGCAGTAGACTATCACTCTGGTATTTTCATAGGGCAAGTTGGCTTGTTTCTTATAGAACTGGGGTGGCCAAACTGTGGCTCGGGAGCCACACGTGGCTCTTTCACACATATTGTGTGGCTCTCAAAGCCCCCACTGTCCTCTCTTGCAATCCCTTCTCCAAGCCAAGTCCTCCCTCAGTTCCTTGCGGCTCTCAAACATCTGACATTCATTCTATGTGGCTATTATGTTAAGCAAGTTTGGCCACCCCTGTTACAGAACGTGAAAGGATCAGAATATGCCAGCCTCTCTCTTCCAAATCGCTCAAGCTGTGAGAGCTCCGCCCCCACTGCAACTTGAGATCCGCCTCCCAGCAGCAACTTGGAAGTTCCAAAGGATGATGAGGCACACTATAGCTGTGCTGATTTGCTGCTTTATACCAATCACACTGGATAAGAATCTATCGATTTTTTCCGCCTTGGTCTTCATCCAAATTGCCCAGGAAGGCATACATGCCAGCGTGGTGTAAAAGTTAACAGCGGCCAGGGCTTTTTTTTTTTTAAAAAAAAAAAGCCCAGCAGGAACTCATTTGCATATTAGGCCACATCTCCTGGCATCACCATTGTTCCACATGGGTTTTTTATAAGAACCCAGCCGGAACTCATTTGCATATTAGGCCACACCTCCTGGCATCACCGTTATTTTGTGCGGTGTTTTGGGTGGGAAAAGCCCAGCGGCAACTTATTTACATATTAGGCCACACTTTCTGGCATCACCGTTTCATACAGGGTTTTTGGTGGGAAAAGCCCAGCGGAAACTCATTTGCATATTAGGCCATGCCTTTTGGCATCACCGTTGTTTCATACAGGGTTTTGGGTGGAAAAAGCCCATCAGGAACTCATTTGCATATTAAGCCACACCTCCTGGCATAGACCACACCTTCTGGCATCACCGTTGTTTCATACGGGGGTTTTGGTGGGAGAAGTCAAGCAGGAACTCATTTGCATATTAGGCCACACCTGGCATCACTGTTATTTCATACAGGGTTTTTGGTGGGAAAAGCCCAGCGGCAACTCATTTACATATTAGGCCACACTTTCTGGCATCACCGTTTCATACAGGGTTTTTGGTGGGAAAAGCCCATCAGGAACTCATTTGCATATTAGGTCACACCTCCAGGCATCACCATTGTTTCACACAGGGGTTTTTTTGTAGAAAAAGCCCAGCAGGAACTCATTTGCATTTTAAGTCACAACTCTGGATGTCACCATTCACACAAGGCTTTTTTTGTAGAACATAAGAGAAGCCATGTTGGAACAGGCCAATGGCCCATACAATCCAACACTCTGTGTCACATAAGAACATAAGAGAAGCCACGTTGGATCAGGCCAGTGGCCCATCCAGTCCAACACTCTGTGTCACATAAGAACATAAGAGAAGCCCTGTTGGATCAGGCCAGTGGCCCATACAATCCAACACTCTGTGTCACACAGTGACCAAAAAAACCAGGTGCCATCAGGAGGTCCATCAGTGGGGCCCTTCCACTGTGCCCCGCCGCAAGCACCAAGAATACAGAGCATCACTTGCCCCAGACAGAGAGTTTCAACAGTATGCTGTGGCCAATAGCCACTGATGGACCTCTGCTCCGGATGTTTATCCAAAAAAGGCCAGCAGGAACTCATTTACATATTAGGCCACACACCCTGACTCCAAGTCAGCCAGAACTATGTTCCTGTGCATTCCTGAATAATAATACCACCCCGCCCCCCCCCCCCCCCCGAGCGTGGTAGAGAACTGGAGGACTGGGTTTGATTCCCCACTCCTCTTCCATGTGAAGCCAGTTGGGTGAACTTTGGCAAGCCACTGTTTTCTAAGAGCTCTCTCAGCCCCACGTACCTCACAGAGTGTCTATTGTGGGGAGAGGAAGGGAAGGAGATTTTAAGCTGCTCTGAGACTCCAAACGAAGGGCAGGGTAAATCCTCCTCCTAGCATACAATGCCTCTCCTCAAAACACCCTCCAAGTTTCAAAAAGATTGGACCAGGGGGTTCAGTTCTATGAGCCCCAAAAGAAGGTGCCCCTATCCAGTGGAGGGAAGGCATTTAAAAGTTGTGTGGTCCCTTTAGAACTCCCTTTGGAGTTCAATTATGCTTGTCACAACCTTGCTCACAACCTTGGAGAGTCAGTGGTGTAGTGGTTAAGTGTGCGAACTCTTATCTGGGAGAACCGGGTTTGATTCCCCACTCCTCCACTTGCAGCTGCTGGAATGGCCTTGGGTCAGCCATAGCTCTGGCAGAGGTTGTCCTTGAAAGGGCGGACTCTTTTCTGGGAGAACCGGGTTTGATTCCCCACTCCTCCACTTGCACCTGCTAGCATGGCCTTGGGTCGGCCATAGCTCTGGCAGAGGTTGTCCTTGAAAGGGCAGCTGCTGTGAGAGCCTTCTCCAGCCCCACCCACCTCACAGGGTGTCTGTTGTGGGGGAGGGAGATAAAGGAGATTGTGAGCCGCTCTGAAACTCTTCGGAGTGGGGGGCAGGATATAAATCCAATATCTTCTTCTTCTTCTCCTGGCTCCACCCTCAAAGTCTTCTGGCTCCACTCCCAAAGTCCCCAGATATTTCTTGAATTGGACTTGGCAACCCTAACTTCCATGCAGCCATTTTCTCCAGGGGAGCTGATCTCTGCCAGCCGGAGATCAGTTGTCAAAGTGGGAGATCTCCAGGTCTCTCCTGGAGGTTGGCAACCCTAAACAGGGCTCCTCTCAAATACTCTGGGCTCTTTCATAACCCAGCAGTGAGCCTGAACTCCCTTGAGCTACACAGAAAGCTGCAATGCATTCTTTATTTATAGATTTTTATCCTGGTTCGTTTAATGTGCCTTTGAGCAGCGCATTCTCCTTGGGCCCGCATGAGCGTGCTGCAGTCGTTGTGTATTCAAATGCTCAATGCTCCTGCAGGCTTCCTCCAAATTGCTTGACTGAGACGTTGGAGAAGTGCTGAATCCACAAGCAAATGTGCTGCAGCGCCTCCCACACGGAAAGAATTCTTTCAGGTCGCTCTCGGAACCTCTCTGAGAATACTTTCAGCCTTTGGTTTCGTTCCCAAACGATCTGCCGTTCAGTTCCTGGGTTCTTTGATTTGCCCGCAGATTTGCCTCGTTTGACCTCCATTGCAGATTTTGTTTCCCTCTGCATTCTTGATAGGGAAATTACGCATTTTCCTTTGAAGTTGCCACCGTCGAACAGTTAGTCACTTCTTTTGCTAACTGATTCGGCTTTCGCGTCGTGCTAATATTGGTTCTTTTTGCATCAGTTTATTGAATTCCCACTCATCCCTTCCACCCCTTAGCGGTTGATCTGGCTTTTCAGCATTGGCCGCTCGTTCCTCATAATGCTGTTTGGTGTAGTGGTTAAGTGCATGGACTCTTATCTGGGAGAACCGGGTTTGATTCCCCAGTCCTCCACTTGCACCTGCTAGCATGGCTTTGGGTCAGCCATAGCTCTGGCAGAGGTTGTCCTTGAAAGGGCAGCTTCTGTGGGAGCCCTCTCCAGCCCCACCCACCTCACAGGGTGTCTGTTGTGGGGGAGGAAGGTAAAGGAGATTGTTAGCCGCTCTGAAACTCTTCGGAGTGGAGGGCGGGATATCTTCTATCGTCGTCTTCTATTCTCAGGTCTTGAATTCAGCAGGTGCTCACAGGAGCACAGCTCCTAAACCTTTCTGAGGGTTCCCCCTTCTCCTCCCCACCTACCTACCTTGTCCATTGAATAGTAGGTGCAGCTGCATAACAATCTCTGGATTATGAGAGTGGGCAGCCAACCAGCCACCAGGGGCTTTGCCACACCCCCAGCAGCACTCTTTAACCCCTGGAGAAGCCCATGTCACCCCTTCTCCACAACTTATGTGATTTTGGGCAGTGGGTTGCTGGCCTTTTGACTGTGGGGGGTGGTGGCGGCCAAGGAGAACCCCAGGTGAGCAAAGCTTGCTTGGGCTGGCTGGATCTCTAACCAGCCCAAGCAGGCCTCGCTCATCCAGGGCTCTCCTTTCTTGTGTCAGGTTGCTTTCGGCTGGTGGGGGCAGCATATACTAATAAGTTATGCTAATGAGCTCCACCACCTATTTTTCTATAAAATGACCCCTGTGTATTTTGCTTAAAAACTTGGCAGTGCCTCCCCTCTCAAGGCTGCACCCACTTTGCAAAAAAAAAGAAAGAAAGATGCTTGGCAGGCACAAGGAAAGAAGCCAACGGGTGCTGTGGTGCCCACTGGCATTATATCAGGGGGGGGGAGCCTGATTTAGGATTTATGTTCCCTGTATTCTATGCATAATCTGAGCAGATGTCAATGAGAGCCAGTTTTGTGTAATGGTTACATGCGCGGACTCTTATCTGGGAGAACCGGGTTTCGTTCCCCACTCATCCACTTGCAGCTGCTGGAATGGCCTTGGGTCAGCCAGAGCTCTGGCAGAGGTTGTCCTTGAAAGGGCAGCTGCTGTGAGAGTCCTCTGAGCCCCACCCAGCTCACAGGGTGTGGGTGGAGAAGATATAGGAGATTGTAAGCCACTCTGTGACTCTTGAGTGGAGGGTGGAATATAAATCCAATGTCGTCATCTTCTTCAATCCCCCAGACTAAATAGCAAGAGAGGAAGCTGCTGTTTGATTGCATGCTTTGAAGCAGCCTTAACAGAAGTGTTGTGCCTCTGCCATACACCCAAGAGACCAGTGTTCCCTCTAAGCTGTGGAGTCTTGTGATTAAAAATTCTACTTCGTGAGCTACTGGCATTAAAGTTGTGAGCTACTGTGAGCAATTAGTTTGCTCAGGGGCCATTTGTTCCTGAGCTAAGAGAAAGAAGCGTGAGCCGAAGGCTAAAAAACTGTGAGCTAGCTCACATTGACTCAGTTTAGAGGGAACACTGCGAGAGACACGTAGCATTGACAGTTGCTGTCACTTCTAAAAGGACACAGGAGGAGCTGGTCTGGAAAAAGATGCACTGAAACTAGAACACACAAAGGAATCACAGAACACCTACGTTTTGCTCTGGATTCTTCCAGATCATTTTTGCAAATGATTGCTGCTGAATTAAGTAGAAACTATTCATGTTTTGTTGGGCTGTTCTCACAACACAAGAGAAGCCTAGGGATGCCAACTTCCAGGGGGGGATCTGGGGATACCCCAGAATGATCTCCTGAATACAGAGATCTGTTCCCCTGAAGAAAATGGATGCTTTGGAGGGTTGGCTGTGTGGCATGATAACCCACTGAAGTCCCTGTCCTCCCCAGGCTCCATCCCCAAATCTCCAGGAGTTTCCCAACCTGGATCTGGCAACTCTACCCAACAATCGCTGTGATGTGGCCTTCAGGGGTCAAGTGAGGCCCGTAGCCACAGAGGGGCCTGTGGGGGCACTGCCCCCTGACTTCCAGGGGGTCCTCTGGGGCACAGTCCTCCCCCTCTTCCCCCCCCTTTTTTTGCCACAGCCGAGCCAGCAAAATATCAGTAGCAGCAGCCAGAGCTGGGAGAGCTGAGCAGGGCGCCGTGCGCTGCAGTAGCAAAAGCGGCAGGTGGAGAAGAGAGAGGCAGAGGAAGCTGCATGGATTGGGCCAGGGAGCAGGGACAGATGGAGCTGCTGGCTGCAAAGTAAGGTTGCCAAGTCCCCCCCCCCCAAATGAGTGATGTCATCACACCGGCGACGTCGCGCACCAGCCACTCTAGGCATTTCTGGAAAAACTCTACAGTTTGCCCGGACGCTCTGGCATTTTGGGAGGGGAAAACGCTATGGTACCTATTGTAGCATAGAGTTTTCCCTCCCAAATTGCTAGGGCGTCTGGGAAAACCATAGAGTTTTCATGGAACCGCCTAGAACAGCCGGCGCGGCGTAGCTGGTGCGATGACGTCACTTGTGAGTGACGTCATCACACTGGCAACGTTGGGGGAGGTTCCCCCCGCCAGCCCAGTGTGGGCCGGCGGATTGAAAACCTCCTGGGCGGGAGGACCACCACCCGGACCGGGGACTTGAAGCCCTACTGCAAAACGTCAGGGTGGGGGAGGGGGGCGGAAGGAAACCCCCCCTGCTTGAATGCAAGGTGCAATCCCTTCTTGACTTGGCCACTCTCAGAACCTCCAGCTTTTGCCCCTACCTCAGAAAGCTCCTGAGAAGCACCAAGCCCCTGCAGTGGATGAGAAAAGGTGCCCCCTGACTTTTAAAAAAGCCCCCGACTTTCAAAATCCTGGCTACGGCCCTGGTTCAGGCTGAATTGTGAAGAGGCATAGCTCATGGTTTGTCCGCGCTAGCAACGTTTCAAAAAATGCCACATTGCTAACTGCCTACTCCAAGTGTGGTTTTCTTCTACTTGCCTGTCTTACGATCCGTGTAAAAATAATCTTGGGGGAATTTTTATGGCTGCTTTGGAAACCCTCTTGTGTCTTGAATAATGTCATCAACTCCTTTTCTTTCCTCATGGGGAAGGAAGGCACTCTGCCGGTCGCACCGAGAGGCAGACACCAATTTTGATGTCGGAGTGCTCCTTTTCTCCTCTTTCTGCATGCGCCTGCGGTTGTGGGAACGCTGCCAGGCCTCAAGATGGCAGCTGGAAAAGTCCCTTTTGCTTTTCTCCTGCTTCCTGCCATCTTCAGCGACTGGTGGGTTTGATTTGCTTGCCTCTTGCTGGATTTTGAGTGACTTTCATCTCCTGCTCCGTCCCCTCCTGCAGCTCTGAGATGAAAACAGGGATGTGCTTATAGTCTCTCCTGCCAAGGGTAATTGCTGAGGCCTCCTCCTTCACAGATGCACATCGCTGAAGATGCAGCTCTGTCTTTTGTAGCTGTTTCCTTTCATAGCTCCCCCCTCCCCCCCAATGATTTAAAGCCAAGCTAGTTTTTGCTAGAGTTGCCAATCCCCAGGTGGGGGCAGGGACACCCCCCCCCCCGGTTTGCAGGCCTTCCCCTTGCTTCAGGGTCATCAGAAAGTGGGGTGGGAGGAGGGTAATGTCTGCTGAGCACTCCATTATTCCCTGTGGAGACCAATTCCCATAGGGTATAATGGACAATTGTTCCATAGGTATCTGAGGCTCTGGGAGGGGTGTTTTTTGAGATAGAGGCGCCGAATGTGCAGCTTAGCATCTGTTGCCTCTCCTCAAAACACCCTCTGAGTTTCAAAAAGATTGGACCGGGGGTCCAGTACTATGAGCCCAAAAAGAAGGTGCCCCTATTCTTCATAATTTCCTATGAAGGAAAGGCATTTAAAAAGAAGAAGATGATATTGGAAGATATTGGATTTATATCCCGCCCTCCACTCCGAAGAGTCTCAGAGCGGCTCACAACCTCCTTTCCCTTCCTTCCCCACAACAGACACCCTGTGAGGTAGATGAAGATATTGGATTTATATCCCGCCCTCCACTCCGAAGAGTCTCAGAGCGGCTCACAATCTCCTTTACCTTCCTCCCCCACAACAGACACTCTGTGAGGTAGATGAAGATATTGGATTTATATCCCGCCCTCCACTCCGAAGAGTCTCAGAGCGGCTCACAATCTCCTTTATCTCCCTCCCCCACAACAGACACTCTGTGAGGTAGATGAAGATATTGGATTTATATCCCGCCCTCCACTCCGAAGAGTCTCAGAGCGGCTCACAATCTCCTTTCCCTTCCTCCCCCACAACAGACACCCTGTGAGGTAGATGAAGATATTGGATTTATATCCCGCCCTCCACTCCGAAGAGTCTCAGAGCGGCTCACAATCTCCTTTCCCTTCCTCCCCCACCACAGACACTCTGTGAGGTGGGTGGGGCTGGAGAGGGCTCTCACAGCAGCTGCCCTTTCAAGGACAACCTCTGCCAGAGCTACAGCTGACCCAAGGCCATCCAGCAGGTGCAAGTGGAGGAGTGGGGAATCAAACCCGGTTCTCCCAGATAAGAGTCTGCACACTTAACCACTACACCAAACTGGCTCAAAAGAGTGAGGTCCCTTTAAATGCACTGGTCAGAACTCCCTTTGGAGTTCAATTATGCTTGTTGCAACCTTGCCCTTGGCTCCACCCTCCAAACTCTCCTAGCTCCACCCCCAAAGTCTCCTGGCTCCACCCGCAAAATCCCCAGATATTACTGGATCTGGCAACCCAAGTTTTTGCTCCGTTGATTAAAGATGTGTTGGAGTAAACTACAGTTGTCCTCTGCATCAGCTGTTCATGACATACCTCTGCATGTGCAATTGTGACAGGGCAGGTTCTGCACCAGCTAGTGTCTCAGCACTCAGGCACATCTATTTACATGTAGACACCCAATGGAGTATCAGAAAAACATCTATTTCTGTTTCATTGACTATACTAAAGCCTTTGATTGTGTGGATCACAACAAACTGTGGCAAGTGCTTAAAGAGATGGGAGTACCAGACCACCTCACATGTCTCCTGAGAAACTTGTATAAGGGTCAAGAAACAGTGCTCAGAACAGGATATGGAACAATTGATTGGTTTCGAATAGGAAAAGGAGTTCGACAAGGATGTATATTGCTTATTTCATTTATATGCAGAGTACATCATGGGGAATGCTTGTCTGGATGAAACAGAAGCAGGAATTAAGATTGCCGGGGAAAACATCAACAACCTCAGATATGCAGATGATACCACTCTAATGGCAGAAAGTGAGGAGGACCTAAAGAACCTCTTGTTGAGGGTGAAAGAGGAGAGCACAAAAGTAGGCTTGAAACTCAACATCAAAAAAACTAAGATCCGGCCCCATCACACCATGGCAAATAGAAGGGGAAGACATGGAAGTCATGACAGACTTCACATTTCTGGGAGCCAAGATCACTGCAGATGGTGACTGTAGCCATGAAATTAAAAGATGTTTGCTCCTTGGGAGGACAGCTATGGCGAACCTGGGCAGCATAATAAAAAGTAGAGACATCAGCCTGCCAACAAAAGTCCGTACAGTCAAAGCGATGGTATACCCAGTAGTAATGTATGGCTGTGAGAGCTGGACCATAAGGAAGGCCGAGTGCAGAAGAATAGATGCTTTTGAGCTGTGGTGCTGGAGAAGACTCTTGAGAGTCCCTTGGACTACAAGAAGATCAAATCAGTCAGTCCTAAGGGAAATCAACCCAGACTGTTCCCTGGAAGGTCAGATGCTGAAGCTGAAGCTCAAATATTTTTGGCCACCAAATGAGAAGGGAGCACTCCCTGGAGAATACCCTGATGCTGGGAAAGACAGAAGGCAAAAGAAGAAGAGGACAGCAAAAGATGAGATGGCTGGACAGCGTTACTGATGTAACAAACATGCATTTGAGCAGACTTCGGAGGATGGTGGAAGACAGGAGGGCCTGGCGTGACTTGGTCCATGGGGTCGCAAAGAGTCGGACTCAACTGTGCGACTGAATAACAACACCACCCAATGTGCTGCGCATCCATGGGGTGCTAGCAGCTGACTCAGAGGTTTAAGTGACAATGGCCTGAGAGAGGAGGCCAAATTCTAAAGCAGGGGTGTCAAACTCATTTGTTATGAGGGCCAGCTTATGGTCCAGCTCTTCCTTATGGTCCAGCTCTCACAGCCATATATTACTACTAGGAATACCATCGCTTTGACTATACGGACTTTTGTTGGCAGGATGATGTCTCTACTTTCTGACTCTTTCCTGCCTTCCCCAAGAGACCAGGAGGGGAAGGAGCCTCAGCCAATAGAAGGAAGAGAGGCTTGGCTCAGTAGCTCTGCTGTGCAATTGAGAGAGCCTGGCAAAGCAAGCTCTGCCTTCCCCCTTCCTTCCCAAGGGAGGAGCCTCAGCCAATAGAGAAAATAGAGGTTTTGCTCTGTAGCTCCTGTGTGATTGAGCAAGCCTGGTAAAGCAAGCTGTGTTGCAGAAAGAAGCAAGAGAGAGGGAGAAGAAAGCAGATGACAGCCAGTTGCTTGGGGGCCTAATAGGAGCCCTCGGGGGGGGGGGGGCTGATTTGGCCCCTGGGCCACATGTTTGACACCCATGGTTTGATTTCTGTCTAATTGAACTGTTTTCTGTATTTCGTAGGGTCTTGAAAGGGATAGATATGAACTGCTGGCAACCTGGTATAATGTGAAGGGCTCAGCAGAGCGTTTAGTGAGATGTTTTGGAGACAGAGCTTGCCTTTGCCATTAAGGTGTTAATTTTTACGGCTAATACTTCACCTTAATGCACCATAAAGTTCTTCTCTCTCTACCGCAACATATTGATACGCCCCGGATACATGCTCGAGTTTGATCACGCTTTGTTCTTTCAAGGTTCTTTCTCTCCCTGATTCATTAAACTTTGGTTCCTTGCAGTGTAATCCGAAGCAGAGTTATAGTCTTCTAAGCCCACTGACTGCAGTGGATTTAGAAGAGTGGAACTCCATTTAGGACTCCACTGCCCAGGTATCAGTCTTAGTGTGTCAGACACTCTGTTGTTTACCGCTATGCTTTAATAAACCAATTTCATTAATTTCTGTTGAACTTTGGAAGCTGGGGTTGCCAATCCCCAGGTGGGGGCAGGGGGTTACCTGGTTTGTAGGCCCTCCTGCTGCTTCAGGGTCATCAGAAAGCGGTGAGGGGGGGTGGAAATGTCTGCTGGGCACTTAATTGTTCCCTGTGGAGACCGATTACCATAGGGTATAATGGATAATTGATCTGTTGATATCTGGGGTTATGTGGGGGCTGTTTTTTGGGGTAGAGGCACCAAACTTTCAGCATAGTATCCAATGCCTCTCCCCAAAACACCCTCCAAGTTTAAAAAAGATTGGACCAGGGGGTCCAATTCTTTGAGCCCCAGGTAGATCCCCCTATCCTTCATTATTTCCAATGGAGGGAAAACAATTAAAAGGTGTGCGGTCCCTTTAAATGTGACAGCCAGAACTCCCTTTGGAGTTCAATTATGCTAGTCACAACCTTGTTCCTGACTCCACCCCAAAGTCCCCAGATATTTCTTAAATTGGACTTGGCAACCCTACTGGAAGCGGTGTCTTCTTACTGTTTAAGCACAACCTACTGGGGTGATCATGGACACAGATGGATGGATGGCTCTGTTGCTAAGGGTCGACTGACCTACAGCTGCTTTGAATGGTAATCACTACAGCATTATACCCCTTTGATGTCCCTCCCCAAGTCCCACCTTCCACAGTCTCCACCCCCCAAATTGCAGGAATTCTGCTACCCAGAGTTGGCAACCAGTGGCTTCGTGGCTTTCGTTGCTTGTTTCTGTCTCCCCAGTTCTTGCTTCCTATGGACGGCTCCTGCACAGATCAGCTGCCAGCCCTTAACCCTCTCACCCTCTTGCCAGCACTGGTTTCTCCCCCAGTAAGCGTACCCCGCAAAAGACCCGTGGCGCAGAGTGGTAAAGCTGCAGTATTGCAGTTGAAACTCTCTGCTCATGACCTGAGTTCAATCCCAGCAGAACCTGGGTTCAGGTAGCCGACTCAAGGTTGACTCAGCCTTCCATCCTTCCAAGGTCGGCCAAATGAGGGCCCAGCTTGCTGGGGGGAAAGTGTATATGACTGGGGAAGGCGATGGCAAACCACCCCGTAAAAAGTCTGTAGTGAAAACGTCATGATGCGACGTTACCCTAGAGTCGGAAACAACTGGTGCTTGCTCAGGGGACTACCTTTACCATTTTTAAAGCTTATCTTTATCTGACCTGCATCCAAAGCACCTCTGCCTGAGATTCGACACCCCTCACAACAGCAAATAACCTTCCCAGTGTCTGTTCAGCTGCTTCCCCAGGTGGGACCCAGAGATCTCCTAGAATTGACTGTTGTCCAGGCAACAGAGATCAGTTCCCCTGGAGAAAATGGCTGTGGAAGAAGAAGAAGAAGAAGAAGAAGAAGAAGAAGAAGAAGAAGAAGAAGAAGAAGAAGAAGAAGAAGAAGAAGAAGAAGAAGAAGAAGAAGAAATCTGATTTATATCCTGCCCTCCACTCTGAATCTCAGAGCAGTTTACAATCTCCTTAACCTTCCCCCCCTCCCCCACTCACACAACAGGTTGGTGGGGCTGAGAGAATACCCAGAGCTTTCAAGGACAGCTCTGCTAAAGCTATGGCTGACCCAAGGCCATTCCAGCAGCTGCAAGTGAAGGAGTTGGGAATCAAACCCGGTTCTCCCAGATAAGAGTCCAGCGCTCTTAACCACTGCACCAAACTGGGAGGGGGGGGGAGAATGGACTCCATGACATTGTGACCTGCTGAGTTCTTTCCTCTGTCCTAATCCTGCTCCTTCCCAGGATCCATCGCTATATCTCCAGGAATTTCCCAACCCAGAGTCGGTGGCCCTCCTTTCAAGGCCTGTTTCCTTCGCAAACGCATTCCTCACCGCTGTACTGGATTGAGCCTTCCATGCCGTCCTTTCACTCCTCACTACAAAGTGCATCTTTGCAGAGCATCAGGTGTGTTGTTACCATTTCAGCACCCTCAGGGCTTTTGTGTAGACAAAGCCCAGCAGGAACTCATTTGCATATTAGGCCACACTGCTGACACCAAGCCAGCCAGAACTGCTTTCCTGCTAAAAAAAACAAAAAAGCCCTGGGCGCCTGACACTCTGAAAGAGCCCAACCATGAGGCAAAGTGAAACAGTTTCCTCAGGCAGCAGATTTTGGATCCCATTTTATATGTGTCAAATGAGCACACGGAACAATGATAGAACTTCCCGGAGGATCATACCCCTGTGTTCATTAAAAGAAAGGATGAAGCATTTGACTTGTCACCAATATGTCTCCATCTAGCCCAGGGGTGGCTAACACTAGCTCTCCAGATATTTTTTTTTTTGCCTACAACTCCCATCAGCCCCAGCCAGCATGGCCAGTGGCTGGGGCTGATGGGAGTTGTAGGCAAAAAACATCTGGAGAGCTACCGTTGTTCACCCGTGATCTAGCCTTTACTGCCACAGGAGGTGGCGGCGGCTACAAGCATAAACAGCTTCAGGAGGGGAATGGATAAGCATATGGAGCAGAGGTCCATCAGTGGCTATTAGCTACAGCTTATTGTTAGAACTCTCTGTCTGGGGAAGGGATGCTCTGTATTCTTGTGTTGGGGGGGCACAGTGGAAGGGCTTCCAGCCCCACTGGTGGACCTCTTGATGGCACTTGGGTTTTTTGGCCACTGTATGACACAGAGTGTTGGACTGGATGGGCCATTGGCCTGATCCAATATGGCTTCTCTTATGTTCTTATGTGACACAGAGTGTTGGACTGGATGGGCCACTGGCCTGATCCATCATGGCTTCTCTTATGTTCTTATGTGACACAGAGTGTTGGACTGGATGGGCCATTGGCCTGATCCAACAGGGCTTCTCTTATGTTCTTATGTGACCCAGAGTGTTGGACTGGATGGGCCATTGGCCTGATCCAACATGGCTTCTCTTATGTTCTTATGTGACCCAGAGTGTTGGACTGGTTGGGTCATTGGCCTGATCCAACATGGCTTCTCTTATGTTCTTACAATACCAGCAGCATCTTGCTGGGGGGAAAGCGTAGAGGACTGGGGAAGGCAATGGCAAACCACCCCATAAAAAGTCTGCCGTGAAAACGTGAAAGCAATGTCACCCCAGAGTCGGACTGGTGCTCGCACAGGGGACCTTTCCTTTCCTCTTAAGTACTACACCGTGCTGGCTCTCTTAAGAAGAGTGACTCAGAACAGTGACTCACACAGAGATGCTGGATGTGCGACTCCTCTGTGAACAGGCAGCTGTTTTTCATACATACATACCTGACAAATAAAAGTTGGGGTGAGCTGTGAAGGGTGCCTCACATTGTCATTCTGAAAACAAACCTCTTCCTCAGCTCTCAGAAGTCTGGGAAGTGCCCGGGATGCAAATGTAGAAGCTGCTATTGGCTGGCATCATGGCTTTGCGACGAATGAAAATCCAGGCAGAACAGCCTGCGCATCCCCACGGAGAGAAGCCAGACTTCTGGGTTTTTGCATTCTGCAGGAGCGAGAGGACACCCCCAGCTCCCGACTTTAAGGCTGATTAAATTCAGCAGCAAAAGAGGTTTTAATTTATATTAAAAAATGAAGAGCGCTGAGCGTGGAGCAAATCTGGATTACAACTTCCAGGCGTACGGAGGTGGGGGAGGGTGGGTGTCTCCGGCCGCTCGATTGCCTCTGCTTCTCTCTTTCTTTGAAGCTCGCAAGCTGTTTCGGGATAGGATCGGAGCCAGCGAGAAGCTGCATGGGGAAGCCATTGCACAGATTGCTGATGTTCAAGTCCCCGGGGCTGCCACATGGGAGTAGGCGGGGTAGGTGGCTGCCTAGGGTGCTCCCCCGCCTGGGGGCACCACCACGCACCCCCTTACTCCCCTTGCCCCTTCCTTTCGGCTTGAGAGTGGCCAGGCGGAGCAGGGAGAAAGTGGCGGCACGGCAACAATCTTGTGCGCCGCCCATCGCTTTATCCCCCCACGCTGCCCTGCATGATGATGTCACTATGCATTGCACACGTGAAAAAAAAAATCTGAAAGGGAGCTTTTTGGGGGGGCAGGCCTACAAGTCACTTTTGCCTCTTGCTCAGGGCTTTTTTTGTAGCAGGAGCTCCTTTGCACATACCCCTGTTGTAGCCAATCCTCCTGGAGCTTACAGGGCTCTTCTGACAGAGTCTACTGTAAGCTCCAGGGGGATTAGCTATATCAGGGGCATGTGGCCTAATGTGCAAAGGAGCTCCTGCTCTTGCTACCCTTGCCTGCCTCCTGCTGCCCAGGAAAACAAAACCAGACAATGAGGGCTGCCAGGGTGATGGGGAGCTCTGAAGGCTTCCATCTGTCCCCAAAAGTCAGAAGTTCTGTTTGGATTTTGGAACATTTATAAAGGGGTTGCCTGGGCTGGCTCTTAACAGAAGAACATCAGAAGAGCCCTGCTGGATCAGACCAGTGGTCCATCTAGGCCACCGTCCTGTCTAACCCAGTGGCCAGCCAGTGCCTCTGGATGACCAACGACAGGGCAAAGAGTCCAGGCTGTTTAGTGGATTTCTGATTTCACATACTAGTGCAGAAGTAGGGTTGCCAGGTTCAGTTCAAGAAAGATCTGGGGACTTTGGGGGGTGGAGCCAAGAGACATTGGGGTGGAGCCAGGAGACATTGGGGGAGGAGCCAGGAGACATTGGGGGTGGAGCCAGGAGCAAGGTTGTGACAAGCATAATTGAACTCCAAAGGGAGTTCTGGCCATTGCATTTAAAGGGACCGCACACCTTTTAAATCCCTTCCCTCCATAGGAAATAATGAAGGATAAGGGTACTTTCTTTTGAGGTTCATAGAATTGGACCCCCTGGTCCAATCCTTTTGAAACTTGGGAGGGTATTTTAAGGATGCTATGCTGAAAATTTGGTGCCTCTGCCTCAAAAAACAACTGCGTCCCCAAGCCCCAGATACCCATGGATCAATTCTCCATTGTACCCTATGGGAATCGGACTCCATAGGGAATAATGGAGTGCCTAGCAGACATCTCCCCCCCCCCCCGCTTTCTGATGAGCCTGAAGTGGGGGGAGGGCCTACAAATCTGGGTTCCCCTGCCCCCCCCCAGGGGATTCATATACAGATACGGAGAATCACAGAAAGGCTGAAGGCAGGAAAAAACGGTGACACAATAACAAAAATATTATTTTTGAGCCTGCCTTTGGCAGGGGAGGGCGGGATACAAAAATAAATTTATTATTATTATTATTAAAAATAATATACAAAGTTCAAAAAACTTTTTACAAACCCTTCCCAATCATGTGGTTACAAAACACTATATCAGGGGTGGCCAACGGTAGTTCTCCAGATGTTTTTTGCCTACAACTCCCATCAGCCCCAGCCAGCATGGCCAATGGCTGGAACTGATGGGAGTTGTAGGCAAAAAGCATCTGGAGAGCTACCGTTGGCCACCCCTGCACTATATTCATTTAATGACTTAACTGGGTGAGACGATCAGCTGAATCCCATAACATAATACCATGCACCTAAGCATATCTATAATACTTCACAAAAGTCTGATTCCATTTAAAAAGTGCTTACTGCAAAAAAGTGCTTGTATAATAAAGTGCCATAGTTGATCTTATAGTCCATTTCTTGAAGACTCCACAGTATCCACCTCTGATGGAGCCTGGAGCCAGCTTGTAGCTTGTCATGCCATTTCCAATCTCTTTCTCAAAGTCCTTTCAAATTTTTACATCATAAGGATATACAATAACTTAAAGAAAGGACCCCTGTGCAAGCACCAGTTGTTTCCGACTCTGGGGTGAGGTTGCTTTCACAACGTTTTCACGGCAGACTTTTTACGGGGTGGTTTGCCATTGCCTTCCCCAGTCATCTACGCTTTCCCCCCAGCAAGATGGGGACTCATTTGACCGACCTTGGAAGGATGGAAGGCTGAGTCAACCTCGAGCTGGCTACCTGAAAACCCAGCTTCCACTGGGGATCGAACTCAGGTCGTGAGCAGAGTTTCGGACTGCAGTACAGCAGCTTTAACACTCTGCGCCACGGGGCTCTTACAGTAACTTAAACAAGCACTCAAACCTTCCAAGGGCGTGTCGCAGATGGAATCAAACTTTTGTGAAGTATTATTATTATTATTATTATTATTACATTTTATTTGTATCCCGCCCTCCCCGCCTAGGCAGGGTCAGGGCGGCTAACAACATTCGAATAAAACATTATACAATATACAATAATTAAAAACGACATTAAAATTATACAAGAGTTAAATACATATCTTAAAACCAATCCAGTTTATATAATTTATAACTTAACATTATAGATGTGCTTAGGTGCATGGTATTATGTTATGGGATTCAATTGATTGTCTCATCCAGTTAAGTCATTAAATTAATGTAGTGTGTTGTAACCGCATGACCGAGAAGGGTTTGTAAAAAGTTTTGTGAATTTTGCATATTATTTTCGTTATTGTATCATCGTTTTTTTCCTGCCTCCCACCAGGGGATCGACGACCCTATGCAGAAGAAAGATTGCTTCCTTCAGTTGCTGAGCGTGATTGTTCATGTACTTGTGGGTGAGGAGTCTACACAATGCACAGGGCATGTATGTGAGCACTAGGACCAGGCTTATGGCATAGGAATGTTCTGTCTGCCTGCGGGTGCAACATTGCATGTCCTCATACAGCAGGAACATCCCCCCCCCCCACACACAGATACTGTCAAGCTGCTGCGTAATTCTGTTTCTCTGCAGAAGGAATAATCCAGCTGCAGAGAAAACAACATGTGTGTGTGTGAGATACTGTTATGCAAGAATTCATTAGCTGCTAGAGCTGAAGGGGGGAACCTTTCTGTCACCTCTGCCCAGATGTTCTGGGCTATAGCGAGGTCTCTTTGGTAGCCAAGATTCGGGTGGGGGTCGAGTGACCCTGGCCAAATCGCCACCAAGGACCTTGTGGGGATTTTTTTAACTGAGCAGGCTCAGCATCGGAAAGCATCTTTCCATTTATACTCCCTGACAGCGACGGAAGAGCTTTTCTTGGCAGGTAGAGAAAGAAAGATAAGGATGCTTGCATTTCTTTACAAAATCCGTCTTCTCTATCAGTTTCAAGAGGACTCCAGGCTGGTAGCCTTGAGACGTTTTCCAGAAAGAATTTTCCCCTTAGCTTCATAACCTCATTTTCCAGTTGCGTAAGAGCGGCGTGAATCTCAGAGACCCGCAGGTCGTCCAAAGCAGGGGTGGCCAATTGGCAGACAGACTGAATGTTTTTACGATTGGCCCTGGCTTCAGCCCCCCAAGGAGCCTGTGAAATGGAATCAAAGATGTTGGCTCCCAGCTCTGTTTGCAAGCAGAACTCATGAGTTTCTTTTGGTATCTCCCTTGTGCTAAGTAGAAGACCTCATGAGTCTCTCTTGGTATCTTCCAGGGAGTGCCTGTTCTTTTATATACTAAGCACAAGTTGGGTAGGACCAGGGGTTGTTTTGTAGAAAAATAGGTGGTGGAGCTCATTAGCATAGCTCATTAGCATATGCTGGCCCCCCAGCCAAAAGCAACCCAATGCAAGAAAGGAGAGCCCCGGGCAAGCAAGGTCTGCTTAGGCTGGCTAGAGATCAACACCGCCCCCCCAGTCAAAAGGCCAGCCAGCCAACCGCCACCCAAAATCACATTAGGAGTGGAGAAAGGGTGGTGTGGGCTTCTCCAGGAGTTAATGAGGGCTGAGAATAAACAGTAGAGTTAAACAGGAAGATGCTTAGTGTTTGCCTCTCTGCCTCTGGAGGCTGAGACACTGGCACACTGCATCTGGTTCTTCCAACAAGGGGTTAGAAACAAGTCTGAAGAGGAAAGGTTGAATGGACTGGGTGACTTCTGACTGTAAAGAGACTACTGGAGTGGACACGTGACCAGTCTTTAAATACCCAGAAGAGGGCAAAGCCAGGTTCCCTGCTGCTCTCAGGGATCAGGCCCAGACCTAATGGGCTTCTGTTATTGAAGAGTAGGGTTACCAGTTCTCGGTTGCGAAACACCTGGAGTTTTTGGGGGTGGAGCCTAAGGAAGGAGGGGTTTGAGGAGGGGAGGGGCTTTGATGAGGTATGATGCCATAGATCAGGGGTGTCAAATATGCAATTCGGGGGCCGAATCAGACCCCCAAGCAACTGGCTGTCATCTGCTTTCTTCTTCCTCTCTCTTGCTTCCTTCTGCATCAAAGCTTACTTTGCCAGGCTTGCTCAACTGCGCAGGAGCTACAGAGCAAAACCTCTATGTTCTCCATTGGCTGAGGCTCCTCCCTTGGAGAAGAAGGGGGGAGGAATAGCTTGCTTTTCCAGGCTCTCTCAGTTGCACAGCAGAGTCATTGAGCCAAGCCTCTCTTCCTTCTTTTGGCTGAGGCTCCCCTCCCCCCGGTCCCCTGGGGAAGGAAGGAAAGAGTCAGAGCTTCCTTTGCTCAGTACCCTGGATCCCACGGGAAAAATACAAAGAAAGCATCTTTAAGAGTGCTAACGTTTTAAGCATGTTCTAAGTTTTGAAAAAATATATATATTTGTGTTTATCTGTGTTCTTTATAAAATGTGTATCTCTGCTAAAAAAAAAAAAAAAAAAGGTAAAGGTAGTCCCTGCGCAAGCACCAGTCTGGGGTGACATTGTTTTCACAAACATTTTCACGGCAGACTTTTTACGGGGTGGTTTGCCATTGCCTTCCCCAGTCATCTACACTTTCCACCCAGCAAACTGGGTACTCATTTTACCAACTTGGAAGGATGGAAGGCTGAGTCAACCTCGAGCCAGTTACCTGAACCAGCTTTCACTGGGATCGAACTCAGGTCATGAGCAGAGGGCTCCAACTGCAGTACTGCAGCTCTGCTACCTAATCTTAAATAGGTACACACACGACCCGGCCCGACATGGCCCGACAAGGATCTCATTTATGTCAGATCCAGCCCTCATAATCAATTAGTTCGACACCCCTGCCATAGAACTACCTTCCAAAGTGGTCATTTTCTTCAGGTGTGCTAATCTCTGTCACCTGGAGATCAGTTGTAAGCCTAGGAGATCTCCAGCTATTACCTGGAGATTGGCAACCCTATGAGAAGAAGTAGGTTCTGGGCAAACATTGGGAGAAACTGCTTAATGGGGGTGAGGTCTCCCTCGCTGGAAGCCTTCAAGCAGAGGCAGACAACCGTCTGTTCAGAAAAAAAAAAAGCTCTAATTTTGGATTCCCTGCGCTGAGCAGGTGGTTGGACCAGACGGCTCCTTCCAACTCTGGTTCTACGAATTGACGCTTTTCCCAAACAGGGTTTTTCCGCTCGGGTTGTGTGGCCTCCCATTGTTTCCTGCCGCCTCCCCTCTCGTCCTTCCTTCGAGGCCTGTGCCAACGTCAGCATCTGCTGCACCAGATAACTTGCCTTTTGGTGTGAAAACGCCACGAAAACCGATTTGAAAACAACACACGCGCTCTGGCTCCCTGCCCCCCCCCCCACATCCTGCCTCGTCTCCTTCTGCCCCACATCCCGTGACCTTTCAAGCTACAGAAGGGGGCAAAGAGACTCCCGTGCAGTCAGAGCTGCCAAGCGGCCCACGGATGTCACATTCTGGTTCTTTCAAAAGCGTTATGATTCATCCCGATAAGCGATCATGGAGCTCTGATTGGTTTGCTAATTAACCACGGGAGGGCATGAAAGGCTAATGAGCAAGGCGGTTTTGCCAGGACGGTGCGACAGGCAGGATTGCGATCCCGTGTAGGGTTGCCAAGTCCAAGTCAAGAAATATCTGGGGACTTTGGGGGTGGAGCCAGGAGACTTTGGGGGTGGAGCCAAGATCAAGGCTGTGACAAGCATAATTGAACTCCAAAGGGAGTTCTGGCCATCAAATTTAAAGGGATGGCACACATTTTTAATTCCTTCCTTCCATAGGAAATAATAAAGGATAGGGGCACCTTCTTTTGAGGCTCATAGAATTGGACCCCCTGGTCCAATCTTTTTGAAACTTGGGGGGTATTTTGGGGAGAGGCACTAGATGCTATACTGAAAATTTGGTGCCTCTACCCCAAAAAACAGCCCCCCAGAGCCCCAGATACCTGCGGATCAATTCTCCATGATTTTCTATGGGAATAAATCTCCATAGGGAATAACAGAGTTCCCAGCAGACATTTCCCTCCCCTCCCCCCCCCCCACTTTCAGACGACCCTGAAGCGGGGGGAGGGCCTCCAAACCGGGGGATCCCCTGCCCCTACCTGGGGATTGGCAACCCTAATCCCGTGCAGTGCTTCGGCCAAATGAAAGCAGAAATGATTTTTCAGGCAGCTGAGGTTGCTCGAAAGAAATGTCGACGTCGGACTCCTTTCATAAACAGTTCTGGTTCCATGAGGATGTCTTCGAAAGCCCCAGGAGATTACTGATAGTTTGCCAACAGAAATAAAATTGTGGCTTGCACGTCCGTCATACACAATTATTTTGGATTTATGGGGGGAGGGGGGCAGAACGTTCTCCCCAGGCTTAATTAAAGTCCACGTTTGAATATACCTGAGATTAATAATGCAATCCTAAACAGATTTACACCATTCTAAATCCACTGAAATCAATGGGCTTGGAATGGTGGTAACAAAGCTGAGGATTGCATTGCAAAATTCCCAGAGAATTAAACTGGGAATTCTTTTTTATATGCCACGCTAAAGATAACTATGCTACTATAGAAGAAGAAGACGACGACAACGAAGAAGAAGATGAAGAAGAAGACGATTTATATCCCACCCTATACTCTGAATCTCAGAGTCTCAGAGCGGTCACAATCTCCTTTAGCTTCCCCCCACACACACAACAGACACCCTGTGAGGTGCGTGGGGCTGAGACAGCTCTCACAGAAGCTGTGCCTCAAGGACAACCTCTGCTAGAGCTATGGCTGACCCAAGGCCATGCTAGCACGCGCAAGTGGAGGAGTGGCGAATCAAACCCAGTTCTCCCAGATAAGAGTCCAAGCAGTTAACCACTACACCAAACTGGCTCTCCAGTTCAACCACGGAGGTTGTATGTCTGGTGTATATTTGGCTAACAACCATATACATTTTTTTGTTCTCTGTGGTGGCTCATGGCTAACGTGAACACAAGTTTTAAAAACATTTATATTAAACATCGATACTTTGGATTCTCAGGCTTGGTTCTTGCCATTTTGACTGAGTTTTGGTCCCAAGCCTAAGACCAAAGAGCACCCGCCCATCATTCTTGCAATGCAGGTAAAATTTGTGTTTGCAGGGCTTCTTTTGAGCAGGAATGCAGTTCTGGCAAGCTTGGTGTCGGGGTGTGTGGCCTAATATGCAAATAAGTTCCTGCTGGGCTTTCTCTACAAAGAAGCCCTGCATGAAACAATGCTAATATCAGAGGGCGTGGCCTAAGATGCAGATATTCCTGCTGGGCTTTCGCTACAAAAAAAGCCCTGTGTGAAACAATGGTGACATCAGAGGGTGTGGCCTAATAGGCAAATGAGTTCCTGTTGGGCTTCTTCTACCAAAAAAGCCCTGGTGGGGGGGTACGGTGGGGAGGAAAAGGAAAGCGAAGCAGATCCACTGTAGTTCCCTCTGTGCGGGTGAACTAGCTGTTGACATGACGAAGCTCGTAACTGGAGCATTTAGACAAATTTAATGCCAAAAGCCCTTTTGTTCCAGCGGTGTAAACGGCCTGCAGCGCTGCAGAGCTGCGTCAGGCTCAGTTAATGCTGGCGAAGAAATGAAAGGGGATGCCCTGAAGGAAAGAGCGTGGGAGGTATCGCAAAAGCTGCTGTCCTGCAGTTTTCCAATAAGGGCTCGGCTCTAGCTCCTGCTCTGCCTGGGTGGCGTGGTGATGGAGGTGTCGCGCTGGTTTGCCCGGGAGCTCCCACGCTGTGACCACACAGCTTGCTCGTTCCCCTCGCTGGTCTGGCTTTCTGCCTAGTGAAGCTGGTGTAATCCCTGGAGACCCGGACCGTCTGTCTTGCTCCTTTAAAATACTCTGTTGCCACCAGGGTGGAAGGAGTACAAGAAAGTCACATGCTGCTCCCTGCAGTGTAGGCACAATTGTTGCGGAAGTGACTGCAATAGGGAGGGAAATAGAGTCACGTGGATGACGACTGCAGATTTATACCCCATCCTTCACTTGAATCAGAGTCTCAGAGCGGCTTACAATCTCCTTTATCTCCTTCCCCCACAACAGACACCCTGTGAGGTGGGTGGGGCTGAGAGAGCTCTTCCAAAGCAGCTGCCCTTTCAAGGACAACCTCTGCCACAGCTATGGCTGACCCAAGGCCATTCCAGCAGGTGCAAGTGAAGAAGTGGGGAATCAAACCCTGTTCTCCCAGAAAAGAGAGCCATGGCTAACCCAAGGCCATTCCAGCAGATGCAAGTGGAGGAGTGGGGAATCAAACCCCGTTCTCCCAAATAAGAGAGCTCTGGCTGACCCAAGGCCATTCCAGCAGCTGCAAGTGGAGGAGTGGGGAATCAAACCCGGTTCTCCCAGATAAGAGAGCTATGGCTGACCCAAGGCCATTCCAGCAGCTGCAAGTGGAGGAGTGGGGAATCAAACCCGGTTCTCCCAGATAAGAGAGCTATGGCTGACCCAAGGCCATTCCAGCAGCTGCAAGTGGAGGAGTGGGGAATCAAACCCGGTTCTCCCAGATAAGAGTCCGCACACTTAACCACTACGCCAAACTTACTCTGGTGAGGGATGGCAGTGAAAAGGCCCATCAAAACCTGCAATCTGTGTAAGGATCCTGGCTTGTTTGTGGCAACCTATGCCCCTGAAATTCCCTGATGCGTGTCCCCTGGCATACCTGCCACACTTTAATTAAAAGGCCACAGAGTCCATTCATTTGGGGAAGAAAAATGCTTTGAAGCTGGAAGAAACAAAAAGATACTACACAGTGGCCAAACTTTGGCTTGGGAGCCACGTGTGGCTCTTTCACACATATTAAATGGATCTCAAAGTCCCCACCTATCTCTTCCCTTCCCTTCTGCATCTATTTTCCTTCCTTCCTTCCTTCCTTCCTTCCTTCCTTCCTTCCTTCCTTCCTTCCTTCCTTCCTTCCTTCCTTCCTTCCTTCCTTCCTTCCTTCCTTCCTTCCTTCCTTCCTTCCTTCCTTCCTTCCTTCCTTCCCCCAAACATCTGTTTATTCTTTCTGACTCTTGCATTAGGCAAGTTTGCCCACCCCTGCTCCAGGGCAACTGATCTGTGTAGTCTGGAGATCAGTTGTAATTGAGGGAAATTGACTGGCAACCATCTAACTCACAGCCAGACATATCATACAGGTTGTACACGGCCATGTTTTTGCTTCAATTTGATGCCTGTTAAACAACACAAAATACAGGATGGGGGGGCCATACAGGGCCGGATTAAACCCTCTGGAGGCCCCTAGGCAGTCAAAATTTTGGGGGCCCCCTCGCAAATTATCTCAGTGTTGGAGTGGCCGCCCCGCTGCCAGTGGCCCCCGCTGCAGCCTGCAGGCACCTTCTCAAAAGCCTCTTTGACAAAGCTGCGGGGGAGAGGCAGAGAGAGGCAAACTTGGCGACAACGGCAGCAGCTGCTGCATCAGGCAAGTCGGGCAAAGAGCGGCTCAGTTGCTGGCCGGGAGGGCTGCAAGCAGGGGCAAAACCGGAGGGGGGAGAAGCCAACCCGGGGCCCCTAAAGCCGTGCGGACCTGTAGGCCTATGCCTACTTTGCCTAATTGTTAATCCAGTCCTGAGGCTGCACCAAAGAGGGAGATAAAGAAACAAACAAACAGCGGAGCAGCAGAAAGAGAATGGTTTCGTTCCGTTAGGGCACTGTGGGCGTTTTTTTGTTCATTCTCTACGCCTGTTAAACAACAGCTTTGCTCCAAAAACAAATCGACTGTGCTCAGACATTCAAAAGACAATATACTTTATTATATTTCAGCAACTTGCTGCCTTATCTTTTTTTACTGGCAGGGATACCAGCCTCCAGGCAGGACCTGGAGATCCCCGCCCCAGAATTCCAGTTCATCTCCCGACTACAGAGACCGGTTCCCCTGGAGAAAATGAAGGGTGAATTCTATGGCCTTGTACCCCCACGGAGGTCCCTGCCCTCCCCAGACTCCATCCCCAAATCTTTGGGAGTTTCCTGACCTGGATCTGGCAACCCTTCCTCCCCATCCCCTGCCAGTGGCCTGGGGGGTGAACTGACAACCCTATTAGAAGAAGAAGAAGAACTGCAGATTTATACCCCGCTCTTCTCTCTGAATCAGAAACTCAGAGCAGCTCACAATCTCCTTTATCTTCTTCCTCCACAACAGACACCCTGTGAGGTGGGTGGGGCTGAGAGGACTCTCCCAGCAGCTACCCTTTCAAGGACAACCTCTGCCACAGCTACAGCTGACCCAAGGCCATCCCAGCAGGTGCAAGCGGAGGTGTGGGGAATCAAACCCGGTTCTCCCAGATAACCACTACACCAAACTGACTCTCCCAGTTAGGGCTGCCAATCCCCAGGTGGGATAAAGACAGCACAACCAAAGTTATAGTGACCAAATAACTAAGAATGCATTGAAACAAAAGCATACAAGTGTGTTCAATAGAAGACTGAATAGCAGTAACAATTCCCCCAAATCAAAGATTTCAGGTTTTCACGGCTGGTAACATCATTAGGGTTTGTAGAGTCTTTCGGGATCAAGTGCCGTGTTCTACTGGAGAAAGTTTTCCTTCCAGACGTTTCGTTCTCAGCTGCGGAGAACATCCTCAGTGGCGTTGCAGCCGGAGCAGGCGCTCGGACCTTCTTGGCTGCTGTGCATTGAGTGGGGCCAGGGCTGCTGGAGAGCTGCAGCGCCACTGAGGATGTTCTCCGCAGCTGAGAACGAAACGTCTGGAAGGAAAACTTTCTCCAGTAGAACACGGCACTTGATCCTGAAAGACTCTACAAACCCTAATTCCCCCAAAGTTTCACAGTCCCAATGAACAGGAGGTCAACTTGATTATTTCGCTTCGAAGCCTCTTCTAGCATTGGGTGCCCCAACCACATATCTCAACCACTGCAAAGAATAACAAAATTCGAAAGTGTAAACTTCATACCAACAGGGATACATGACTATAGCCAAAAAACACCTATATGTATACTTGTAAGGCAAAAGCTCAGAAAAGAAGCATTTCTGATGCATCAATAAGTTGCAAAACCCACAAGATTCTTTTTCAGTGCATCCAAAGACTGCACATAGTTGTAAAACATAATGAGATATCACTAAAAAAAACCTAGCATTTAAAACTACTTAACTTAGTAAGGATGTTTAGTACAGTGCCCCCCCCCCCCAAAAAAAAAAAACCTTTACACTTACAATTCGCAATGGACAAATGGGTCAGAAAGTCTCCAGTAAGATTTCAAAATGGCACTAAACTCCAAAAGGCTCAAGGCAAGAAACCACAATTGCAGTTATGGCTATGATTAGTAACACTTGCTGTACAATCCTGACTCCACCCCAATGTCTCCTGACTCCAACCCCAAATTCCCCAGATATTTCTTGAATTGGACTTGGCAACCCTAAACCGTATTGCTACAAATAGGACAACTTTTATTATCACAGGTTCTTTTGCTTACCCTCTCCCACCCCATTACTCTGAACAGAGGTCTTTCTGCTTGGTATAATAAAGAAAAGAGATCCCAAACTAGGGTTCCTAAAATCCAGGTGGAACCTGAGGATCTCCTGGAATTACAACTGATCTCCAGAGGTCAGAGATCAGTTCTTTTGGAGAAAATGGCTGCCGTGGAGGGTGGATCCCATGGCTGCGGAGGACTCTCCGTCCTCAAACTCTGCCTTCTCCCTGCTCCACCCCCCCAAACCTTCAGGAATTTCACAACCCAGAGTTGGCAACCCAGTAGAAAGCAGGTATCTGAATGTCATGTAAGTCTTTGCGTATGATCTCACAAGCAGTTTGGCCTGACATCGCCACTCCTCCCCTCTCTGGATTAAATACAGTTCCAAGCCCCAAACTGATATCTGACAACAGAGCAATCTGAGAAACTGGCAATCCCCTTACAAGGAAAATTGGCTGTGTTTGTGTGTGTTGAGGGGGCTGAGGAGGACATTGTGGGTTCCTCGGTTTCCCCTGGTGTTGTGTTTGTTTTGAGAAGGGGAGGGAAATGGCTTCTTTCAAGACTCCTGTGACAACAGCCGCTGAAGCGCCGCTTCCTTTCCAGATAATCCTCTTCCTGTTAACCCGGCATGCTAATCTGGCACAGACAGACCGGCTGGGGAAGCCGGAAACCGAAGGCCTTATCGCAGACTCTCATGCGGAAGTAAAACGTCCTGCAGTGCTCAACAGCTGAGGAGAGGTTTGGGGTGTAATAAAGAGTGCCGTATGAAGAACAGGACTGCCTTTGGGGGCGCTTTAAACCTCTTTGTGGATTAGAACAAAGTTTGAGTCGGGTGGCACTAGGGTTGCCAATCCCCAGGTGGGGGCAGGAGATCCCCCCATTTGGAGGCCCTCCCTCCGCGTCAGGGTCAACAGAAAGTGGGGGTGGGGAGGGAGATGTCTGCTGGACACTCCATTATTCCCTATGGAAACTGATTCCCATAGGGTATAATGGTGAATTGTTCTGCAGGTGCCTAGGGCTCTAGGGGGGCTGTTTTTTGAGGTAGAAACACCAAATTTGCAGCATAGCATCTGGTGCCTCTCTTCAAAACACCCTCCAAGTTTCAAAAGGAGTGGACCAAGGGGTTCAATTTTATGAGCCCCAAAAGAAGGTGCCCCTATCCTTCATGCAATGGAGGAGGAGAAAGAAGAAAAAACAGATGGTTATGCAGTCAGCTAAGCCTTTTTTTCATTATCTGATTTTATTGCTTACAATCTAAATGGTTTTGACCCCATTCTTTCTCCAGGGCAGCTTACATAACTCTCCGTTTTCTCGTTGACAACAACCCTGCGAGATGGATTCTCTGGAGCAATAGTTGCTAGCCTGAAGCTTCCAGGAACCTTTGGAGCCGAGAGGGCATTTGAACCCGGGAGTCCCCACTCCTGTTCTGACATTTTAACTCCGACACCGCATTGAACTCTACATTTGCTCTCAATGCCCTTCTGTCTCTGGAGATCTGCAGACCGATTCGAGTCGAGCAAGAGGAGAAATCGGTTTCCTTCACTCCCTGTGTCTCTCTCTGCCCCCTGTTCCTTCACGGATCCCTCGGGGCTTTTTCACATGCGAGGTTTTCTGTGCCCAGAACAGTCTACCGGTCAAAGCTAACATTGGTTAGAACAAGCCTGTACAATTTGCGATCCCTGCAGCTGTATATTTTGTCTCCAGGGGCATCTGTTATTTTTTCCCCCTGTCCCTTTTAATAGGTAACAAACCAAAGGGCTTTTTCAACTTCTCTTGGGCTGTATTTGGCTTGTTCCGTTGGAAACTGTGCCAACTTGGTTGACTATGCACATTTTGCTGAACTCTTTTATTTCCTCTCCAACACGAACAGCCCGCATAAACAGAGGAGGGCCATGGCTGTGGGTCAACGGTAGAGCATCTGCTTGGCCTGCAGGAGATCCCGGGTTCAGTTCCTGGCGTCTCCAGTGAAACGGTCAGACAAGTGATGTGAAAGACTTCTGCTTGGAGACTCTGAAGAGATGCTGCCCATCTGAATAGAAATATATATGGAAGAGGTCATGGCTCAATGGCAGGGCCTGTGCTTAGTATGCAGAAGGCCCCACATTCAATCCCCAACATCTTCGGTGAAATGGAACATGCAGGTGATGTGGAAGATCTCAGCCTGAAGACTCTGGAGAGCTGCTGCCCATCTTTGATGTAGGGTTGCCAAGTCCCCCGCGCCTCCTTTACCATAGAGTTGTCTTCCCAAATTGCTAGAGCATCCAGGAAAACCATAGAGTTTCCCCGGTAGCATCCAGGAAAACCATCGAGTTTTCCTGGAAGCCGGCGCACGACATCACCAGCATGATGATGTCACTTATGAGTTACATCACTGCACCGGCGACGTCAGGAGGTGATCCTCCCACCGGCCTACAGCAGGCCAATGGGTTGGGGACCCCCAAACCGGGAGAACCCCCACCATGCCCGGGAGCTTGGCAGCTCTGCTCTGAGTAGACCACACTGACCTTGATGGACCAACAGTCTGATTCAGTAGAAGACAGCTTCACATGTGCACTGACATATGGAAAGAGCATGTCGGGTTGTCTTTTGGGGTTTCAAACTGATCCTGACTCTAGCAGCATGAAGCAATCCCAGAGTGCTGAGTAAGGTTGCCAGGGATTTGGGGGGTGGAGCCAGGAAACTTTGGGGATGGAGCCAGGAGTGAGGTTGTGACAAGCACAATTGAGCTCCAAAGGGAGTTCTGGCCATCATGTTTAAAGGGACCGCACTCTATTAAATGCCTTCCCTCTATTGGATCCTAGAACTGGACCCCCTCCTTTCTGAAACTTGGGAAGTTTTTTTGGGAGGAGAGTCATCAGATGCTATGCTGAAAATTTGGTGCCTCTGCCTCCAGAGCCCCAGATACCCGCGAATCAATTCTCCATTATTCCCTATGAGGACTGGTCTCCATAGGGTATAATGGAGTGCCCAGTGGACATTTCCCTCCCCTCCCCCCACCTTGGAGCAGGGGGAAGTGGCGCGACGGGGGAGGTGCGGAGGCACTGTGGAGGGGGGCAGCGGGCCACGAGTCTGCCTAGGACACCAAGATTTACAAGATTATGCATGGGATGGAGAAAGGAGAGAAAGAAGTACTTTTCTCCCTTTCTCACAATACAAGAACTCCTGGGCATTCAATGAAATGGCTGAGCAGTAGGGTTAGAACAGATAAAAGGAAGTCCTTCTTCACCCAAAGGGTGATTAACATGTGGAATTCACTGCCACAGGAGGTGGCAGCGGCTACAAGCATAGACAGCTTCAAGAGGGGATTGGATAAAAAGATGGAGCAGAGGTCCATCAGTGGCTATTAGCCACAGTGTGTGTGTGTGTGTGTGTATTGGCCACTGTGTGACACAGAGTGTTGGACTGGATGGGTCATTGGCCTGATCCAACATGGCTTCTCTTATGTTCTTAAGCATAGCCAGCTTCAAGAGGGGATTGGATAAAATTATGGAGCAGAGGTCCATCAGTGGCTATTAGCCACACTATATATGTATATGTATATGTGTGTGTTTGTTTGTGTGTGTGTATATGTATGTATGTGTATGTATGTATATACACACACACACATATATTGGCCACTGTGTGACACAGAGTGTTGGACTGGATGGGCCATTGGCCTGATCCAACATGGCTTCTCTTATGTTCTTACGTTTATGTTCTTATGCACCCTCGGGCCGGTGCTGATCCTTGGAAAGGTAGCTACGCATCTAGCCCCCGTGATGAACTGCACCCTCTAAAAGTCCTCTGCTACTGAAGCACAAGAAAACTTGGCATTGAGCAAAAAATATTGCTACAGGAACTCATCTGAACCCACCAATAGGATGTGTGGGCTCAGTGGGTAATTGAAATGAATGGATTCTGCAGTCCAGACCTGTGAATGAGGGAATAAATGAAAATCTATGGCCTCTGTGAATGGAGAAAGAAGAGGAGGCTGCTGTTGCGGCTTTTTTTTGAACTGAGCCGCCTCCAGATGGGGAAGTATCAAAGGCAAGGATGATAAGGGGGTGAAGTTTAGCGCACCAGTATGATGATTCTAGGCTGACCTTGTCTGAGAAATAGGTAGGAAGCTTTTTGTGGCAAAGGTCTTTTGTCTCAGCCAATGACGGGGAAACTCCTTGCACGTTATGCAACAGCCAAGTAGGCGTTGCTTTCCAGAGAGAGAGATTTGGAAGCAAAAATTTGGCATTTCCAAGGGATGCACCATTTTAGAAGAGCACAGACAGGCCAAAGGGACTGTGGAACAGGCCGCTTGCTTTCCCTAATAACAGGGGTCTGTAGATTTAGGCATCATTTGGAAAGAGGGTTCCCCCCTCCCCTTTCTCTTTCGCATAATAGTAGAGCTTAGCCGGCAATACAGGCTGAGCAGACAGACCGTCGTTGTAAATGTGCAGGATTTGTTTTGCTCTAATGTTGTGATGGCCTCCAGCTGGAATGGCTTTCAAAGGGAACTAGAAAAATGCAAGTAGATCAATGGCAGGCCTGTAGTCATGGGGGGGGGGGGGGTCTGTGGGGGCACTGCCCCCTGACTTCCAGGCAGGGCCCCCTCAACCCTGGGGGCCGTCCAGGGCACAGTCTACTTTGTTTTCCTTTTTGCCATGGCTGAGATGGCAAAGTATCATCAGCGGCAGGTGGAGCCAAGAGAGCTGAGCAGGGCACAGTGCCCTGCAGCAGCGAAAGCAGCCGACAGAGAGGAGCAGGAAGTGGAGGAAGCTGCGTGGAGTGGAGCTGCTGGCTGCAAAGTGGGGGAGAGGGAGGTGGAAGGAAACCCCACTGCTTGCACACGAGATGCAGTCCCTTCTTGACTCCAAAGAGAGCCGGTTTGGTGTAGTGGTTAAGTGTGCGGACTCCTATCTGGGAGAACCGGGTTTGATTCCCCACTCCTCCGCTTGCACCTGCTGGAATGGCCTTGGGTCATTGAAAGGGCAGCTGCTGTGAGAGCCCTCTCCAGCCCCACCCACCTCACAGGGTGTCTGTTGTGGGGGAGGAAGGGAAAGGAGATTGTGAGCCGCTCTGAGACTCTTCAGAGTGGAGGGCGGGATATAAATCCAATATCTTCTTCTTCTTCAAAGTTATAGGGTTGGCTGCCTCGACTTGGCTACATTCAGAGCCTCCAGCTTCTGCCCCTACCGCAGAAAGCTTCTGAGAAGCAGCAAACCCTGCAGTGGATGGGAAAGGGTGCCCTCTGGCTTTTTGAAAAGCCCCTCAGCTTTTAAAATCCTGGCTACGGCCCTGATCAATGGCTATTAACCCTGATTATGAAATGGAACCTCCACACTGCTGGCAAAGCAGACCAAGGCCTCTTTTTCTTGCCAGAAAGGCCCCCCACCTAGGGTTGCCAAGTCCAATTCAAGAAATATCTGGGGGCTTTGGGGGTGGAGCCAGGAGACTTTGGGGGTGGAGCCAGGAGACTCTTCTTCTTCTTCTTCAAAGTTATAGGGTTGGCTGCCTCGACTTGGCTACATTCAGAGCCTCCAGCTTCTGCCCCTACCCCAGAAAGCTTCTGAGAAGCAGCAAACCCTGCAGTGGATGGGAAAGGGTGCCCTCTGGCTTTTTGAAAAGCCCCTCAGCTTTTAAAATCCTGGCTACGGCCCTGATCAATGGCTATTAACCCTGATTATGAAATGGAACCTCCACGTTTAGAGACAGTATATCTCTGTCAGGGCCGGCACTGGGGCTTTTGGGGCAGACGCCGTCCCTGCTCGACCTTCCTGCAGCGCAGGAAAGCCGAGTGGGGCCAGATGGCCCGATTTGCACAACGGGCTCCTCTTAAGGAGCCCACCGTGCAGAAGTTGAGCGGGGCCAGATGGCCCCTTTTGCAACCCCACACTGCTGGCAAAGCAGACCAAGGCCTCTTTTTCTTGCCAGAAAGGCCCCCCACCTAGGGTTGCCAAGTCCAATTCAAGAAATATCTGGGGGCTTTGGGGGTGGAGCCAGGAGACTTTGGGGGTGGAGCCAGGAGACTTTGGGGGTGGAGCCAGGAGACATTGGGGTGGAGCCAAGATCAAGGCTGTGACAAGGATAATTGAACTCCAAAGGGAGTTCTGGCCATCACATTTAAAGGGGCGGCACACCTTTTCAATTCCTTCCTTCCATAGGAAATAATGAATGATAGGGGCAACTTCTTTGGGGGCTCATAGCATTGGACCCTCTGGCCCAATCTTTTTGAAACTTGGGGGGTATTTTGGGGGGAGACACTAGATGCTATACTGAAAATTTGGTGCCTCTACCCCAAAAAACAGCTCCCCCAGAGCCCCAGATACCCGCAGATCAATTCTCCATGATTTTCTATGGGAATAAATCTCCATAGGGAATAACAGAGTTCCCAGCAGACATTTCCCTCCCCTCCCCCCGCTTCCTGACGACCCTGAAGCAGGGGGAGGGTATCCAAACGGGGGGATCCCCTGCCCCCACCTGGGGATTGGCAACCCTACCCCCACCAGCCAGCTGATTGGTGCTGAGGTAGGGTTGCCGGCAGAGGATTTTTTTTGCGGATGCACAGAGCATGCACATCACAGTGATGTCACATGGAAGTGACATATTGCACTGGGCACATCACGGGGATACTTTAGGAATTTGTTGGGAAACTCTATGGTTTAACATGGGGACACTCTAGCAATTTGTGGGGAAGCTCTATGGTTTCCCCCCAAAGTTGTTAGAGTGTCCCCTGGTGAAACCATAGACTTTCCTGTGAATTCCTAGAGCACCCCCACACGACATGCCTGGCATGATATGTCACTTCTGGGCACTGCACACGCTGCACAGCAATGGGACTCTTTGGGTGGTGGAGATCCCCCCAGCAGCCCTCTCCCTGTCGGCGGGTTGGGGCCCGCCAAAATGGGGGATCCCCCGCCCCTGGTGGGAACTTGGCAGCCTTGTGCTGAGGCGAGGAGCTCCAGAGCAGGGGCTTGGCAAGCCTAGGCTCTTTTGAGGCCACTTTTACCCCCGTTTTTCCTGAACGCTGACTTTGAGTTGCCCTTTTCCTCATGCGTAATGTTTCTGTTGGTTTTCTCACCCATCTCTAACCCATTTTTTTACTATTGGCCTTTCCTACCATCAAACCACTCCCTCCTCTTGCCCCCAGCCTTGAAAACCTGTGGCTTATTTTTTTTGAATCTTATTTTTAAAAAGCACTGAAATATTAATGAACCATCTCTATGCCTTTATGTTTATATCTCTGTAAGGGAAGAGCCTAGAGACTTACTTTTTAAAAATAAAAGCTGGGTATTCCGAGAACCTGCCTGGCCTATCATTACATAAACAGATGCGAGGACCATGGAGGTTTTACAACCAGGAAATGAACCAAAAAAAAAAGCAACTAATGGCTGGCAAATGGAAAATGGTGGTGGCATTTCAAATAGGAAAATAAATTAGAGAAAGCCTGGAATACAGTGAATTGTAACGAATTAAGGCACCACCAAACTACTGCACCTCTAAGCAAAAAAAGGATGGTCCCAGAAGAAGGATTATCTAGATCCGAAACAAGATCGGACCGGTTCTGATATCATCATCGGACTATGTTGAGTGAATGCTGCATTCTTTTATGGACAGTAGCAAAGTTGTGTGCTCAGGATAGTATTTTTGTCACTGTAAATTTATATTGTTGTCACCGTAATTTTGCCCCTACCCCAGAACGCTTCTGAGAAGCGGCAAACCCTGCAGTGGATGGGAAAGGGTGCCCCCTGGCTTTTTGAATTCTGCCCCTACCCCAGAACGCTTCTGAGAAGTGGGAACCGTCCTTTTTTTGCTTATAGGTGGAGTAGTTTGGTGGTGCCTTAATTCGTTACAATTCACTGTATTCCAGAAAAGGTGCCCCCTGGCAAGAAAAAGGAATCACTTTAATTATATTTTAATATTGTTTTGTACATGGAGAGTATTTCTTTTTTTGTCATTTCCAGCTGTATACTGGTATTTTAGCGGGTTTTTTTTTAAAAGGCTGCCATGATATCGATACATTGGTGCTGTGATGTCACCAAGGACCACAGCACCTTCCCTTGAAAATCCTGATTATTTAAGGCACATGCAGAAGAAAATAAACGGACTTCACAATTGTGAGAATGCGGGGGGAAGGCAGGCAGGCAGGCAGAACTGTTGCCAAACCAATTCCAATGCTTGTGGATCGACTACCAAGACAATCAGGAATAAGTTGAGCGGGTGGGATTGAGTCTGGGGAAGTCTCTGCCTACCACGGAAGGCTCTAGGGTTGCCAAGGCCAATTTAAGAAATATCTGGGGACTTTGGGGGTGGAGCCAGGAGACTTTGGGGGTGGAGCCAGGAAACATTAGGGGTGGAGCCAAGATCAAGGCTGTGACAAGTATAATTGAACTCCAAAGGGAGTTCTGGCCATCACATTTAAAGGGACGGCACGCCTTTTCAATGCCTTCCTTCCATAGGAAATTATGAAGGATAGGGGCACCTTCTTCTGGGGCTCATAGAATTGGACCCCCTGGTCCAACCGTTTTGAAACTTGGGGGGTATTTTGGGCAGAGGTACTAGATGCTGTACTGAAAATTTGGTGCCTCTACCTCAAAAAACAGCCCCCCCAGAGCCTCAGATACCCGCGGATCAATTCTCCATTATTTCCTATGGGAATAAATCTCCATAGGGAATAATAGAGTTCCCAGCAGACATTTCCCTCCCCTCCCCCCCGCTTTCTGACAAACCTGAAGCGGGGGGAGGGCCTCCAAACCAGGGGACCCCCTGCCCCCACCTGGGGATTGGCAACCCTAGAAGGCTCTTATGATATCCTGCTGCACCTTGTGGGGTCACAGCCTCCCATTCAATTTATTCTGGAAAATACGAGTCCATTTACTAGCATTAAATTATCTTTAGAACCTAAAATCTTATTAGTGAGTAAATGGTCAACCCCAGATAACCATCTGATAAACAATTTGAGAATGCATACCTTACTATCAGTACTATTGCTGCAAAATGGATATCGCAGAATAACCTGACGATTAAAGAATGGCAACAACGTTTGTGGGAGCATTTTATTATAGCTAAAATTTCTAACACGATGGTTGAACATATGAACATATGAAGCTGCCTTATACTGAATCAGACCCTTGGTCCATCAAAGTCAGTATTGTCTTCTCAGACTGGCAGCGGCTCTCCAGGGTCTCAAGCTGAGGTTTTTCACACCTATTTGCCTGGACCCTTTTTTGGAGATGCCAGGGATTGAACCTGGGACCTTCTGCTTCCCAAGCAGATGCTCTACCACTGATCCACCGTCCCTCCCCGGTATGGTTATTTCTTCAGTAGATAAATATGAGAAATATTTTGTACCAATTTGGTTTCCCATAGTAGAATATTTCGCATCATACGGCACAATTCCAAAAAACCCTCTTTATGCGAAAATGTTATATTTTTAACTAATATTAAATTACCTTTTACTTTTTATGTATCTTTGAGTAAGCTGCCAAAAATGTATACTTACCTACTTACCTTTTGGGTAATCTTTCTTTTGTACTGTTTATATGTTTATTTAATAAAGTAAAGCAAAAGAAAGGAAGAAAATACGAGTCCAGCACGGGTTTCTTCAGAGAGTTAACTGACCCCACAACAGCATTAATTAAAAAGCAATAATAAGCTGAAAGTTTCAATGCATCTGGTTGTACTTCATGTAGAATGGCAGCTACTCAAACACATTTAGCCACACGCACCATCTGGAGAGGGTGCTGCCAAGGGGATGGAAGGGAAAGAGGGCTCTGGCATCAGACACCCACGTGTGTGCATTTATTCCCATGCATGCCCTCAGGAGCCAAATTTATCCGTCTTCCACTAGAGAGACCTACGGGGAGGGAGCTGAAATCTGGCAGTATCTGTTTTAGCGCATGTGTGTGCAGCACCCAAAGCTTCACCTGAGGAAAGTATCTTTAACATCACCCTCAAAGAAAGAGTGTTAAAGCTGCAGTACTGCAGTCCTAAGCTCTGCTCACGACCTGAGTTCGATCCCTGGCGGAAGCTGGGTTTTCAGTTAGCCGGCTCGAGGTTGACTCAGCCTTCCATCCTTCCGAGGTCGGTCAAATGAGTGCCCAGCTTGCTGGGGGGAAAGCGTAGATGACTGGCGAAGGCAATGACAAAGCACCCCGTAAAACGTCTGCCATGAAAACGTGAAAGCGATGTCACCCCAGAGTCGGAAACGACTGGTGCTTGCACAGGGAATCTTTATTTATTTATTTATTTATTTATTTCGATTTATATCCCGCCCTACCCCACCAAAGCGGGCTCAGGGTGGCTCACAACACAAAGTTCTAACAATAAATCAATTTAAAATACATTAATAATTTATACAATAAAATAGAGTAAAAACACAATTATCAGTATGCCATGCTAAGTCTTCCTTAAAAATTCAGCTATTCAGATATTCCGATATTCTGATGTTCAAATATTTGGATGTTCAGATATCGGTCAGTTGTATGCCAACCGGAAAAGGACCGTCTTACAGGCCCTGCGAAACTTTCCAAAGACAGCATCTGGGTCAGAGTTTGGCCCAGTCACAGAAGTGTGATATTGAGTGGAGTGGAGAGCCAATTTGGTGTAGTGGTTAAGCGTGCAGACTCTTATCTGGGAGAATCGGGTTTGATTCCCCACTCCTCCACTTGCACCTGCTGGCATGGCCTTGGGTCAGCCATAGCCCTGGCAGAGGTTGTCCTTGAAAGGGCAGCTGCTGTGAGAGCCCTCTCCAGCCCCACCTCACAGGGTGTCTGTTGTGGGGGAGGAAGGGAAAGGAGATTGTGAGCCGCTCTGAGACTCTTCGGAGTGGAGGGCGGGATATAAATCCAATATCATCTTCTTCTTCTTCTTCTTCTTCTTGAGTGCAGTAAATAAATAAAAGAGAGGCATCCTGTTCAAGGAGATTACCTATATACACTTATAGTGCCCCCCTAACAATGTCCAGGCATGCTGAGTTGCTTACAAGTTTACTCATTAGTTGTCTTTACCGTTGATTTCCCTGGAGGTTTTGCAGCTGTCTGTGGTTTGTCGTGGGGGGGGGAATGCTTAGATCCCACCCCCACCAATTCAGGTTTTTGGTAACAAGAGGGTTTCTTCCCGAACAAGAGGGATGTGGGGAGAAAATGTAAAATGGCTCAGAAAGAAGCTGGAGGAAAAGTCACCTAGAGAAAACAACCGATTTGTAACATGGACTCTATGGCATTACGCTCCACTGAAGTCCCTCCTTTCCCCAAACTAGGGGTGGCCAAACTTGCTTAACATAAGAGCTGCATAGAATTAACATCAGATGTTTGAGTGCTGCAAGACAGGCAGGCAGGCAAATAGACAGGGGAAAGGAGGAGAGAGGGAGATATGGAAAGAAAGCAACTTTAACTAATAAACACATTCTGCAAGCCTCTGACTGGCTTGGCTTAGAGAAGTGATTTGAAGAGACAAGTGCCTTCTCCAAGCCTGCTGATGGGGCGGTGGGGGCTTAATGAGCCACACATTGTGTGTGAAAGTTTGGCCACCCTTGTTCGAGGAAGAACTTCTAGATTCCAAGTGTATGAAGGTTGCCTGTGCTTCCTCCACGGAGACAAAAAGGAACCATTCTGTACATCTTGGGACACAAGCTCATCTTTTGGGTTCCTGCCCTTGTTTCAGGGCCGCCCTTTGGCTTAGATCCGTCAGCTCGAAAGGTCAGCCAGTTGCACAGTTGTTTCTAGCGTGACTCTTTCCCATTTCTCCCCGTTGGAATGAAGAGAGCGAGGGATGTATTTAAAAGAAAACAACAACCCAGGGTAGCTCTCCCACCAGCCATCGAGAAGCTTCTGCCCCCCCCAACCCCCGAAACCCAAGAGCCCCCCTGAGCCAGCAGGTTATTTATAACCCACAGGGCCTCTTCCCAGCTGTTCTGCTCTTGCAGACTCCCTACCAGGCCCGGTATCATGTTAGG
The DNA here is from genome assembly GCF_032191835.1 of Heteronotia binoei. Classification (NCBI taxonomy): domain Eukaryota; kingdom Metazoa; phylum Chordata; class Lepidosauria; order Squamata; family Gekkonidae; genus Heteronotia; species Heteronotia binoei. The sequence continues at coordinate 70,659,031 of NC_083234.1, forward strand.
CCACACCCCCTACTACCAAGCCAGCCAAAACTGAAATCGCTGAGCAGTCGGGTTACAACGGATAAAAAGAAGTCCTTCTTCACCCAAAGGGTGATTAACATGTGGAATTCACTGCCACAGGAGGTGGCGGCGGCTACAAGCATAGACAGCTTCAAGAGGGGATTGGATAAGCATATGGAGCAGAGGTCCATCAGTGGCTATTAGCCACAGCCTATTGTTGGAACTCTCTGTCAGGGGCAGTGATGCTCTATTCTTGGTGCTTTGGGGGGGGACAGTGGGAGGGCTTCTAGCCCCACTGGTGGACCTCCTGATGGCACCTGGGGCTTTTTGGCCACTGTGTGACACAGTGTTGGACTGGATGGGTCATTGGCCTGATCCAACATGGTTTCTCTTATGTTCTTATGACGGGATGCTGGTTTTGCTGCACATTGTGGAAAACCAGGCTGTGCTCTAAAGCCATCCCCAGGGATGGCTGCTCCCACCAAGCCTCACCAGAAGGAAGTCTCTCCTACACAGCTGTTCAAAGGCAGAAACCCTGGCTTCCAGGGTTACCTGGCTACCCTGCTGCCGGGGTCTCCAACGTCCAGGTGAGGCCTGGAGATCTCCCATTTTTACAACTGATCAGCTGGCAGAGATCCAGCTCTCCTGAGGAAAATAAAGTAAAAAAACACCGGAATAACAATAACACTTTTACACAATATAGTGCATATGCAACCTACATTTATCAAAATACATGCATAGCGATAGTCATCAATAGTAACTTATGAACCACTCCTGATACTAAATTCACAAACGCTCATAATACAAACACAGCTGAAAAAAGAGTTATTTTCATTCCCCCACACTGTCTGCTGTATGAAGATAATAAGGTACAGTTCCTCAGAGGCAATTGCCTTCCTGCTGTTCTCCCTTATGTTCAGCAACTTGGGTGAAGTTCTCAAATCTCCAGCACAGCTTGTCTCCGAGAGAGTAAGGGACCGCAGCCTGGGATTCCTCACGGTTTCAGACCTTCGTCAGCCTTTTTCTCTCAGTGTTTTATCCTGGAGCCTCAGTACAACATTTAACAACTTGGATCAATGCATGTTAATTGCTCTTTCTGTTTCCAGCTCTCCAGAGGCTAAACATACCCAGCTTCTTCAACTTTTCCTCATAGGAAGTCAGATCTCGGAAGCTCAGCAGAGTCAGCCCTGGTTAGTCTTTGGATGGAAGACCACCAAGGAAGTCCAGAGTCTCTATGCAGGGGCAGGCAATGGCAAACCACCTCTGTCTGTCACTTGCCTTGAGAACCCCAACAAGATCGCCATAAATCAGCTATGAGTTGATGAAAAAAAATTGCTTGTTAAAAACCTTGGTCATAGAATCATAGAGTTGGAAGGAGCCTCCAGGGTTATCCAGTCCAATACCCTAAACCAGGGTGTCAAACATGCGCTCAGGGGCCGAATCAGGCCCCCGGAGGGCTCCTATCAGGCCCCTGAGCAACTGGCTGTCATCTGTTTCCTTCTCCCTATATCTTGCTTCCTTCTGCATAACAGCTTGCTTTGCAAGGCTTGCTCAATTGCACAGCAGAGCTACTGAGCCAAGCCTTTCTTTCTTCTATTGGCTGAGGCTCCTCCACCCCCCCCAGTCCCTTTAAAGGAAAAGGAAGGAAAGAGCCAGAGCTTTCTTTGCCCAGTTCCCTGGATCCCATGGGAGAAATATGAAGAAAGCATCTTTAAGACCAATGAGCGCTAATGTTTTAAGCATGTTTTAAAGGTCTTGAATTGTGTTTGTCTGTGTCCTTTATAAAGTTTACCTCTCTTAATCTTAAATAGATATGCACACGACCTGGCCTGACATGGCCAAGCCCAACCCAAGATGGCCTGGCACAACAAGATCTCATTTATGTCCGATCTGGCCCTCATAACAAATGAGCTTGACACCCCTGCCCTAAACAATGAAGAAAATCCCCAAATACCTCTTCCCCTCCCCCCAACACACATCCTCAGTGACCCCTGCTGCATGCCCAGAAGATGGCAAAAACCTCCAGGATCCCTGGCAAAACTGGCCTGGAGAAAAATAGCTGTCTGACCCCAAAGTGCCGATCGGCATTTCCCTGGGCATGTAAGACGGGGCCACGAGAACCATGTCCTAATCAGTGTTCCCTCTAAGCTGAGCTAGTGTGAGCTAGCTCACAGTTTTTAGCCTCTGGCCCACAATTTTTTGTCTTCGCTCAGGAAGGATGGCCCCAGAGCAAACTAATTTATGCAGCAGCCAAATCACTCGCTCACAACTTGAATGCCAGTCGCTCACAAAGCAGAATTTTTGCTCTCAAGACTCCACAGCTTAGGGAAACATCGGCCCTGATGCAACCCTTCCTGCCCTCCCTTCCGCCTAAGTTCACAGAATCAGCCATGCTGTCAGGTGGCCATCTAGCCTCTCCGAGGATCTAGTTTAATTAGGCCTGTCCTGCATGGGGACACTGTCAACTGAACTGTGAACGGTGGTGCGGTTTTCCTGGTCCCTGGCAGGGTCCTTGATCCTTACGGCTATCGGCATGGCCTTGATCGTGTGCTGCCCTCACGTGGACAAAAGAGTGCACACTCCAAAGATCATTAGAAAATTTAAATGACACGGGTGTTTTCCAAGCAGAAGGATAGATTAGGGCAGGAAACTTTCTGCCTAGTACGTTTTAAAAACCACTCTCTTCTTCCGTGGCACTCAGAAGAGTATATGTGGTCAGGGAAGGGTGTGTGGCTCAGGGGTCGACCATCTGTTTTGCATGTAGAAGGTCCCAGGCTGCATCCCTGATCTCTCCAGGGGATAAAGTGATGTGAAAGACCTCCAGTTGAGACCCTGGAGAGTTGCTGCTGCAGGTCAGAGTAGACAAGACTGATGTTAAGAGAGGAGGAGGAAAAGAAGGAGAAGAAGAAAATGGATAATTGGATTATACCCTGCCCTTCATTCTGAATCTCAGCGTGGCTCACAATCTCCTTTACCTTCCTCCCCCACAACAGACACCCTGTAAAGTGGGTGGGGCTGAGAGAGCTCTCCCAGAAGCTGCCCTTTCAAGGACAGCTCTGCGAGAGCTATGACTGACCCAAAGCCATTCTCTAAGCAACTGCAGGTAGAGGAGTGGGGAATCAAACCCGGTTCTCCCAGCTAAGAGTCCATGCACTTAACCACTACACCAAACTGGCTCTCAGTGTTCTGATTTTGTAGAAGGCAGCTTCGTGTTCTTCCTTCCCGTTTTCCTTATTTATTTATTTAAAATATCACTTCTCAGCCTTTTGGTTAAGCTCCAATGTGACATTTAACATATTTCTATGCACAGACTCTAATCTGGGAAAACCAGGTCTGATTCTGCGCTCCTCCTCCACATGAAGTCTGCTGGGTGACCTTGGGTCAGTCACAGTTCTCAAGCGAGCTCTCTCAGCCCCACCTACCTCACAGGGTGTTTGTTGCAGGGAGAGGAAGGGAAAGAGATTGTAAGCCACTCTGAGAATCTGAGTGAAGGGCAGGGTAGAAATCCACTCTCTTCTTTTTCCTCTTTTCCTTTTCAACTTTTCCTAGCATTATTGTCTTTCCCAGTGACTCTTGTCTTCTCATAGTGTATCCAAAGTGTGATAACCTTTCTCCTAACAGTCAACTTCTTTGAGGATTTTCTGATCCTTGAATGACAATTTTTAACAGTGGCCATATTGTGAGTCAAGGGAGGAGGGGCAGATTGGCAGAGATTGGCTCTGTGTCTATGGAAGCTGAGACAAGCCTCCTTCCCCAGTGTGAATTGCTAAAGGAGCTTCGGCTAATCCCTCCCCACCCCTTACTACATCATCAGCTCTGGCCAGCCTCGTTTGTGAGCCTCTGTCTGGCTGCCTCTTGGAGAAAGAGCGCAGGATTGTGTGGATCTTTAGTCTGTCCCCCATCTCTGCATGAGATAGAGAAAGTAGAGGAAGAAGTACTTTTCTCCCTTTTTCACAACACGTGGACGTTTAATGAAATTGCTGAGGATAAAAGGAAGTACTTCTTCACCCAAATGGTGATTAATACATGGAATTCACTGCCACAGGAGGTGGCAGCGGCTACAAGCATAGACAGCTTCAAGAGGGGGTTAGATAAACATATGGAACAGAGGTCCATCAGTGGCTATTAGCCACAGCTTATCATTGGAACTCTCTCTCTGGAGCAGTGATGCTCTGCATTCTTGGTGCTTGGGAGGGGCAACTGTGGAAGGGCTTCTAGTGTCCTGGCCCCAGTGATGGACCTCCTGATGGCACTTGCTTTTTTTGGCCACTGTGTGACACAGAGAGTTGGACTGGATGGGCCATTGGCCTGATCCAACATGGCTTCTCTTATGTTCTTAATATTTATGTTTCTGCGCATTCTATTCTGACCACAAACCATAATGTCTCTCTGCTCTCAGGGCGGTTTTGTTTTGCAAAGTGCATTTTATTTTTTTTCCCAAAGTAGTCTTACAATGGATTCCTCAGCCTCACAAGTTAATGGCTTTTGTGCCCAGAAGCAGTAAGAAGCGTATCAGATCCAGGTACGCTGAAATCCAAGTGGATTCCCAGGTCATTTTTGCACTTTGTGAGCTCCCACCGCAAGCGAGTCACAAAGAATGCCAGTGGCAGCAAATGAAAGAGAGTACAGCCTTCTGTGGGGGGCAGGGGGGGGTGTCCAAATTATTCAGTAATAGTAATTCAGGAGCCCTAATGGCAGGTTGCTGTCATTTGCATGAGCCGCACAATCAGAAATGAACCAACAAGGGTTGCAATTGCATGCTGATATGCTGTTATCCAGCTCTGATACAAAGGGCAAAAGGAGAATTGTCCTTAAAAGCAGAGATTTGGAAGAAAAGTGCAGTGAAAAAAGAACTGTGTACACAGATAGTGGAGTGGTCTGAAACCCAAGCTTTTATGCACGGAGATATTCAGAGTCATTGCAGTAATGATAGATCGGAATAAACAGCCGGCAGTCTGGTGGCTCATCCTACTCTCCACGGGCTCCTCATCTGATCCTCAGTAAGGGGAAAAAACTCTATTTCCCAAGAGCTTCTTTGTTAGTTGATGTGTTTTCTCCCATAGGAGCCAAGACAAAGGGCTTTTCAGCCTCTTCCTCTCCAGTGTGAACAGAGGCCCTGAGAGAGCCCTTTGTTTACTATGTGCCTGGCCTTCTGCTGCGTGGCAAAGGACTCCAATTTAATAAGGGAAGCTCAAGTCTTGGTTGCTATTTACAGAACAACAGATTTAAGAAGAAGAAGACTGCAGATTTATACCCGGCCCTTCTCTCTGAATCAGAGACTCAGAGCGACTTACAATCTCCTTTACCTTCCTCCCCCACAACAGACACCCTGTGAAGTAGGTGGGGCTGAGAAGGCTCTCACAGCAGCTGCTCTTTCAAGAACAACCTCTGCGATAGCTATGACTAACCCAAGGCCATTCCAGCAGGTGCAAGTGGAGGAGGAGGGAATCAAACCGGGTTCTCCCAGAAAAGGATCTGCACACTTAACCACTACATCAAACTGGCTCTCTAAGAACATTTGTCCATATTTTGCCTTGGTCTGAAATGAGTCAGTAAGTAGAACTAAAGTTGCCAACTCCAGGTTAGGAAATACCTGGAGATTTGGGGGGTGGAGACTGAAGGGCACAGAATTTGGGGAGGGACCTCAGTAGGATATAATATCATAGAATCTACCCTCCAAAGCATTCATTTTCTCCAGTGGGATGTGATCTCTGTAGCCTGGAGATCAGTTTAAGTCCTGGGACATCTCCAGGCATCATCTGGAGGTTGACAACCCTTGACAAAACCAATGTGGTTCACCATCACCTCTCCCCAAAAGAGGCAGATGGTGGGTCCTTGATGTCTGCACAAGCTATATACACAGACAGCACTTCCATATAAGGACTTATGTGCTTCTTTACAGGACAGGGTTCAGAAACTGCAATTTGGACTGGTTGGTGCTTCTGACTTCATGAAGCCACCTCCCTACAGCAGTTTTTCAAGTCACTAGTAAAATGAAAATATGGCACTAATACATGTTTAATTGATGCACCTGTAAGGCGTTTGGTGGAAGCCTGCCAGGAGCATAGAGGGGGAATAATGGCAGAGGAATTGATGTGCGGATTCAGACTCAAATGTATGTGACCTTTCAGGAGAGGAAGTACTGGGAAGTGGAGGTCACTTCCCAGGGTGTATTTGTGGAGGAACCCCTTCCATCTGCAGGTATGCCTGCAGAAAGCCTTACATAAATATTTGCCCTTCCTTGGAGTTCTCCCAGGTCCTGTGGAATTAGCTCTCAATCCTAGCTTTGCTACCATGAACCCATCAGCTAGATCAGAGGTGCCCAAACTGTGGCTTAGGAGGCACCCGTGGCTCTTTCACACATATTGTGCGGCTTTCAAAGCTCCCATTGCCCCATTGGCTGGCTAGGAGAAGACATTTGTCTCTTCAAATCACTTCTCCAAGCCAAGCCAGCTGAGGACTTGAAGAATACATTTAAAGTTGCTTTGTTTCCACCTCCACTTCCCTCCCCTTATCTATTTGCCTTCCTTCCTTCCTTCCGGCTCTCAAACATCTGATGTTCATGTCCTGCAGCTCTCAAACATCTGACATTTATTATATGCGGCTCTTAAGTTAAGCAAGTTCGGCCATCCTCGGGCTAGATCATATCTCTGGCCTAAAGCCTTCTAAGCTTAGCTAGGCACTCCATATGATCTCCATCAGGCCTCAGATTCAGCAGGAGCTCACAGAAGCGCAGCTCCTGAACCTTTCTGAGGGTTCCACCTCCTCATCCCCACCTTGTCCATTGAATAGTAGGTGCAGCTGCATAAGAACATAAGAGAAGCCATGTTGGATCAGGCCAATGGCCCATCCAGTCCAACACTCTGTATCACACAGTGGCCAATACACACACACACACACACACACACACAGAGTATGGCTAATAGCCACTGATGGACCTCTGCTCCATATTTTTATCTTGAAGTTGGCTATGCTTGTAGCCACCACCACCTCCTGTAGCAGTGAATTCCACATGTTAATCACCCTTTGGGTGATGAAGGACTCCTTTTATCCGTTTTAACCCAACTGCTCAGCAATTTCATTAAATGCCCATGAGTTCTTGTATTGTGAGAAAGGGAGAAAAGTAGTTCTTTCTCTGCTTTCTCCATCCCATGCATAATCTTGTAAACCTCTATCATTTCACCCCACAGTCGACATTTCTCCAAGCTAAAGAGCCCCAAGCGTTTTAACCTTTCTTCATAGGGATAGTGTTCCAACCCTTTAATCATTCTAGTTGCCCTTTTCTGGACTTTTTCCAATGCTATAACATCCTTTTTGAGATATTGTTTGCATAACAATCCTTGGATGAGCTCCACCACCTATTTTTCTACAAAATGACCCCTGATCTCCATATCTCCAGAACAGGACGTTGCCTGAACTTCCAGGGAAATCTTGCCCCCCCTGGTAGCTTCCCAAGGTGCGCACAGGGTATACGTGCAATTATATTTAGATACATACAGACATCATGTGCATGTAGTAGTGTCACAGGTGGCAATCTACATGCAGAGTCCTATTTAATTCCTACCCCCTTTTTCTTTTGCCTTATAGGGATTTTGTCATGCATGAAAAAACCCTGAGCCAATCTGTCCACCAGGGTGGGAGAAGGCAGCAAGCTCTTTTGAAACAAACATGTCGTCTTCTGCTTGCTTTCTCTAAGCTTCTCCCCTATGGGTTTGCACAGAATATTTCTCGTTGGTGCCTCAGTTCCCTGGTCTTGATATATTTCCTTGGAGATGTACAGGTTATCACTGGAGAATGTTTTATTCATAGCAACAGGTAAGCAGAAAGTAGCATGAGTTGGACTCTCTCCCAAGCAGGCAGGACTGGCTAAGCAGACACTAGAATGTAGTTCAGAAGGAAAGGCCAATGTGGGGTAGCAAACAAGGGGAATCTTTCCACGGCTACAGGAAACCCAGAATCAATTCCCTGCGTTGCTGTAAAGTGTGCTGGGCTGTTTTAGGCTGAAAGGAGTTCCGAGATGACATGAAACCAGAGCGAAGCAGAAACATTTGCAAGTAAAACAAAGCTGATGAGAACCAGAAATAAAGCTCTGCGCATTGATGACCAGCAAAATGGATTTGCCTGTCAATTTGCTTGGGGTTGAGAGAAAATATTTGCCTGGGCTGAGTCAAAGCAAGATTCTCCCATTGACTCTAAGCTGCAGCCGCTTCCCTTTAACCTCCAATTGGTGGGGTTGAGGATACCGGCATATCTTACAGTGTTTTGTTCTCAGAATTGCTAATACTGTTCATGGGATGTACTTGAATACTTGGCATGTGAACACACGGAGCTGCTTGATATTGAATCAGACCATTGGCCAGTGCTGGATTAAACCCTGTGGAGGCCCCTAGGCAGTCGAAATCTTGAGGGGCCTCTCACAAATTATCTGTCGGAGCACCTGCCCCACTGCCCATGGCCTGTGCTGCAGCCTGCAGGCACCTTCTCAAAAGCTCCTTTTACTAAGTTGCAGGAGAAAGGCAGAGAGAGGCAAACTTGGCAACGTCTGCAGTGGCAGGCAAGTCGGGCGAAGAGCGGCTCAGTTGCTGGCTGCGAGTGCAGGCTGGGAGGACTGCAAGCAGGGGGGAGGGGAAGGGGGGGAGCCAGCCTGGGGCCCCTAAAGACGTGGGGGCCCGTAGGCCAGTGCCTAGTTGGCCTAATTGTTCATCCGGCTCTGCCATTGGCCGATCAAGGCCAGCGTGGTTTCCTCAGGCAGCCAGCGACCCTTCAAGATCTAGGCCAGAGGTCTTTTATATCACTTGCTACCTGGTCCTTTCTCCTGGAGATGCTGGGGAATCGAACTCAGGCCCTTCTGCATGCAAAGCAGAGGCTCTGCCACTGAGTCATGGCCTCTCTGCTCTATTCTATGTCAATCAAAGCCCTGAAACAAAAATATATGCTTGCTTTGCTATCTGAAATGCACACTTCATCTTAGAAGTTTCCTTCCACTGTGGGAAGGGAAAAAGGGGGGGGGGGCTGCTTCTCTTTAATGTTGCTTCCCATCTGCTGTTTTTCTGATAACTTGTATTAAGGTTTTTTTTAAAGTTTAAAAACATCTCCTGCTGGCATCAGGGACAGCACCTTAGTAATCAATCCAAATCTCATTAGAGTAACTGAATGGATCTATTAAACATTGCATTGGGGCACAAGCACAGACTTTGCTCAGCTGTCGGCAGCCATGGTAATACCTTTAAGTGAAACCTTCCAAGCTGGATTTGGAACCCTGCAAAAAAGTGGAACATTGAGGCCAGCCACAGGCTGGGAATTAGAGTGTGGAATTATTGCTTGTAATGAAAAGCCCTGCCCTCTCGACCTCTGGCCAATCAGAAGCCTGCCGGGCAGCCAGTTCTCAGTTTTTTCTGATCATCTCTCTTCCCATTAGTTTTCACTTCCTCTGTCCTCTTGGGATCACTTTCCTTTCTTTTTTAATTCCAGCAGTGTAGCCATGTTAGCCTATTGCGGCAAAATAACACAAGAGCCCTTATGGCACTTTAAAGACTTGTGGCAATTTATTCCAGGTGGGTAGCCGTGTTGGTCTAAAGCAGCAGAACAAAGTTCGAGTCCAGTGGTGCTTTTAAAACCAACGAAGTTTAATTCTGGGTGTAAGTTTTCGTGTGCATGCACGCTAAAGGAGAACATAAGAAAAGCCATGTAGGACAAGGCCAATGGCCCATCCAGTCCAACACTCTGTGTCACACTGTGGCAACCCTCCCCCCCGGGGTGGCATCAGGAGGTCCATCAGTGGGGCCAGGGCACTAGAAGTCCTCCCACTGTGCCCCCCCAAGCAACAAGAACACAGAGCATTACTGCCCCAGACGGAGAGTTCCATCAATACCATGTGGCTAATAGCCACTGATTGAACTCTGCTCCAGATGTTATCCAATCCTCTCTTGAAGCCGTCTATGCTTGTAGCTGCCACCACCTCCTGTGGCAGTGAATGGCATGTGTTAATCATCCTTTGGGTGAAGGACTTCTTCAGATACACAACAGAAGATGATGATATTGGATTTATATCCCACCCTATACTCTGAATCTCAGAGTGGTCACAATCTCCTTTACCTTCCTCCCCCACAACAGACACCCTGTGAGGTAGGTGGGGCTGAGAGAGCTCTTACAGCAGCTGCCCTTTCAAGGACAACTCCTACGAGAGCTATGGCTGACCCAAGGCCATTCCAGCAGCTGTAAGTGGAGGAGTGGGGAATCAAACCCGGTTCTCCCAGATAAGAGAGCTATGGCTGACCCAAGGCCATTCCAGCAGCTGTAAGTGGAGGAGTGGGGAATCAAACCCGGTTCTTCCACATAAGAGCCTTCCCGGTTCTCCCAGATAACCATGACACCAAACTGGCTCTCAAAAAGTTATGATAGTTGTTAGATCCAGGTGAGCAGCTGTGAAGAACAGAGTTTGAGTCCAGTGGCATCTTTAAGACCAACTAAGTTTTATTCAAGGTATGAGCTTTCTAGCGCACACAAACATCTGAGGAAGTGCGCTCGCACACAAAAGGTCATACCTTGAATAATACTTTGGTTGGTTGAATAATAATTTGGCTGGACTCACTTTGTCCTACAACTTATTCCAGGATAAGAGGGTTTAAAAAAAAATGTTAGAGCTTAATTCATCAGACATATCAAGTGTACATCAACAGCTGTTATTTATTCTCAGAATAAGCAGCAGATAAGACTATGGATGCATTACATTCCACTGAGCTCCAACTCTGGAGAGCTCATACTGGAATAAATATTAGAACAGAGTTTGAGTCCAGTTTAGTTAAAACTTCAATTTTAATTCTCCTGGTTTCCTTTGTTGTTTAACATTTCTCTCTCTCTTACTTTCCAACACTTCTAGTTCCTCTTTACTGTTTCTCCTTTTTTGCTTTGTTGTGCCTCTTTTCCCTCTCCTTTTAATTTTCTTCTTTTCTGCTCCCCCCATTTTCATTCTCTTCTTTTTTGGTCTTTCCCTCTCCTTTGTAGAGCTTCTCTCTTGCTTTTTTGCTTCTCTTTTTATTCTTGCGCTTCTGTTTTTTCTCTTTTCTCCTTTCCTGCTTTTTCCTCTCCTTTCTTGCTTTTCTGCTCTCCCTTTCCCCTTCATTCTCCTTCCTCGGGTCAGCTTTTTCCTCTACTTTCCATTCTCTTCTCTCTCTCTCTTTTTTGCTTTTTCCTCTCCTTTCTTTCACTTTCTCTTCTTTCTTGCTTTTCTCGTCTCCCCTTCCCCTTCATTCTCCTTCCTCGTGTCTGCTTTTTCTCTCCTTTTTTCCGCTTTTTCCTTTCCTTTCTTTCAGCGTTTCTCTTCTTTCTTGCTTTTCTGTTCTCCCTTTACCCTTCAGTCTCCTTCCTCGGCTTCTGCTTTCTCTCTCCTTTCCATTCTCCTCTTTTTTTGCTTTTTCTCTCCTTTCCATTCTCCTCTTTTTTTTGCTTTTTCCTCTCCTTTCTTTCCGTGTCTCTCTTCTTTCTTGCCTTTCTCCTCTCCCTTTCCTTCTTCTTCCTCGACTTCTGAAACTCCCGTCTCCTCCCTTCCCTGCCTTTGAAAGAAATTTCGCGCCTGGCCTCTCTTCTCTCAGCGGCTCTTGCCTCAGCCTCCTTCCCTCTTTCCCCCCCTCTTCCTCACGCCTTCCCTTCTCTCCTCCGCCTCCCCGTCCCCCTCCGCCGGCTGCTTTCCCCGGCGGGCCCGGCAGGCGCCGCTGTCCCTTTTGGCAAGCCTGGCCGCGGCGGGGAGAGCTGCTCACTCTAGGCCGGGGATTGACAGGCCTTTCACAGGAGACAGAGGAGGCGGAGGCAGCAGCGGCAGCAGCAACAACAGCAGACGACGCGGAGAGGCAGCCGAGAGAAGCCTGGGAGGTTCCAGCCGCCGCCGCCTCTGCCCTTCAATCCGCCGCCATCCTGCCCCCCGAGTCTCCCCGGCCCCCCGCCACCGGCCCCCGCAGGCGCGCCCGGCTCTCTACAACCACCACAGGTGGGTCTGGGGGGCTGGGGAGGCGCGGCGGGCCCCTTTCTGTGGGGCGGGGGGCGAGGGGGGGGGTGGCCGGCCCAGCAGCTGCAGCCCTAAAATGGAGCCTGAGCGAGGCCGGCTGCCCCACAGGCTTCCTCCCTTTCTCCTTTTGCAAGGGGGCTGCCCGCCCCCCTCCCTCCCTCCCTTTTGCACCGTTTGCAATGCAGAGCAATCGCTTTCCTCCCCCCGTTTTGCTTCCCCTGCCCCCCAAGTGGGATGGCGAAGAGACGGAAAAAAGCAAAGCAGAGGGGGTGTGTGGGGAAGCCTCTTGTGGGGGCCTGGCAGGCTTTGCTTTCTCGGGAGCGGGGGAGCCGAGAGGCTGGAAGGGCGTTGGTTTGGCTGCTCCCCCTCCCCACCCTTTCCCCCTGTGGATTTTCACTGTGCCCCCCTCCCCGTCGAAGTTCCAACGATCGACCCTTTCTATTGCATTGGTTTTTTTCACAGTCCGGTTTTGCAAAATTGATTCCTTCCCGAGTGATGGAGCACGGAGGCTTGTCCTTGGTTGGGAGCAGATGTGGGCCCGCCGCCCCCGTGTCTCTCTCCCCCGCCCCAACAGAACACAATGAGGGGGGTTGCATGCATCTGGAGAGGGCGCTTCCCTTTTTATTTGTTGCATTACCTTCAGAATTGCTGCTTTTGCCCTAGGTTAGTTGTTTTGTGTTTTGTTTGGTTCCGAAAAATCCAGGTTTGGGCTTCCATTGTTTTGATGCTGCGTCGGGTGGCTTGGAGCAGGCCTGGATTCTCTGGGGTGTGTGTATGTGTGGCCTGGATTCTCTGGGGTGTGTGTGGGTTGCTGCTGCCGTTCAAAGCTGCAAAACAACCTCTCGGTCTCGGATTCGATCTGATTCGTATGGGTTTGAAACGGCATCTTTTCCAAATTCACATCAGTGTATCGCCCTGTTCTTCAAGCGCGATGCGCCAGATGGATCTATGTCGGAAAATGGCATTTTGGAGCAAAAGGCCAGGGCAGAATGAATATATATATATATATTGTAAAATGATTTTCGGTGTTGCAAATGCAAAAGGACTGTAAGGAAACCAGAATTTTTTATTCTCGTTGTGAAGGTGATGCTACTGAAGGGTTGGAGTCCAGTGTTTACAAGTGACAACGTTGTGGCTTTCAGTAGTTTTTGGGTAAATGATTCTTAGCCTGGAGAGTGGCATTGGGGGGAGGGGGTGCCTTGAGATGCGTGAAACCAAAGGGGGTATGTGCGCAGGGTTTGTTGAATGTGGAAATGCATTGTTCTGCTCTAAAATGTTTTGCCTTTGCTCATTTTCGGCTGGTCATGTGTGCGTTGGAAGGCATGCTGGTTTTTTTACGTCTGTTTTAGCAGACTTCTGCATCGGATTGGAATGTGGGTTAGCATGGAACTCGGGATGCCTTTGAACTTTATGTTTTTGTGGCCAAAGCTGCCTAGTCAAGAGAGCCTGCCTTGGCAGGTGAGGCCACCTGAAAATCTTGGAAGTTTTCCTCTCTGCCTGATGCTTCTAGGTGGTCACCTGATGCCCCTATTCAGAGCTCTGCTCTGAACCGCCTGCCGCCCAGGCACAAAATGGGGCTTGTTCTTCCTCAGGATGTGGATAGTGTTGTTGTGTGTGGATAAGTCAAGAATTTAATCCTTCAGCGTGCTGTTGTATTTCTCTTTTTCAAAATCCTGTGTGAGTGGGAGGGCAGAGGGAGAGGAGCGCAGGAGAGGTGCTTGATTTGGGGGATTGTTGTCCTGATTTGGGAACCTCATTTCGCTTCTAGTAGGTGCAATTTCTGTTGTAACTTCCTGAGGATGCAGTATTAGTGGCTTTGCTCTTTCTTCAGTCTGTTGATTTCTGTTAGAATCGACGTTTTGAGCCCTTGTTTTGAAATGGAGGGTTTTTAAAGATCGAGCCACAGGTCAAATGAAAGGGCAGGGAGCTTTGCACTGGAACTGTGTATAAATGCTAGTACACTCCTGAAAACATTCTCTTGCACAAAACCACAGCTGAGGAGTGCGCTCTTTTGCTGCTTGGTAGTTTGGGGGTACATGTTATGTACTCCAAAATGAGGAAGAAATATATGCATCTTTTGTCTTAACCTACTTGTTTCCCACATTTCAAGTTTCTGTGATGTAGTAAAAAAAAGGTAAAGGTAGTCCCCTGTGCAAGCACCAATCATTTCCGATTCTGGGGTGACATTGCTTTCACAACGTTTTCACATTAGACTTTTTACGGGGTGGTTGGCCATCGCCTTCCCCAGTCCTTGACGCTTTTCCCTCAGCAAGCTGGGGACTCATTTGACCGACCTCGGAAGGATGGAAGGCTGAGTCAACCTTGATTCCGCCGGGATCGAACTCGGGTCGTGAGCAGAGGTTAGGACTCCAGTACTGCAGCTTTACCACTCTGTGCCATGGGGCTCTTGTGATGTAGGAATAGCTTAATTGGTTTGGGGTACACCATATCCTCCCCCCTTTAAGGAAGAATGTACAAATATTTGCCCTATTTTTAGAATTTGTTGGGGTGGGTTGCCTTAATGGCTCGCATATTCTCTGATCAGGATCAAGATATCTTGCTTCAGTGGTGGAAACTGTCATTGAGTCACAGTTGACTTATGGCAAACCCTTAGGGTTTTTGATGCAAGAGATGTTTGGATGGGATTTGCCATAAGTCATGACCCTGGTATTCCTTGTTTTATATGTTGAGACATTTCTCCCGCTGCCTGTCTTGGAAGTTTAGACTAGAGGATAGGAATTGGCCCATACCAGTTTTTTTTCAGGCCTTGACCTGGACTGCCCAGACTAGCGTGATCTCACCAGAAGTTGGAAGGTCTTGGTTAGTGCTGAGATGAGAGACAACCACCCAATCCAGGTTTGCTTTGCAAAGACAGGCAATGGTAAGTCACCTCTGACGGTCTCTTGCCTTGAAAACCCTGTGGGGTGACCATAAGTTGGCTGCCACAACAGCACTTCAAACACACAGTGGTTTCCTGACCATTGTTTCGGGAAAGCCAGTATCCAGGGTCCCTTGCTGGCAAAATTAAAAGCCCTGGACAAGTTTTTTTTTTTAGACTGCTCACCCACCTGCTCCTAGTCTGCACATGGATGGCTGCCCCCCCCCAAAAAAAGGTGGTAGTCGTATTTCATAAATGAGTAGGAACAGCCATGTGTTCTGGGTTGCGGTCTCAGTGGTGAGGCTAACACTCATTGTGAACTTCATGAGGCATCCCAGAAACCTCTCTTGGAAAATCAAGACAAGTAGTGGCTGAGGATTGCTACTGGTGGTCCCTTGGCTCAACATTTATGAGTCATTGGAAGAAGGGGTCCTGCTACCTTCCTTTGATGTGGTAGCTAAACAGAAAACCCATCTTCAGAGGTAGTATACCTCTGAATCCATGATGACAGTAAATAGAGAGGGGCGGCCAGTGTCTGATCCAGAGGAAGACAGCTATTAAAATTGTAGGAATCTGTGGGAAAACCATTAGAGGACAGTAAGAGTTTGGGGGAAAACCAATAAGAGGACAGTAGCTGTTTCTGACAGCCATTCTTGGTGTGTAGAACAAAGCAGGAGTCAAATGGCACCTTTAAAACCAACAAAGTTTTATTCAGAATGTAAGCTTTCTCCTGTTTTGTTCTGAATCAGAGATTCAGAGCGGTTTACAATCTCCTATGTCTTCTCCCCCCACAACAGACACCCTGTGAGGTGGGTAGGGCTGAGAGGGCTCTCACAGCAGCTGCCCTTTCAAGGACAACTCCTGTGAGAGCTTTGGCTAACCCAAGGCCATTCCAGCAGGTGCAAGTGGAGGAATGGGGAATCGAACCAGATAAAAGTCCGTACACTTAATCACTACACCAAACTGGTGCTCTCTGCCGCTTCAGACTGACACGGCTGCCCACCTGGATCTATTCTTGGTGTGTGTCATTGAGTTGTGTGTGTTCATAAAGAGCCATCAAGTTGTTGCTGACTTACGGTAGCCCCTTACAAGGTTTTCAAGACGAGAGTTGTTCAGAGGTGGTTTGAAGAAGAAGAAGATATTGGATTTATATCCCGCCCTCCACTCCGAAGAGTCTCAGAGCGGCTCACAATCTCCTTTACCTTCCTCCCCCACAACAGACACCCTGTGAGGTAGATGAAGATATTGGATTTATATCCCGCCCTCCACTCCGAAGAGTCTCAGAGCGGCTCACAATCTCCTTTACCTTCCTCCCCCACAACAGACACCCTGTGAGGTAGATGAAGATATTGGATTTATATCCCACCCTCCACTCCGAAGAGTCTCAGAGCAGCTCACAATCTCCTTTACCTTCCTCCCCCACAACAGACACCCTGTGAGGTAGATGAAGATATTGGATTTATATCCCACCCTCCACTCCGAAGAGTCTCAGAGCGGCTCACAATCTCCTTTACCTTCCTCCCCCACAACAGACACCCTGTGAGGTGGGTGGGGCTGGAGAGGGCTCTCACAGCAGCTGCCCTTTCAAGGACAACCTCTGCCAGAGCGATGGCTGGCCCAAGGCCATTCCAGCAGGTGCAAGTGGAGGAGTGGGGAATCAAACCCGGTTCTCCCAGATAAGAGTCCGCACACTTAACCACTACACCAAACTGCTTCTGCATTGCAACCGTGGTCTTCCTTTGGCGGGTGATCCCTTCTAAACACTAACTAGGGCTGACTCTAATTGTTTTGTAGCTAGCTTGGGCTATCCAGGTCAAGGTGCCATTGGAGGTTCACCTCTGCATTTTTGGCCTTTCCCATCCATAAACTGGTTATATGCCATGAAAACTTCAAGGCTCCAACCTTGATAGGCACTATTAAACACCATTATGTTTTCAGTGTGGAGATGTGAAGGCCTGAAAAAAAATATGGTGGTTGTTTTGTGTGGAGGTGTGAGTGTGGATGTTTCAGTCAAAGACGCTTTTTCAATTTTCCCAACAGAAAAGTTGGAAATTTTGGAAAGATCTGAAAAAAATCCTGTGAAATGTTTTCTCTTTTAGAATGAGTGAAATTATTTTTAAGATGAGGGGGTTTTTACTCAAAAGGTATGAAGGTTTTTGTGGAAGGCTCTTAGCTGCACTAGAGAACTATTCCTGTAAATGGATATTTGCAGCATATTTTCAAAGATAATGTTTCATTGATTTAAAGGTGACTAATTCTGACTACCATTAAAAAGCTATAATGTTAGTAAGTGTTATTAAAGACTTCAGTGTTTTCAATGTCATAAAGTTTCTCAATATTTTATATGCTAGTCCTATTGTTCAAATAAGACTTTTTTTGTCATTTAGTCCAAAATTGTTCTGTTTTTGTCTTCCCTTGCCCATGTGTTGCAGTAGCATAGTGTTCAGCTGTTTGTAGCTTTTCTCCATTTTGGTGGGAGATATCGGTAATTTAAGATTGCTATTCTGAGAACACTTTCATGGGAGTAAACCCCAGTAAATGAAATGGAATTTAATTCAAGTATACCTGTTTAGGATGGCTCCCCTAAGTGTTTTCTGCTTCTGAGTTTCATAAACATGCCAAATAGTACAGTTTCGTATGCTAACGTATAAATTATGTATTTTGTGCTCTTCAAGTAGAACAATAAGTGTAGGTTTAAAAAGAAAAAGAATATGGAATATATTTCATCCCCCCCAATTCCCCCCCGTGTTCTCCCCCCTCACCATGGTTTCAGAATGTCCATAAATGTTACATGATGAGTGCTAAACAAGAGCACCTTAATAATTCAGGTCTTTCCCCTCTCCCTATTTTTAAGACAGGTTAACCAGCCTTAGTGTGAGCAGTATAGTGGTGTTTGACCGCTTCACTATATTCACTGTTTCTGGAAGAGCAATAGTGGAAATGAGGGATGGAAGACGTCCTTAGAAAGTACCCTGAGAATTTTCCATGCCAGACATCCAACCTGTGAAACCATTTGAAAGCCTCTTGCTCCGCTCTTGGAAAAGAGAGTGCTTTGTCCAGATGAAGCTTCTGTTGTTGTGTTGTCTTTGGTCACAAGCAGGGGTCGTTTTGTGAAAAAATAGGTGGCGGAGCTCATCAGCATAACTCATTCGCATATGCACCCCCCCCCCACACCTAAAAGCAACCCGATGTAAGAAAGGAGAGCCCCGGGTGAGTGAGGCCTGCTTGGGCTGGCTAGAGATCCAGCTAGCCCAAGTAGGCCTTGCTTGCCTGGGGCTCTCCTGGGCCACCTCCACCATCCAAAATCGCATAAGAAGTGGAGAAAGGGTGGTCTGGGCTTCTCCAAGGGTTAATGAGGGCTGCTGGGGGTGTGACAAAGCCCCTGGTGGCTGGCTGGCTGCCCGCTCTCCTAATCTAGAGATTGTTATGCAGCTGCACCTACTATTCAATGGACAAGTTAGGTAGGTGGGGAGGAAGAGGAGGAGCCCTCAGAAAGGTTCAGGAGCTGTGCTCATGTGAGCTCCTGCTGAATCTGAGGTCTGGTCACAAGTGTTGGGACGTGGGTCCAAAGAAGGTCTTGGAACAGTGGCTTGTGGGATGCCAAGCTATTGTGCAGGGAGGTACAATCCTGAGATGACAGAGTAAACTGTATTTTTTAAGACACACACTTCAGGGTGAGTGTATGCGCCTGTTTAGAACTCTTTCCACGGAAAAACAAAATAGCTCATCAGGGACAGAGAGGGATTTGGGCAATGCTAATTTTCGTTGCATAGAGAAGCATTAAGCGCGTAGGTGAGGTCTGAACTGGTGGAGGTCCTTATGCCACCTTGTTCTGCTGTAGTTAGGCCAGACCTAAGGAAAGGCCAAAGCAGCACATCATCACCATCAGTTTATTTCTATTCCGCCCCTTCCCCCTTTTGGGTGGGCTCAGAGCGGAGTACAACAATTTAAATTAAAATCACAATAAAATCATAATAAAAACAAGTTCACATTTAGTAAGTGCAATAAGTTAGTTCAGCAAGGTGATATGAAGCAAGGTAGTATAGCTCCACAATGCAGTGATGCAGCGGGCTGTAAGGGCGTAGGGGGAGGCCAACCGATCTAATAGATGGATGCCCGCTGCCTCATCCAAAGACCTGGCGGAGCAGCTCCATTTTACAGGCCCTACGAAAGGTCAGTAAGCCAGGTAGGGCCTGGATCTCCATTGGGAGCTGATTCCACCAGGCTGGGACCGGGACCGAAAAAGTCCTGGCCCTGCTAGAGGCAAGACGGGCATCCCTTGGGCCGAGGACTGTCAGAAGATCCTGGGAGGCTGAACGAAGCGACCTCCGGGGCGTATATGGAAGGAGACGGTCCCGTAGGTATGTTGGTCCCAGGCTGCGTAAGGCTTTAAAAGTCAAAACTAACACCTTGATCCGGTACTCTATAGGCAGCCAGTGCAGTTTGCAGAGCACCGGCCGTATGCTCCCCCGTATAAGTGATGCAGTCAGCAGGCGAGCTGCCGCATTCTGCACCCGCTGCAGTTTCCGGGTCAGTTTCAGGGGCAAGCCAGCGTAGAGCGAGTTAGAGTAATCCAGCCTGGAAGTGACCATTGCATGGATCACTGCAGCCAAATCTTGGGAGGACAGGTATGGTGCTAGCTGCCTGATCTGCCGTAGGTGGAAGAAGGCAGACCGTGCAGCTGTTGTGACTTGGACCTCCATGGAAAGGGAGGCATCCCGAATCACTCCCAGACTCTTCACCTGCTGGGCTGGTACCAAGGTGGTCCCACCCAGGGCTGGGAGCTGGATGCATGAACCCAGCCCCCCTCGATTCAGGTACAGGACCTCCGTCTTAGTTGGATTTGACTTCAGTCGACTCTACTGTAGCCATCCAGCTTGAACTTTGGATATTAAATTGAATGCTGCCATTGGCTGTGACTCTCCAAGAGCCCAGATGTTTCATCTGTATTTCTGTGACTGCTTTGTCTTTGAATGAGCCTCAGTGGTGCACATAGCCCATTTGACAAAAACAAAGATTTTTTTTAAAGCTTAACATAAAACATGCTTAAAACATTAGCACTCATTGGTCTTAAAGGTGCATTCTGTCTCTCCCGTGTGATCCAGGGAACAAGGCAAAGGAAGCTCTAGCTCTTTCCTTCCTTCCCGAGGGGACCAGGAGAGGGAGGAGCCTCAGCCAATAGAAGGAAGAGAGGCCTGGCTCCGTAGCTCTGCTGTATGATTGAGCGAGCCTAGCAAAGCAAAGCCATTCCTTCCCCCTCTTCCCCAAGGGAGGAGCCTCAGCCGGTGGAGAAAATCGAGACTCCTGTACGATTGAGCAAGCCTAGCAAAGCAAGCTGTGATACAGAAGGAAGCAAGAGACAGCTATGATACAGAAGGAAGCAGATGACAGCCAGTTGCTTGGGGGCTTGATAGGAGACCTCCAGGGGGCTGATTTGGCCCCCAGGCTGCATGTTTGACACCCCTGGTTTAGAGAGATCAGCCAGTGGAGCCTTTTTGGATCAACAGGCTGTAGTGGTTTGTATGGAATTCCTTCACCTCTGCCAAAAAGAGTTGAGGGTTGCTTGCTGGGAGGACAGACTAGACCGGGGTCCTCAACTCCCGGTCCGTGGACAAGTACCGGTCCGTGGCCTCTTAGCAACCGGGCTGTGAGTTGTATAATTATTTCATTATATATTACAATGTAGTAATAATAAAAATGATAGGAGGACGACATTGGAGTTATATCCTGCCCTCCACTCCAAATTTCAGAGTCTCAGAGCAGCTCACAATCTCCTTTACCTTCCTCTTCCACAACAGACACCCTGTGAGGTAGATGGAGCTGAGAGCGCTCTCCCAGAAGCTGCCCTTTCAAGGACAACTCCTATGAGAGCTATGGCTGACCCCAGGCCATTCCAGCAGCTGCAGGTGGAGGAGTGGAGAATCAAACCCTGTTCTCCAGGTTAAGAGTCTGCACACTTAACCAACACGCCAAACTAATAGAAATAAAGTGCACAATTGTATCATCCCAAAACCATCATCCCACCCCCTCCCCCCCCGGTCCCTGGAAAAATTGTCTTCCACAAAATTGGTCCCTGGTGCCAAAAAGGTTGGGGACTGCTGGACTAGACCACCTTTATCTTGTGGAGATGGAGGGTTACCAGCAGCCCTGACAACAGGAATACCCTTCATCGCTTCCTGAACGTTAAACTTCTGTGCATTGTTTTCTTCCGTCTCTTGTCTTGATGGTGGAGACAATCACCCTTCTGCTTGTGACCTGGATACACGCCAGTGCAGTGTAGATGTTTCCCCGTGAGTCCCTTCACCTACAACTGTGTTACTGCGAAGCTTGCTGGTTCCTTGGTGGATGACTTCACTTTGTTAAATGATTGTAAAGTAGGGCAGGCAGAGCGGAATCCCTGTGGCAGATCTGGAATGAGGTCTTGCAGAAAGCAAAACGAGAGAGGAACGATTCATAGAATTCTAAGGGATCCTGTTCAGAGAAATGAAGCTTACCACTGAATAATGCTAAGGATGTATCTCTCACACACACACACACACACACAAGCCAGGCACCTGCATAGGACTTGTGCAGGTATCTCATTTTTCTCTCCCCCACTATTTCTGCTTTCCCATCCCTGAAAGCCCCTTGTAGCCTCTCTCCTTTTCCAACGTCCTTCATCTTTTTAATATTTCAGATTTTTCTGCAACCTTGGGACTTAGGTTTGTAGAAAGATCTGTCTTGTCTGTTCATTGTTTCCCCACATTTAAGTATTGGCAGATGGGGCCATGTGGATCATTGAATGTATCGATGATGTATGTATTTAAAATAAAACTACTTGGGTTTCAGAGGACTTTATATGAGGTTAAACACAAGTGTGTCCTGTAGATGCTGCATCTTTCTTAAATTTGTTGTATTGAAGGCACTGGAATTTGCATCCCTGTAGAGTTGATCAGAATTATTAATCCTGTGGTCTGACTTTGGTTGTGGTATTAGGGAGCTGAGGTTAAGAGAGTGTGGCTTGCCTAAAGCCAGCTTGTGAGCTCACAGTAAGATTTAAACAGGGAACCTTCTGGCCTACACAGCCATTATCTTTATTTGCAAAACAAAGCTGCAAAGCTAGGTCGCTTCTAATTTCCTGACTGAGATTCTGTGTGTGTGTATGAGATATACACACACAGATAGATAGGTAGATAGGTGGATAGATATACATATCTATACACACACATCTATATATATATATATACACACAGCACACATTGAGAGCCAGTTTGGAGTAGTGGTTAAGTACATGGACTCTTATCTGGGAGAACTGGGTTTGATTCCCCACTTCTCCACTTGGCACCTGCTGAAATGGCCTTGGGTCAGCCACAGCTCTGGCAGAGGTTGTCCTTGAAAGGGCAGCTGCTGGGAGAGCCCTCTCAGCCCCACCCACCTCACAGGGTGTCTGTTGTGGGGGAGGAAGGGAAAGGAGATTGTGAGCCGCTCTGAGACTCTTCGGAGTGGAGGGCGGGATATAAATCCAATATCTTCATCTACCTCACAGGGTGTCTGTTGTGGGGGAGGAAGGTAAAGGAGATTGTGAGCCGCTCTGAGACTCTTCAGAGTGGAGGGCGGGATATAAATCCAATATCTTCATCTACCTCACAGGGTGTCTGTTGTGGGGGAGGAAGGGAAAGGAGATTGTGAGCTGCTCTGAGACTCTTCGGAGTGGAGGGTGGGATATAAATCCAGTGTTTTCATCTACCTCACAGGGTGTCTGTTGTGGGGGAGGAAGGGAAAGGAGATTGTGAGCCGCTCTGAGACTCTTCGGAATGGAGGGCGGGATATAAATCCAATATCTTCATCTACCTCACAGGGTGTCTGTTGTGGGGGAGGAAGGGAAAGGAGATTGTGAGCCGCTCTGAGACTCTTCGGAGAGGAGGGCGGGATATAAATCCAGTGTTTTCATCTACCTCACAGGGTGTCTGTTGTGGGGGAGGAAGGTAAAGGAGATTGTGAGGCACTCTGAAATTCGGAGTGGGGGGCGGGATATAAATCCAATATCATCATCATCATCATCATCAGCATCATCATCATCTATATCTATATATACACACACATTCTCTCTCTCTCTCTCTCTCTCTCTCTGCATGCTAAAGCTCTATGGCTTTTTGGCAAAACGGCAAGAGCTTTTGGATTCTCATGCTGGGGTATGTTTGAGTTAGGATTGTTCATGCTCCCAGTGTCTTTAAAAACTACCACCTTGCAAATAAGCCTACACGATTACTAGCCTGTGTCCACGATTTGCCACCCAGCAATTGTGGAGGGGGGGGGGGGCAGAGGACAGGGAGACTAGCTTGCTTCTTGTTTTCAGAAGTTCCTGTGCCTAGTCACCTGGAAGCAGTTTTTACTTATTAGAGACAATAATACTAGGAAAAGTTGAAGGCAGCACGAAAAGAGAAAGACCTGACATGAGATGGAATGACTCCATAGAGCAGGGGTGGCCAAACGTGCTTACTGTAAGAGCCACATGGAATACCGTAAATGTCAGGTGTTTGAGAGCCACAAGACAGGAAGGAAGGAAGGAAGGAAGGAAGGAAGGAAGGAAGGAAGGAAGGAAGGAAGGAAGGAAGGAAGGAAAATTGATGGGAAGGGGGGAGAGAGTAGTGGAAAGAAAGCAACTTTAAATGCATTCTCCAAGCCACTGGCTGGCTTGCCTTGGAGAAGCAATTTAAAGAGAAAAATGCCTTCTTGACAGGGCGGTGAGGGCTTCAAGAGCCGCATGATAAGTGTGAAAGAGCCACATGTGGCTCCTGAGCCACAATTTGGCCACCCCTGCCATAGAGGAAGCCATTGCTCTTCAGTTTTCGAGACCCGAACAAGGTTATTAATGATAGGACCTTTTGGAGGTTATTAATTATGGGTTGCATAAGTTGGAAGTGACTTGACGATACATCACACACATACACACACACACAGGTCAGTGGCTCTTCATAAATTCTGTTATATTCTTAGGGTTTAACTGAAGGTAGCATTCTGTAGATACTAGGCCTGGGGAGTGTTTAGAAATGGGCATCTGAGCATATGCAGAATGCTTTTCTGCATTCTTCATAGCTTATAGCAGGGGTAACAAGGCAGGATAGAGAGAGTGGAATTAACAATGTCTTTCAATGTCTTGATCCATCAAAGTTATTTACTTATATAAAACATGTCCTGCTCAGATCAACCTTTTCTCTTGTGGGCTGTTGATAATTTTGCTACAGGATTTCTCTCCCCACCCCCCATTCTTATTCTCTCCAAGGTGACTTGCAAATTACGTGATTAAATAATAGGGAAGGGGGGAATGGAAAAGGCCACATTACATCACCTGTTCAAATAGCCACCAGAAGGACTGTGGGCCATAGGAGAGCCTGCGTGGTGTATAGTTGGTTGGGGAGACCAAGATCCTGGGCTTTTTTTTTGTAGCAGGAATTCCTTTGCATATTAGGCCACACACCCCTGATGTAGCCAATCCTCTAAGAGCTTACCGGGCTCTTAGTTCAGGGTCTGTTGTAAGCCCCAGGAGGATTGGCTACCAAGAGGGTGTGGCCTAATATGCAAAGGAGTTCCTGCTACAAAAAAAGCCCTGCCCAGGCCCAAATCTCCAGACAGCCCTGCAGCTCATGGGGTGACCTAGAATGGTTGATCCTTCACCTCATCTGCTTTGCAGGGTTGTAGTGAGGATTAAGTGGGGAGAGACCCATCTAGGTTGCCATGAGTTCCTTGGAGGAAGTGCAGGGCAAACATTTGAAAGATGGGGGTTGAGGAGGGGCACAAACAGGATTCATGCAAAACCTAATTGTTACAGCCCCATCCCTGTGACAGAGGGTTTCCTTCTTAGAGGAACTATAAGTGGGGACCTGCAAGGACTTACAGAAGGCATCTCATTTCCCGCCTTCCCCACTATTTCCTACTTTTCTTGCTTCCTTCTCAGCAGGGTCTTTTTTGAGCAGGAACACAGAGGAATGCAGCTCTGGCTGGCTTGGTGTCAGGGGATGTGGCCTAATATGCAAATGAGTCCCTGCTGGGCTTTTTCTACCAAAAAAGCTCCATGCATAGCAATGGTGATGGGGTGTGGCCTAATATGCAAATGAGTCCCTGCTGGGTTTTTTCCTACCAAAAACAGCCCTGCTTCACAGGTTGTCAACTTGGAGATCTCTTGAAATCACAATGGATCTCCCAACTACTGAGATCAGTTTTACCCAGGGCTAGTAGCTTTAAATTGGGAAATTCCTGCAGATTTGCGGGTGGAGCCTTGGAAGGGCAAGGTTTGGAGAGGGAAGCGACCTCAGCAGGGTATAATGCCATAGAGCCCACTCCCCAAAGCAGCCATTTTTTGCAGGGGAACTGGTCTTTTTCGCTGGACAGCACTTGTAAATCTAGGTGATCTCCAGCCCCCTCCTGAAGGGTGGCACTTCAAGGAAATTGCTGCTTTGGAGGGTGGAGCCTATGGCATTATACTCTTCTGAGGTCCCTCCTTAAACCCTAATATCCCCATGTTCCACCCCGCCCTTAATCTCCAGGAATTTCCTAACCTGGAGTTGGCAAGCCTGTTCCTACCCAACAGCCAGCCTACCTTTACCTGCCCCTCTGTCTTAAGCTCCCTTCCTAGCAGCCTCAACCTAGGAAAACTATGGCCCAGTTGTGCGGTGCCAGCCACCGGGCCAGGCCCAACTGCATGGTAGAGAATCTTTATGGACTTGCAGAGGGGTCACTTTCCTCTATAATCTCCTTCCAGCACAATTTCCTCTTTTCCTCTTCCTGGCAAGCCCCATACCCTCTCCCCTTTACCTCCTTCACTCTCTCCTCAACCATTCACCAACCTGTCTTTTATTTCCCTCCCATCTGTGGCTATATTTATTTATTTACACACCATGTGTCTCCACAGCGGGGACCAAAGCAGCTTGCTTTATACTCCTCTCCTTTTTATCTGCACAATAACTCAGAGGGGGTAGATTAGTCTGCAATTACGTGACTGGTCCAAAATCAACCAGTGAGCTTCCGCAGCAAGATGGGGATTCCAACCTGGGTCTCCCAGATCCTACTCTGAAGTCTTAACCCAGAGGTGTCAAACTCATTTGTTATGAGGGCCAGATCTGACGTAAATAAGACCTTGTTGGGCGAGGCCATGCGCATCATAAAATGCAGTGCCAGAATAGCGGAGATATAAACTCTGTAAAGGAGACAGAGAAACGCAATTGAAGGTTTTGTATCTCTCCCATGTGATAGACAGAACTGGGCAAAGGAAGCTCTCTCTCTTTCCCTCTCCCCACAGGGATGAGGAGGTGGCGGCGCCTCAGCCAGTAGAAGGGAAAGAGGCTTTGTTGTACGATTGAGAGAGCCTGGCAAAGCGAACTCTCCTTCCTCCCGAAGGGAGGAGCCTCAGCCAATGGAAAAAAAATAGAGACTTTGCTTTGTGCAATTGAGCAAGTCTGGCAAAAGAAGCTGTGATGTAGAAGAAGAAGAAGAAGAATTGCAGATTTATACCCCGCCCTTCTCTCTGAATCAGAGACTCAGAGCGGCTTACAGTCTCCTGTATCTTCTCCCCCCACAACAGACATCCTGTGAGGTGGGTGGGGCTCTCACAGCAGCTGCCCTTTCAAGGACAACTTCTGCCAGAGCTAATGGTGAACCCAAGGCCAATCCAGCAGCTGCAAGTGGAGGAGTGGGGAATCAAACCCGGTTCTTCCAGATAAGAGTCCGCACACTTAACCACTACACCAAACTGAAGGAAGGAAGAGAGAGAGGGAGAAGGAAGCAGATGACTGCCAGTTGCTCGGGGGCCTGATAGGAACCCTCCGAGGACCTGATTTGGTCCTTGGGCTGCATATTTGACACTCCTGTTCTAACCACTACACCACACTTTTTTTCATAGGGTATCTGCTGTTGAACGGTAAAAGGCGGCCAGGCCTTGTTGAGTCATGTATGTCTGGTGGTATCAGGTCACCCAGAGGTTGCTTCCAGGCCTAGAGTTACCATCCTGCAAGTGGGACCTGGAATATCTCCCAGAATTACATCTGAATTCCAGATGACAGAAATTTGTCTCCCTGGAGAAAATGGCTGGTTTGGAAGGTGGATTCCATGGCTATAATGCCAGATTCTGGCTGAGGCCTCTCCCCTCCCCAAACCTTGCCCTCCTCAGAGGAACTTTGCACTCTGGAGCTGGTAACCCTAGCCAGTCCTGGCCCAAAGGAGTCCTTCCTCAAAGACTAAAATAGATTTGGAAAGGGCCCTGCCTCCTCTTCCCACCTTTTTACTGACAGAACCTAGCCTGGAATACCGTGGTTGCCTAGCAACAACACTGAGGAATCTGTGGCTTAAAGGTATGTTGTTGTTGTTCAGTCGCACAGTCGAATCCGATTCGACCCCATGGACAAAGTCACGCCAGGCCCTCCTGTCTTCCACCATCCTCCGAAGTATGCTCAAATTCGTGTTTGTTACATCAGTAACGCTGTCCAGCCATCTCATCTTTTGCCGTTCCCTTCTTCTTTTCCTTCTGTCTTTCCCAGCATCAGGGTCTTCTCCAGGGAGTGCTCCCTTCTCATTTGGTGGCCAAAGTATTTGAGCTTCAGCTTCAGCATCTGACCTTCCAGGGAACAGTCTGGGTTGACTTCCCTTAGGACTGACTGATCGAATCTTCTTGCAGTCCAAGGGACTCTCAAGATTCTTCTCCAGCACCGCATCTCAAAAGCATCTATTCTTCTGCGCTCGGCCTGCCTTATGGTCCAGCTGTCACAGCTATACATTACTACTGGGAATATCATCACTTTAACTATACGGACTTTTGTTGGCAGAGTGATGTCTCTACTTTCTATTATACTGCCCAGGTTCGCCATAGCTGTCCTCCCAAGAAGCAAACGTCTTTTAATTTCATGGTGACCGTTACCATGACGGTGATCTTGGATCTGCAGTGATCTTGGATCCCAGAAATGTGACGTCTGTCACTACTTCCATGTCTTCCCCTTCTTTTTGCCAAGGTTTGATGGGGCCAGATGCCATGATCTTAGTTTTTTTTGATATTGAGTTTCAAGACTACTTTTGTGCTCTCCTCTTTCACCCTCAACAAGAGATTCTTTAGGTCCTCATTTTCTGCCATTAGAGTAGTGTCATCTGCATATCTGAGGCTGTTGATGTTTTTCCCGGCAATCTTAATTCTGGCTTGTGCTTCTTCCAGGCCAGCATTCTGCATGATGTACTTTGCATATAAATTAAATAAGCAGGGTGACAATATACATCCTTGTTGAACTCCTTTTCCTATTCTAAACCATTCAGTTGTTCCATATCCCGTTCTGACAGTTGCTTCTGGACCTTTATACAGGTTTCTCAGGAGACATGTGAAGTGGTCTGGTACTCCCATCTCTTTAAGGACTTGCCACAATTTGTTGTGTTTAGCATAGTCAATGAAGCAGAAATAGACATTTTGCTGATACTCCTGTGCTTTCTCCATAATCCATCGAATGTTGGCAATTTGATTTCTAGTTCCTCTACCTCTCCAAAATGCAGCTTGAACTTCTGGTAGTTCCCGATCTACATACTGCTGAAGCCTAGCTTGTAGGATCTTTAACATGACCTTGCTGGCATGTGAAATGAGTGCAATGGTGCGATAGTTTGAACATTCCTTGGCATTACCCTTCTTCGGAATTGGAATATAAACCGATCTTTTCCAGTCCTGTGGCTGCTGTTGTGTTTTCCAAATTTGTTGACATAATGTGTGCATCACTTTAACAGCATCATCTTTTAGGACTTTGAATAGCTCAACTGAGATACCATCATCTCTGCTCGCTTTGTTGTTAGTAATGCTTTCTAAAGCCCATTTGACTTCACTCTCCAGGATGTCTGGTTCAAGGTCATCAATTTCACTGTCATGGTTGTCTGGGACATTGAGATCCTTCTTGTATAATTCTTCTGTGTATTCTTGCCACCTCTTCCTGATCTCTTCTGCTTCTGTAAGATCCCTACCATTTTTGTCCTTTATTATGGCCATCTTTGCATGAAATGTTCCCTTGATTTCTCCAATTTTCTTGAATAGATCTCTTGTCCTTCCCATTCTATTATTTTCATCTATTGGTTTGCATTGTTCCTTCAGGAAGGCCTCATTTCTCCTCGCTGTTCTCTGGAAATTCAGTTGGGTGAATCTTTCCTTTTCACCTTTGCCTGTTGCTTTCCTTCTTTCCTCAGCTATTTGTAAAGCCTCATCAGACAGCCACTTTGCTTTCTTGCATTTCTTTTTCTTTGGGATGGTGCTGATTGCTGCCTTCTGTACAATGTCACGAACCTCCGTCCATAGTTCTACAGACACTTTGTCTATCAACTCTAGTTCCTTAAACCTATTTTTCATCTCCACTGTATATTCATAAGGGATGTGATCAAGGTCAAACCTGAATGGCCTAATGACCTCCCCAGTTTTCTTCAGTTTAAGCCAGTGTAGCTCATAATCTGAGCTGCAGTCAGCTCCAGGTCTTGTTTTTGCTGACTGTAAGGAGCTTCTCCATCTTTGACTGCAGAGTATATAATCAGTCTGATTTCTGTGTTGCCCATCAGGTGATGTCCACGTGTAGAGTCGCCTTTTAGGTTGTTGGAAGAGGGTGTTCGCCATGACCAGCTTGTTCTCTTGACAAAACTCTATTAGCCTTTACCCGGCTTCATTTTGTTCTCCAAGGCCAAACATGTCGTTTGTTCCGGTCACCTTTTGACTTCCTACTTTGGCATTTCTGTCCCCTATGATGAGGAGGTCATCTTTTTTTGGTGTTTTCTAAAAGGTGTTGTAGATCTTCATAGAACTGGTCCACTTCAGCCTCTTCTGCATCAGTGGTTGGGGCATAGACTTGTATTACTGCGATATTGAATGGTTTGCCTTGGATACGGACCGAGATCAATCCGTCATTTTTGAGATTGTATCCCATTACTGCCTTCCTCACTCTCTTGTTAACTATAAAGGCCACACCGTTTCTTCTACGGGACTCTTGGCCACAATAATAGGTGTAGTGATCCTCTGAGTTAAATTCACCCATTCCTGTCCATTTTAGTTCACTGATTCTCAAGATGTTGATGTTCAGTCTTGCCATCTCTTGCTTGGCCACATCTAGCTTAACTTGATTCATAGATCTTACATTCCTTGTTCCGATGCATTATTGTTCTTTGCAGCATCGGACTGTTCTTTCACCATCAGACACATCCACAGCTGAGTGTCCTTTCGGCTTTGGCCCCGCCGCTTCACTCTTTCTGTGGTTACTTGAACGCTCTTCCCCAGTAGCATATTGGGCACCTTCTGACTTGAGGGGCTCATCTTCCAGCGCCATATCTTTTAGCCTTTTGTTTCTCTTCATGGGGTTTTCTTGGCAAGGATACTGGAGTGGTTTGCCATTTCCTTCTCCAATGGATCACATTTAGTCTGGATTCTCAGCTGTAGCCTGTCCATCTTGGGTGGCCCTGCATGGCATAGCCCACAGCCTCATTGAACTGCGCAAGCCCTCTCGCCACGACAAGGCAGCAATCCGTGAGAGGGGCTTAAAGGTACAGGCACTCCTTTTCATCATTTTCAGGTTTTTTGAAGCCCTCAATTTTTAAAAAAAGATTTCACATTTTTCTGCACATTTGGGCCCCTTCCAGGTTTGTAGAAAGATCTGTCTTGCCCATTCACAGTTCCAATCACTGGATTTAAGTATCCAAAGACATCAGTATTAGAATATAAGATAATACTCTTATATTTGCCATCTGATGTATTGAGATGAAGGACAGAGGGTGTTTGGCTGTGACTGTGTCAGAAGTTGGCTCTTCCTAAATGTAATGAACCCAAGAGCCTCTTTTAGGTAAATGTGATGCCTCCATACTTTGTGTTTCTGTCTGTGGATAAAGGCATCTTCTTTTCAAGTTTGTTGGTAGAAACCTCAGCTCTCCAAAGTGCATTCTCTCACTCTGTCTCCGGGGTCGGTGCTAGGGTTTTTGGTGCCCTAGGCAAGCTGCCCACTAGCGTCCCTTCCCCCAGAAATTTAAAAAACAGAACTGTAGGTGAAATGAAGAAACTTGAAACAATTTACATTTTAATTTATAGTTTTTTTATTTTAAATTTTATTATTATTATTATTTTTTAATTGTGAGATTAAGCAATAAAAATTGTGAGACTATTACCTGATCCTTTTAGTTGGAGGTGCCAGGGACAAGACCTTCGCATGAGCATCTCTACTTTATCCTTTTAGTTGGAGTTGCCAGTGACAAGACCTTGTGCATGCGAGAAAGATGCTCTACCACGGAGCTATGGCTCCCATCCCATGGCTCTGTTAAGGTAGAGTGGAAAGGATGAGTGGCAGCATACAACTTCAACAGGAGCCAGTTTTTAGAAACTATAATGGTCTGTTCTTCAGCTTTTAAAATTGGTTAATTTTTCCCTGCCGGGCTCCGAGGGGCACACTCTGCAGGCACCGTCCACGTTCACATTTCCCGAGTCTGTAACAGACCCAGGGAAGCCAAAACCGGCTGGTCAGGGTCTACCCTCCATGGGGCCTGCTTTCCATTGGGGAAGGCAGGCTCCAAGGAGCACACACACTGCATGTGGGGAGAGGGGGTGCCTAGGGCTCCCCCTAGGCCAGGTGGTGCCCTAGGCAGCTATCTACTTGGCCTACTCCCATGCACCGGCCATGTCTTGTCTTTCCTCCCATCCTCCTTCCTTGTATTTTCTCACTTTGTCTGCTGATAGCATTCAGGCCGTTATCTTAAGTTAACAAATTGAAAAACACAGAGCTCTTTTTGACTTGGAAGTAGCTGGTGGATCAGTTAAAATGGGTGGTGGTGGAAAATGCCATCTGGTTGCAGCTGATTTATGGCAGTTTGTGGGGGGGGGGCTTTTTTAAAACACAAACAGAGGTGATTTGCTGTTGTCTGCCTCTGCACAGAAACCCTGGACTTGCTTGGTGGTCTCCATCCAAGCACTAACCATGGTCAGCACTGCTTTGCGCTTCTGAGATCTGATCGGATCAGGTTAGCTCAGGCTGCCCAGGACAGGGTCAGCTTAGTAGCGGATTTTAAAGTGTTCTCCAAAAGACAAAGTAGGAGTCAAGTGGCACCTTTAAGACCAACAGTTTTTTATTCAGAATGTAAACTTTTGTGTGTGCATGCACACCTCTTCAGACAAGGGATCAATGCATGCACACACGAAAGCTTACATTCTGAATAAAACTTTGTTGGGCTTAAAGGTGCCACTTGACTCCTACTTTGTCTACTGCTTCAGACCAACACGGCTGCCCACTTGGATCTATGTTCTCCAAAAGGTAGAATGAATTTTTAAAGCAGGCTCAGAATTTTTTACTTGTGCAAGTCTTCCTGAAGCTGAGCATAGCTTGAAAAGACTGGAGCCAATTTTTGCTTGCTTTTTTTTTTTTTTTTTTTTTTTGCAAGTTGGGTACATTTGTTCCCTCCCTTCTTGTGTTCTCATAAATTCTCTTGCTCCTTTTTGTGGATTTTGAGGCCTCTGTTTCAAATGGGTTGTTGACACCATCGCTTTTGGGTTTTTTAGAACTGCAGTTTGGGGGCATAACTAGAGATGTGAAATTGCTGGAAATGTCAAAAGGTTTTTTTCCCCCCCTGGATTAAAATGGCAAGGTTTTTTTGGGGGGGAAGAATGGAAATATATGCCTGTCAAACCCAAACTGCTTTTACTGATTTAACAACCTCCGAGTTGAGCTCGCACAGTAACTGTGTCCCAGCAGTAGCAGAACTTTACATTGCTCCATAAAGATGACTGGCACCTATTCATTCACAAGGGAAGAAGCTAAAGGGTGTGTAAAAAAGGTAAAGGTAGTCTCCTGTGCAAGCGCCAGTCGTTTCCGGCTCTGGGGTGACATCGCATCTTGACATTTTCACGGCAGACTTTTTATGGGGTGGTTTGCCCTTGCAAAATTAAAATCCCTGGACAAGTTTTTGCCCTTGCCTTCCCCAGTCATATACACTTTCCCCCCAGCAAGCTGGGTACTCACTTTACCGACCTCAGAAAGATGGAAGGCTGAGTCAACCTTGAGCTGGCTACCTGAACCCAGCTTCCGCTGGGATCGAACTCTGGTCGTGAGCAGAGTTTAGGACTGCAGTACTGCAGCATTACCACTTTGGCAACTCTTTCTGCGTTCTTCTTGATGCCAATCATTGAGTGTCCCTCTTTCTATGTAGCCACACCCTTTTATGTGCGTAGCCTCACCTTAATGCCGTTTCTTGACTCCACTAGAGGGTTTTTTTTTTTACTGGCTTCTTTCAGTAGCAAACCATGATTATGTATGTGCCTGTTTGTAGGGCAGTGAAAACAGAGCCACCCACAGAATCATGCCTTCCTGTATAGCTAGTATCAGGGCATTTTTTTTGAGCAGGGACACGAAGGAACTCAGTTCTGGCTGGCTTGGCATCAGGGGGTGGGGCCTGGAATGCAAATAAGTCCCTGCTGGGCTTTCTCTACAAAAAAGCCCTTTGTGGAACAATGGTGATGTCAGGGAGTGTGGCCTAATACGCTAGTGAGTTCCTGCTGTTTTTTTCCTACCAAACTGGGAGAGCCAGTTTGGTGTAGTGTTTAAGCATGCGGACTCTAATCTGGGAGAACTGGGTTTGATTCCCCACTTCTCCACTTGCACCTGCTGGCATGGCCTTGGGTCAGCCATAGCTCTGGCAGAGGTTGTCCTTGAAAGGGAAGCTGCTGTATAAGAACTCTCTTAGCCCCACCTACCTCACAGGGTGTCTTTTGTGGGTGGGTAGAGGGGAAGGTAAAGGAGACTCTGAGATTCAGAGTATAGGGCGGGATATGAATCCAATGTCATCATCCTCTTCTTCTAGCTAGGATAGCCCAGGCTGGCCTGATCTGGTCAGATCTTGAAAGCTAAGCAAGGTGGATTCCTGGCTAGTATTTGGAAGGGAAACCACCAAGGACTACCAGTGTTGAGACTCATTGCCGGGCTGTGGCTGAACCACCTCTGAACATTTCTTGCCTTGAAAACCCCATGAGGGATCACCATGTCAGGCGTGACTTGATAACCCAAAAAGGAGCCCGAGATGCACAACATAATATTTTAAAAAAGTAACGGTAGTCCCCTGTGCAAGCACGTCTTTTCCAACTCTGGGGCGACGTCGCATCACAATGTTTTCACTTTTTCCCTGGGTGGTTTGCCATGGCCTTCCCCAGTCATCTGCACTTTCTCCCCAGCAAGCTGGGTACTCATTTTACTGACCTCGGAAGGATGGAAGGCTGAGTGAACCTCGAGCCGGCTACCTGAACCCAGCTTCTGCTGGGATCGAACTCAGGTCGTGAGCAGAGAGCTCAGACTGCAATACTGCAACTTTACCACTCTGCGTCATGGGGCTGCTTAGCATAATATTAACTAGTAATTTAAAAGAGATTGGGGAAGGGGAGATGGTGGGAAAGAACCTCAACAGTCTGGTGAAGACTGAGCATGCTCACTGCCCTCTGGGAGCCTCAGAGTGTTGAAGGCAAGAAAAGAAGAAAAGTACAGAAAAAATGAGAATATGCATGTATGTGAGAATGGCTTGATTTATTTTATGGTGTTCTGGAGTCGTGCATCCCCCAACCCAAAGCTCTGCTCTCCTGTGGTTAGAGGACAGGGGTGGTCAAACTGTAGCTCAGGAGCCACATGTGGCTCTTTCACACATATTGTGTGGTTCTCAAAGCCGCCCCCCCCCCCCATTGGCCAGCCTGGAGAAGACATTTGTCTCAGGCCTCGGATTCAGCAGCTCCTGAACCTTTCTGAGGGTTCCCCCTCCTTCTCTCCACTTTGTCCACTGAATAGTAGGTGCAGCTGCATAACAATCCCTGGATGAGCTCCACCACCTATTTTTCTACAAAGCGATCCCTTTAAATCACTTCTCAAAGCCAGCCAGCGGCTTGGAGAATGCATTTAAACTTAAAGTTACTTTCTTTCCATCCCTCTCTTCCCCATCTTCCTTCTTTCTTTCTTTCTTTCTTTCTTTCTTTCTTTCTTTCTTTCTTTCTTTCTTTCTTTCTTTCTTTCTTTCTTTCTTTCTTTCTTTCTTTCTTTCTTTCTTTCTTCCTTCCTTTCCTCCTTTCCTCCTTTCCTCCTTCCCTCCTTCCCTCCTTCCCTCCTTCCTCGCTCCCTTCCTCAAACATTTGACATTTATGTCTGTGGCTCTCAAACATCTGATGTTTAATGTTTAATCTATGTGACTTTTAGATTAAGCAAGTTTGGACACCCCTGTTCTAGGATGTTACAAGGTTTTAAAGAATTTGCTTCCTTAGCCGTTTAAGAAGTCTTTGGGAGAGGCACAGTAGATTATAACTGGAGGAAAAATTTCCTTCACCATTTTGTTTACTTATGCTCTTCTCCCCCCAACCCCAGTACTCTTAGCTTCAGAACAATTAGAGCCTCTACAGTTATTTATTTATTTAGACAATTTATATCTCGCCCTTTCCCAGGAACGCTCAGGGCGGATAACAACAAAATAAGATAACAATTTAAAATGTACATTTAAAATCAAACCAGTATAAAACATTTATTGTATATATATTTTTGAGTTTTAAAAACTTTCATTCGTAAGCAGTAAATAAACAAAACGTACAGGTAAGTAGGGATTCAAGTTATCCATTAGACACAAATCAAAATATTGCTCTGACAGCTACAAAGAAACCGTAAGTCCTCAATAAAACTTAGAAATATAGCATCTGAGCATACCAAGGGTTCAGTGGAACTACATCATGTGTTGCTAAATACTTCACTATAGGAAACCAAATTGCGTTTCATATTTATCTGCGGAAGATAAAATCATAATTCTAGAAAGTTTAGCCGTGACAAAATGTTCCCATAGGCGCTGCTGCCACTCAACAATCGTTGGTTTAGTCTGTGTTACCCATTTATTGTATATTTTATTGTATATTCTAGGACTGGAGCACAGGAGAATTAAGGGTGGGAGTGGGGTGTGATGTTGGGTATCCGTCTCCCTTATCACATGGGGACAAACGGAAGGAGCAAGTAAAAACAAAAGCAAAACCTCCCGTCTGTCCTGTCCTGCTTAGGTTCAGAGGTGGAAGCTGAGGTATCTGCTTACTTGGTCTGATTTGGCAATCACGGTATGGTACTAGACCCCTGAAGATGGAGGCCAGCTAAGTAGGAAAACGTTGCAAATGCCTGGTAGCGTGATGGCGGAGATGAGAACCCAGAAATATTTTCCCAGCCTTCTTTCTTTGGCAGAGCTATTTTGAGGATGAAACAGAGAAATATTTTTTGCCGTGGCAGGAGCGTAGAGGGCGGTGTTAAATGATGTGCTCAGGCAGTCAAAATTCTGCATTTAAAAAGCAGAATTATGTGGCGGGTACAGATTATACTAACTGAGCAAGTTTACATGCTTTCTCTTGGTTTGCAGAATTTATTCTCTGGGGCCTTTTAAAATGGTTTTGCAGAATTGTATTCTGGTTTGGGGAATACCTTTTAAGGGAAGGACCCCAATAAGACCCCTTGACCACTCGAATGCTTCAGCATCCCTTGTTCTTCAGAAATTCAGCAAGCACCATGCTGTGCTTTCCAACACATTTCCAACGCAGTTATAAGGGGCTAGAATCTTAGATGACCTTCAGGTGGCAAACATAACTGTGGCTAAGCGACAGTGCGCACAACCATGACTTTTTCTAGGTCTTGCATGTGCACGTTGGTCAGGCTTGCACGTACTCTTTCACGCTTTCCAGGCACAACCTGATAAAAGAATCTTAAAAAGGTAGTCCCCTGTGCAAGCACCGAGTCATCACCAACCCATGGGGTGATGTCTCATCATGACATTTTCTTGGCAGACTTTCTATGGGGTGGTTTGCCATTGCCTTCTCCAGTCATCTACACTTTACCTCCAGCAAGCGGGGATACTAATTCTAGTTATCTGTCATGGACCAGTGCAGACACACAGATTAACGGTGGTTAGTCTCCACCCCTGTGAAGCCCCGTGGCGCAGAGTGGTAAAGCTGCAGTACTTCAGTCGAACTCTCTGCTCATGACTGAGTTGGATCCCGGCGGAAGCTGGGTTCAGGTAGCCAGCTCAAGGTTGACTCAGCTTTCCATCCTTCTGAGGTCAGTAAAATGAGTTTCCCAGCTTGCTGGGGGGAAAGTGTAGATGACTGGGGAAGACAATGGCAAACCATCTCGTAAAAAAATCTGCTGTGAAAACGTTGTGAAAGCAACGTCACCCCAGAGACAGAAATGACTGGTGCTTGCACAGGGGACTACTTTTACCTTCTTTTTTTCTTTCAGTCTCCACCCCAACCAAGTTTCTAAACCAGATCTTAGAATTCTATACTTTTTTTTAAAAGGAAGGTGAGACTCTTTCTGCATTTAAGTTGTGGAAATGTGGCATTTAAGCCAGCCTGGTTTGTGGAGAAGAATCGGTATTATACAGGATGGCCAAGTTAGTTTTGGTGGTTCTTTGAGTCCAAAGGAAATGAAAGTACCCCCTCCCTCCGCAAGCCCACCCTTTTCCATCAACTTTCTCCAGATACTGCTACTGTACCAATGTTTTTTCCAATTTGCTAAACTAATTGGCTGCAGAACTGCCCTCCGCAGTGGACTCTTAAGATATTTCTTATGCTGGGAGTCATAATAGTTGCTTGAGGAAACATATCTGTGTTTGTACATGTTTTGTTTCTGACGTCAAGGTATAGTGTGCTAACTATCATTTATGCCTTACTTGAGCATGGGTTTTGCACGCTATGTCAACATTTAATCCTGCGTCTTTAAGGCCTGCATTTGGCGTAGTAGTTAAGTGTGCAGACTCTTATTTGGGAGAACTGGGTTTGATTCCCCACTCCTCCACTTGCACCTGCTGGAATGGCCTTGGGTTAGCCATAGCTTTCACAGGAGTTGTCCTTGAAAGGTCAGTTGCTGTGAGAGCCCTCCCAGCCCCACCCACCTCACAGGGTGTGGAGGGAGAAGATATAGGAGATTGTAAGCCTCTGAGTATCTGATTCAGAGAGAAGGGTGTGGTATAAATCTGCAATTCTCCTTCTCCTTCTTGATGCTTGCGGGGAGGGGGGCAAAGTGGAAGGGCTTTGTGAACCTCCTGATGGCATCTGGGGTTTTTTTTTTGGCCACTGTGCATGATTTAAAGTACAGAAGGCATGCACAGGTGGGGAGGGAGTGATGGGGCTAAACCACCCCTTCGTGGTAGAGATGTCTCTTTGTGTGTCCTCTCCCAGCGGCTCCCCTCCCCCAAGCTCCTCTAAGGTGTGGGAGAGAGGAACTACAAAGGGGGGTGGGGTTCGTCCCTTGCAGCCTTCGCTATTCCTGATTTCAGTTGCAACCCCCCTGGGGGGCGGGGTTTGGGGAAACTTGGGTCCCATCCAGCTTGACTGTGATTTGGGACGTGGAACCTTGCCATGCTTCTTCACCCAGCATAGCCTGTCTGGAGCATCTCTGCATCGGGCCCCAAAGCAGTTTGCGGTTGTTTATGCCATCCCTTCCCGTCCCTGCAATGATACAAGCTGAGATCATAAGCCAGGTTTGTTGCTAGGGTTTCTGTTTGGCAGCTCCAGCTCGCAATCTGTTTTGCTGGCTGGGCAAGAGGGTGTTTTCCCCCCCCCTCTCTCCCCCCCCCATCCTCTGTTAACCAGCTGACACCTGCTGTAGCGAAGAATGTTCTCCCTCCCACAAGGATCTGGGCGGTGGGGGGTGGGATTGCATTGTCAATGGGAGAGTTTGCGGAGCGTGCAGGTGATGAGTCACTCCTGTCTGCCATGCAGAATAACAATGCAGCGAGATGGTCGGGTGGACCGGTCCCATCCTGCGACTGTTGTTTGCCTGATGCTTCCGAGGCCCCAGCGGAACCCGTGGAATAGATCAGGAGATGTATTCTAGGCAGCAAACGTGAGGACGCAGCTCAGAGGTGCAATTTGTTCGAGTCCAGTGTTCACTGGTAAACCATTAAAAAGGATGAAAGGTTGAATGAAGAAATGATTCTCGAGGGAGCAGGACATTTCTTGTAGTCCAAAAGTCCAGCCCACTTTTAACTCCTCATGGGCATAATTTGGAGGGCCAGGGCACATCCTCATATTGCTGCTTTGTTTGACATGAATAAAAAAGGTCAAGGCAGTCCCCTGCGCAAGCACGAGTCGTTTCCGACTGTGCGGTGACGTCGCATCACAACGTTTTCACAGCAGACTTTTTTTTCCGGGGTAGTTTGCCATTGTCTTCCCCGGTCATCTACACTCCCCCTCCTTAGCAACCTGGGTGCTCATTTGACCGACCTCGGAAGGATGGAAGGCTGAGTCAACCTGAGCCAGCTACCTGAACCCAGTTTCCGCCAGGATCGAACTCAGGTCATGAGCAGAGAGCTCAGACTGCAGTACTTTACCACTCTGCGCCACAAGGCTCTTCCTTTGACAAGGATAGTTTTACCTAATTGAAGAAGAAGACGACCGTAGATTTATACCCTGCCCTTCTATCTGAATCATAGTCTCAGAGCAGCTTACAATCTCCTTTATCTTCTTCCCCCACAACAGACACCTTGTGACGTGGGTGGGGTTGAGAGGGCTCTCCCAGAAGCTGCCCTTTTAAAGGGCAATTCTTGCCAGAGCTATGGCTGACCCAAGGCCATTTCAGCTGCTGCAAGTGGAGGAGTGGGGAATCAAACCTGGTTCTCCCAGATAAGAGTCTGTGAACTTAACCACTACACCAAAGTGGCTTCAGTTACAACCCCCCTGAATCTGAAATATCATCTAGAGCAGGGGTCCCCAACCCCCAGGCCAGTCTGTAGCCTGTCAGCAACTGGGCTATGAGGCCAAGCAGCCCCTCTGCCCCTTTTGCCCTCCTGGGACCCAGGTGGACAAAAGAAGCACTGTGGCCTTGGAGGGAGGCAGAGTAGCCCCACCACCCCTTTCACCCACCCGGGTCCTGGGTGGACGGAAGGGACAGCATCACGGTGACCTTTGCCTTTCCCTCATTTATAGGTGGTTTTGAAATGGGAGGGGGAAGCAAATTGGCCGCTTCTGCTACCTGGCTGCTTAGCACGGGCGGGGTGCGGGTGGAGGGGCAGCCTGGGGCAGCAAAAACCCCAGTGCACCTTTTCCCCAACCAGTCCATGGAAAAATTGTCTTCCGCAAAACCGGTTCCTGGGTTGGGAGTCACTGATCTAGAAGTCTGGTGGAATGGCCCTGCTGATCTGTATGCACCGGCCCATTTGGCTCTCCAGAGAACCCAGGTGCCTTTTTTGAGCAGGAATGCAGTTCTAATGGGCTTCGTGCCAGGGGGTGTGGCCTTATAGGCAAATGAGTTCCCTGCTGGGCTTTTTCGACCAAAAAAGCCCTCAGTGAAACAATGTTGATGCCAGGAGGTGTGGCCTACTATGTAAATGAGTTCCTGCTGGGCTTATTCTACAAAAAGCCCTGTGTGAAAAAATGGTGAAAATGAGTTCCTGCTGGGCTTTTTCTACCAAAAAAGCCCTGCCAGTGATCATCCTGAGTTCCCCACCTGGCAATGGCTTTGCTTTGCTTTACTGGCCTGCCCAACTCTCAGAAGGGTTTGAGCAAGCCTGGTAAAACAAGCTGTGACGTAGAAGGAAGCAGACGACAATGAGTTGCTTGCGGGCCTGATAGCAGTCCTCCGTGGGCCTCATCCGGCCAGGGGCTGTATGTTTGACACCCCTGATTCAGAAGTTAGAGAACACTGTTTCGGTCTCAAAGGTGCTACTGGACTCAGACTTTGTTCTGTTGCTTCAGACCAACGTGACGACCCACCCAGGGCTGGCATGTGGGACTAGGCCAAGTAGGCAGCCACCTTGGGCGCCACTTGGCCTAGGGGCGCCATGAGATGCCCCCTCTCCCTTTGCCCGCTGTCTTCCGGACTCTGCGAGGTTTTTGTATTTATTAAGCGTTTGAAATAATCACAAATAATAGTATTTCTGCATAGTGATGATCAAATCTTTATTGTGAATTTTGTTCATTATTATTCCACAGTGATATTGTTATTTCCCACCTGAAGACTGGCAACCCTATGAATCAAAGCGAAGCCTATTTAGATGCTTATGTATTTATTTTTTTACCCCAACTTTCTCCTTGTTGGGAACTCAGAGCGGCTTACAGCATTCTCCTGTCCTCCATTTTATCCTCACAAAACCCCTGTGAGATAGGTTAGGCTGAGAATGTGCAATTTGCCCAAGGTCACCTAGCAAGCTTCCATGGCAGAGCAGAGATTTGAACCCGGGTTGCCTAGATCTTAGTCTGAAACTAAGCTATAGACCAGGTGCGGCCAAACTTGCTTAATGCAAGAGCCACATAAAATAAATGTCAGATGTTTGAGAGCCACGGGACATGAACATCAGATGTTTGAGGACCGGGAGGGAGGGAGGGAGGAAGGAAGATGGGGAGGGAGGGAGAGGTGGAAAGAAAGCAACTTTAAATGCATTCTCCAAGCCACCAGCTGGCTTGTCTTGTAGAAGTGCTTTAAAGAGACAAATGTCTTCTCCAGCCATGCAGTGGGGACTTGAAGAGCCTCACAATATGTGCAAAAGAGCCACATGTGACTCCTGAGCCACAGTTTGGCCACCCCTGCTATAGACTATGCTGGCACAGTTGACACACAGAGGTCTTAAAAGAAGAAGAGATTGCATTTATATCCCATCCTTCACTACGAGTCTCAGAGTGACTTACAATCTCCTTCCCTTCCTCTCACCACACCGGACATCCTGTGAGGTAGATGGGGCTGAGAGAGCTCTTTCAAGAATTGCTCTGGAGATACCAGCTCTGAGAGAACCATGACTGACCCAAGGTCACCTATCTGGCTGCATGTGGAGGAGCAGGGAATCAAACCCGGCTCTCCAGATTAGAGTCGGGTGCTCGTAACCACTGCACCAAACTGTTGCCATGTCCATCATCGTGATCCTGTGCCGCTTGTCCTGCGTTAAAATATCTGGCCTAGGCTGGTCTGCTGTTTGTGTTCATCATGGTCCAGAGGGTGCATCTTTTGCTGCTGGGCATGCTTGTGTTGAACGGTCGACAAAGCTGTTAGGATCATGAAACTGCTGAGCGGTCAGATTAAAACGGATAAAAGGAAGTACTTCTTCACCCAAAGGGTGATTAACACGTGGAATTCACTGCCACAGGAGGTGGTGGCGTCTACAAGCATAGCCAGCTTTAAGAAGGGATTGGATAAAAATATGGAGCAGAGGTCTATCAGTGGCTATTTGCCACAGTGTATATATATGTGTGTGTGTATGTATATACACTCACACATATATTGGCCACTGTGTGACACAGAGTGTTGGAATGGATGGTCCATTGGCCTGATCCATCATGGCTTCTCTTATGTTCTTATGTGACACAGAGTGTTGGACTGGATGGTCCATTGGCCTGATCCAACATGGCTTCTCTTATGTTCTTATGTGACACAGAGTGTTGGACTGGATGGTCCATTGGCCTGATCCAACATGGCTTCTCTTATGTTCTTATGTGACACAGAGTGTTGGACTGGATGGTCCATTGGCCTGATCCAACATGGCTTCTCTTATGTTCTTATGTGACACAGAGTGTTGGACTGGATGGGCCATTGGCCTGATCCAACATGGCTTCTCTTATGTTCTTATGTGACACAGAGTGTTGGACTGGATGGGCCATTGGCCTGATCCAACATGGCTTCTCTTATGTTCTTATGTGACACAGAGTGTTGGACTGGATGGGCCATTGGCCTGATCCATCATGGCTTCTCTTAAGTTCTTATGTGACACAGAGTGTTGGACTGGATGGGCCATTGGCCTGATCCATCATGGCTTCTCTTATGTTCTTATGTGACACAGAGTGTTGGACTGGATGGACCGTTGGCGTGATCCAACATGGCTTCTCTTATGTTCTTATGTGATACAGAATGTTGGACTGGATGGGCCATTGGCCTGATCCAACATGGATTCTCTTATGTTCTTATGTGACACAGAGTGTTGGACTGGATGGTCCATTGGCCTGATCCAACATGGCTTCTCTTATGTTCTTATGTGACACAGAGTGTTGGACTGGATGGGCCGTTGGCGTGATCCAACATGGCTTCTCTTATGTTCTTATGTGATACAGAATGTTGGACTGGATGG
Source organism: Heteronotia binoei (assembly GCF_032191835.1). Classification (NCBI taxonomy): domain Eukaryota; kingdom Metazoa; phylum Chordata; class Lepidosauria; order Squamata; family Gekkonidae; genus Heteronotia; species Heteronotia binoei. Next base: position 70,701,960 of record NC_083234.1, read on the forward strand.
GCCATTGGCCTGATCCAACATGGCTTCTCTTATGTTCTTATGATACTGCAAAAGTAATGCTGAATGCCACATGTCTTGTTCCTTGTGGTGGAGATGGGGGGAAGCTCTCTGTATACACAGAGCAGAAAGGGGGACTTCTCCTGTGGATGATTTAAAAAAAAATCCTACAAAAAGACTGAGAAACTGTTCATAGAGGGATTCCTTATGAATTGGGATCATTGGTGTGACCAGCAACAAGGAAGCATCAGCTTCATGCTATATTTCAGCTATATCTGCTGGGTGTCAAGAAGACCCCTTTGCCGTGCATATTATTCTTTTGTAACTTTGTTCATCATTGTAACTCTGCTGGGAAGGTATGGGGGAGTTTTGCTTAGAGATATGAAGGCCCAGAAAAAAAAACAGGGTTTTTTTTCTGTTTTTTTTCCCCTGAAGTCTTTTTTGTTTGTTTTTTCCTGGAAAATTACAAAAATTGAGAAAAAAAGAAAAGAAAAAAATTGATTATGAAACATTTTATTTTAACATGACAAATAAAATATTTTAAGACAAGGTGTTCAAATATTTTCCAAATCGTTTCTCAAAAATCTGTATGGTTTCAGATTATTCTAATTTCTGTGCACTGGGACTTCTGTGCAAGTCCTAGGTCATGCCCATTCATTGAAACTTAGTCCTACACTCCCTTCTGTACACTTCCCCCCCTCTTCAATCCTTTTTATGAGAATGAGTTTTTTATTTTTATTTAATACTGTGGAGAAGAAATATGAATAATTGTTACTTCTGGATTTTTAAAAATTGTTTTGTGGAGGGTTTTTTTTTTGTCTGTTCCACATAAATTAGTAAACAGTTCAGGAGATTGTTGCTCCATTTCTTACAATTACAAATAAATATTTAAAAAGTAAATTCTGTTTGTGATCATTGTTTGGATACACTATTTTTTTTTTTAATACGCTAGATGCGATAATGTCATGCCAAGTGAAATTGTCCATAGTCATATTTTATGTTCCTAAAGGAACAGAATAACTTTCAAGCTGGAAAAAAACCTTGATCTGCAATGTATGAAGTACCCCCTCTGCCCCGGCAGAGAGCTGCATCCTGGTTCTCAAGGACATGCTATCTCTCCTCCAGAGGCTGTCTGGGCCCCTGCTATACTGGAATGAGACTGTTAGATTTAAATTGAGAGCCAGTTTGGTGTAGTGGTTAAGTGTGCGGACTCTTATCTGGGAGAACCGGGTTTGATTTCCCCACTCCTCCGCTTGCAGCTGCTGGAATGGCCTTGGGTCAGCCAGAGCTCTCTTATCTGGGAGAACCGGGTTTGATTCCCCACTCCTCCGCTTGCAGCTGCTGGAATGGCCTTGGGTCAGCCATAGCTCTCTTATCTGGGAGAACCGGGTTTGATTCCCCACTCCTCCGCTTGCAGCTGCTGGAATGGCCTTGGGTCAGCCATAGCTCTCTTATCTGGGAGAACCGGGTTTGATTCCCCACTCCTCCACTTGCAACTGCTGGAATGGCCTTGGGTCAGCCATAGCTCTCTTATCTGGGAGAACCGGGTTTGATTCCCCACTCCTCCGCTTGCAGCTGCTGGAATGGCCTTGGGTCAGCCATAGCTCTCTTATCTGGGAGAACCGGGTTTGATTCCCCACTCCTCCACTTGCAACTGCTGGAATGGCCTTGGGTCAGCCATAGCTCTCTTATCTGGGAGAACCGGGTTTGATTCCCCACTCCTCCACTTGCAGCTGCTGGAATGGCCTTGGGTCAGCCATAGCTCTCTTATCTGGGAGAACCGGGTTTGATTCCCCACTCCTCCGCTTGCAGCTGCTGGAATGGCCTTGGGTCAGCCATAGCTCTCTTATCTGGGAGAACCGGGTTTGATTCCCCACTCCTCCACTTGCAACTGCTGGAATGGCCTTGGGTCAGCCATAGCTCTCTTATCTGGGAGAACCGGGTTTGATTCCCCACTCCTCCACTTGCAGCTGCTGGAATGGCCTTGGGTCAGCCATAGCTCTCTTATCTGGGAGAACCGGGTTTGATTCCCCACTCCTCCACTTGCAACTGCTGGAATGGCCTTGGGTCAGCCATAGCTCTCTTATCTGGGAGAACCGGGTTTGATTCCCCACTCCTCCACTTGCAGCTGCTGGAATGGCCTTGGGTCAGCCATAGCTCTCTTATCTGGGAGAACCGGGTTTGATTCCCCACTCCTCCACTTGCAGCTGCTGGAATGGCCTTGGGTCAGCCATAGCTCTCTTATCTGGGAGAACCGGGTTTGATTCCCCACTCCTCCACTTGCAACTGCTGGAATGGCCTTGGGTCAGCCATAGCTCTCTTATCTGGGAGAACCGGGTTTGATTCCCCACTCCTCCGCTTGCAGCTGCTGGAATGGCCTTGGGTCAGCCATAGCTCTCTTATCTGGGAGAACCGGGTTTGATTCCCCACTCCTCCACTTGCAACTGCTGGAATGGCCTTGGGTCAGCCATAGCTCTCTTATCTGGGAGAACCGGGTTTGATTCCCCACTCCTCCACTTGCAGCTGCTGGAATGGCCTTGGGTCAGCCATAGCTCTCTTATCTGGGAGAACCGGGTTTGATTCCCCACTCCTCCGCTTGCAGCTGCTGGAATGGCCTTGGGTCAGCCATAGCTCTCTTATCTGGGAGAACCGGGTTTGATTCCCCACTCCTCCACTTGCAACTGCTGGAATGGCCTTGGGTCAGCCATAGCTCTCTTATCTGGGAGAACCGGGTTTGATTCCCCACTCCTCCACTTGCAGCTGCTGGAATGGCCTTGGGTCAGCCATAGCTCTCTTATCTGGGAGAACCGGGTTTGATTCCCCACTCCTCCACTTGCAACTGCTGGAATGGCCTTGGGTCAGCCATAGCTCTCTTATCTGGGAGAACCGGGTTTGATTCCCCACTCCTCCACTTGCAGCTGCTGGAATGGCCTTGGGTCAGCCATAGCTCTCTTATCTGGGAGAACCGGGTTTGATTCCCCACTCCTCCACTTGCAGCTGCTGGAATGGCCTTGGGTCAGCCATAGCTCTCTTATCTGGGAGAACCGGGTTTGATTCCCCACTCCTCCACTTGCAACTGCTGGAATGGCCTTGGGTCAGCCATAGCTATCGCAGGAGTTGTCCTTAAAAGGGCAGCTGCTGTGAGAGCCCTCTCAGCTCCACCCACCTCACAGAGCGTCTGTTATGGGAGGAGACGATATAGGAGATTGCAAACTACTCTGAGTCTCTGATTCAGAGAGAAGGATGGGGTATAAATCTGCAGTCGTCATCGTCGTTGTCTTTTCATGGGCTTTTGGGGCTGTTGAATAGTGGGTTCGATACATGAAGTGGCTTGGCAGCGTGATCCAAAGCTCTTTGTTGCAGTTACAGCATGGTAATGGTTAAACTAAGACTAATGCACTGGGCCAACGGAGCCAACTACCGTATATACACTCCCAAAGTTCCCACGCTTGAGAATTATTTGGTCATGTGAACCAGCAGGGGGCTGGCGATTGATTGGGGCGGGGGGAGCAGAGATTTGGATCCTGCTTCCCGTCATTCCCATGTCTCCACGCTCAGTCCTACAGGCTCCAATGAGCCAGGCAGAAACTAACACCACACCATGAAACATAGAGTCACATACACAACAGGGGGCTGTGCATTTTAGCAGGCTCATAACGGCTTGGGAGTGGGTATAAAGATCTGGCTCAAACTGTAGGAGCCAGATCTGACATGGAGAGTCATATTGCTGCGAAGTGTCAATCAGTAAAATGAACCTTTTCTGAACATCAGACAGTGGTCTGCTTATTGAGGACTGAGCAGGAGCTGACACTGGGATACAGAACACTGTGATGTCACCCTGTCCATTAGGTGATCCGTGATTGGCTGGGATCAGTTGAGGAGGGGAGAAATGGCTGCTGAAGCAGAAATGGGTGAGGGAAGGCAGGATAAGATAGGATTAAGGGCTTTAGTCAGGGTTCCTTTTTGGTTTGGGAATGAAAACATCACCTGGAGAACATGTTTGGCACCTAGCTGGACTTCGCTTCATCCGGGAATCAAGTACCCAATCCAATTTGATCTGCCTCATTATCTCAGCATGCTGGCAGTTCCAAAATTGAGGTCATATATGATTGCACATTGTAATGCACTGCCAACAGCCCACATGAAGGGCCGTTTCCTCAAGATACTTTCAGATCAGTGCTTTTTTGATTGCAGTGTTAGAATTCCTGACAGAGCGGTTCCTCAGTGGAACAGGTTTTCTCAGGAGGTGGTGGGGTCTCCTTCCTTGGAAGCTTTCAAGCAGAGGCTAGATGGCCACCTGACAGCAATGCTGATTCTGTGAACTTAGGCAGATCACGGAAAGGAGGGCAGGAAGGGTTGCATCAGGGCTTCGTTCTCGTGGCCCTTTCTTACACACCCACTTTGAGGTCAGTCAGCAGTTTTTCTCTTGGCCAGTTTGGCAAAGGATCCTGGGGGCTTTTTGCCATCTTCTGGGCATGGAGCAGGGGTCACTGCATATGTATGTATGTTTGTGGGGGAGGTATTTGTGAATTTCCTGCACTGTGCAAGGGGATGGACTAGGTGACCCCTGGAGATCCCTTCCAATTCTATGATTCATTTTCCCATACCTTTTCCTACTCTCCAAAATATGCAACAGCCAGAGAGAGATTTCTTAGAAAATGGCTAGTAATGTATTCGGCCACTTCTGATATCTCAAGATAAAGATTACTTTTGAGTAGCTTCTGCAAAAGCTGTATTGTGGATGTGGCAAACTTCTGTTTCACTGTGGTTTTTAATTCTTTAATTCAGGGCTTTCTTTGAGCAGGAACACACAGGAACGCAGTTCCAGCTGGCTTGGCATCAGGGGATGTGGCCTAATGTGCAAATGAGTTCCTGCTGGGCTTTTTCCACCAAAAAGGCCCTGCTTGAATTGTATTTTATAATGTATGGCCTATGGGCTGTTAAACTTGAATAAACTTGAGCTGGACTCCTTGATAATCACAAACTTAATTGGATATGGTCAGGGCTTTTTTGAGCAGGAACATACTGGCTGGCTTGGTGTCAGGGGTGTGTGACATAATATGCAAATGAGTTCCTGCTGGTTTTCCCCCACAAAAAAGCCCTGTGCGAAACAATTGAGATGTCAGAGGGTGTGGCCTAATATGCAGATGAGTTCCTGCTGGGCCTTTTCTACCTAAAAAGCCCTGGATTTGGTGATGCAGTTTGGATTCTTTCATACTCCTTTTAGATTTGTCAGGTGGCGGCTTGCTGTTACCTGCCTCTGCGCAGCAGCCCTGGGCTTCCTTGGTCGTCTCGCATCCAAGGTCTAACCAGATCTGACCCTGCTCAGCTTCCAAGGTCTGATGAGATTAGGATCACCTGGGCTATCCAGAAGGGATACAGATCCTTAAAAAGTGCATATGAGAAAATTGAATTCCATTTCCTCTATATTAGCTACACTTTTTTGGGGGGTGGGGGAGAAGAGGAAGTTGTAATTTGAGCAGGGGAAGAGACCACAAGAAAGGTGCTGCCACAAAAAACCCTCCAGCCTATGAAGAAGACAAAGCCAACACCTCCAAAATATGACTCTGTGGCTGTAGGTTTGAACCAAGACTTTTTTTGGTAGAAAAAGCCCAGCAGGAACTCATTTGCATATCAGGCCGCACCCATTGACACCAAGCCAGTTGGGACTGTGTTCCTGTGCGTTCCTGCAAAAAAAAAAAAAAAGAAAGCCCTTGTTTGAACTAATTTTGTTGCCTGGTACACATTTAAAATTATTTTTTGCTTTCTTTTCCATAAAAAACATTTCTTACTATTATTTTGTGTCCCGATTGTCTCAGCATCCAAACTGACTGCCATTAGGAGCTGGAAAGGTGATTAAAATGCATAAGTAGCGGCAAGATTATTTTTGGAACGGAAATTTATGTTCAAGGGCTGTTGACAATATTCTCCTACTCTGGCTTGCTGTAAGAAGAGGCAGTAGCAGTCTCTGGTTTAGGTGGTTTTTGGAAGAAATTGGGCATATGTGTGGAGGATGCGCCCCGCTCTGTGTGTGTCTGTTAGCTGTAACAGCAACATGGCACTTCCGTGTTCGGAGACTGTATCCCTGATTTCCAGATACTGAGACAAAATCATGAAGGTAGCCATTGTTATCCTGTGCGGTTCTGTGTTCCCAGACTCATCTGGTTGTCCTCTGTTAGAGACAGGATTTTAAACATGAGGCAAACATATTCTCCTGAGCAACTCTGCACTTGTCCAGCATCTTGCTGAAACTCTTGCATTTCATGCGACACAGGACCATGTGCTTCGTTTCCACACCAGAGATCCGTAGCTCTTCCAGATACTGTGTGGGCATGGCAGCTGACCGTGCATAGCCGCTTTGCATGGGTTCCGGCAGCACAGGTTGAGCGAGAAGATGAGTCTCTGCAGAGATGCCCAGGGAAGATCTTTTCCTCGCTGGCATCTCATTTAAATCAAACCTCAGTCTGGCCTAGCGAGGCAATTTGGACACAAGTGGTGGAGAGAGGCCATGTCTCAGGGACAGGAGCCTCTGCTTGCCATGGAGAAGGTCACAGGTTCGATCCCCGGCATCTCCAGCTAAAAGGACCAGGCAGGAGGTGATGTGACGGACTTTTGCCTGAGACTCTGGAGAGTCACTGCCAATCCGAACTGACAATACCGGCTTTGATGGGCCAGCAGTCTGATTAAGTATAAGGCAGCTTCATCTGTTCAAGGTACGGTGCGATCAGCTTGGTGTTTGCTTTCCATTGAAAAGAGGCATGTAAGGTTCCCCCCCCCCTCCATTCTCAATCTTCAGGTTGTTTTGTTTTTTTAAACCCAAGGCGGTAATAGTTTCTAAACCTCATTAAGCTTCCTCAGATTGGAACCGTAACGAGGCAATCTAATAAACTCTGTGAAACAAACAACCTTGGCAGAATTGGCTGCTTATCCTGAGGAGAAGCTACTGGAGAGAACCTTCCGGATAAAAAGGTTCATTCTTCTGAAATCTTGCTTTAAAAAAAAACACACACAGTAGAATCCTTCTCTACAGAGGAGTTTACTTCGCTGTCCTCTTTCCCTCCCTTCTTGTATTTGCTGGGCATGAAATTCTGTGCCAGAAGATTCCAAATTCCAGGTCTGGAATAAATCAGCAGAAGATAGTCTGTAGGGTTGCCAATCCCCAGGTGGGGGCAGGGGATCCCCTGGTTTGGAGACCCTCCCCCCGCTTCAGGGTCATCAGAAAGCGGGGGGAGGGGAGGGAAATGTCTGCTGGGAACTCTATTATTCCCTATGGAGATTGATTCCCATAGAAAATCATGGAGAATTGATCCGTGGGTATCTGGGGCTCTGGGGGGGCTGTTTTTTGGGTTAGAGGCACCAAATTTTCAGTATAGCATCTAGTGCCTCTTCTCAAAATACCCCCCAAGTTTCAAAAGGATTGGACGAGGGGGTCCAATTCTATGAGCCCCAGAAGAAAGTGCCCCTATCCTTCATTATTTCCTATGGAAGGAAGGAATTGAGGTGTGCCGTCCCTTTAAATGTGATGGCCAGAACTCCCTGGCTCCACCCCTAATGTCTCCTGGCTCCACCCCCAAAGTCCCCAGATATTTCTTGAATAGGACTTGGCAACCCTAACAGTCTGCCTTGAGACCATAGAGAGCCCTGAGCCAGTAGACAGTACTCATCTTCCTAATCCCCCCCAGCAGCCTGTCTGACTGTATAAGGCAGTTTTGTAAATTCACTTGCGTATGTCTCGCACTCAGGCCTCTGACCTTCTTGAGCTTGTGAGCCTATTTGTAATTCAAATACAGCCTGGTGGGCACAGTCCCAAAATGGCTGCCACGGGGGGCGGAACCAGCCACAAAATGGCTGCTGCATTATGCCTTGAGTCACACTGCGAAGATCCCTGTGCTGAGGTGGCAGTTGCTTCCAATGCCGCACTTAAAATTCTGCCCAGTCAATCAAATCTCCATGGGCCAATCAGAAGCCCTGCTGGGCAGAAGAAGAAGAAGAAGAATTGCAGATTTTTACCCCGCCCTTCTCTCTGAATCAGAGACTCAGAGCGGCTTACAATCTCCTGTATCTTCTCCCCCCACAACAGTCACCCTGTGAGGTGGGTGGGGCTGAGAGGGCTCTCACAGCAGCTGCCCTTTCAAGGACCACTCTGCCAGAGCTATGGCTGACCCAAGGCCATTCCAGCAGGTGCAAGTGGAGGAGTGGGGAATCAAACCCGGTTCTCCCAGATAAGAGTCCACACACTTAACCACTACACCAAACTGGCTCTCACCTCCTTTCTAAAAACACTTGGTGGGCATCAGGAAGCATGTCAGTGGGCATCATGGCACTCACGGGCACTGCACTGAGACTCTTGTTCTAGCACTCCAGTGAGGATGTTGCAGGTGTGAATCTAGCATCACAGATCAAAATGTTGTGGCTAAAATGCCACCAACAGCGAAGAATTCAGATATGGAGGCTGAAACGGGTGCATTTGCCAAATGGTTGAACAGAGTCTGCAATTGATGGACTGGAGGCTGAAACTTTGTGCATTTGCCGAGTGGTTGAACAGTCTGCAATTGATGGAACCCGGATCCGCCTCTCTGAAACAAGAAAATGAAACCCTTAGGCATGGCTTGACAAATCCCAGGCGCACCGGGTATCTTGGTGCCTAGACATGTCATTATGACACCTAGTGTTTTCAGCAGGAGTTTTAAAGCACCTGTCAGCCATTCTCAGTGGGCAACAAAGGGGTTGGATGCAGTGAATCCCACTGGTGAAAAAGCGAAGAAGGTTGTGCTGGGGATTATGAGACTTGTGTGGACACAAGCCTTGAGCAACGGGGGCCGTGACGAGGAGGAAGCATATTAGGCAAGATAGAGCTTATTTATCACTTCCTGTCAGAATGCTTTGTTGAATTGTTGCTGAGGGTTCATATGTAGACTTAACTTCACACCATTTAAGGATGATGGATGAATTCATTTGTTTAAGAGCCAGCATGGTATCATGGTCAAGAGCAGCAACTCTGATCTGGAGAACCAAGCTTCGATTCTCCCCTTCGCCTCACACATGGAGCCAGCTGGGTGAACTTGAGCCAGTCACGATTCTCTGAGGTCTCTCCACCCCACCTGCCTCATAAGGTGCCTGTTATGAGGAGAAGAAGGGGAAGGTGATTATAAGCTGCTCTGAGACTTCTTAGAGTAGAGAAAAGTGAGGTCTAAAAACCAGCTCTTCTTAGCCAGTTGCTTTCCATGTAAGCTCCAATATTCAGATAAATGGAGTTTATTAAAGCGTTTATGGAATTAAGAGAGATTGAAGAGAAGTTAGGCTAGGGTTAAAAATTACTTTTTTGTTGTAGTGATACCAACCATATTTATTTATACGCTATATCACAAGGGTGTCAAACTTGTGGCTTAGGGACCGAATCAGGCCCCTGGAGGGCTCCTATCAGGCCCCTGAGCGACTGGCTGTCATCTGCTTCCTTCTCCCTCTCTCTTGCTTCCTTCTGCATCACAGCTTGCTTTGCCAGGCTTGCTCAATCACACATGAGCTACAGAGCAAAATCTCTATTTTCTCCATTGACTGAGGCTCTTCCCTTGGGGAGAAAGCGGGGGTCGGGGGAGAAATAGCTTGCTTTGTCAGGCTCTCTCAATCGCACAACAGAGCTACTGAGTCAAGGTCTCTCTTCCTTCTATTGGCTGAGGCTCTGTCCCCTCCTAGTCCCCTGAGGAAGCAAGGCTAGAGCCAGAGCTTATTTTGCCCAATACCCTGGATCATACAGAAGAGATACAAAGAAAGCACCATTAAGATCAAGAAGTGCTAATGTATTAATCATGTTTTAAGGGTCTTTTGAAAGAGTCTTTTATGTTTGTCTGTGTCCTTTATAAAGTTTATTTCTCTGCTACCTGGCATTACATTTTATGACATACATGGCCCGGCCCAACAAGGTGTCATTCCGACCCTCATAACGGATGAGTTCGACACCCCTGTCACTTTCACCATAGTTTTAATAAAATTATTAGAGAGTGCAAAGAGCTTTAGGTTTTGTTGTAGCAGCACTTAGAAAACTTGGTTGTTAAAAGTGTGAAATCCCGGAGGGTGAAAAATGAGCCTGGCTTCTAAATTTTGGAGAGCCTGATTAAAATCGATCAGGTCTTGCTTTAAGGCATACTGGAGTCTGGTGCTGGAAGGGGAACCAAATTGCGTCTTAGAGATGCTGGACAGAAATGGCAAAGAAGTAGAATTGAGCCCTGACTTGGATAGCCCAGGCAAGCCCGATCTTGTCAGATCTCAGAAGCTAAGCAGGGTTAACTCTGGCAAGTACTTGGATGGGAGACCTCCTTGAAATACCCAGTTGGGAGGACAGGGGCAGGCTTCATTCAGCCACTTCTCCTGATATCCTCCAGACCCCCAGTAGGGGTTAGTCACCAGAGGTTGCCATGACTCACAGGTGCATGCACACACACATTCAAAAAAATTGTTTTTATACCCCCACTTTTCTCTACCTTAAGGAGTCTCAGTGTGGTTTAAAATCTTCTTCCCTTCCTCTCCCCACAGCGGGCTCCTTGGGAGGTAGGTGGGGCTGAGAGAGAGAACTGTGAGTGCCCCAAGGTCACCCAGCAGGCTCCATGTGGAGGAGGAGTGGGGAATCAAACCCAGATCTCCAGATTAGAGTCCGTTCCTCTTAAACACTGCACTGGGTCTCAGTGAGAGAGGTGAATAGTTGCTTGGTCATCCACATGCAACCCATGCACAGATTTATGCCAGTGCACTGAAAGAATCATACCAGTTGCTCCTGCGTATATGTATTGCTTATTATGATACTTATGAATTTATTAATGAACTTTCCTTGTGTTTGGGGACCATAGAAATTTCACGGATTGTCAATCAACATATCAGTTATCAACAGGGGTGGCATTCTAGCAGGAGCTCCTTTGCGTATTAGGCTGCACACCCCTGATGTAGCCAATCCTCCCAGAGCTTACAAAAAAGAGGATTGGCTACATCAGGAGGGCATGGCCTAAAATGCAAAGGAGTTCCTGCTAGAATCCCATCCCTGGTTATCAATAATATTGTATTTTTCAGTTCTGTAGCAGGGCTTTCTGTTGCTGGTTTTTTGTCCATCTCTTGCTCTGAATTTTGATGTCGTTAGGCTCCTTGATTGCAAAAGGTTGCAGACCCCTGTTGAGTGACAGAGATCCTGTGGCAGGTTAGCCATGTTGGAGCGCCTGACATCTTGAGAGTAGGCACTATGCAGGAGACAGAAGTAGGAATCAGTGTTCCCTCTACATTGCTCATGAGGAAGCCTGGCTCAGCAACACACTAGGGCCATGCAAGGTGTTGCATTGCTTATGGTCCATGGGGTCCTTTTGGACTGATGATGCCATTTCCTCTCCCCCCCCCCCCAATTTTAAATGTAATTTTTATTTTAAAATAGAAAAGCAATACATAAACAATGAAAAGAAGCATTGTTGCATATATATATATATATATATATATATATATATATATATATATATATATATATATATATATATATATATATATGCAACAATGCTTCTTTTCATTGTTTATGTATTTGTGTACATAAACAAATATATATATTTGTGTACATTCCAGCTAGCTTTTTAAGACAGAACCCCTGATAACATCAATAACAGTGAGCCATCTTATACACAATTTGATTATATTATAATGTTATATTGTTTTATTGGTTTTACTGTTTAAATTATTAATTATATTATATATTGTTTTATTGTATCATGGTTTTACCATGTCTTGTTAGCCGCCCTGAGCCTGCCTTGGCGGGGAGGGCGGGATATAAATAAAAGTTTATTATTATTTATTATTATTACATTTGAAAGAGAAAAGTTTATAAAATATTTAGCATCATTGTAAAGGTGACATTATCTCCGGGTCTTATAATTTTGCAAATACTCTAGAATTGGATACCAAATCACAAAAAAAACCCCATTATTTATATCTCCACTTTTTTTTGTTCAAATCCATAAATTTAGCTTCTGTCTGTCTGTGTATCTGTCTGTCTATCAATCACCTATCTTCCAGATCTTCGAGTGCCAAAGATTTAAAGAAGGAGCAGTTTCTGACTTCCATTTATGTGCTGTTGCTAGTTCTCTCATTATTAACAGGAGATATTTAAAGTCTTATCCTAAGGTTTAAAAGAACAAACTTTGATGTCAAACCATAGAATTTTTAGACACCACGACCAATGTTCCCTGTAAGCTGCAGAGTCTTGTGAGCAAAAATTCTACTTTGTGAGGCACTGGCGTTAAAGTTGTGAGCTGCTGCATCAATTAGTGTGCTCTGAGGCCATTTTTCCTGAGCGAAGACAAAAATGTATGAGGTGGAGGCTAAAAATCTGTGAGCTAGCTCACACCAACTCAGCTTAGAGGGAACACTGACCATAACCAAAAATGCAAATAGGTTCCCATTTGCATGCATTGCTTCCAACAAAGTAGCCTAATCGCAGCCCATGGCCCATGTTAAAATTCCAGCAGTTATATTCTGGTGTGCTCAGTGGGGGGGGGGAACAGGCATTAGATAAGATTCAGGTTCATTCATGCTCATTTATTTACATTTTTGCAAACGCTTTCTACCTTTGTGTTTCTTTTCCCAAGGTAGCTTTGTCACCCACTGACGGCACCCCCACTTCCCCCTTTAAGTGTTCTTTTTTTAAAGTTCAGTATTCACTTTTTGTTCTCCATTACAGCTCAACTCAATGCAAAGCACGTGCAAAGATACAGAAACGTAGACATTGTTTTAAAAGTTTCACATTTAAGATGACCCCCCTCCCCTGTTTGTTTTCCTCTTTTCCAGAATTGAGCAATAAAGGAATTCTTACCATGGAGAAAGGATTAACAGAAAAGTTACAGTCGTTACTTAAAAATTGTAACTGCCATTAAGATAGCCATCTCTTCACCCTCTCCTGTTTGTTATTTAGAGATAAGACAGATAAAACATCTCAAAGACCTTAAGTGTTTTGATCCACACAGGGCAGCTGCTCTAGCCCCCTGGTCATTTTCGTTGCTCTTGTCTACATTTTTTCAAGCTTTAAAATATCCTTTTTCAGGTCAGGTGACTAGAAACAGACGCAATATCCAAGCATAATGAAGATAATATGATAGCAGCAGTTTTATTCTCTATTCTTGATAATTATGACCACGGAATTTACTGTTTTAATGATTTTATTTATTATAAATTGTACTGTAGCGGGTCATTGACCCTGTTCTTATTGTGATCCACCCTAACCCCGCTTGTGGGGAGGGCGGAATAAAAGTCCAATGGATAAATTAATGAATGAATTTTCACAGCAGCTGCATACTGGATCGACATTTTCATCTAGCTATCCACTGCCACCCCAAGGTCCCTTTCTTGATTTGTCGTTGCCAGCTCAGATCCCATTAGCGTATATGTGAAGCAAATATGCATATTTGCCCCAATTTGCATTACTTTACACTTGCTCACATTGAATCTCATTTGCCATTTTAATACTTTTGAGGGTGTTGGCGTCTGGAAAAACTTTGCACGAAGGCTGATCTGGATATGTTATTTATTATAAGTATCCTTTAAATACTTGGCTATTCCAAAGATGTGTTGAACGCTATCTGTCTCAGATTTATTTACATAATTAGAGGTATCTGTGTAGCTCCTATGGTAATAAGAAATTTAATCCATTTTCCAAACTTTGCTTTGAAACTTAAATAATACAGATACAATAACATATTACAAAAGAGAAGTACAAAATCCATTTTCCAAAGCTGAATAAAACAACTCAAGAACAAGGAAGTATCCACTCTTGTCTTGTGGGTGACCATGGCCATTTTAACTCCCAGCTCAAGATGAGGCCCATCAATGACATTTTAAAAAGGACAATTTGGTTGGGAGGGGGGAATGTCATCCTCGTAAATCTAATCCAGAACCTGATGACAGAACAGGGGTGGCCAAACTGTGACTTGGGAACCACATGTGGCTCTTTCGCATATATTGTGTGGCTCTCAAAGCCCCCACAATCCAGTTGGCCAGTTTGGAGAAGGCTTTTCTCTCTTTAAATCACTTCTCCAAGCCAAGCCAGCTGGTGGCTTGGAGAATGCATTTAAAGTTAAAGTTGATTATTTCCACCTCTCCTTCCCCCATCTCTTTGCTTCCCTCCCTCCCTTCTTGTCTTGCTGCTCTCAAACATCTCACATTCATGTCCTGCGGCTCTCAAATATCTGATATGTATTCTGTGTGGCTCTTACATTAAGCAAGTTTGGTCACCCCTGTGCCAGAATAAGGCACTTTCACACCAGCTGATGTGCAGCTTTAGCGATCATTTGCAAGTGGATTCTGCCGTTTCACACAGAAAAATCCAGTTGCAAAGTGCATCAAAAGTGGATTGAAAGTGTATTGTAGTTAAAACACCAGACTGAGACGTCTCTATACAACATGGTGGTGGAAAGTGCTAGGTCACACTGACTTATGGCGACCTCATAGAGTTTTCAAGGCAAAAGTTGTTCAGCAGTGGTTTACTATTTCCTGCCTCCTCATTACTACCAATGTACTCCTTGGAGGTCTCCCATCCAAATACTAAAGAGGGCTGACCCTGCGTAGCTTCCGAGATCTGACAAGATTGGGTTACCCAGGTCTCTGACGAGCGTAGCTGGGGATGACACTATTACTTGTTTACTGGTATGATTAGCTTTGCTCATTAACAACTCATCATTTTGCAGATGTATTTGTATCCCTGTGATGTACTAATCCCATATTACAAATGTATTCATCACTGTTAATATCCATTGCATTTCTCAAACACTCAGTGCTTTCTGCGTAATGGGACATTCACAGTTTTCCAGGTGGCAAGGGAGGGTGGGGAGACAGCTCTAATGTGGTCTCTCCGGGCAACACTGATATCGACTAACTGCATTGGGAAGAGCTTGTGGAATGTGACTTAGATGGATGCAACACTGAAGCCTGAAAAAAGACTTTATAATAATCAAATGATTTTGGTGGGCTTGGGAAAAGGGGGAGCCGTTCTTTCAGGAGGTATAATTATTGGGGGACTGACCATTCACGTTAGTTTGGCAAGATATAGTCTTGCATTCGCATGCTGAAAACAGTTGTTCTCTGATCTATTAATAAAACTTCTTCTACATATACTCAAAGAGGCTTACGATAGTATCTAGGCAAAACCTTATAGCATATACAAGACAGATTTTGTGATTTTTGTTGTATATATTTACCTGTAGGTGTTTTGTGAGCGACCTGTAGCAGAAAGGCAGATTCTGAATATTTTAACAGACGCACGTAAAGCGGGCTGGCCCAAGGTGGATCAGTGCCTTTGGCAGAAATCCAAACTGTGGCTCTTATCCTGTCGCCTAAGGTGGGGCACCACCTCCCAGGGAGTTCTCTTGTGCAAGCTTTGTTGGAAACCTGTGATGGTGGGTGGGCTGTGCAGAAGGTCCCCGTGAATTGCTTTCATATTCCTAGCAAAGTGCTGAGAACTAGTTTGGAGGCTGCAGTTAGTGCAGAACACTGTGTCTGTTGAAGCAGTCAGACTGTCTACAGATCAACTCCCAAGCCCAGTTGAAGGTGTTGGTTTTGATCTTTGAAGCCCTGCATGGCTTGGGACTAGGTTAGCACCTGCTAGAATGGCCTTGGGTCAGCCATAGCTCTGGCAGAGGTTGTCCTTGAAAGGGCAGCTGCTGTGAGATCCCTCTCAGCCCCACCTACCTCACAGGGTGTCTGTTGTGGGGGGAGAAGATATAGGAGATTGTAAGCCTCTCTGATTCAGAGAGAAGGGCGGGGTATAAATCAGCTCTTCTTCTTTTTCTTCTTGTACTTCTTGTTCTGCTTCTTCCAGAAGGACTGTCTTCTCATATGTTCGTATCCAGGGAATTAAGATCACAAGGAGGGGCTCTCCTAACTGTCCCATCAATCAAAGAAAAAGACGACTGTAGATTTATACCCCGCCCTTCTCTCTGAATCAGAGCCTCAGAGCGGCTTACAGTCTCCTTTATCTTCTTCCCCCACAGTAGACACCCTAAGAGGTAGGTGGGGCTGAGAGAGCTCTCCCAGAAGCTGCCCTTTCAAGGACAACTCTGCAAGAGCTATGGCTGACCAAGGCCATTCCAGCAGCTGCAAGTGGAGGAGCAGGGAATCAAACCTGATTCTCCTAGATAAGAGTCTGCACACTTAACCACTACACCAAACGGGATCATTTGATGGGTACTCGAGAAAGGGCCTTCTCAGTGCAGCCCCATGATTACTGAAGAACTTCCCCAGGAAGTTCCTCCTGGCCCCTTCACCGATATTCTGTCCAGTCCACACACACACCCCGGCTGAGCGGAGCACTTCACAACCAGAGCTGCTAGAATCTTAGAATAGTCAACGGGCAGTGCAAGGACCCTGCATGGCTGCTGAGTGGGGTTTCCTGTGTTCATGAGCAGCTGGTCGGTCACACAGCTTAGAGCAGGGGGGACCAAACTGCGGCTCAGGAGCCACATGTGGCTCTTTCATGCACATTGTGTGGCTCTTGAAGCCATCATCACTTTAACGGACACTTTGGAGAAGGCTGTCTCTTTAAATTGCTTTTTCAAGCCAAGCCAGGCGGTGACTTGGAGAATACATTTAAAGTTAAAGTTGATTTCTTCCCACGTCTCCCTCCTTCCTTCCTCCCTCCCTCCATTTTCCTTCCTTCCTTCCTCCCTCCCTCCATTTTCCTTCCTTCCTTCCTTCCTTCCTTCCTTCCTTCCTTCCTTCCTTCCTTCCTTCCTTCCTTCCTTCCTTCCTTCCTTCCTTCCTTCCTTCCTTCCTTCCTTCCTTCCTTCCTTCCTTCCTTCCCGGTTCAGATGTTCATGTCTTGCAGCTCTCAGACATCTCACATTTATTCTATGTGGCTCTTTGTTAAGCCAGTTTGGCCAGAGGGAACGCTGCCCTTCATGCTTAACCTTTAGGAGGCGCCTAAGGATGCTTTTGTATATTACATTTGTATAAGTTTAGTAGTAGTACTGAATAGTGATTTTAATTTTAAAATGTATTTTATTTTGTGTCTGTCTATATTTTTAAGCCATCTTGAGCTCCATGAGAAAGAAAGCTGGCCAATATGTGTTTTGAATGAATAAGTGAATGAACTGTTGAAACCTCATTATGACTCATGCATTCTTCTACCAGGCCCGGGAATGATCATTTGTGGCTACCAGCATTCAAATCCTCTTCCCTCTCAGCCATAGCTAAGTGCCTTGGGTCAGCCTCCCTGGTTCTTCCTTTCTCTCCTTCTGTTTCCAAATGGTGCCTCTCCTCTCTCTTGCTAACTAACAATCCCCAGGCCATTCTCTTGTGCAAGTCCTCTTCGTCCTTTTAACACTTTTTTTTATGCTGCCTTTTAAAAACCAAAAAACAATGAGCCATGCATTTTCTCATCCAGTGCTTTTCTCCATGTTTGCGCAGGTAGATCGGGAGCGGCGCAGAGAAATTTCCTTACTAGATGACATTTCATCGCAATGTCCGATCGTTTGGGGCAAATAACCAAGGGAAAGGATGGGAAAAGCAAGTACTCGACTCTCAGCCTGTTTGATAAGTATAAAGGAAAGTCAGTAGAAGCTATCAGAACTACAGGTAAGGAGGGACTATGAACATGCGGGCAGGGGCGGTGAACATAAGAGAAGCCATGTTGGATCAGGCCAATGGCCCATCCAGTCCAACACTCTGTGTCACGCAGTGGCCAATGTGTGTGTGTGTGTGTATATATATATATATACACACACACACATACACACACACACACACACACACACTGTGGCTAATAGCCACTGATGGACCTCTGCTCCATATTTTTATCCAATCCCCTCTCAAAGTTGGCTATGCTTGTAGCTGCCACCACATCCTGTGGCATTAAATCCACATCTTAATCACCCTTTGGGTGAAGAAGTACTTCCTTTTATCCATTTTAACCTGACTGCTCAGCAATTTCATTGAATGCCCATGAGTTCTTGTATTGTGAGAAAGGGAGAAAAATACTCCTTTCTCTACTTTCTCCATCCCATGCATAATCTTATAAACCTCTATCATGTCACCCCGCAGTGGACGTTTCTCCAAGCTAAAGAGCCCCAAGCGTTTTAACCTTTCTTCATAGGGAAAGGGTGGGGGGAGCCTGGGGCTTTTGAAATCCATCAAGGAGATTTCAAAACATTCAGAGGAATGCGTGCAGAATGCTTAATAAGAACAGACATGTTGGTCAGTGGTAACACTTCACCCTACTTCTGGGAGCAGCAGGCCAAATACTTAGGAGGATCTGCTTAGCATGCAAGAGGTTTCCGGTTCAATCCCCAGCATCTCCAGTTAAAAGCAACAGGTAGCAGGTAATGCGAAAGACCTTCACCTGAGAGCTTGGAGAGCTGCTGCCAGCCTGAGTAGACAATACTGATCTTGGTGGACCAAGGGTGTGGTTCAGTAAAAGGCAGATTCACTTGTTCAGACTTGGGAGAAAGGTTTTAGCCCCCCTGCTGTTATGCTACTTGTTGTTATGGAGCATTTCATGCAAGGGCTCATTAAAAAACATTATCTTGCATCTGAAAGAGTGTACAATCAATAGGCCCAGTTCACACATGCAAGACACTGAGCTGGCAATGAAATGGGAGAGACCCAGGTTCAGTGGAGCCACACCTCTTCACATTGCAGTTGGTAAATTCCAGCTTTGAATGTTCCTTTGCAAAGCTCCATGCAAACAGAAAGCTAGCACAACCGAAAAGGTTCTACCATCCTCCTCTTTTTGCATGCTGTGCTTGTTCTCTTATTTGGAGGCAGCTTTTTACACCCTAAAATGTGATTTATTTACTTCATTTACAACCCCAACTTTCTCCGCAGTGAAGACCCAAGGTGGTTTGCGTAATTGTCATCGCCTCCATTTTATCCTTATAACTAGGGCTTTTTCTGTAGCAGGAGCTCCTTTGCATATTAGGCCACACACCCCTGATGTAGCCAATCCTCCAAGAGCTCACAGGGCTCTTAGTTACAGGGCCTACTGTAAACTCCAGGAGGACTGTTTACATCAGGGGTGTGTGGCCTAATATGCAAAGGAGTTCTTGCGACAAAAAAAGCCCTGCTTTATAACCATGTGAAAAAGTCTGACTGGCTCAAGGTCGCCTGGTGATTTTGCAAGATTCAAACCTGGTCCTCTTGGATCCTAGTTGGCCACTAGGCTCTCTGGACCTGCCACCTGATATAGTGCAGTCCGTTCTATGGCTTCACCAACCACCTCATTCCCATCTCTCTCTCCTGCCCCGAGAACTAGACCGGAGGACTTGATTGCTTCATTCTCACTGTGGCAGGGAGAGAGATCAAACTGATCGCAGAGGAAAGCACGAAGATTCACAGACCAAGGAGCTGGCAGGATCCCTCACAAATCTGCGATGATGATGATATTGGATTTATGTCTTGCCCTCCTTGAGCGGCTCACAATCTCTTTATATTTTATTGAATTTTTTTTAAAAAATACAAGTTAATAAAAGTATTAATATTCATATACAATTAATTAAACTTATGGAATCAGGTTGTAAACAAGCACAAATACTTACATGCATACAATAAAATATCAAGTAAGGATTTTAAGTTATAAAGATGTATCTAGATATGTAGATCATTTTCTATCCAAGGAGAGAGGTCAAGATGAAAACAAAATTAAGATTAAGACAATAATTCCTGTATCAAAACACAGTTAATCTAATTGAACCCATATGATCATTAAACTATTAATTATGCTTTGCTATGAATTCTTAATTGCCTAAATATTCTCTATGCAAACTATTACAGGTTTTTCCAAAATTTACTGTTTGGTAATTATAATTAGACATTGGATTTATATCCTGTCCTCCACTCTGAATCTCAAAGTGGCTCACAATCTCCTTTATCTTCTTCCCCACAACAGACACCTTGTGAGGTGGGTGGGGCTGAGAGGACTCTTACAGCAGCTGCCCTTTTAAGGACAACCTCTGCCAGAGCTATGGCTGACCCAAGGTCATTCCAGCAGGTGCAAGTGGAGGCATGGGGAATCAAACCCGGTTCTCCCAGATAAGAGAGCCATGGCTAACCCAAGGCCATTCCGGCAGGTGCAAGTGAAGGAGTGGGGAATCAAACCCCGTTCTCCCAGATAAGAATCCGCACACTTAACCACCACACCAAACTGGCTCTCAGTGCTCAGCAATCTTTGGTGAGATGGATATTTTCTTGCAGAAATAATCACATATCCTGTGTACAGATGAAGCTGCCTTATACTCAGTCAGACTCTTGGTCCATCAAGGCCTAGTCAGACTGGCAGCAGCTTTCCAGGGTCTCAGCCAGGGGTCTGTCGCATCACCTCCTACCTGGTCCTGTTAACTGGGAATTCAGTCTGGGACCTTCTGCATGCCAAGGAGATGCTCTGCCAATGAGCCGCAGACCCACCCCAATCTGCTAGCTTGTTACTTGCGGAGAGTTCTTAATGTGGGTGGGAAAGTTCAGCGGAAGTGATCTTGCATCTGCAGCCTGGTGCAGTCCACTCCACCACTACTGAGTTCTGTGACCTAATTCTGCTGCATGTGTAAGGCCCAAGGCACGTTTGTCAAAGATGGCAGGATTTGAACCCGGAGCCCTTATTCACTGCACCACCTGCAAAAACTGGTTAGAATTGGGCTCTGCACCATGGTCGGCAAAACCTAAGGGAGGTCATCCGATTAAAGAAATCTCGTATTGCGTTTGGCTTCGGTGTAAATTTTCATTGAGTTTATGTGTGAGTGTAGTCAGTTAGAATCATAGAATCATAGAGTTGGAAGGGATCTCCAGGGTCATCTAGTCCAACCCCCTGCACAATGCAGGAGACTCACAAATACCTGCCCCTAAATTCACAGGATCTTCATTGCTGCCAGATGGCCATCTAGCCTCTGTTTAAAAACCTCCAAGAAAGGAGAGTCCACCACCTCCCGAGGAAGCCTGTTCCACTGAGGAAGTGCTCTAACGGTCAGGAAGTTCTTCCTAATGTTGAGCTGGAAACTCTTTTGATTTCAACCCATTGGTTCTGGTCCCACCTTCCGGGCCACAGAAAACAATTCCACACCATCCTCTATATGACAGCCCTTCTGAATCAAAAAGACGCTTTTAAATGGTGATTGGGGGGATTATAACAGGAATCATCTTAGAAGAGGCATTCTTTCTTGAGAGGAAAGCAAAATGCTTCTTCTGAAAAGGTGCTTTGTAATTGTGTTTGTCAATAATTAAGGGTTGGAACACTTTCCCTATGAAGAAAGGTTAAAATGCTTGGGGCTCTTTAGCTTGGAGAGGTGATGTGATAGGGGTTTACAAGTCTATGCATGGGATAGAGAAGGTAGAGAAAGAAGCACCTTTCTCCCTTTCTCACAATACAAGAACTCGTAGGCACTCCATGAAATTGCTGAGCAGTCAGGTTAGAATAAAAGGAAGTACTTCTTTACCCAAAGGGTGATTAACATGTGGAATTCACTGCCACGGGAGGAGGAGGTGGCGGCTACAAGCATATACATCTTCAAGAGGGAATTGGATAAGCATATGGAGCAGACGTCCATCAGTGGCTATTAGCCACAGGGTATAGATGGAACTCTCTGTCTGGGGCAAGTGATGCTCTGTATTCTTGGTGTTTGGGAGGGGCAACAGTGGGAGGACTTCTAGTGTCCTGGCCCCACTGATTGACCTCCTGATGTCACCTGTGTTTTTGGCCACTGTGTGACACAGAGTGTTGGAATGGATGGGCCATTGGCCTGATCCAACATGGCTTCTCTTAAGTTCTTATGTTCTTATCTGTGGCCTGATTTAACCGAGGACATCTTTTTAATTGATTAGAAATTGTGGAACTAGTATTTCTCCCTCTTTAAAAGAGAAACACAGGAATTTGAAGGTTTCTTGGCAAGCTTTCTTGTGACAGAACTTTTTATGTGGGTCACGCTGGTTTGGGAAAGGCCGCTCACGCACGCTCACAGGAATTTTGAGCATCTTAGAAAGTGTTATTGGCGATAGCCATGTTTCAGACCTGAATGATATTACGTTCAGAACAGAAATTCCTAAATTGTGCAGTATCAAAGAATTGTGCGTGTGCTGTGAGAAATGAACAGAACAAGCAAGCATTTAAGTGAACCCAAAGGATCCACACACAACAGAGACTGTCTACCTTCTACTGCTCTGCAGGACTTTTGTGTTTTTGTATTGTTTCTTTCCTGAAAATTAAAAAAAAAAAAGGCAGGGGATAACTTAACTCAAATGGTATTGAATTAAGAACCTAAAAAGCCAGTTTGGTGTAGTGGTTAAGTGCACCGACTCTTATCTGGGAGAACCGGGTTTGAATCCCCACTCCTCCACTTGCACCTGCTGAGATGGCCTTGAGTCAGCCGTAGCTGTCGCAGAGCTGTCCTTAAAAGGGCAGCTGCTGTAAGAGCTCTCTCAGCCCCACCCACCTCACAGGGTGTTTGTTGTGGGTGGGGAGGTAGAGGAGATTGTGACCGCTCTGAGACTCTGATATTCAGAGTATAGGACAGGATATAAATCCAAAATCATCTTCTTAAAGGGTTAACTTTTTAACCTGATTGTATAGGCCCAGTAATACTGTTGGTCAAATTAAAAACATTAAGTATTGACAGATATTTAAAATGAGAGCTTACTGGGGGGAAAGCGTAGATGACCGGGGAAGGCAATGGCAAACCACCCCATAAAAAGTCTGCCGTGAAAACATCGTGATGCGACGTCACCCCAGAGTCAGAAACAACTGGGGCTTGCACAGGGGACTACCTTTATCTTTTGCCTTTTTAGGTTTTAAAAAGGATATCGGCCCTGGTGATAGTCTCAATTAAGCCAACTTGTATGGTGACAATCAAAAATAACCATTATTGCCCTGACCTGGATAGCACAGGCAAACCCGATCTCATCAGATCTTGGAAACTTAAGCAGGGCCGATCCTGGCAAGTACTTGGATAGGAGACCTTGGAATACCGGCAGTTGGGAGGGCAGGGGCAGGCTTTATTCATCCACCTCTCTGAATATCCTCCAGGCCCCCAGTAGGAGTCAGTCACCAGAGGTTGTCATAAGTTCCAAGTGTGTGCACACACACAAAATACAACCTCCCCCTCCAAAAAAACCCCCCATTATAGACTCTGATCATTAGCATTTTGGCCCATCCCCGCCCCCCCCCCCCCGGTCATCTCTGATTTGGAGGAGGAAAGATAATTCTGATACATCTTTGCATGTTAAATTTGATGCTGTAACCATTCTCCATGCAGTACTGCTTGCCCTTAGGAATCATCTTGTGTCTCTTCATGAGTCCCTGCTCTGAGAACACTTGCAAATGGGAGGTGCACTCATAGCAGGGGCATAAAACATGGTGGTTTTCTCTGAGGGTGGATAATTTTGATTTTAGATATTGGAGTAAAACTTGGAGGCACATTTTAGTCTTTTACTGGAACATTTATTTTGTGATTTAAGCTTAACCCACAGTTTTAGAAGCATTGATTTAGGAGGTCTGGAAAAGCTGTAAATAAGATTAAAGGGAAGCTAGGAATTCGAGTTAGGCATTAGCATTTGAGTCTGAAAGATTAATGGGAATTGCAAACCTGGAAGAGAGAGCATTGGAGCTATGAGCTTGCAAATGAGCCTCAGTGTTACCAGCTGCTAAGTTAAAAAATGGTCTGTGGCGGAACAGAAGACAAGCAAGTTATGTTTTCAGAGCTGAATGTCAGCAAAAGAACGCACAGATGGAAGCTTCGCATTAGAGTTGCAAAACGGATTGTGATTGATTGCAATCAGAGATTTCAGTGTTCAGCTATAAAAGGTGATATAGAGGGGCTGACGCTCCATAGGTAGAGGATCTGCTTTGCATTTGGAAGGTCCTGTGTTCAGTTCCAGTGTATTGCAGAAGTTGGAGCGCTGGACTGGGATCTGGGAGACCTAGGTTCGAATCCCACTCCACTGTGAAAGCTTGATGGGCCAGTCACACACACTCAACCTAACCTACCTCACAGGATAGTTGTGAGGATAAAACGACGGAGAGCAGGTATTTTATGCTGTTTTGGACCCCCATTGGGGAAATGCAGAGTATTTTATTTTAAAAAAAAATTGCTGGCATCGCCTATTAAACGGCTGTCAGGATGCAGGGCTGGGAAAGACGGAAACCTTCAGCTGACTTAGGCTATTCTTGGATTGTTTGGCCAGTAGGCTGAGGCAGGATGAGGCAGCTTCATCTGTTCACTGAAGATATGGAAATCAGAGCCATCAGTCAATTAAAAAAATGTTCTGTAGTAAATATGTGGCTTTTAAGAACATCAGAAGAGCCCTGCTGGATCAGACCAGTGGTCCATCTAGTCCAGGATTCTGTCTCACAAAGTGTCCAGCCAGTTCCTCTGAAGGGCCAAAAACAGGGCAGAGAGGCCGAGACCTTCATAAGAACATCAGAAGAGCCCTACTGGATCAGACCAGTGGTCCATCTAGTCCAGCATCTTGTCTCCACATGGTGGTCAACCAGTTCCTCTGGAGGACCAACATCTTAAGCACATGTACTAGGGCGGATTCTGTTTAAAATCAGTAAAGCATGTTTCTGAGTACTGTGAGCAAGAGACCCCTAATTTCAGTTATATACGGACGTCATAATCACCCGTTTGGTTGTCAGGGAGCCTGGAGATTCAACTCACACACATCTGCTGTGAAACGTGGGTTTTATCTACCGTTTTATAAGAGACTTATGTGAATACTAACAGCTTCATCATTACAACAGCACTCTATATCTCTAGAAGAGTGCTAGCCAGAAGTACAGATGGGTTTCCAGCTGCTCCGTGCGTGCACCATCTCAGCCGTTGCACTGAAAGAAGTCGCGTTGCCAGGAAATGTCCGGACAAGCGGTTTCCAGCCTTGACCATGAAAGCCGTGTTGGTAGGCTAACACCAGCAGCGACCATCTTCTTGCAGTGCCAGACTCCATGACAGAGAAGCGAGAGGCTCACGTACTCAACAGCTGTTACATCTACATAAGGCAATCAAGCTCAGCTTAGGCGTGGACCCTGCCAGACTGCCCAAGTCTTTGTCAAACGGAACTTTAGACAATGGACGGTGCTAGCCGGAAGAGCAGAAGAGGAAGACCAGCTTCACCTAGAGCCAGAGTTCTTTGTCTAAATCGGGCGTCACCTTAGGTACCAATTTGGCTCTCTATTGTCACCGTTAGATAAGTTTGGATAGCTTGTTTAATCACCTCCACCCTTACCTCCACCCATGCCATGCCCTAACTATCATTCTGGAGCCTCCCCTTTTCCTGAGGTAACACACCATGTGACACTGCATCATGCCCCATCTGACCCAGCTTCATCATCCTTTTGCCCCCCTACCCCCTAAGGGCTTAAGGAAGATCTTATAAGCTCTGACCCTACATCCCACACATGTGCACCTGACAGTACCACATACTCCACTGTTAGATACGCCCCCGATACCTGATCAGTTGAGGGTCCGTCCCCCATCTCCTTTTTCATCACCATTGGAGCCTTCCACGAAGGCTATAATAGGTAATTATTACCCTGTTTGTCAACCCTTGAGTTTACCTCTGTCTATTTCAATCCTATCTTTATTAGTACTGTCGTGTGATTTTATACCCTTGTATGTTTGCCTCCGTTTTATAATAAAACCCCTTAATTATTAGACCATATTGCCTCATTATTGGGTAACTTCCAAATCAGATGCCTTCTGTATAAACAGGTTTTTAGATCTCGCTGAAAGGCTGATTGCTCTCCACTCTAAATTCCCCCAAGCCCTGTTTTTAGGGCAGTTTGCCTACAAGTACAGTCCCCTCAGGATCATTGTTTTCCCCAACCTTAACTCATCAGTTGCCAATGTGCAATTTTCAGTGTATTTTTTGTTCTTCTTTGCCATTAAGGTGCCAAGACCAAAATGTATTGGTTGACTTACTGTATCCCCCCTCCCCCCCCGTTTGTCAGGTCCCTATGTGACACTCAGCTAGGGGAAATAGCTGGAGATTTTGTCAGTGGAGCCTGAGGAGGGCAGGGGAGAGGGGTTCCATAGAGTCCCCCCTCCCAAGCAGCCATTTTGTCCATAGGAACTGATCTCTGTCATCTGGAATCAGTTGTAATTCCGGATCTCCAGCACCAACCTGGAGGTTGGTAGCCCCTATGCTCAGACCTTAAAACAATTCAAATATAATTTAAGTCCCTGGTGAAGATGGTCCTCAGAGTGGGTTGGGGCCCAAGGCAGTGAAGCCGCAGACCTGGCCGTGGAAGCGTCTCCTTCCGGCCTCAGCCATTCCCTCAGCTGGATCCATTTTTCCAGGTCTCTTCAGGAGCGGGTGGGCCAATCAGAAAGTGAGGAGCTCATTTGAAGTGCCTCCCCAGGAGGGATTTAACCAATCAGCTTTCCCCCTTAGGATTCCACATGGCCTGAAATATGGTAGTATAGTATTCCCAAACAAGGCGAGGTACAAAGAAGAAGGAATAGGCATCAGGCAGGGGAAATTATTTCCTGACTTAATTCATTCATCCCCCTGCCTATCTTCCCACTGGAGTCCCAGGACAGCTTGCCTCATTCTCCTCTCCTTCATTTTATCCTCACAACAGCCCTGGGAGGTAGGTTAGGCTGAGAAAGTGCGACTGGCCCTCAGGGTCACCCAGCAAGCTTCCATGGCACAAGTCAGGATGCCAACCTGGGACTTCCAGTTCCTAGTCTAGGCAGACTTAACCACTTCACACATTGGCTATCTGATCTTGCAGTGGGTCAGCAGTGCACAAAGACAAATGGCCAACCTCACACCCCAATTCTGGGGTGCTGAACGGAGTTTCCTACATACTCAGTTTGGTGTGGTGGTTAAGCGCGCAGACTCTTACTTGGGAGAACTGTTTGGCTCCTCCACATGCAGCTGCTGGATGTGACCGTGGGTCAGTCGTAACTCTCTGAGAGCTGTTCTGCTTAAAAGCAGTTCTTTGAGAGCTCTCACAGGGTGTCTGTTGTGGGGAAGGGAAGGAAAGGAGATTGGAAGCCGCTCTGAGATTCCAAGCGAAGGACGGTGGTATAAACCCAATCTCCCCCTCCTTCCCCGCCCCTCCTGTTTCTTTGCTAACACATAGGGTTCCCATCCATAAGACCTACTTGAAGGCTTTGGAGATGTCTAGGGTGGTCAGATGAGCTACAGGTCGGCCATGTTGTGTCTCATAAGTGAAAACTGTACAAAACTATTGGCTGTTGGTTCAGGTTCAGTAGGGTCATCAAGGGGCCAGAGAATGCAGTGATTCTGATAAAACCCAGTTGTCAAGTCCCTTATTTACTGGGCAGGCCTGATGTATGTCTTGCATGGAATGTGTGTCTAGATTATAGCCGCAGGAAATTAACACCTTCTTTGAGTTGGAAAATGTTCACTTCGAGGCCAGTAACTCTCACCTTAGAATGCCGTTTTCTGTAGCCATGCCCCGAAAGGATTGTTGATGTAACATTTAACCTTTGTAATATTAAATGCCTGCCTTTGTCGTTTGAAATGCCTGCACACTCTAAATTGAGTGCGCTGTTAACTGTCAGGAACTGCCTGTATAATCTTTGTCCTGTTCAAACTGGGTCAGTTCCTTCACTGACCCAGTGCCTGAAGTATACCATGCTGCCTTCTATTAAAATGCTTATTTGAAAATACAAAGAGCTTCTTTATTGAAGGACTTGGGGACTTGACCACGAGTAGGGTTTGCTTCTGAATAAGCACAGGCAGACGTGAGGTTCGTTTCTTGCTGTATCCCTCCAATTGTGGAATTCATTCTTGCTGCAGAGTCCCCAAAGCCTGGTGCCGGGTGTCTTTAAGGCAGAAAAAACGTCGGGACATTTCACTGCATTTGACCGAGTGATGGTGTGTTAGTTTGTCGGTTCCCAAGTGCTTGGGACGAGATGAGTGACCCCTTCATTTTCTGAGAACCACAACTCTGGGCAGACTTTTCTGTGTTTGGGAACAGTGTAGATCAGTGGCTCCCAACCTTTTCGCACCAAGGACCAGTTTCGTGGAAGACAATTTTTCCATGGACCGATGTGTTTTTATTGGGGGGGTGCTGGGATTTTTTGCCACCCCAGGCTGCCCCCCCTGCCCACTTCCCATCCCTGCCCATGGGGGTATTTAAATGAGGGGTAGGTGAAGGTTGCTGTCATGCTGGGCCTTCCGCCCCCCCAGGACCTGGGGTGGATGAAAGAGTTGGTGCTTCAGAGCGAGGCTGCCTCCACTTTCAGTGAAAGGGGTGGCGGGGCTGCTCTGCCTTTCTCTGCAGGAGAGCCAGTTTGGTGTAGTGGTTAAGTGTGCAGACTCTTATCTGGGAGAACCGGGTTTGGTTAAGTGTGCAGACCCTTATCTGGGAGAACCGGGTTTGATTCCCCACTCCTCCACTTGCACCTGCTGGAATGGCCTTGGGTCAGCCATAGCTCTGGCAGAGGTTGTCCTTGAAAGAGCAGCTGCTGTGAGAGCCCTCTCCAGCCCCACCCACCTCACAGGGTGTCTGTTGTGGGGGAGGAAGGTAAAGGAGATTGTGAGCGGCTCTGAGACTCTTCAGAGTGGAGGGCAGGATATAAATCCAATATCATCTTCTTCTTCTGCAGCCCGTTTGCTAACAGGCCACGGACCAGAACCAGTCCACGGCCCGGGGGGTTGGGGACCCCTGGTGTAGACAAAACCCTTCAGGATCTTCATCACTACTTGGAGGCTTGATTCTCTCGAGCACGAATGGGGAACCTGTGCCGGGCTGCACCATCTTCGGCTGCTTGTGGGGCTGGTGGACTGGATGCTGCTCCAAGGGAGGGGCCGTGGCTCAGCGGTAGAGAATTTGCTTGGCAAGTCAAAGGCTGCAGGTTCAATCCTGTGCAGGTTCAATCAGTTGGCATCTGGAATTAAAAGGATTAGGCACGAGGTGATGTGAAAGATGAGACCCTGGAGAACCTCTGCCAGTCTGAGTAGACAACCCAGACTGTGATGAACCAGGGTCTGATGCACTTTCAGGCAGCTTTGTGTGTTCGCACAAGAACATTCCTTGGTTGTGGAAACAAGCAGGTAGGGGAGAAAGGTTGTCACCAAACCTCCTCCTTGACATGCTGCTGTTCTGTGGGCAGGGTTTTCCTTTTATTGGATCTGATTACATGGGTGTCCACCTGGCAGCCAGAAACGGTACAGTCCAGATGCATAACAGAACAGCTGCGTCTCATGGCACTTTAAAGACCAACAAACTGGAATGGTGTGTTTTGGGGGTGGGGTAGGGGGAATGGTACATAGAGAGGAAGGTTCAAAACAAAGGAGCCCCCTGGCGCCGAGTGATAAGCTGCAGTACGGTAGTCCAAGCTCTGCTCACGACCTGAATTCGATCCTGGTGGAAGCTGGGTTCAGGTAGCCAGCTCAAGGTTGACTCAGCCTTCCATCTTCCCGAGGTTGTTAAAGTGAGCACCCAGCTTGCTGGGGGGAAAGTATAGATGACTGGGGAAGGCAATGGAAAGAAGTCTGCCGTGAAAACGTCATGATGCGATGTCACCCCAGAGTCAGAAACGACTGGTGCTTGTACAGGGGACTACCTTTACCTTTTTAGGGGGAATGGTACAAAGAGAGGAAGGTTAGAAGAAGAAGAAGATGATGATGAAGAAGATGATGATGATGATATTGGATTTATATCCTGCCCTCCACTCCGAAGAGTCTCAGTGCGGCTCACAATCTCCTTTCCCTTCCTCCCCCACAACAGACACCCTGTGAGCTGGGTGGGGCTGGAGAGGGCTCTCACAGCAGCTGCCCTTTCAAGGACAACCTCTGCCAGAGCTCTGGCTGACCCAAGGCCATTCCAGCAGGTGCAAGTGGAGGAGTGGGGAATCCGCACACTTCACCACTACACCAAACTGGCTCTCCAAAAGCCCAGTGCAGAAAGGTAATCATGGCACTCACTGTCAAAACATAGAAACTAGTACAAGAGGAAGTGAGCTGGAAAGGTGGCGTTTATATATTTAAATGAATAAGCAGATACAACAGGAAGTTACATAAATACAGCTGAAGTAATGTATGCATGGAATAGGCAGTTCAAAATATGAGAGCTCCTATCATGGGAAGAAGTTATTTACTTTATTTATATGTTGCTTTTTGCCCCATTGGAGACTCCCAAGTGGCTTGCAACATTCTCCTCCACGTTATCCTCACAACAGCCCTGTGAAGGCAGATTAGGTGGTGAGTAGTGTTGCCAGATCTCCACGACACACTGGCCGGGGGTAGGAGGGAGCTGTCCTCAAGTGAGGCAGGGCTCTGCCCCTAAACAGCGAAGATCTTCTTCGTGGTCTCTGTGCATCACACTTGTGGGATACTGCGCCTGCACCGGTCCCCGATCGGTATCTGTAAAAAGCCCGGGATTTTTCCGCGGTTGGTGCCAATGGGCATGCGCAGGCGTCCCATCGTGCATGCTCACCGGCGCCATCGCGGCAATCCCGCCGGTTCCTTTCTGACTGCTGCGCGGAGAGGTTGCGTTCTCATGTTCCCTATCTAACTATTTAACTATCTAACTATTTAACTAACTACTACACTAACAAAAACAACAAACAGGCTATATACAGAAGGAAAAAGGCAAAGGCCAAGAGCTCACCGACCGGGAACACGAGAACGCAACCTCTCCGCGCAGCGGTCAGAAAGGAACCGGCGGGATTGCGGCGATGGCGCCGGTGAGCATGCGCGATGGGACGCCTGCGCATGCCCATTGGCGCCGACCGCGGAAAAATCCCGGGCTTTTTACAGATACCGATCGGGGACCGGCGCAGGCGCAGTATCCCACAAGTGTGAATGCACAGATGACCACTCGAAGATCTACAGTTACAGGTAAGCAACCTGTCTTTACTTGATGATGGCTCTGGTTCGTGGACAAAACTCTATGGTAGAATAGCTCCCAAACCATAGAGTTCTCCTCAAAAAAAACCAAAGCGTTGCTGAGTGATGTCCCCAACATGGCATCACTTCTGCATGATGTCGTTGCATTGGGGATGTCACCATGCTGCTTGAGGACAGGGTTTTCCCAGCTGGCTGGCGGTGGGCAGAACGGGAACCCTAGCTGCGAGTGTTTCATCAGCCCAGGGTCACCCACAAGCTTCTGGGGCACAAGTGTGGATTTGAACCATTACGCCACACTGGCTCTCAAGTCCCTGTTAAGGCCTGGCTGGGCCTGGAAGTTCTTTTACGTTTTGACTGACAAGAGCTGGAAGCGTCTCTTGCCCACCCTGAGTGAACTGAGTACGCTTTGGATCGGATCTTGCTTTAAACGGGCCGTTCTTTGTAGCATTCGGCAGGCTGCCCCTTTTGACGTGCATATAAATGGGGCCTGGATTTCCACACGTATGCTGATTTGACCAAAAATTTAGGCTGAAATAAAGCGGTAACACTGGTCGAGAAGGTAAAGATCTTGAAGGACATTGCTCTTCCCCCCCAGTCTTGATGGTGTTCAGCTGACTGACTCAGGGTCTAGCATTATTTCCTGGAGAAGCAAGTTAACGTAGCTGTCAAAAATGCTTTCTTCCAACTCAGCCTAGCCCATAAGATGGCCCCCTACCTTGATACAGTTGATTGGGCCACCTGAATGTCCACTTCAGTAACATAGTGACTAGACTACTGTAATGCACTGTACATTGTTCTACTCTCAAATGCCATAGCTCTATTGGCTGCTTGTCAGTTACCAGGCTCAATAAGGTATTGACTATCACCTGCAAAGACCTTGGTGCCTCATAGCTGTGGGGCTGTCTCTCCCACTGTGTTCCACCATGACATCTGAGCAGGGCCTTCTCTGTTGTGGCCCCTGCGTTGTGCAATGGCCTCCCTGAGGAGGGGAGGAAGGCTCCCACTCTCCTGGCTTTGTGCTGACAATGCAAAACAGTTATTTAAGAGAGCTTCTTGCCACAGTTAATAGGAGTGCGCAGTGCAAAATGGTTCACAGAGTTGCTTGGTTAAACAACAAGGGTCTGTGGTCTGTGCTACTGTGTACAGCTTGCTGGAAGCAGGATCCACAGTGTAATCTTTGCATCATTTAATATAGTGTGTTAACACATAAGTTTTGACTCAGTTATTTTTTCAGATTTCTGATTGGTTCCATATTTCTACAATCTTAATCCTATTGCATTGGTTATTGTTAATATTCAAAATATTTATGTTACTCCCAGTGTTATCCAGTTTTCCAGGTAGAACGAATCAGTTTTATATTTCTCTTCTCCTTGGAGATAGTTGCAAACCCCGCCCCCCCCCCCCCTTAAAATAGCCAGATTTTGTTCTCAGGCATGTTCAGATAAACAGAAGCGTACAACCCAAGCTTAATATTTTAACCCAGTATTGCATTTTATGTTTAATCTATCTGGAATATTTAAGATATGGAATCAATGTGTCAACATTTGCTTATTTTATTTATTTATTTTATTTCTGTTAACTTGTGTCCCGCTCCTCCTGCAAACGGCTTCCTCCTTTGAGTCTGAATTCTGATCTTGGAACGTGATAAACTTGGCCTGTTAATTATATTGACTCTCTGTAATCTGCCTTGAGTCCAAAGGAGAAACGCAGACTGTGAATGACATAAACAAATAGTCTGCACGGTGCCATGGCACTCTAGTTTTATTTTGCTGCGACAGACTGTCCCATAGTGAGTTCAGACATACGATTCCCTCCTACTCTGGGGCATGGACATGTTTGGAGAATTGGCTTTGAGCAGGCCTCGTTTTGGGCAGGAGCTCATAGGAGCAGAGCTCCGGAACCTCTAAATTTTATTGTGCTCTTACTTTCTTAAGCACCCCCTCCCCCAATACTTGCATCTGGGCACTATTGCTCAAAACCCCTGTGAGAATTTTGCTGAACTCTTAAGATTTGACAAACTTTCTAATATTTCCCCCCCCCCCCCCCACGAAAAGTGGGAAAATAACCAAAACCTATAAAGCAGACAGATGGAAATCTTCATCATGCCCCTGTGGCCACATAGGAGAAAGTAATTTAAAAACTATGATAGGAGAAGAAGAAGATAGTGGATTTATATCCCGCCCTCCACTCCAAGGAGTCTCAGAGCGGCTCACAATCTCCTTTCCCTTCCTCCCCCACAGCAGACACCCTGTGAGGTAGATGAAGATATTGGATTTATATCCCGCCCTCCATTCCGAAGAGTCTCAGAGCGGCTCACAATATCCTTTCCCTTCCTTCCCCACCACAGACACCCTGTGAGGTAGATGAAGATATTGGATTTATATCCCGCCCGCCACTCTGAAGAGTCTCAGAGCGGCTCACAATCTCCTTTACCTTCCTCCCCCACAACAGACACCCTGTGAGGTAGATGAAGAAATTGGATTTATATCCCGCCCTCCACTCCGAAGAGTCTCAGAGCGGCTCACAATATCCTTTCCCTTCCTCTCCCACAACAGACACCCTGTGAGGTAGATGAAGATATTGGATTTATATCCCGCCCTCCACTCCAAAGAGTCTCAGAGCGGCTCACAATCTCTTTTACCTTCCTCCCCCACAACAGACACCCTGTGAGGTGGGTGGGGCTGGAGAGGGCTCTCACAGCAGCTGCCCTATCAAGGACAATCTCTGCCTGGGCTATGGCTGACCCAAGGCCATTCCAGCAGGTGCAAGTGGAGGAGTGGGGAATCAAATCCGGTTCTCCCAGATAAGAGTCCGCACACTTAACCACTACACTTAACCAGGAGTAAGATTTTATTATGACAATTATAATTCAAGAGATGCTGAGCTGATATAAGTTAGTACACCTTCTGGTGACGTCAGGGGTGTGTGGCAGATGCAAATGAGTTATGCAGATGAGTTGTGCTAATGAGCTCTGGCACCTCTTTCTCTACAAAATGACCCCGGGCTTTGAGTTACTTAGTGATGGCCCGCCCCTCTTTCTCGCCCGTAGTTATTCCTCGACATGGCTTACAGAGTCTTGGGAAAGTTGCTGCTGCCCGGCGCATGCCACCTCCCGCCAACTTGCCAAGTTTGAAGTCTGAGAACAAAGGAAACGACCCCAATATCATCATAGTACCCAAGGACGGAACAGGATGGGCAAACAAGCAGGATCCGCCAGACCAAAAGAGGTAGGAGGGGCAGCCCCCCTTTCTTGGGTTTCGGGAGACGTTTCTCCCTCTTCGGTGGACTCTTGGATCTACTGAGGCCACGGAGGCGAGACAGGTGCCTTTGATTTTAGAGCAGCCGAACGTGTAAGCAAAGCCTTGGAGCACGGGGGATGGGTTAGGGGCTTGGAGCACCGGGGATGGGTTAGATCTCAGAGTGGGATGGGAGCTCAAAGCAAGAAGCCCGATGTGCTTAAAGCGGGGTTGAATGTTAGTAAAGGAGAATACAGTGAGTTTTTTTTTTAAATTTCAGACATACGTTATTGAAATTAAAATAACAAAACATACAAAGTGAACAATAATAAGTTCCAACACATGCTACAATGACTTGCAGTATAAATATACGTATTCCCAAAAAAGGACACAGTTCACAGCTAAGCTTATTTCAGCAGGTGAAACGCATGGAACGTACTATAAATATTCAAAAATACAGCATTCTTTAACGGCTACTCGGTGTAACCTCACTGTGAGATATGTAATGATAGGAAACCAAATTGGAATTTGTTCGGTGTCCCGCAATTCTGAATTGGAGGGTGTCCCGTTGGTTGTCATCTTATACATTACAAAGTATTCCCATAGTCTGTTTTGCCAAGATATAATGGATGGTTTGTTGCTGGTTATCCATTGTGAAGCTGCAGTTGTACATGGCAAATACAGTGTTGATGAGAAGTGTCACCTTTTGCACACATTAGCCCAGAACAGCAGAGGGTGGGAGAAGGTCACGGGAGCCGCTGGGGGAGAACTGCTGCCCATGCTTCCCTTTCCCCTTAATAGACAGAGAAAAGCCAGGCTCTGTTTTTAAATCCTCTGCTTGGGGCTGCCATTAATGGGCCACCCGCGGTGTCACACGTCCGGTTCTCTTGACTCCACCATTCTGTTTTCCTTCCCCAGTTCCAGTGCAACGGCCGCACAGCCGCAGGAGTCGCTGCCGCAGCAGGGTTTGCCGAAATCTGTCTCCAGTTTACAGAAGCTGACCCAGTCAATCAGTCAGGAGGTGGGCACGAGTTACTCTGGTGGCACAGGCGTCCTCCGTCTGGAAAGGGGCCAGCTGGGTTTTCCTGGGAAGTCCACAGCCGGCTGTCAGAGGCAGACTGCCTTGGAACGTGGAGGCTCTGTTTAGCTATCGTAGCTGATAGCCAAGGGCTTCCTGATGCGTTGAGGCTGATGGTCCTCAGGACAGGCATGGCTTAGCCGGCCGGTCTCCCTCTCATTGTCAAAGGGATGGAGAATGGGCAGGCGTGTCAAAACAGGAAGTGAGGTCATAATGGGTGGAGCAGTAAGCCCTTTGAAGCTGAACTCTCTCTCTCTTTGGAGGCAGGAACTGGAATGGGCAACCCCCTGTGTTTTGCTTTTCTTTCACAGAGTACAAATTCAGTGCAAGGTGGACCAAAGTCATGGGCACAGCTGAATGGAAAGCCAGCCAGACCAGAAGGTGGTGAGTGTGAAGGGTTTGGGGTCTTGTGGGGCAGAGGGGGAGGGCACAGAGGGCTGTCTTTCTGTATGTTTCTCCTACCTGACTTTCTGTGTGTTTCTCCCGACAGGTTCAAGGGCCTCAAACCGACTGTTATCCTTCTCTCCCGAGGAATTTCCAACGCTGAAAGCAGCTGGCGAGCAGGACAAGGCTGGCAGAGAAAAGGGCGCCTTAGATCCGTCGTATGGGCCCGGACCAAGCCTCCGCCCTCAGAGTACGGGACCGGGGAGGGGGCTGCCGCTTCTTCCTCCCTCCATTAAGGCTCTGCCAGGAGCGGGGCTAGCCTCAGACACTCGCCATGCCACAACAGAAAAAAATATATAAAAATACAAGTCACTCAACAGATACAAACACAAGCACAACCCAAAGGTTATAGTGACAAATAACTAATGTTTTTTACAAAGTAACAATACAATAAGAGAAACAAGTCCCTTAATGAAAAACACCAAGGGTGTCAATTTCTTGTATCCGGAACGAACTTGGTGCCAATTCCGATAGATGCAAAGACCTGTCCAGAGAATTCCAACTTTCTACAGTGAAATACTGAATGCCTTTGCATCTATTGGAATTGGCACCAAGTTCGTTCTGCATGCAAGAAATTGACACTCTTGGTGTTTTTCATTTAAGGGACTTGTTTCTCTTATTGTATTGTTACTTTATACCAGGGGTGGCCAAACTTGCTTAATGTAAGAGTCACATAGAATAAACATCAGATGTTTGAGAGCCACAAGATATGAACATCAGATGACCCTTGGACTAGAGGTCCCTTCCAAATCTATGATTCTGTGATGTTTGAGAGCTCAAAATAGGAGGGAGAAGTGGAAAGAAAGCAACTTTAAATTTAAATGCATTCTCTAAGAGACAAATGCCTCTTCGGTGGTGGGGCCTCAAGAGCCACACGATATATGTGAAAGAGCCACGTGCGGCTCCCGAGCCACAGTTTGGCCACCCCTGCTTTATACAAATATTAGTTATTTGTCACTATAACCTTTGGGTTGTGCTTGTGTTTGTAACTTCGCCATTGCCAGGCATTTGCGCTGAACGGTGCCCAGATGATAGACCTGCGTCCCCTTGGCAGAGCTGTGGGGGTTCTTGGGATGCCGAGATTAAGCTGAGCATAGAGCCCTGCTTGGTTTCTCGCAGCTTTCTCTGGAAATAGGATGGCTTCCAAACATCAGTTTGAGTTTGTTGTTTATTGTGGTGCGTGATGAGCCATGGGAGAGGGGGAGGGCGACAAAGGAGAGGCACCAGTCCTGCGGGAACCAACTGCCATGACGACAGCCATGGCTCACCTGCCCCAGGGAGTGGTGTTAGAGCAGCAGGGCTGGGCCCCTTGCTAGGCGACGGGGAGATCTCTCCTGGCCCTGTGAGATGCAGCAGCCAGGCAGGAAGAGAGAGAGGAGAGCAGGGCATTGGCTGGGAGGGAGTCGTTAGTGGGTTAACTGTGTATGAAGGCAGGAGGCCTAGAAGTACTGGGCATTTATCAAATGTTTTAAGATCCAGAGTTGCTCAGGGCAAGGAAGATTCCCCTGAAGATTGGCTAGGCACTTGGCCACTGAGCTGAGGAATAGAGCTCAGTTGTAGAGCATCTGCTCGGCTCAGTTGTAGAGCATCTACTTGGAACGCAGGAGGGCCTATGCGAGTTCAGTCCCCGGCATCTCCAGGTAAAAGGATCAGTTTGCAGGTGATCTGAAAGAGCTCCGACTGAGACTCTGGAAGAACTGCTGCCGGTCTGAGGAGACAATATGGAGTCGGTGTGAGGCAGCTTCGTATGTTCCTATTTAACCTTTGTCCTGCCATTTGAAGAAGAAGACTGCAGATTTATACCCTGCCCGTGTCTTGAATCGGAGTCTCAGAGCAGCTCACAATCTCTTTTATCTTCCTCCCTCACAACAGACCTCCTGTGAGGTAGGTGGGGCTGAGAGAGCTCTCACAGCAGCTGCCCTTTCAAGGACAACTCCCGCGAGAGCTATGGCTGACCCAAGGCCATTCCAGCAGCTGCAAGTGGAGGAGTGGGGAACCAAAGCCGGTTCTCCCAGATAAGAGTCCATGCACTTAACCAGTGCACCAGACTGGCCCAAGTGGCAAACCTGAGTAAATACTTGTGACCCTTCACATTGACATCACCTCAGCATGAGAGCCCTTGCTTCGCCTGCAGACGGCCCCAGGCTCTGTCCCAGCCATCTCCCCTTTGAAGGATGTCAGGCAGCTGAGCTGGGAACAGCTTGATCCTAGTAGGCAAGAGTGGTCACCGTCAGCTCCCTCTCCAGGTTTTGTCCTCCTCTCTTCCCAGAAGGCTTGGGCAGCATTTGTGAGGTTGTCCCATCTTGTTGCCTTCACAACAGCCCTGCAAGGTCGATGGAGGGGTAGCAGGTGGCCAAATATCGAATCATGGATGGGTGTCCAGCCAGGTTCCAGTTTGGCGTAGTGGTTAAGAGCGGCAAACTCTAATCACGGAGAACTGGGTTTGATTCCCCACTTCTCCACATGCAGCCAGCTGGGGTGACCTTGGGTCAGTCACAGTTCTCTCAGCCCCACCTACCTCACAGGGTGTCTGTTGTGGGAAGAGGAAGGGAAGGAGATTGTAAGCCACTCTGAGACTCCTTTGGGTAGTGAAAAGCAGGGTACAAAACCCAACTTTTCTCCTTCATCTTAAGTGGCAGACTCTAATGTGGAGAACTGGGTTTGATTCCCTGCTACTCCTCATGCAGCCAGCTGGGTGATCTTGGGTCAGTCACAGTTGTCTTGAGGGCTGTTCTCTCAAGAGCAGTTTCTCTCTGTTGTGGGGAGAAGACTGGAAGGAGATTGTAAGCCACTGTGAGACTCTGAGCGAAGGGCAGGGTATAAATCCAACTCTCCTCCTTCCCTAGGAGCCTGCTAGGGTGGCCAGTGAGGGGCTCAGCTGTCTCTCTGAACTCCAGAGGGGGCTGTCATCACATCTGAGGCCTGTGTTGCCACCAGCCAAGCATAGGGTTTATCCATCACAAAATTCACTGCCACAGGAGGTGGTGGCAGCTACAAGCATAGACAGCTTCAAGGGGGGATTGGATAAACATATGAAGCAGAGGTCCATCAGTGGCTGTTAGCCACAAGGGATAGATGGAACTCTCTTTTTGGGGCTCTGTATTCTTGGTGCCTCGGAGGGGCAACAGTGGGAGGGCTTCTGGTGTCCTGGGTCCACTGGTGAACCTCCTGATGGCACCTGGGTGTTTTGGCCACTGTGTGACACAGAGCGGTGGACTGGATGGGCTATTGGCCTGATCCAACATGGCTTCTCTTATGTTCATCGGGGTGTAGATCCAGGTGGATGATAGGTGTAAGTGACAAACATGCATTGGACAGGCTCTCAGGTTATGCACAAATTTGAAGCCGCTCTCCCCCTCCCCCATTCCATTCCGTTCCCTTCCTTAAACCAGTTTGCAGTTCTAAGAAGCGTCTTCCTCTTTTGCCCTTCCAGATGTCACTAGTTGGAGGGAGGGCGGTGGGAGGAACGTAACCTCTGCCACATCTCTGACCGCCTCCCTGACTGAGCCGGGCAGCAAGACCTCTAGTGCAGGAGACGGAGCCCCCTCCTCAGCGAACGCCAGCGACCCTAAGGAGCCCTCTCTTCGCCCGACTCAGCCTCTCCGCAAAGGGGCTTCGCAGTTCATGGCAAACGTCTACCAGCCGCCAATGTACCATGACATGCTACCAGCTTTTGTGAGTCCCGCCTTGCTCTCTCGCCACTCCCCAATGATAGTAGAATTGAGTTAGTACTAGGTGGGCAGCCGTGTTGGTCTGAAGCAATAGAACAGAGTTGGAGTCCAAGGGCACCTATAAGACCAACAGAGATTTTTAAAAGAAAAGGTATAAATATTTTTTTTTAAAATCGAAACCCCAAAATAATACAGGAAAAAAGGTAATCTGGTACTTTTGACGTTACTGTTTTGGTAAGAATAATATATCTAAAAATAGATTAAGCTTTTATCATACAGATTT
Organism: Heteronotia binoei; assembly: GCF_032191835.1. NCBI lineage: Eukaryota > Metazoa > Chordata > Lepidosauria > Squamata > Gekkonidae > Heteronotia > Heteronotia binoei. The sequence continues at coordinate 70,741,485 of NC_083234.1, forward strand.
TTTGGGACTATATCATGCTGTGCCGTATAATTCAAAAGTGGATACCGTACTGCTATCACGTTATTTTCATATTGATCAACTGGTGAATTTGAGATATTGTCAGGGCTTCTTTTGTAGCAGGAACTGCTTTGCCTATTAGGGCACACACCCCTGATGTAGCCAGTCCTCCGAGAGTTTACAGTAGGCCCTGGAATAAGACCCCTGTAAACTCTAGGAGGATTGGCTGCATCAGAGGGGTGTGGCCTAATAGGCAAAGGAGTTCCTGCTACAAAAGAAGCCCTGGATATTGTATGCTAATTTGTACATAATGAAATGTTCCCAAATGTTGTTGTGCTGTTGACCAGTGGTAGGTGGGGAGGGGTCTATCCATTTAGCTGCTAAAGTTACTAGCAGTAGATATTAAAAATTAACAGCTTTTTGTTTATTGAACTTAGGATATATACCTCTATTTAAAAGTAGGTTTTCAGGTTAAAGGGTCTATTGTGTATCCTGTTAAATTGTGTTACCTCATGCCAAAAGGGTTGAATCTTACTGCAGTTCCTCCAGCAACGAAGGAAGTCTGCCTGACTTCCAACCGACAAGGTTTTATTCAAGGGGGTGAGCTTTCGCGTGCACGCCCGCTTCCTCAGACAGAATGAAATGGAAACAGAAATAAAAAAAAAATATTTCTGTTTCCATTTCATTCTGCCTAAGGATGTGGGCGTGTGCATGAAAGCTCACCTCCTTGAATAAAATCTTGTTGGTCTTAAAGGTGCCATTGGACTCTTAACTTTGCATTAGTACTGGGTGGGGTTAATTTTGTTCACATGGAATTTTTGAATCTCCATTCATCCTCTCGTTCAGGGGTGACCAAACTTGCTTCACGTAAGAGCCACACAGAATAAATATCAGAAGCTTGGGAGCCACAAGACATAAATATCAGCTGTTTGAGAGAAGGAAGGAATTAAGGGGGAGGTGGAAAGAAAGCAACTTTAACTTGAAATGCATTCTTCAAGTTGCCAGCTGGCTTGGCTTAGAGAAGTGATTTTTTGAGGACTGCTACTAAATGTAACCAAATGCAGGTCTAAATAAAACCACCGTGGCCTGCTTTCTAAAGATCAACAATGAGGGGGCTAGGCTCATTTCCCTGGAGAGGTTGTTCCACAATCGTGGGGCTGCCACTGAAAAGGCCCTGTATCATGTGCCCACCAAACAGGCTTCTTTGACTGATGGGATAGTTAGGAGGGCCTTAGCCTTGATCATAATGGCCAGGCAGGAGTGTGGGGGGAGCCTTTAGATACCGTAGCTGGTTCCAAGCTACTTAGGGCTTTAGTTGCAGAGAGGGAAAACGGAGCACTAAGGTGTTTGCACGCTGGTTCTCTTTTTCAGATGTGTTCAAACCAGCCCTCCGAGACCCCTGGGCCCATGGATCGTGGGTCCTTTCCCCTCCCGCAATTTCGCCTGGAACCCCGTGTCCCTTTTCGACAACACCAGACCAGCGACCAAGACGGGTAAGGCTGTTGTGACCGAGTGCCATAAAGCAAGACCGTAGTTTGTGCACGGCTGCATCATTTGCTACTCTGGGTGCAGAAAAGAAATGAGGGCAGCCTAAAAATGCAGGAGGATCAGAGGCTATTGCAGGTAGTCTGCACTGGCTTGGAGAAACATTGCAGCCTTAGACTGCCATTTCTACAAGAGCCCCTTCCCTTGAGGCCACAGCGGGGGGCGTCTGGGTCTGTGCCACCCCCTGCCAAGTTGGTGTTCACAGCAACGTCTTTCCGTTTCGTTCTGCAGAAAAGAGAACAGGCTTGGGCTCTCGCGCCTGCCTCGCCCAGTCCGGCCGCAAGGGGAGCGGGTCCCCCGGCCCACCATCATCAATGCGGAGAACCTGAAAGGGTTGGATGCTCTTGACAACGACACAGACGAAGGCTGGGCAGGTAAAGTGCTCTGTGGATCAGCCAAAGGCTGTTCAAAGTGGCTGGTCTTTGAAAGAAGAGTTTCTCCCAGGGGGATTAAGCAAGAGTCAAGTGGCGCCTTTAAGACCAACAGAGTTTTATTCAGAATTGTAAGCTTTTGTGTTCTAGAAGCACACTTCATGTGCTTTTAGCACACAAAAGCTTACGTTCTGAATAAAACTCTGTCGGTCTTAAAGGTACAACTTGACTCTTGCTTTGTTCTGCTGCTTCAGACCAGTGCGGCTGCCCACCTGGATCTATCCCAGGGGGAATTAGTAACTTTAAGACAAGACGTACCTCTTCCACTCCCTCGACGCTGGACTTTCCTCTATGAGAAGACCAGCAGTGGTGGAGAAACTCTCCCATCGGTACTGATCTTCCCCCACCATGTGCAAAATTAGGGAGAGTTGTGTTACGTGACGTTGCCTGCTCACAAACGGTGCAAGTCAACAATGAAGCCTGCTCCCTAGAACGAGTCCCAGAATCCTCTGCAGTGTACTGGCATTCCCGGGCAAATGCACTGAAACGGAAATTGGTTCTTGGTCGGTGTTCCCTCTGAGCTGAGTTAGCGTGAGCCAGCTCGCAGGTTTTCTGCCTACGGCGCACACATAGCTCAGGAAAAGTGGCCCCAGAGCACACTAATTGATGCAGGAGCTCCCAACTTTAATACCAGTAGCTCACAAAGTAGATTTTTTTTTTTCACAAGACTCTGCAACTTAGAGGGAACATTGTAGATCGCTTAAAACGGATTAGAATACGAGTTTTTCTAAAGGTTCAATGATGTGGGGTTAACCTTGAACATATGAAGCTGCCTTATACTGAATCAGACCCTCAGTCCATCAAAGTCAGTATTGTCTTCTCAGACTGGCAGCGGCTCTCCAGGGTCTCAAGCTGAGGTTTTTCACGCCTATTCGCCTGGACCCTTTTTTGGAGATGCCAGGGATTGAACCTGGGACCTTCTGCTTCCCAAGCAGATGCTCTACCACTGAGCCACCGTCCCTCCCCTTCAAATCCCTATGAGGCCAACACATCTACAGGACTGTCTCTGCCCATACGTGCCCCAGAGCGCCATGCGTTCAGCAGATCAGCACCTTCGGGTAGCTCCTGGCCCGAAAAACATCCACCTGGCCTTGACCAGTGCCTAGGACTTTTTCCGGTGGAACATACTCCCAACTGAGATCAGGGCCCTGCAGGATCTATTACAATAGAGCTATTCTGTCAGGCCTTCTTCTGCAGTGGACATCCAATCACCTTGGCTTCCTGTGCTCATACCGCCCGACTTAATGGCCCTCTGGTGCTAAAGAGATCTGCGCAGCATCTTCCAGTGAATCGGATGCCTTATTGGCCACCTAGCCAGCACCCACGCAGGAGGCCACGAACCGATCTGCCATCCTATTCCGAGTTGGTATTAAGCTGGATTCAAATTGTATATTTTAGTTTTGTTTTTACTGCGGAAATACCTGCCCTGAGCCTGCTTACAGGGGAGGGCCGGATATAAAGTTATCTTTTTTAAAGCAGTAATAATTAGGGTTTATGTCATGCTTTCCTGCACATTCAAAGCATTTCACGTGCATGATTGCAATAATCCTTAGGACAAGCCTGTAAAATAAGTCAACACAGTGTTATGCACTTAATACAGAGGGCAGGAATGGAAATTGGGGCTGAGAAAATTGCGGCAGTTTGTGAGATCTGAACCAGGAACTTTTGGGTTCCTGCCCATCTTCTTAAGCTGTTACACTAACTATAAATTCCAGAGGTAGCCATTCTGGTCTGAAGCAATAGAATAAAGTTTGAGCCCAGTGGCACCTTTTTAGAAGATGAAGATATTGGATTTATATCCCACCCTCCACTCCGAGTCTCAGAGCAGCTCATAATCTCCTTTGTCTTCCTCCCCCACAATAAGCACCCTGTGAGGTGGGTGGGGCTGAGAGGGGTCTCACAGCAGCTGCTGCCCTTTCAAGGACAACTCTTGTGAGAGCTATGGCTGACCCAAGGCCATTCCAGCAGGTGCAAGGGGAGGAGTGGGGGATCAAACCCGGTTCTCCCAGATAAGAGAGCTATGGCTGACCCAAGGCCATTCCAGCAGGTGCAAGTGGAGGAGTGGGGAATCAAACCCGGTTCTCCCAGATAAGAGAGCTATGGCTGACCCAAGGCCATTCCAGCAGGTGCAAGGGGAGGAGTGGGGAATCAAACCCAGTTCTCCCAGATAAGAGAGCTATGGCTGACCCAAGGCCATTCCAGCAGGTGCAAGTGGAGGAGTGGGGAATCAAACCCGGTTCTCCCAGATAAGAGAGCTATGGCTGACCCAAGGCCATTCCAGCAGGTGCAAGGGGAGGAGTGGGGAATCAAACCCGGTTCTCCCAGATAAGAGTCCGCGCACTTAAGCACTACACCAAACTGGCTCTCTTAAGACCACCGAGTTTGATTCTGAGTATAAGTTTTTGTATGCATGCCCATGAAAGCTTAGAATTAAATGTGCAAGCAGACCAACACAGCTACCTTCTGAAACCCTGGCCTGAAGTCCTAGTTTGGTATCAAACTGGTTTGTTAGGTTATCTGCTCTGAGATAGCTGGGTTTTGTCAAGCAAAGACTGTATGCTTTCAAGTTGCATTCAGTCAGGCTGTGTTTATGGGCCTCCTCTCTATGGAAATGAAGCAACGGCGAAGGGGCAGTTGCTTGTCCTTCTTGTCAGTGCGTAGGACAAGTGAGGAAGACCTGTATGTGTCTGTAGCATCTATATTGTGAACACACGTACACACACCCCAACTTCACTTCACTTTGATCTCCAGGTTCTTGTGTGTTGCAGTGGGATTGATTCTTCTGCGCATGAGATTCTGAGCTGAAACCACAGCCAATGCAGAAGGTCTTAGGGTTTAACGCAGATTAGGCAGGGGGACAGACAGAGTTCTAAGAAGTATAGAAGAGATTGCTTGAAGCATAGCTTTTTCTTGCTTTGGGGTGTGCATTCGCCCAGAGACTAGAGAGCTCCATCAATCCACGTAAGCAAGAAGAGGAAAACCATCCAGAGAGCTGCTGCAGAAGTCTTCATTTTAGAAAATTGCTGGATGCATTTCCTGGAGACAAAAAAGAGATGAGAACTTCTGCAAAGGGTCATAAAGGGAAAATCCCCTTGGATCAAAATGGCCCGTTTGGGAATAGTTTTCTTAAATTGAAGCCTGCTTTTGCAGTATTCCATGCCTTCTTTGAATGGTTTCCTCCGGATCTAATTGCCCCCCGCCCCCGTGTGTGTTTCTCTTTTCGGCTTCCTTCTCCTTGGTTGCTGTGGCAGGCATCCACGATGAAGTGGACTATTCCGAGAAACTGAAGTTCAGTGAAGACGAGGAGGAGGAAGAGACCCACAAAGACGGAAGGCAGAAGTGGTAAGAGAAGTGAGTCTGTTGTGGGAGGGGGCGGGGTCTCCACGTCTATCCAGGGATGCAGTCTGTGCAGGACACGTTGTTGGGCAGAGCAACTGCATGCCCAAGGGAAGCAGCGAGGAGCATTCTGGTCCCTTCTACTGTCTGGGTGTGCTGGTGTTGCGGTCAGGAATTTTTGTTCCCTGTTATAGGTACGGAGCCTATAGATGTATACCCTGTAGGCCCTGCTGTCGTGTCTAAAGACCTTTGCCCAGCTGCCTGTGTCCCTCTCCCCTTCCCTGCTTTCTGGCCCTGTCTACCTATACACTGTGTACTCCGGGCTCATACAAGCTGGTTCTTTGGCCACACCTCTGGGCCATGCATTCTCCTTGCATGGTGCGATTCCACTGGTTGTTTCCTCTTTAGCAGAAGCCACAGTTTGCTGTGATAGGCAAACTGTGGGTTGTTCTGAGCCCTCTGAACCAGGACTGCAAATCTGCTTCATGTTGTGCGGCTTCTAGTCCTGGTTAGGAGAGCAAGCGATGGTCTCAGTTTGCTGTCACCATTGAACCCACAAACAAATAGTGAATTACTGCTAGGAGAGGCAGCATCCCAGGAGAAGAAGAAGAAGATGAAGATATTGGATTTAAATCCCGCCCTCCACTCCGAAGAGTCTCAGAGCGGCTCACAATCTCCTTTCCCTTCCTCCCCCACAACAGACACCCTGTGAGGTGGGTGGGGCTGGAGAGGGCTCTCACAGCAGCTGCCCTTTCAAGGACAACCCCTGCCAGAGCTATGGCGGACCCAAGGCCATTCCAGCAGGTGCAAGTGGAGGAGTGGGGAATCAAACCCGGTTCTCCCAGATAAGAGTCCTCACACTTAACCACTACACCAAACTGGCTCTCTTTTAAAACATTAAAAAGAAAAATGAGGCCTCATATACTTACAGGAAGTTCTGACCACAGAGTTTCGTGCAGTTCCTAGAGCTACCCTTTATGACTTCCTGGTAGCTCTAGGAATTGACAAGGACTCTTATGGTGTGAACTTCCTGTAAGTAGATGAGACCTTATTTCTGTTTTTAATTTTTCTCCCCAGGACAACACTCCCCCCCACACCCCCGATTGGCTTCAATTTCTGCCTGCTCACCGGGTGAGCACTGGTGAACAAGGGCCACACTAACCCGGAGGTCTCCCACCACAAGGGGCAAATGGGAACCCTAAAAATTATGGCTTGTACCAACAAGGTAACAAGTTGACTTTGTGGGGGTGCAAGGCTCCTGTTTGTAACAGCGGGTCCCAATTCTGCCTTGCACCTGAAAGCACCCCAGTGTTGTTGGAGCAGAACACAGATGGCAGCGTGGCCCGGTCAGAGCACCCTGGCTGCTTATTTGTGGGACTGCAGTACCGATCCTCTCAAGGTGACTTTGGCGAGATGGGCAAAGCAAGATCCATCAGCCTCGCAATGAAGTGCTGTCACCTGGCCATGCTAAAAAAAAAAAAATGCAACTCAATCCAGGGTTGCCAACCTCTAGGCAGGGCCTGGAAATCTCCCAAGATTACAGCCGTCTCTGCACTACAGAGATTAATCCCCCCCAGAGCAAATGGCTGCTTTCAGAGAATGGACACTGTGGCGCTATACCCCACTGAGGTCCCTGCCCTTCACAAGCTCCACCTCAGAGCTGGCAACCCCAATCCATGTGCATGTGGTTAGTGTCTCTGAGGTGGTGAGGCGTGACGGCCTTCTGATCTCCCAGTCCTCTACGCTGGCGACAGGCCACCATCTGTCTTGACGGGGAGGGGGGAATTTGACATTATGAATGCCAAGAACCGCTGAGCATCCAAGATGCCTGAATTGGCAGGAACAACTGGGACCTTCGGAGGCAGCGGCAGCTCTCCCTGAGCTCGGCAGACAGCGCAGATGCCAAACACCCCCTGGAGGAAGGGAAGCACTGGGGCGACCCAGCTGGCTTGGCTCGGCCAATCCGGAAGGCACAAGAAGGTCTGCCACCGTCGAGGAAGGTGAACGGCTGGGCTCCCCTTTCGGATTATCAGGTACGCGGCATTTCCCAAGTTTTTCTCTTCATCTCTGTTGAGGGCAAAAGAAGGGGCATTGTGGGGAGGGGCTATGGCTCAGTGGAGCCTCTGCTTGGCCGAAAAGGGTCCCAGATTCAGTCCCCAGCATCTCCAGGTAGAAGGACCAAGTGATGTGAAAGACCCAAGTCTGTGGAGAGCTGCTGCCAGTCTGAGTAGACAATACGGATCTGAATGGGCTGAGGCTCTGATCTGGTATCAGTCAATCAATCTTTATTGCATTAGCAGCAAAATGCCATAGCAACTGACAACCAGACACAACAATAAAAAATAACAATAATAAAACATTCAATACAACAATAGAGTTATATGAATCATGATAAAATTTAGGCTGAATTAACAATAAAATTTATCCAATGACATCCTAAGAAAACAACCCAGAGCAGTAAAAAGGAGAGTAGTTAATATATCTCATTACTCATTTTTTTATCTATAATGGTAGCCACAAACTTCGTCACTTTGGAAACTAATATATTTATCTCTATCTGACAATAGGAATACTAATTTCTCATGGTCTGGCCTTCCAAGAAGGTGAGATAAAACGGTACACAAAACCCTATTTCGTTCTGCCTCACGTTTTACACAATAAAATCTGATCTGGTGTAACACGTCTTCATGTGTGAAGCAAGTAGTAAAACTTGTCCTGAACTTGAGACATTCTGTACCTCTGAGCTGCTGTAATTAAATCCCAAAGGATTTCTAAATCCATCTCTTCAGGTCTACTCCCTTCCTCCCTCATACCCGAATAAGAGTGCTTTAGTGGAGCCTTTCAAGAGCTTACAGTAGGCCCTGTAAGAAGAGCCTTGTAAGCTCTTGGAGGATTGGCTACATCAGGGGTGTGTGGCCTAATATGCAAAGGAGTTCCTGCTAGAATTCCACCCCTGGAAAGAATTCTGCACTGAAGCTCTGGTAGCCCCAAGGGAATGTACCTTTTATATTCCCCAGGGTGGGGGGAATATACCCACCAGTGGAGTTAAGTGTCTTTGGGGACCTGTTTATTACCACTTTGAGTGCAGCCCTCAAGAGGGTCTCGTTTTGATCGACCGCTGCTGAAAGAGTTCTAGACCTGCTTCCAAGCAAGTCGAATGTTTCCGATGCCTGTCTGAAGCAGCTGGATATCTTTTGGGGCATGTGGTACAAGAGGAGCAAGGCGCCGGAAATAGCAACGCTTTCTAGACTGTATCTTTCCCAGCTGTACTGATAGGTGGATATTTACAAGGACGGTAATACGCCTAAGAAGTGAAATACAATTTTTAATTAAATAAGATACACTTTTTAAAAAAAAAAATGGTAGAAGCTTACCCTGACCAAGCACTAGCCAGTTGTATTAACTACTGCTAATATATTCAGGTCAAATTAAACACTTGCCTCATACATAACTCTGCATTTCTTATTCAGATAGATCTGAAAATAGACTCACCTGCTCATTTCCCAGTATAAAAGAAAAGGATATCTTAATAAACCTTTTCCGTGCTGGACTCTTTACCATCTTCATTTTTGTATACAGTGTGATTTGATCCATGAGTGCGTTAATAGGGTTGCCAGCCTCCAGATCTCCTGGAATTAGAACTGATCTCCAGGCAGTTCTGCTGGAGAAAATGGCTGTTTCGAAGGCAGGGCTTTATGGCATCATACCATCATTTGGGTCCTACCGCTCCCCAAATCCCTCCTCCAGGCTCCACCTCCCAAAAACAACTTTCCAGGTATTGCCCAACCCAGAGTTGGCAACCCTAGGAACAGGCCCTATTTTGCAAGCCCATGAATCTGTTTTAGGTAAGGCTGCCTGCTTCCGGGGTATGCTTACTATAAAGAGCAGGGGTGGCCAAACCGTGGCTCGGGAACCACATGTGGCTCTTTCACACCTATTGCGTGGCTCTTGCAGCTCCCCCCCCCCCCCCCCCCGTTGGCTGGCTTGGAGAAGACATTTGTTTAAATCACGTCTCCAAGCCAATCCAGCTGGTGGCTTGGACAGTGCATTTAAAGTTGCTTTCTTTCCACCTCTCCTCCCCAATCTATTTGCCTTCCTTCCTTTCTTGCAGTTCTCAAACATCTGATGTTCATGCCTTGTGGCTCTCAGACATCTGATGCTTATTCTGTGTGGCTCTTACGTTAAGCAAGTTTGGCCACACCTGGTTAAGAGGGAACCCAGACCTGCCAGAAATTTAATTTAATTTTTTTAATTTATATGCTGCCCTATCCCGCAAGTGGGCTCAGGGCAGCTTAAAGCAATAAAACAACATCTTAAAAATAAAACCACATATCAAGATGAAAACATCATAAAAACATGGACTAACAAATCCGGGGCAGCACAGAAACAATAATTCAAACGTTGGCAACAAACCACACAGCAGCGTGCAGATTGATAGCTGACAACACAGCATAAACACCACGGCGATAAGGTGCTGGGGGAAGTGATGACTTTCGTTTTAAAGAATTTCATTGATAACATATGGTAACAATATCCATTTATATCGTCTCTATCTCTAACCCATGTGATATTTTCTAATCCCCCCTCCCTCCATTACTAGACTCCCACCAAAGTTATATACGTAAAGTTAACTTATAAAGGTACCTTTGACTATAAAAATCTAAATTCTACCTTTTTCTAATACTTAATCGTTATTAAAAAATTGTCCCAATGTCTTTTTACATTCCATTCTTTCTCTACATAACACCTACAGTATTTTTTGCACCATAAGACTCACTTTTCCCCCCCAAAAAAGTGGAGGGAAAAGTGTGTGCGTCTTAAGGAGTGAATACTGCAAAAAATTCACACAAATGCCTCTAAATTCACACAAACAGCTCTAAAAACTAGGTGCGTCTTATGCTCAGGTGCGTCTTATGGAGCGAAAAAGTAAATTTCTTCCGTTCCCTTTTAAACACTTCCAAATCATAATCTCTTAGGATTCTTGTTAGTTTATCCATCTCGCGCCACGATAAAACTTTCGCAATCCAATCCCATTTCTCTGGTATTTTTTCTCGCTTCCACTACTGCGCATACAATGTCCTAGCAGCTGAGAGCAAGTACCAAATTAAAGTTCTATCTTCTTTTGGAAATTTTTCCATTTGTAATCCCAACAGAAAGGTCTCTGCTACTTTCTTAAAATCATATCCAGGGGAAGCGATGACTTTCAAAGGATGCCTGCTGGCTCAGTTAAAAACCAGGCAGAAGAGCTCCGTCTCGCAGGCCTTGTGGAACATAGAAAGTTCTGCAGGGCCCGGATTTCCAGTGGAAGGTTATTCCACCAGGCAGGGGCCCGGACTGAAAAAACCCTGGCCCTCGTTGAAGCTATTTGGGTGTCTTTAGGACCAGGGATCACAATGTAGCAGACCCCAGAGCCCGGTGGGGGGAGGGCTCATATAGAAGAGGCAGTCTCGGAGATACCTTGGGAGAAGCCCCACTTTTTCTGGTCAAGCAAGAGAAGAGCCAGGATCCTGGAAGAAGCTAGGCTTCAAATACTGAGAGTTCTGGCGCTTCTCTCTCAGGTCAGGAAGATGAAGCTGGAGGGGGACAGTAGAGTCTTTGGACACATTTCTCCACTTCTGCTTGGTTTTCGTTTATCTCGCCTCATTGCTCCTTTTATGGCTTATTGTCCCCACTCCTCAGCCTTGAGAGAAGTTTGTTACCAAAGAAGAAATGAGAGCAGCAGCGCTTGAACACCTGTCAGAGGACCTAGGTTGGGGGCTCTGTCTGGAATATCATGTACAGGCATGCGCTTGAGTGTGGTAGAGAGGAATATGCTGCCCAGCTCTGTGAACTCGCCTTAGGTGGGGGAGTTGAGAACTCCTCTGCTGGATCAAACCGGGGTGGGTTCACCTCCGCCTCCCAGAGTGGCCATAGAGGACAAAGCGTCTCCTCATTACTGCCCACCAGTAACTGGAATTCAGAGGTGAGCTCGGGGGTCATTTCGTAGAAAAAGAGGTGCTGGAGCTCATTAGTGCAACTCATTTGCATATGCCACGCATCTCTGACATCGCTGGGAGGTGTACTAAATTATATCAGTTCACCATCTACTGTAAAGTTCTTCTTGAATTATTATTTCATAGCAAGCTCTGCCAGTAGTTTTTCCAAAAAGAAAGTTTAAGAGGTGCTTAAGTTAAGAGGTGTTTCCAGTCCTTTGCTCTCCAGTCCTCCAGGGTGCTGGGGACGCAGTTAACTCGCCAATGGCATATGTAAGCCTTGGCAAGAGAAATTGCAGAGCCTGGTAGAGGGACCTCCATCTACCCATCGGTATCTCCGCAAACTCTCTGTGCTAAGAAGTATAATAATAATAATAAAATTTTATTTATATCCCGCCCTCCCCGCCTGAGCAGGCTCAGGGCGGCTAACAACATCCATAAAATATACAATACAATAAATATACAAGACTTTAAAATCAACATTATCCAAAAACAATTCTAAAATTCACATTTGACATAATTTGACAGTAACAGTGATGTTCCTGGCGCTATTTCTGTCAGTTTACATGATAGCGAGGCTCCCTGGGCAAAGTCATTTTGACGGATCCATTTGTTTAGTGATCATAAATCAGCAGTCTGTAAAAGCCGACCTAAAAAGGATGGTCTTGCAGGCCCTGCGGAATTGGTCAAGACTCCGCAGGGCCCGCATCTCTTCCGGGAGCTGGTTCCATAGGCATGGAGCTGCGATGGAGAAGGCCCGTGCGCGGGTGTTCTGCAGTTTGGCCTCTTTTGGCCCAGGGATAGTCAGCTTGTTCTTCCCTGCTGACCTCAGTGCTCTCTGGGGCTCGTATGGGGAAAGACGGTCCCTCAGGTAGGCAGGTCCTCGGGTGTCTTCCCAACACTCTTTTAGGGGTGTTCAACTATATGAACCCCCTCTCAGGCTTACAATCAGTGTTAGCCGAGAGCCTTCAGCTAATCACTCAGTACCACTGCGCCATCTTTCAGGACTCTCGCTTCTTGAATTATAATGGTCATCATAAAACCTTACTCCCATCCAGTGTTCCCTCTAAGCTAAGTTAGTGTGAGCTAACTCACAGTTTTTAAGCCTCCAGCTCGCAGATTTTTGTCTTAGCTCAGGAAGGATGACCCCAGAGCATAATAATTTATGCAGGAACTCACCACTTTAATGCCAGGAGCTCACAAAGACTCTGCAGCTTAGAGGGGACATTGCATACTTTTAAAATTACTTTCTCCTATGTGGCCACAGTGGCAGGATGAAGATTTCCATCTGTCTGCTCTGTATGTTTTGCTTATTTTCCCATTTTTTTGTGGGGGGAAATATTAGAAAGTTTGTCAAATCTTAAAGAGTTCAGCAGAATTCTCACCTGGGGGTTTGAACATGGAGCACAGAAGCAAGTACCGGGTGGGGGAGGGTTTGGAAAAGAAAGAGCACAATAAAATTTAGAGGCTCTGGAGTTTTTGCTATCATGGCTAGTAGCCGTTGGTGGACTCGTTCTCCATGAATTTTGTCCCGTCCCTTTTCTGTACCACTCTGTAATAGCTGCCAGGGTAATTTCCTGAGCCAGTGAGTTCCCCAAGTTTGAAAACAAATGAAGTTGTACCACTCTTTCTCTTCCGAGCAGATGTTTTGAGATTGTACTCTCCAAAAGCCGCTCTTTGCCCTTCCTTCCTCCCCTTCATCTGGTTTCACCTCTTTCGCCAGAAGCCCCCATTGGGGTGCCTGAAGCAGCAGTCTTCCGAGGACAAGGAAGAGAAGCTCCCCTTGAGGCAGAAATTTATTCACTCCGAGATGTCGGAGGCCGTGGAGCGGGCCAGGAGACGGCGCGAGGAGGAGGAGCGCCGAGCCCGGGAGGAGCGCCTGGCGGCCTGTGCTGCCAAACTGAAAGAGCTGGACCAGAAGTGCAGGTTGGCCCAGAAAGGAGAAGGCCCCAAGCACATTGAGACTGAAGAGCCCAGACCCTCTGGGGTGGAGAAGAACACCGCTCCTGACAACAGCCACGCGGTCCGAAGAGGTAGGGCTCCATTCCTCAATCTCAACAGTTTTTTTGGCCCGGAGGAATGTCACTGTAGAAAGCAGCTGAGAAATCTCTTCAGACCAACCCTTTAGACCAGTAATTGCCATGCTTCATTGAGGCAGCATGGCCAGTGGTTAGAACACTAGACCAAGACTGGGGGAACCTGGGTTCAAATGCCCAGTCTGCCCTGAAACTAAAAGGGGTGATCTTGGGGTGGCCACATTCACTGAGCTGGACCTACCTCACAGGCGCATTGCGGTAATCAGCAGTCATTTTGTAGAAAAAATAGGCGGTGGAGCTCATCCAGGGATTGTTATGCAGCTGCACATACTATTCAATGGACAAGGAGGTGGAACTCTCAGAAAGGTTCAGGAGCTGTGCTCCTGTGAGCTCCCACTGAATCCGAGGCCTGGCGGTTAATAAAATACTGCCCTGGGTTTTTTGGAAGGAAGGGGAGTGGAAAACATAGAATAGGTGGAATTGGATTGCATGCTGCCAGAGAACTCCTAGCATAGGGGTGGCCAAATTGTAGCTCAGGAGCCATGTGCAGCTCTTTCACACATATCATGCAGCTCCTGAAGGTCAAGGAGGAACTTAATGCAGGCTTACTAACTCAGGTAAGTGTGTGTAGCATCAGGACCTCCATCAGCCTCTGAGCACTGAGGTAGGCGATTATTTCCGCCATGTGTGAAGCAGGGTAGAAGGGGGAAACAGGCAGCCTCGCAAGCTCTTCACCGCCACCACAGAGGTCACCCGGACATCTAGAGCAGGGATAGAGAGCACAAGAGCCAGAGGACCCACTGGAAGGAGGGACAGAACTAAAGAGGGCTTCACAGGGTTCGTGGCTTTGTAGGAGCTGTATTTTCTAACCTTGGCATCAAGGCAAAGAGAGATGCATAATAATGCAAATGGTGGTCAGCGATTTATATGGCACATGTGTGTTTCCTTCTTCCACTGGTGCCAAACAATAATTCCCTAACCTTTCGCTATGCTGGTCTTATGGGGACTTTTGTTCCCAGCTTTTGTTTTTAAAGGAAGTCTCCTTCTAGCCAGTTTGGTGTAGTGGTTAAGTATGCGGACTCTTATCTGGGAGAACCGGGTTTGATTCCCCACTCCTCCACTTGCAGCTGCTGGAATGGCCTTGGGTCAGCCATAGCTCTGGCAGAGGTTGTCCTTGAAAGGGCAGCTGCTGTGAGAGCCCTCTCCAGCCCCACCCACCTCACAGGGTGTCTGTTGTGGAGGAGGAAGGTAAAGGAGATTGTGAGCCGCACTGAGACTCTTCGGAGTGGAGGGCGGGATATAAATCCAATATCTTCTTCTTCTTCTAGCGTGATTGTGTTGAAAGGGCTGGCCCTAGGGCTCATGGCACCCCAGGCTGATGCGGTCCCTTCTCCCCGCCCCCCCGGCCGATCAGTTGATCAGTGAGTAAAATGCTGCCGCCCCGGCCAAAGGTTCCCATGAACCCAGATTGTCCACAGAGGAAACTGACCTGCTTGAATCTCTGCGTGAGTCCTTGTTCTTACCCAGGTTCTCCTTGTGGCGTTTTATGCTGCTGCATTTGTTATCAGCAGAATTCTGTTGATGCCAGTGCAGAATTTCCTCAAAGACATCAAACGATCAGTTTCCCAGAAAGGAAGGTTCCCTGAAGTCCTTGCAGGTTTTGGGGAGGCGTTCCTATGACAGTGGGGCAGAGAAGAGGACCATTTTCTAAGCCACCCTGGCAGCTTGCATGACCCCATTGAGGAGCGGTAGACGTCGTGGCTCAGTGTTAAGAGTTCCAGCGTGACATGCAGAAGGCTGCAGGTTCAATCCCCGGCATCT
The DNA here is from genome assembly GCF_032191835.1 of Heteronotia binoei. Classification (NCBI taxonomy): domain Eukaryota; kingdom Metazoa; phylum Chordata; class Lepidosauria; order Squamata; family Gekkonidae; genus Heteronotia; species Heteronotia binoei. Next base: position 70,756,623 of record NC_083234.1, read on the forward strand.
CCAATGAAAAGGATCGGGCAGTAAGTGGCGTGAAAGACGGCTCTGGAGAGCGGCTGCCAGTCTGAGTAGACAGGACTGACCGTGATGGACCAAATGTCTGGTTCAGTATAAGGCAGCTTCATGTGTATGTGTTCAGTCCCGGCTTAGGTCTGTTTTCTCCTCTCTCTTTCTCTAGCCAATCCTGACTTTCACAGCCAGGAAGCCACGTCTGGTTATGTGGAAGAAGAGACCCCTGTGGCATCAGCGGCTCATCGGAGCAGCAGCGAGGAAGAGCTCCGAGAGGCGGCATCTCCTGGCCAAGAATTCAGCAAATACTCCAAATTGCTCCCGCCACGGTTCCAGCGGCAGCAGCAACAACAGGTATGAGGTTCCAATATAATGCCAAAGCTACAGTGGGTGACGCCAGAGTTTGCCTTCTGGTCGTCATTCCTTTGGAGCCCTGAGACTCTTGAGTGAAGGGTGGGGTATAAATCCAGTCTCCTCTTCTGCCTCCTCCTGCTTTGTCTGCTTCTGCTTGTGCAGGAGAATACTTGTAGTGGATTGTGAGGCTGGCTGTCTTTATGTGCCAGTTTGGTGCAGTGGTTAAGCGCGCGGACTCTTATCTGGGAGAACCGGGTTTGATCCCCCACTGCTTTACTTGCAGCTGCTGGAATGGCCTTGGGTCAGCTGTAGCTCTCGCAGAGCTGTACTTGAAAGGGCAGCTTCTGTGAGAGCTCTCTCAGCCCCACCTACACTCACAGGGTGTCTTTTGTGGGGGAGGAAGGTAAAGGAAATTGTAAGCCACGCTGAGATTCAGAGAGAAGAGCGGGGTATAAATCCAATATCTTCTTCCTCATTTGTTCATTGTCTTGTGTTTCAACCATGTGGGTTCCCAGGGTGGTTTACAGTTCAGAGGCTCTCCTTGCACAGTTGTCTATGTGCTCCATGCTCACAAGTACCAGCTTGTACCTCTCTCTCACTCTAGGACCAGTTGTACAAGATGCAGAGTTGGCAGCAGCCCCAGGTCTATCCTCCATCCTCCCACCCTCAGCGGACTTTCTACCCGCCCCACCCGCAAATGCTGGGCTTCGATCCCCGCTGGATGATGATGCCTTCTTACATGGACCCTCGCATGGGTCAGGGGCGCCCCCCAGTGGATTTCTACCCTTCTGCCCTCCATCCATCAGGTAAGGGTTTGGCTCTCCCCCCCCTCCCTCAACTTTCCAGGTCTCCTTAGCTCTTTCTGCTGATGCAGACTAGTTTTGTTGGGCTGCTCCTACCTAGACCAGAGATTCCCAGCCTTTCTGAACCTGCGGGCATATGGCAGGCTCTTCCGTGCACTTCCCTTCAGTGCTTGCTGTCACTTGCATTGGATGCTGCACCAAGTGCCACTTAGCGAGGGCAACGCATGACTTGGGCCCAGCCTCCTGCTCTGCTTGCCCTCTGCCACCCACAGCAGAAGCTGATCTCTCCCACCCCTCCTGCTGCAGTTCTTGGGCCCGCCTTGAGGTGCCCGCTTGTTTTTGCACCTTTTTCTTAAAACTTCCTTCTTTTATAAGTTTTACAGACCATAGCATAGTACAACAATACCAGAATATAGTTTTAATAGACTTTTTTTGCTTTATTTTCTTAAATTTTCATATGCAACAAAATAAAACACAAAAAAACCCCATAAATCATAGTATCATCGATACAAATAACTCAGGATGAATAATTACACAATCAGGATAAACTTAGATGTAACTAAACAATGAACTGTAACAGTGATATGACTAAATTAAAAAAAATAATACAGTGCTGTATACCACTAGATTTTTCTGGTATCAGCTGCTTTGTCATTTTGTCTCTCTCAGTCAAGTCCAAAAAGGGCAATCATCTTTCTAAAAAGTAGATTGATACCCCAGAAGCTGTTAATATTTGGTCTGATGTGATAAAATATTCCCACAATTGTTTTATCCATCGATTTAAAGGGGGGGGTAATAATTAGCTTTCCATTGGTATGCAAAAACTGCTTTAGCTGCAACTAGCGTAATTGATACTACACCTTTCCTCATTTTAGTTATTTCACTATCTTCCCATAGATTTAATAGAATAATTTTGGGATGCAGTGGGATAGTAAACCCAGTGATGTTTTCTAAAAATCTTTTATTTTCCTCCAATTTTTTTTCACTCTTAGGGCATCCCCACTAGCAATGAAAAAATGAAAGTGCTTTTGCAATTCTGCACTCCAACTGCTGCAGTGTTTTCTTTCCCAGAACTAATAATGTGTATTAGGATGTGTAATAGTTCCCCATTCTTCAGAAATTTTGCCATTTTCCAGCATGGGGGAAGGAGAGAAGCTCCGTGCCCCGATTTTGCCATTTTCCAGCATGGGGGAAGGAGAGAAGCTCCGTGCCCTGATTTTGCCATTTTTCAGCATGGGGGAAGGAGAGAAGCTCCGTGCCCCGATTTTACCATTTTCCAGCATGGGGGAAGGAGAGAAGCTCCGTGCCCCGATTTTGCCATTTTTCAGCATGGGGGAAGGAGAGAAGCTCCGTGCCCCAATTTTACCATTTTCCAGCATGGGGGAAGGAGAGAAGCTCCGTGCCCCGATTTTGCCATTTTTCAGCATGGGGGAAGGAGAGAAGCTCCGTGCCCCGATTTTACCATTTTCCAGCATGGGGGAAGGAGAGAAGCTCTGTGCCCCGATTTTGCCATTTTCCAGCATGGGGGAAGGAGAGAAGCTCCGTGCCCCAATTTTGCCATTTTTCAGCATGGGGGAAGGAGAGAAGCTCCGTGCCCCGATTTTGCCATTTTTCAGCATGGGGGAAGGAGAGAAGCTCCGTGCCCCGATTTTGCCATTTTCCAGCATGGGGGAAGGAGAGAAGCTCCGTGCCCCGATTTTGCCATTTTCCAGCATGGGAGAAGGAGAGAAGCTCCGTGCCCCGATTTTGCCATTTTCCAGCATGGGGGAAGGAGAGAAGCTCCGTGCCCCGATTTTGCCATTTTCCAGCATGGGGGAAGGAGAGAAGCTCCGTGCCCCGATTTTGCCATTTTCCAGCATGGGGGGAAGGAGAGAAGCTCCGTGCCCCGATTTTGCCATTTTCCAGCATGGGGGAAGGAGAGAAGCTCCGTGCCCCGATTTTGCCATTTTTCAGCATGGGGGAAGGAGAGAAGCTCCGTGCCCCAATTTTGCCATTTTCCAGCATGGGGGGAAGGAGAGAAGCTCCGTGCCCCAATTTTGCCATTTTTCAGCATGGGGGAAGGAGAGAAGCTCCGTGCCCCGATTTTGCCATTTTCCAGCATGGGGGGAAGGAGAGAAGCTCCGTGCCCCGATTTTGCCATTTTTCAGCATGGGGGAAGGAGAGAAGCTCCGTGCCCCAATTTTGCCATTTTCCAGCATGGGGGGAAGGAGAGAAGCTCCGTGCCCCAATTTTACCATTTTCCAGCATGGGGGAAGGAGAGAAGCTCCGTGCCCCAATTTTGCCATTTTCCAGCATGGGGGAAGGAGAGAAGCTCCGTGCCCCCAGGGTATTGTGTTTTAACAATTTATTGATAGCATATGGTTACAAAACTTGATTGTTTCTTAATTATTTCAGTATTAACCCATATGACATTTCAATCCCCCCTCCCTCCAATGTTGACTTCCCCGAGGTTATAAATTCAAATTCAATACTAAAGATACTACTAACTGATCAAAATTCAATATATATGTTCTTACTACTAAAAAATTGTCCAATGTCTTCTTACTTTCCACTCTTTCTCCATATATCCTTTAAATTTCCTCCACTCCTTTTTAAATATCCATGCCCCCAGGGTATTGATCCCCCTCGGATCCATCATGGAGATGTCTGTGTGGTCCTCAGTTCTGGATTCTGCTCCTTCAAAAAGCATTTCAAGAACCTTTGAAAAGCAGTGCTTGGGGGCTGGTCACTGCGTGTTTGTAATGACCGCAAGCATACGTCTCACAGGTGTAATTGGCTGCACTGCATGTCTGTAAAGAGTGCTTGACTTGGGAACGCCTCTGGAATTGTAGAGCAGCGGGGTGCATCGGAGTAGCTGAAGATCTTTTTTAAAAACTGCACGTGCCTTAATACAGTCAGGTGGTTGTCGAGTCCAGCTCGTTATTGACTCCTCTGACAGGCAGCAGCTCTCTAGAGTCTGAGACGATGGGAATGTCTTTCCCAGCATTGGTTAGCATGGATGTTTTTTCTAGAGATGCCAGGGATTTAAAGCCCTACATGGCTTGAGACCGGGTATCTGAAACACCATGTTCTCCCAGATGTTTCTGCCTGGGAATAAAGCTCACAATTAGAGGCCCTCCTGACTGCCCTGTCAATCAAAGAAGCTTGTTTGGTGAGTGGACGACAGAGGGCCTTTTCAGTGGCAGCCCCATGGTTATGGAACAACCTCCCCAGGGAGGGGCACTTAACCCCCTCGCTTTTGATCTTTAGGAGGCAGCTGAAGAAGGTTTTACACAGGATCGCAAGTGGTTAAGTTTGTCAGCAATTCCTGTGTTGGCAGTTGAAATTTAGGGCTTTCAATTTGTAATGTGTTTTGTTGTGAATCTTATCTGTGTTGCAAGTCACCTTGAGTCCATAAGGAAAAAAGGCAGCTAATAAGTGTTTTAAGGAGATACAATGAACATTGGGCCCTCTGCCTGCAAAATGCCAGCCTTGAGCCACATTCCCCCACCCAGCAGCTCACATGCGCCCCTGGTTAGCAATTGCTTTTTCAGCAGGCCTGTGTTTTGCATCCAGGAGTTGCTTATGCCTTCTTCACACTCTCTCTGCAGGGATTATGAAGCCCGTCATCCAACAGGACTCCGTCAACGGGACTTCCTGTCAAGAAGAGCAGAGCTGCCAGTCCTCAGTCCAACAGGAGAGGAAAACTCTTCCTGGGGAGTGTGCCCCAGTGTGGGGTCAGGACTGCTTCGCTCCTTCGCAGAGCAAGGGCAGCCCCATTTCGCGCCCCAAGCAGACAGAGGGCATATCCGGGGAGGGACTGCGTGCCAGGTGAGGGCAATTTTACCAGGGTGGGCAGTTGGGTGCTCCTGCTGGAGAAGTGTTTATTGTTGGGAGGGTGGAGAGCCTGGGACATAGAAAGATGGCTTGCGAGGGCTGAAACACCTTTTCTGCAGGTTTAAAAAAGCCAGCTTCAAAGCAGCTAATGTGGGGACTCCAGGGGACAGTTGTGCGTATGAAAGGGTAGGGTGAACATCTGCATGGTTGAGGTGAAGCTGTTCTAGAAATCATTTGACCAAAATGCTTTTGTATTCTTAAAAATGATTTTTGGGGACAAGGACGCTCCCGAATCATGTTAGTAAAATGTTAAGTAATGCAATTTCCAAAGGGTAAATTAAAAAAAAAAATTGCAGTGCATTTAGATACGAACCTTTCTCACTTACCTACGTTTAATTCATCGGTTGTGCAGAATAGCTTCAGATATTCTTGTTTTATATGAGGAGCTGAGACACCCCCAATTGGCCTAGGGCATATTTAAAGCAACAATTGGATATTTAAAAAAATCCATATTCATTTGGTGCAGCTGCGAGTGCAAATCCAGAATTTAGGTAGAGAAAGAAGAACCTGCATGGCCGTGAGTCTCCAACAGCCTCTTTCTTGACTGCTTGTTTGGATCATTTTTTTTTTAGGAATGACAGCACTTATTCGGCCCAGCAAGATCTCTTTGAGGAGTCCGGGGACGACTACTTAAATGCCTTTGAAGAGAAGGCCCAAGCAAACTTTGACAGTTGCATTGCCTCCTCCCAGCGGATGAGCCAGGATCGCCTCTTCCAGAGCCAGGAGAGCACATCAGATGCATGTATGCCTGACTCCCGCCACATGAACCCGAGGAATTCCCCCTTTGAGGCCAGCCTGGCCCCTACTGATAAGAAAGCAGAGTACAACGGCTGGGATGTCAGCCATTATCCCAAACCCACAGATGGGACGGCTTCTGCAGAGGAGGAGGCGTCCCGGGATGAGCAGTCGTTTAGTGACGAGGCATGGCGGAAAGAAGGAGCCACCACCAAACAGGCCTCTGCTGAGGCAGGATGGGCTCCCGAGAACCGGAACGGCAGCAACCAGCAGCAGGAGCAAATAGGTAGGGCTCGTAGATCTGGGCCAATAAAGAAGCCGGTGCTGAAAGCCCTCAAAGTTGAGGAAAAGGAGAAAGAGCTGGAGAAGGTTAAGGTGGAGGTGGAAGAAGCCTCCCGACCAGCTAAGGAAAAGGCCCCGCCTCAAAAGACAACTGAGGTGGACAACGACAATTCAGAAGCTTTGCTCCAGTCTGCTCGCTGCCGTTTGCTGGACGACAAGAGCTCATCTCGGGCTGCTGTCCGAGAAGCGGACAAACCTCAAGAAGAGGAAGAGGAGGAGGAGGAACAGCAGCTGGAGGAGGAGGAGGAGGAGGAGAAAAATGGAAAAGCTTGGGAAGGCAGACATCAAGCACGGGAGTCCAGTGACCTGCCCCCCACCAAAAGGAACAACTGGATCTTTATTGACGAGGAACAAGCTTTTGGCGGGAGGGGTCGTGGCCGTGGCCGAGGTTTCCGAGAGTTCACGTTCAGAGGGCGGGGCACCACTGTGGGCTGTGGGGGTGGAGGCAGCAGCACCACCACTACCGGTAGCAGCAGAGGAGCCTACAACAATAACAACACCGCGGTCAGCAACACACAAAGAAGCAGCAGAGGGCGGGCCTTGAGGGAGTTTAACCAGCCGGAGGAGTTTCCACGAGGGAAGCCCAGGCGTCGGATCGCCAGCGAGACCCACAGCGAAGGTTCGGAGTACGAGGAGCTCCCCAAACGACGACGTCAGCGGGGTTCGGAGAACACCAACGAAGGCTCGCTCGCGGAAAGGGAGGAGAGCGACCTCAAGAAAGGAGATTTCCAGGACTCCTGGCGGTCCAATAAGATCTATTCAGACGACCATGCTGGCCTGGATGCAAAGACGAGGGCCCCGCGAGCATTCGGCCGTTCACTGCCACCTAGGCTTAGCAATTCTGGGTATGGGCGAAGAGGCTTTGTTTCCAAGGAGCCGCTGCAGTGGCAAGGGAGGAGTGGGGGAAGCACATGGCAGGAGTACAGTCATGGCACACCTCTGGACACCTTTGGGGTCAGGCGCCAGTCTGACAGGGACTACGGCCAAGACTCTTATAAGCACTCGGACTCCTTTAGCAGGCGGGCCTTCGAGGAGGATCCCATTGACAAGAGGCACTACTTCCAGGAGGATTACGGGGGTGACCCCGAAAACACTGAGAACCGCCCTTTCCGTCGACGGCGTCCCCCGCGCCAAGACAAACCTCCCAGGTTCAGGCGTTTGAGGCAGGAGCGTGAGTCTGTTGGGCAGTGGAACCCCGAAGATGGTGGAACCAACCTCTTAGCCTGCCAGTGGCCTGGGAGAACAAAGCTGAACGTGACAGACCGGAACGGCACTTCCGTGAGGAGATCTCCTGAACTGCCCTATCAGAACTCGTCCGACCACGCCAACGAGGAGTGGGAAACAGCCTCCGAAAGCAGTGATTTCAGTGAGAGGCGGGAGAGACGTGAGGGCGTCTCAGAGAGCGACGCCCAGCTGGACGGTGGCCTTGTCAGTGGCGGCTTGGGGGAGAAGAGGGAGCAGGCCAAGAGGAGCTTTTCGAGCCAGAGGCCCCTCGTGGACCGGCAAAGCAGGAAGGTCGATCCGGCAGGATACAGTGACAAAGGCGGAAGAACAAACGGGACCTCTTCCCGCTACGAAAGTCAGTCCAATGGAGCGCAGATAAAAAGCAAAAGGTATCACCTCCACAACTTTTAAATAAACGTCTGTAATTTGTTAAAGGAGGACATTGCCTCTGCGTAACAGAAGGTCTTGCATTAGACAGATATGTAAAAGGAATGTCCCCGCACCCTTTTGCTGAGCTTTAGAGATTCTGTTGCCCTTTGGGGAATATAAGCTCTCTTCAGAGTTTGATCGTTTTTCATTATTTGTTGCTCTGAAACATGAGAAATAAACTTCCTGTCATGTGCGCTTTTCTAGGGTGGGGGGGAAACACCCAGGTTGGTCAGAGTTTTGGGAGAATTTTTCTCAAAACCGATGGGGTTGTGTCAAGGAACATGGCGGCTCCAGTCCACTCAAAAAAGGGCAGAATGGTCTCCAGCTGGAGGCCCTTCCTTTTACCCTGTCTACACATCACATCAGTCGTGCCCCCCTCCCCCTTCTGGTCATGGTGTCCCATCTTCCTAGCTCACAGGGATTATACGCCGCAATTAAAAAAAATCTGTGTCGTGGAGAGAGGTGGAAAGTACCTGCAAAATTTAGATATCCTTCCCTCACCTCAGCTGGGGTGGCAGAGGGAGCCTTAACAAATTATGGGTAGTTTAAACCCGAAGGCTGATTCCCTGGACCAACTTAAAAGCATGTTGTGTCCATTATAGAAGTCGCTTGCTTGTAGAAGTTGTAATCAAAAAAAGTCCCTTAGTTTTTGTCACACAGCAGTGGACCAGGAAGGGGCCTCTACTGGCTGTGACAACTCAAGAGTCTGTCTGGGAGGGCCCAGAGCCATCCACCCAACCCCTGTTTCTTCCCTATTAAAAAGGTCAAGGTAGTCCCCTGTGCAAGCACCAGTCGTTTCCGATGCTGGGGTGATGTTGCTTTCACAACGTTTTCACGGCAGACTTTTTACGGGGTGGTTTGCCATTGCCTTCCCCAGTCATCTACCCTTTCCCCCCAGCAAGCTGGGTACTCATTTTACCGATCTCAGAAGGATGGAAGGCTGAGTCAACCGGAGCCGGCTACCTAAACCAGCTTCCGCTGTTATCAAGTACCTTTTAACTGTGACCGAAGAGACATAAGCACCTAGGCAGTTTAACATAACAACAGGTTTGTTAGAAGTGCTCAAAACAATAAGTGGCTTGTAAAAACTGTTTAGTGCAATACTGAATATAGAAGAAGACTGCAGATTTATACCCCGCCCTTCTCTCTGAATCAGAGACTCAGAGCGGCTCACAATCTCCTGTATCTTCTCCCCCCACAACAGACACCCTGTGAGGTAGGTGGGGCTGAGAGGGCTCTCACAGCAGCTGCCCTTTCAAGGACAACTCCTGCGAGAGCTATGGCTAACCCAAGGCCATTCCAGCAATGCAAGTGGAGGTGTGGAGAATGAAACCCGGTTCTCCCAGATAAGAGTCTGCACGCCTAACCACTACACCAAACTGGCTCTCTTAGTAAAACAGTAAGGGTTTGCACAAAGAAATAAGAAACCCTGATGCAGCTACCTAAATGTTCCCTTCCTCTGATTCCAGTAGACTCACGCTCCTTGGATGAGGCATCCCTCTCCGGCTGCAACCTGCCTCCAGCTCAGCATTCCCAGAGAGAACACCCCTGTCTGTAGCTTGGCCTTGTTATGCTTTCCTCCTAGGTCCCACTCCTTTGGGCCAGTTTTCCCTCCAAAACTGCTCTCACCCCGTCAGAGGGACAGAAGTGAAATATAGGCCCACTAGCAACTCCTAGGAAACCTCCTCCCTGCCCTCTAGGCTGCACTAGGCCTAAGACCATGACAGTTTCAGAGAAAAGCAAGAGTCACAAAATTTATGGCAGGGTAGGAGCTTTCATGAGTCATCTGAAGAAGTGAGCAGTGACTCACAAAATCCCCTACCCTGCCACAACTTTTGTTAGTCTTTAAGGTACCACTGAACTTGCTGTTTTCTGCTGCTGCAGACAGACAAACTTGGTTGTCCAGCTTGATCTATGTAACTGAGAGCCAGTTTGTAGTGGTTAAAAGCGAAGGACTCTGATATGGGTTTTAACCAGATTTAGTTTCCCCGCTCCTCCGCTTGCAGCTGGTGACCTTGAGCCAGTCACAGTTCTCTCAGAGCTGTTCTCTCAAGGGCAGTTCTCTCAGAGCTCTCTCAGCCCCACCTTCCTCACAGAGTGTCTGTTGTGGGGAGAGGAAGGAAAGGTGTTTATAAGCCACTCTGAGACTCCCAAGTGAAAGGCGAGGTGTAAGTCTAACTTTTTCTTCTTTCTTTCATCTTGGTTTGCAAAGCAGAACAACCAGATTCAAGCGCCGTTGAGTCCAACAAGATTTTCGGGGCATATGCTTTCAAAGTTCCTTTTGTCAGATCTGATTAAGAGAGCTTGGACTCTCAAAGCTTATACCCTCAAAATCTTGTTGGTCTCTGAGGTGCTTCTGAACTCAAAACTGGTTGAAAAGTATCTGTGAGCAGAGGGCCAACGTTCAGCGCTCAGTTACATTTTGGAAGGAAGAAGTGTGTTCGTGCTTGGCAGCTGGTTTCACCTGTAAAACAATGTCTTGTGTTGTGAGCAATGGCTGTTGGGGAAGATGCTCCCACCTGACCCTCCCAGACATGTTGGCAGCCTTTTCTAATAGGAGGTTGGCGGCTGGGAGCCAAGAGAGGATGAGGACTTGAAGCTGGAGAATAGGGAGCAAGAGAACTCCCACAGGTTATTGTGAATGCCTCACCCCCCCCCCCCCCCAAGCCAGCGTGGTATAGTAGGACTGATTCGGTATAAGGCAGTGTCATTTGCTCATGGGTTATGTCCTCTCTAGATCCCCGGAAGAAAACGGAGGCCTGGACCCCGGCAGCAACAGCAGCGGCCACTTGGTCTACGGCTCCCACGCTAACTTGAACAGCGCCGAAGGGCTGGGCAAAAAGCAGGAGCGAGAACAGAAACCTGCCTCGCAGCAAGCTGGCGAGAAGGGAGAGGCGATCTCTCAGTTTGAGCTGAACTACGGAAGTAAGTCTTCTGAGGGGTCTCCTTGGATTGGTCCTGGGACGAAGAATTAGTTCAGCAAAAAATTAGAAATGCTCCTCCCCAGAGGAGAGGCCTTGAGCAGCCAGTCAGGTATTCCACCATCTGAGCTAAACTTCTGCCCTGGATTTCCACTTTCTCTGCTCCTGGGGATCTAGGGGCAACTGTGGGGATTTTGATGATGATGCGGGGGGGGGGGGGATCTCCTCGATGGGTTCCTCAGTAGCCTCAGTCTCTGATAGCAGCTTTGCTTGTGGGCTTTCCAGACTTCTGGCTTGACAGATCTGGCTAGCTGCATTTCCTGTAGTCCCCTCTGAGAGCTGGAGGACCCAGGAGCTGCAGGGTCCACTAAGGTTTCAACTAGGGATGGGCACAACTTGGGAAATGGAGGTTCGTCCTGGTTTGTGAGGTCCTACAAACTGGGATGGGCCTCCCACGTTTCACGAACCGGTTCGGGTTTGTGAGGTTCATGAATCTTCCCTCCCTCGTTTCTGCTGGCCGTGGCTCCTCGACGCCAGCAGAATGGAGGGGGTCAGGGGAGGATCTTCCAAAACCCCTTTAAAGGGAACATTCCCATTCCTGCACGGCACCCGCTTGCAAAGCCGTGCTTAGAAGCTGGTGTGTGTGAGAGAGGGATCACGTGTTAGGCTGAAATACATGTAAGCCACTTCAGCGCTCTGTCTCAATTTCCCCCAGCCCCTCCCACCTTCCCACCACGAATTGAGGCTCTTGAACCACAGACCGGACTTTTTTTTATGACAAATTATGTTCATAATTCAGTTCATGCCCATCTCTAGTTTCAACCTCTGTGGGTTCAGTCATCCTGGTTGTCCTGGTAGTCTGATGAAAACTTACCGTGCAAAACCTGGATATTTTTCATAGCCAGTGTGTATGTGTGGGGGGGGAGATATGTTTGCATCTTTTTATTTTATATTCTTTATCTTTCTCGGGAAGGGTTTTTGCTTGCATATGGTAAAACCCAAGAGCTGGAAGCCAGAGAAAGTGAGGAAGATGAGGAGAGCCAGTTTGGTGTAGTGGTTAAGTGTGCGGACTCTTATCTGGGAGAATCGGGTTTGATTCCCCACTCCTCCACTTGCACCTGCTGGAATGGCCTTGGGTCAGCCACAGCTCTCACAGGAGTCCTTGAAAGGGCAGCTGCTGTGAGAGCCCTCTCCAGCCCCACCCACCCCACAGGGTGTCTGTTGTGGGAGAGGAAGGTAAAAGGAGATTGTGAGCCACTCTGAGACTCTTTGGAGTGGAGGGCGGGATATAAATCCAATCTCTTCTCTCTTTTTCTTCTTGCCTTGAAAATATGTCCTGGTATGTTCCTGGAGAGCCAGTTTGGTGTAGTGGTTAAGTGTGAGGACTCTTATCTGAGAGAACCGGGTTTGATTCCCCACTCCTCCACTTGCACCTGCTGGAATGGCCTTGGGGCAGCCATAGCTCTGGGAGAGGTTGTCCTTGAAAGGGAAGCTGCTGTGAGAGCCCTCTCCAACCCCACCCACCTCACAGGGTGCCTGTTGTGGGAGAGGAAGGTAAAAGGAGATTGTGAGCCGCTCTGAGACTCTTTGGAGTGGAGGGCGGGATATAAATCCAATCTCTTCTCTCTTCTTCTTGCCTTGAAAATATGTCCTGGTATGTTCCTGGAGAGCCAGTTTGGTGTAGTGGTTAAGTGTGCGGACTCTTATTTGAGAGAACCGGGTTTGATTCCCCACTCCTCCACTTGCACCTGCTGGAATGGCCTTGGGTCAGCCATAGCTCTCACAGGAGTCGTCCTTGAAAGGGCAGCTGCTTTGAGAGTCCTCTCAGCCCCACCCACCTCACAGGGGGTCTGCTGTGGGGGGAGAAGATGTAGGAGATTGTGAGCCACTCTGAGCCTCTGATTCAGAGAGAAGGGCAGGGTATAAATCTGCAGTCATCGAAACTGAAGTATCCTTTCATTTATATCCAGACGGTATCCTAGACAGCCGCGTGTCGGGCCCTTCAGAGGAGAGCGAAGTGAGCCCCATTGGTGGGGAAGGCTTCATCGAGGTCCTGACAAAGAAACAGCGGCGCCTGCTGGAGGAGGAGCGGAGGAAGAAGGAGCAGGCTGCCCAGGTGAGGAGCAGGAGTCCGAAAGGTTTTCGGGGTGCCCAGGCAGCTTTCCCAGACGAACTGGACAGTTTTCAAGCTGAGTTTCAGAGAACACTGGGGCTGTGATCAGGTGGTTTTCAAGAAGATGAAGAATGGAGACAAGCGTGTCTGGACAGTTTCCTCTCACACACACCCTTTTCCCCTTTTCTTTGTATGCGTTATATTTATGCCTGGTTCTATCCCGTGGGCTCAGAGGAATTTTTTGACCTGTAAACATCTCTGAACATAAGAAGAGACCTGCCGAATCAGACTGGTGGTTCATTTTGTCAAGTATCCTGCTTACACGATGGCCAGCCAGTTTCTCTGGAGGCCCAACAACAGGGCATTGAGGCCAAGGCCTCACCCTGACGTTGCCTCCTGGCACTGGGATTCAGAGGATGACTGCCTCTCGGCATGGCGGTTCCCTTTAGTCACCATGGCTCTGAGCTATTGATGGACCCTGTTGTCCCTGAATCTTCCTGGTCCCCTTTTAAATCTATCTATTCCTGTGGCCCTCCCTCCATTCTCCAGCAGCAAATTCCATATTTCAATCACTAGTTGTGTTAAGAAGTATTTTATTTTTGGGGGGTATTTTGTGTGTATGCACATAGGTGTGCGTTCATGCCTGAAAGTCATGATAGACTTCTGGTGGCCCCTACAGGGTTTTGGATGGTCAGAGAGGTGGTGTTGTTGCCTACCTCTGCATCCTGGCCCTGGTATTCCAAGGAGATCCAAGTACTTAACAGGGTTGAGTCCCGTTTAGCTTCCAGGATCTTACAAGATTGGGTTTGCCTGGGCTTTCCAGGTCAGGGCTTAAAGAAGTATTTTTCTTTTATCCATCGTGTATCTACTGCACATCAGCTTCACTGGATGACCCCAAAGGACACGGACTATAAATAGTTTGTTGGATTAACACCCCCCCCCCCCGAAATGCCTTTGAAAATGGAGAGTGGCTGCTTAGGTAGTAGAACTCAGTCCTTAAGATGGGTGGGGAGGGCTTGACTTGGTCTGCCTTTTGGTGAGCCAGTTTGGTGTAGTGGTTAAGTGTGCGGACTCTTGTCTGGGAGAACCGGGTTTGATCCCCCGCTCGTCCACTCGCAGCTGCTGGAATGGCCTTGGGTCAGCCATAGCTCTCACAGGAGTTGTCCTTGAAAGGGCAGCTTCTGGGAGAGCTCTCTCAGCCCCATCTACCTCACAGGGTGTCTGTTGTGGGGGGAGGGGGGAGGTAAAGGAGATTGTGACAGCTCTGAGATTCAGGGTATAAGGTGGGATATAAATCCAATATCATCATCATCAATCTTCTTCTTCTTCTGCCATATTCCTCCAAGTTATTCCTTCAAGGAGCTGAGCATAACTTAAATGTTGTTCTTTCCTCCTTCATTTTAATCTTCATAACAACCCTGTGAGGTTGGCTAGGCAGTGTGTGTTCCTGGCCCAAACTCACCCTCTTGCCTCTTGTGTGCTCTGTACGAAGTGAGCCCTGTACCCATTTTGCCAAGCATCCTCTTTCAGTGGCCTTCCAGCATGCCTGGTAAAACTATGGTTCCTCGAAATGCTGTTGAAAACCTTTGCCATCTGTCGGATTCCCAGAGACCTGTGTTTTTCTTCCCCAGGCTCCGGCCAAAGGCCGTGTCCTTCAGTCCCGGATGCCCCCTCGCTTTGCCAAGAAACAGAACAGCATGTGCCTCGAACAAGGAGATGTTTCAGTGTCTGGAAACAGCCTGGGCACAGAAATCTGGGAAACCAACAGCCCAGGTAAGCTGGACTTGTCTGGAATCTATAGCCAGTCTTCTTCTGGCACAGAATTTGATGCTGGGTGGAGGTGTCAGCATTTCATAGCTTTCTCTTCTTGTTTTTTTAACTTTAAAAAAAAAGGAGTTAAGTTTCTAGCCCTTGCAGCTCCTGGAAACTGAAGCAAGTAATTTTGCATTAATTTTAGTGGCTATCATGGGTGGGTGGGGTGCACTCGGGCTTTCCAACACTATATGATTGAATCCAGTGTGGGAATTGGGGGCCAAATTTCCTGTGGTCCAGGTTTACACATAGGGTGTGTTCACACACACTAAATAACACACTTTGCAACTGGATTTTTGCTGTGTAAGTATCATGACTTCCCTCTTAATATATGTAATGCTGCCACCAGGAATTTAATTCCAAACACTGTGTTTAACATTCCCCACTGAATTGTGTCCAAGCTCTAAGGCTTCTTCGTTAGACTATGTGACCCTGAGCATGTGACTCATACATTTTAAATTTAAAATTTATTTAAATGCATTTATTTATTATATTTAGTATATTGATTGATTAAATTTATTTAAATTTAAAATTATAGGGCTCCAGGTCAATATAAAACAAAATAAAATATACAATAAGCATATTGGTTTCAAGATGTTTATAGCTTAATTCTTCAGTGAATAATAACTTCTGACTGAGGTGTCACTCTTTCACTTCACACACTCCTCACTCTCAAATCCTCTTTTCCTAACTCAACTTTCTGACAGCTTCTGTCTCTCTCTTATAACTCTCTGGGTTTTGGCTCTCTGTAGCCACTAATATGCCCTCTAAGTATTTCTCCTTTTTTTCTATAGAATCTTAATGCCTTTCACAGCACTAGTATGGGATTCTAGTCAGAAGACTGCTTCTCAGACTCTGCAGACTGCTGACTGACCATGATTGACAGTTAATTGCTGTGACTCTGCTGAGAGTTCACTGCTGACCAACTTCTCTCTCCCCCCTCTCTCCCCTCCCTCCCCCACACATACTTCTTAGCTCCACCCACACCTCCATCACCTCACTCATTCCCCTCTTTCACTCCCCTTTCTCTACTGCAACTTATCAACAATTAAAGGAACACACATATATAAATTCAAATATCACTGTCTTAACAGGGGTACATAGACACTCCATAACGTCAAGTATTCTTGACACATAAGAGTATAAGATTCTTGATGCGCAGAGAGTCTAAGTGGAGCATAGAATGAAAATACCTGAGAAGTAACCATGATAGATAATAGTTTCACCTTATGCATATCACCACCTGTTAGCACAAATATTGATTACAATGATATAGAGTGAATTGCATTAACATTCTGATGTACAAAAAAAAGACCAGGATTTCGCATTGGGATTTATGTGACTTCCCTGAACTGTACCCCAGTCTGTTGTCTGAATTCACAAACTGGTTTGTTGCTGAGTTCAGCCCCTCAAATCAAAATTTTAAAATGTGATTTTTAAAAAATAGTTATAAACGTGATATTATGCTTTAAATTGTTAACTGCTTTGGTGGCCCTTGTAAAAAGGCAGAAAAGCAGGATACAAATTTTGTAAATAATGTTTAATAAGGCGGCTGAATATGTTTGTGGATGGAGTTATGCTCTCTCTCATCCCTCTATCCCAAAGTTCATTTTCTTTTGGTTACAGTAGATTATGTGTACTTTTTAGGGTTTAGTTTTCTACACAGGATTATACTTACTTTATATTTACTTATACTCTTTTATATCTTGGTACTCATACTGTTTTCCTTGTAGTGGTTATCATTGTTATATTTTTGATGTTTTAATAAAACTTATATTTAAAAAACCCAAAACTCTGCACTCTTCCAGGAGCTCTCTCCGTACAGTCACCAGGCACCGATTCCTGGAGTAAACCTGGCAATGCCTTTACTAGCAATGAGTCTGGCTCCACTGAGGTAAGCGGCACAGCGTCTCTGTCTCTCTGTGCATAGACATTCATGCAGAATAGACAAGCTGATCTCTGAAATACCAGCTTTTCCTTTCAGTTTTCATGCTGTGCTTGTGGAACTTGGGGCTTACAGATGTTTCCCCAGTGGCAAGCTCAGCGGTGGTAGACAGTTGGCTCTGCGTGCCTGAACTTCACCAGCAGCTGACAGCTACGGGGAAGCATTGGTTTTGTTTTAGAGGGTGCTCTGAGTTCATAAGGGAAGATGGTGAGATGCAGCCGGCCAAGGTAGAAGTCTGTGGCAACAGATTGTGGGTCTCAAAACATCCCCCCCGCCTTCCTCTGCAGTGTTCACAGGGTCCGTGAGAGGTGTCTCAGGGTTCTGAAGAGAGTCAGTTTTGCATCGTAGTGCTTAAGAGTGGCCGGCTGTAATTGGGAGAACCAGCTTCGATTCTTCACTCCTCCACTTGAAGTCAGCTGGATGACTTTGGGTCAGTCACAGTTCTCTCAGCTCAAAAAAATAAACCCAGTTTGCCACAAAAAGAACTAGGCTGCCAGACGATCTTTGGATCTCCTGCTATACTACAGCCACTGCCATATGACAATCAATTTAATTCATCAATTTGTCCAAAGATAGGGAGCTGGGAAATGACAGTGCTTGCTTTCGGTTCTCTTTGTGTGTTGTCCAGAAAAGCAGTTCCCTTCTTGATTGTGGCAGGACCGTTTAAAAGGTTACCCCGATCACTGAATAGATCTGAAGCCCCTTCTCAGGAAGCAGGTTGGGGAAGAATTGCCTGTGAGTTTTAGCAGCTTCAACCCTCAGTCTGTGGCTGGTGGGGAGAAAAATGTTCTGGGAACAGCACCTCGCCACACAGGTTTCCTACAGCAGTTGCTTTAGGATGGGGCTGTCTTTTTTAGAAGCCTTGGTGCGCAGTGTGCATACCAGCTGCTCTCGTGGAGGGATGTCCCTGTGTGCCCCCCCCCCCCCGCAAGAGGAGGTAGCCGAAAGGAAGGCTGGGTTTGTGCTTGTTGGGAAATTGCCCCAAAGTGCTCCAGGTGGCCTCTCATGACCCCAGTAGCCCAAAACATCTGGAATCAGAAATGAGTCAGGATTGTGCTGCATCATCTTCAGACTGCCTCCCGAACTGGTCGTTATTGCAAGAGACATCCCTTTTCGTTTGGTTGAATTCAGATGGGGAGCAGAAGTTATAAGGAGGAGTTGGGTGAATTTTGCGGCTCACCTCTGGGAGTCGAGACATCAAATCTGGTTTGGGTCATTAGTGAAATGAGTTTGGCTTCTCAGGCTAACACACAACTCGTGTGACGCCGTTTCTTTTAGTGTTCCACTTTGTAGCTTCTGTCTCTCTTTCCGTTTCAATGTCAGGAACTGATTTTTGCACTCGCTTGCAAGAGGTTCAGAATATTACAGATTCGTTGCTAATAGAGATTCGGCACCATTTTACAATAAAAAACATTTGTATTTTTTTATTCTTTGGAAGGCATCCAGTATGAAATTTCCTAAGGGTCCCCCAGACACAACGCCATTGCCTGTCATCCGCCATATGCTAAACACTGTTGCGTTTCAGCTACCAAATGTCAAGTAGAATTCACAGTTGCTGAAAAACCAAAACAAGATTTTTAAACTCCAGTCTCATTGGGTATAAATGCTTCGGGGACAGTTTAGGAGACATCTGAATGTTTTACAGAACAGCTAGTCAATTGGGGACATCCAGACTTCCCAACAGAGAAATTTGCGGAGAAAGGCTGGGGCTGAATTTATTTCAGCTCTAGATTGAGAGCCGCTGCTCTCTTACAGACCCGTGGAGCACTGTATGTTGACTTTGCTATTGCCAGCCAAGGGCATGAGATGCTGAACCCCAGGGGCCGCAATCAGACTCTGACCTGCTCCGTTTGCCCTTGCCCTCCAGTCTGACTCTTGGTCTAGGACAGGAGTGGCCAAACTTGCTTAACATAAGAGCCACATAGAATAAACGCCAGATGTTTGAGAGCCAGAAGACATAAGCGTCAGATGTTTGAGAGCCACAAGACAAGGGAAGGAGGGAGGGAAGCAAATAGGAGGGGGATGGGGAGAGAGGTGTAGAGAAAGCAGCTTTAGTCACATTCTCCAAGCTGCCAGCTGGCTTGGTTTGGAAAAGCGATTTAAAGAGACAAATGCCTTCTCCAGTGGGGTTGTGGGGGCTTCAAGAGCCACACAATATGTGTGAAAGAGCCACATGCCGCAGCTTGGCCACCCCTGCTCTAGGATATGCAGAAGTTTTCTGAGCTTAAAACACTTCTTAAGTAACGTACCGACCTCAGTTCCTGCTGAGCAGGTGGGACTCTCTGTAAACACCCCATCCCCTCCAGCAAAAAGAAAAGGACCAGTTGTTTCGCGGGTTGGCATTCTGGTTTTGGTGTTGGAGGACGGGAAAGGTCATGCATCAGAAGGCTGTGAGAGGGTTTCCTTGCTAGAGGCCAGTCAAAAGCGGTCTGAAGCTTGGCTTGTGCTGATAAAGACCACTTGCCTTTCTAAAGCTACAGCTGTTGGTAGGAACAGTGCACAACTGGACGGAGGTTTCTCATTGGGCAGTAGTTTGCTGAATGAACAGACAGCTGCCATTGAAAATGGCAGCCATGAGTTGTCCCTGTCCGTCTCCTCCATAGTGCATAGTACAAGTCAGGTTGCATCTAGATGTTATCATGCCATGGGTTTCTCCAGTCCCACTACACGTTGTGGGTTGACATGGGAAACATAGTCCGTTATGGAGAAAGGGGATATCTCAGGGAGGGGCCGTTCCCTTTTTGGCAGCAGCTCCGTGTCCCTCGCTTTGGGTAGTCGAGGGGGGTAGCAACGGGTACGTTCTCCTGTGCTTGTGGTGGAGCCAATGCCATGGCTTGAACCTAACGCTTCTCGTGCTTTGCATAGCAGGGATTTAAAGGCAGCCAGGGGGATAGTGGAATTGACTTGAGCGCGGAGTCGCGGGAGTCCTCCGCCACTTCCTCCCAGCGCAGCTCTCCGTACGGCACTCTCAAACCCGAAGAGATGGGCGGAACTGGTCTGGTGGACTCCAAGCCTGACTGCCAGAAAGAACAAGTTCCAAAGCAGTCGGAGAAAAAGGTAACCCAGGTCTGTAGTCACAGGCACCAGAAACCTTGGGTCATTAATTAATTAATTATTAAATGATTAATGATTAATAAATTAATTCATTGGTTATTTGAAACATTTACCAGCCACCTTTCTTCCTCGTGGAGTTCAAGGTAGCTTACAACACAGATAAAACTCAAAGTAAAATATATTAAAAACGGCGGGAAGGGGAACCCCACAATTTAAAATCACAACTCAGGACTACCATTCAATTTAACCAGATGAGGTCCTAAATAAAACCATCTTCACATGCCTCCTAAAGATTGAAAGTGAAGGGACAGGCGCACGTCCCCTGGGAGGTTGTTTCAAAATTGCGGGGCTGCCACTGAAAAGACCCTGTGTTGTGTCCCCACCAAAGAGAGCCAGTTTGGTGCAGTGGTGAAGTGCGTGGACTCTTATCGGGGAGAATTGGATTTGATTCCCCATCCCTCTACATCAGGGGTGGCCAATGGTAGCTCTCCAGATTTTTTTGCCTACAACTCCTATCAGTCCCAGCCATTGACCATACTGGCTGGGGCTGATGGGAGTTGTAGGCAAAAAACATCTGGAGAGCTACAGTTGGCCACCTCTGTTCTACATGGAATGGCTGGGTTAGCCATAGCTCTCGCAGAGCCGTCCTTGAAAGGGCAGCTTCTGGGAGAGCTCTCGCAACCCCACCCACCTCACAGGGTGTCTGTTGTGGGGGAGGAAGATAAAGGAGATTGTAGGCCACTCTGAGATTCAGAGTGAAGGGTGTGGTATAAATCCAATATCATAATCTTCTTCAAATGAGCTTCTTTGATTAATGGGACAATTGGGACAGCCTCTCTCTTAATTCCCAGACAGGAATTTATCGGAGAAGATGGTCTTTCAGATACCCCATTCCCAAGCCACATAGCACTTGAAAGGTCAAAACCAACACCTTGAATTGGGCTCAGGAGTGGATCTGTAGCCAGCGTTGGGGCAAGTCTGGATTTGGTTGCTAGATTTAGGAGGGTTAATTGAAATCCATTTTGGAGCTTGGGTCAGAGAAGTCTGAAAAGAGCCCAAAGAGCTCAGGCCTTTGCCCACCCCGCCACCCCCCGCTGCATTCCCAGTGACGTCGAGGGTGTGCCAGGGATATGGATGGAACCCTTTCCACCAGTGCCCTTTGCTCAATAAGCAGCACAAAGTCGGGAGGGCAAGAAAGAAAGGGAAGAAGGTCTGGTGAGCAACGTTCCCTGCAAGCTGTGGAGTCTTGTGAGCAGAAATTCTACTTGGTGAGCTACTGGCATTAAAGTTGTGAGCGACTGCACAAATTTGCTTGCTCTGGGGCCCTTTCTCCTGAGCTGAGACAAAAACGTGTGAGCTGGAGGCTAAACAGTTCTGAGCTGGCTCACACTAACTCAGCTTAGAGGGAACACTGCTGGTGAGGCTCTTGGGGTCTCCTGCCCTCCTCCCACCCTTCGTCCCCGGCAACATCATTGAACATCTTCTGAAACCTCAAGTAGTCAGTCCTCTATCAGATTTTTAAATGTGTTGTTGGTGGGGGGGGGGAGCTGAATCAAGGAGTCTGCCTGGGTCTCAGCCCCCTCAGGGCTTCCCAGTCCAAATGGGAGCCAGCAAGGATACCATGTTCAAACAAGAAAAGAGGACACAACCTTCAATCAAGTTCTCTTTTACTGGGCCTTTCCAAACTGTCTAGAACAGCGGCTCCCAACCTTTTTGGCACCAGGGACCGAATTCATGGATGACAATTTTTCCATGGACCGGTGGAGGGGGGTGGTGCTGGTTTTTTTGCTGCCCCCATGCCCTGTCCCTTCTCCCCCCCATGGGGGATCTTTAAATGAGGGGTAGGCGAAGGTCACTGCCGTCCTGCCCCTTCTGCCCTCCCGGACCCCGGGCGGACGAAAGAGGTAGTGCTTCAGAGTGCGGCAGTGCTTCCTCTTTTGTCCGTCCAGATCTTGGGCGGGTGGAGAGGGCGGCGGAGCTGTTCTGCCTCACTCTGAGGCAGCCTTGGAATGAGGCCGTGCTGCCTCTTTCATCTGCCCAGTTCCTGGACAGGCAGAAGGGGCAGTGGGGCTGCTCTGTGTCACTGTGCAGGGGAGCCAGCCACGGAGTGAGGCTGCGCTGCCTCTTTCATCCACCCAGGACCTGGGCAGGCGAAAGGGGTGGTGCGGAGCCTCTGCCTTGCTCTGAGGCCCAATTGCTAACAGGCCATGGACCAGTACCAGTCCACCGCCCAGGGGTTGGGGACCCCTGATCTAGAGTACTCTTAAGCATCCAAGTTCTTAAGAAACAGTGTACACAGTTACTTAGTGTGAAGACAGAGATCTCCCCTGGCTGCCCACTGTGGCCTCAAGCCAATCAGAAGGCAGCCCCAGCCCTTTGGAAACCCCCATATGCATGCCATTCTTGCTCCCAGTAAAGGCAAGGAAGTTGTCAGAATTAATACCATAAGGATACTGATAACCAGGGCCCCTCCGCTCACGAACACTGCAGCCCCTAAACACTCCTAGGTCAGGGGTGGCCAACGGTAGTTTTTTTTGCCTACAACTCCCATCAGCCCCAGCCAGCATGGCTGATGGCTGGGGCTGATGGTAGTTGTAGGCAGAAAAACATCTGGAGAGCTACTGTTGGCCACTCCTGTCCTAGGTCATCGGTCAAGAAATTAGAAAAGGAGACAGGCGTTGACCTTAATCTGCAAAGTTTTGTCTGTGGAGATAAGAGATGGCACCGTTCAGCCCAGGAATGCAAACTGTCCTGAAGGCGACAGCCAGACCCTGCGTCTCCCAAGAAGCAGGCATCCTGCAATGCTTGTGGGAAGAATCTAAGTCTGCTTTTGCTACAGTGAGCCAGTTGGTGTAGCGGTTAAGTGCACGGATTCTTATCTGGGAGAACTGGGTTTGATTCCCCACTCTTCCACTTGCACCTGCTGGAATGGCCTTGAGTCAGCCAGAGCTCTTGCAAGAGTTGTCCTTGAAAGGGCAGCTGCTGTGAGAGCCCTCTGAGCCCCACCCACCTCACAGGGTGTCTGTTGTGGGGGAGGAAGGTAAAGGAGATTGTGAGCTGCTCTGAGACTCTGAGATTTGGAGTGGAGGGCGGGATATAAATCCAATATCTTCTTCTTGATACACGACTGACCAAGAACCCCTAGATCCAAATTCTGTCCCAACTGTTCAATCCGGTTTAATTGTGTGGCAGCCAGCAAAAAAGTCCTCTACCAATCTGTTATCTTTGAATGCATTTAAAGGTGGGTGGGTTCTGGGTTGCCCCCTCATTTCAGTTGCTTGGGGTTTTTTTGTAATTGGGGCATGGGGGGGGGGGTTCGTGGTGATCCATAGCCTTCCCGCCCGCCTCCTGTGTCTCAGCCTCTCTGTTCTCCTGTTAAGGATTCAGACCAAGGCTCGAGTCAGAACAAGGATCACAAGCCCGGACCGATCGGCAACGAGCGCTCCTTGAAAAACAGGAAGGGTTCGGAGGGAGCGGAACGCCTGGAAGGCACCGTCCCCCCAGTAAATGGGGTGGAGATTCACGTGGACTCTGTTCTCCCTGTGCCGCCCATTGAATTCGGAGTAAATCCTAAAGTGAGGATTTAATTTGTTTCTTATTTGGGGGGGGGGGGCGGGGGAAAGGGGAGGGAAGGGATCTTACCGTCTCTTGCTGTCTGTGTCTTTACAAGTTTTTAGGGTGAGGCAAAGTGGACTAGGCCAAATTCGGAAGGATGCCTTTGGCAGGCTCAAGTACAGTTGCCTTCTCGATTTTCATTCCTGACACAAACCACATTCTTGATTTCCCCACCCCCTCAGGGGTGGAGGAAGAATTGGCAGGCTCTTTCCTCTGCCGGAGGTTTTCCTGGGCATGGCCATTCCAAAGCGCTTGGCTCTTTGAATGCCAAGTGGGATTTCTGTATATTTGAATGTCTGGCGAATGTTTTGACAAATGTGCGTTACAAAGAAAGACCAGTTCATTGGACTGATGGCAGGGGAGAGGTTAAAGCCGCTTTCCACCGTCCCCAGTGCTGCCTGAGAAGCGCCGTTGTCTGTCAGGAGGAGGAATTGCATGCCTGATGATCCATTTTGCCCTTACTTCCCTGTTAAGGAATATTTCTTTCTGCAACTTATAGCTGGAAAAGGTTATATTTCTTACTGCCCCACATTGGTGATGTCAAGGGGTTGTTTTGTAGAAAAGAAGGTGCAGGAGCTCAGTAGCATATCTTATTTGCACATGCTGCCCCAGGATCTATTTGCAGCGGGGAGAGAACTCCCCACTGCATACAGACCCTGGCTGGAGGTTCAGGAGCTGCTGTGAGCCTCCTGAATTCAAGGCCTGATGATATCTTAACTGCCGTGACCTGAGATAGGGTAGGCCTGTTTGGTGCAGTGGTTAAGTGCGTGGACTCTTATCTGGGAGAAATAGGTTTGATTCCCCACTCCTCCACTTGCAGCTACTGGAATGGCCTTGGGTCAGCCATAGCTCTCGCAGAGTTGTCCCTGAAAGGGCAGCTTCCGTGAGAGCTCTCTCAGCCCCACCTACCTCACAGGGTGTCTGTTGTGGGGGAGGAAGATAAAGGAGATTGTAAGATGCTCTGAGATTTTGAGCTTAAGAGTGAAGGGCGGGGTGTAAATCCAATATCATCATAATCTTCTTCTTGGTCTGAAGCAGCAGCACAAAGTTTGAGTCTAGCGGCACCTTGAAGACCAACAAAGTTATTCCGGGTATAAGCTTTCGTATGCAGAAGTGTGCATGCACACAAAAGCTTATACCCAGAATAAAACTTCGTTGGTCTTCAAGGTACCTCTGGACGCAAAGTTTGTTCTGCTGTGACATTGCAGAGGAAGTAACATGGGGATTTCCTCCTGAAGCAGACCCCAGGCCCATTTATTTGACCCTCCTATATATAGTGGAATGCCCTTTGGGAGCCCCCAGTGATTCGTGCAGAGAATTCTCCTCCTCTCCCCCCAAAAGCTAGACCTGTCCTGCACTAAAGTAGCCTTTCCACAAAGGATGGATATTCAGGGGGGTAACAAGCCACAGAAATTGACACGGACTGGGTCAGTGTTCCCAAAGTGACTTTCTTGATGCTTAAGATAACTTCACAGTTGCTCAGTTCTCACCTACCCAGGGTGTGTAGTCTTGGGGCAATTTGGACTGGCAATTTGGAGGAAAAAATCTGGCCCATAATTTCAAGGAGTTGTGATCCTGCTGGTTTTTGTGGGTATATTTTGCTCCAGCGCGGTGAGTCTTGCGATTGCAGTGGACGAGCGTAGACGCAAGAAACTGCTTTGTACTCAGCCCAGCCAGTGTTCCATCAAACTCAGAATTGCCTGCTCACATTGGCAGCAGCTCTTTGCCAGCTCGGAGACTCTTCTCCCAGCGAGATCTTTTGAAGGGACATGGTGGGAACTGAACCCACAGCCTGCAAAGTGCGTGTTTCCCCACAGAGCCGTGACTTAGACCCATACTGGATGCGCCAGCCGCTTTATATTTCTTCCTCTTTATTTTAAATCATTACTGTGCTGGGAAACATTCAAAGGTCACACCTGCTCCCTTCTTGTGAATTAGATTATCAGTCCCAGATAACCTGGTATTATCTAATTTGGCCTTCTGTGGCCCTCCAAGCTCTCTTCCAGCTGCTCTTGAACCCAAGACCTTCAGCATGGGAGATGCCATTGTCCCCTTATGTCATGATGTGACCAGGAAGGGCTTTGGGGGTGTGTGTGCAATAATTAGGGAACGCATGATGTCCTCCTACAGAGTACTTCCAGGATGAAGGGCAGTTCTGCTGTCTACTTGGTGTTTCTAACAGGCAGGGCCGGCTCGACCACTAGGCAAGCTAGGCATTTGCCTAAGGCATCAGGAGGCAGGCACTGAATTGGTCTCCTCCCCGTGCCCAAGACAAACGCCTAAGTTTGTCCCTCCCCCCCCACCACCGCCACAAATGCCGCTGCCCGCCTCCTCCCATCCCTTCCGCAGTGTAGTGCCGTGCTCCACCACCCCCCCCCCCCAGTGTGATTAGAGGATTGCTGCGACGAGGCTCGGCCCTACCCGCTTTGACAGGGCCTGGGCTTCTTCTAAGTTCTTTGAAGAGTGTGCTGGAGGAGGTTCGCTCCCCCCTCATGGTTCCGGAAGTGAGGGGGGGGGAAGCCTCCTCCAGCATGCTGTTCAAAGAACTTAGAAGATACCCAGGCCCTGTCGAAGCAGGTAGGCCCAAGCCTCGTTGTACCGCCCAGGGGGGGCCGGGTGACGGAGCACGGTGCTGCGTTGTGGCGCTGCGGAGGGCGGTGGGGCAGAGAGCCTGCCTGGGGCGCCCTGTGCCCTAGGGCTGGTACTGCTAACAGGAGACCCATTCATTTATACTGGAAGAAACTAAAAGGTTGCACCATCGGGGTAGGAGGTGAAGCTTTCTCTGGCCGTTGACAGTCCTCCGGCTGCATGCCTAGCTTCAGCTTAAGCGCTGTCTCTTGGCCCTGCTAGAACATGGCAGGAGAACGTCAGCAGCCTGCTTGAATTCAGTTGCCTCTTTGCAGGACTCCGACTTCAGCCTGCCCTCCGGCTCAGCCTCCAGCGCTGCCACCAACCCTGTCACCAAATTGCAGGATGCCTTAGCCAGCAACGTAAGTGAACCCGACTTCTTTGTTCTCTCCGCCGGCTTCTAAGCCTCTGCATCTTGAGATGGGGGAAAAAGAAATCATTTTGCCTCTTGATTGCCGCTTGCTCCATGACAGTTCCAGTGGAAATGCTGGCCTTTTCCTCAGATGGTGTTTCAGGTATATCGGCGCCTGGTGATTTGCACCGATGCTTCCTGGGTCTTTAGGTTGCTCATGAAGTCATTTGACTTAAAATACGCATTCACGGGCAGCTGATGGTCATTGATGGATCCAAGTGGCCAGCCGTGTTGTGGTCTGAAGCAATAGAACAAAGCGGGAGTCAAGGTGCACCTTTAAGACCAACAAAAAATGTATTCAGAATGTAAGCTTTCGTGTGCTAGAAGTAAACTTAATCAGACAATAGGATGGAATGGCAAGCAGTCCTAACTGCTCATTTTCTCTATATTTAGGACTGTTTGCCATTCCATCCCATTGTCTGATGAAGTGTGCTTCTAGCACACGAAAGCTTACGTTCTGAATAAAACTTTGTTGGTCTTAAAGGTGCGACTTGACTCCTACTTTGGTCATTGGTACCAGTTGGAATACAGGAATCGTCAAACAAACAGTTCAGTGTTAGCAATAACAGTGAATAAAATCCACTTGGAAAGGAAAGGCCCACCTGCTCCCTTCAAACCCTGGGAAGTCCATATGACAGCCTTTCCAGGTACTTTCCTCCTAATTAGTTTAGGGCTTTAAAAATCGACGCCAGTGCTTTGCATTGAGTCCAGGAACAAACTGGATGCTGCTAAAGTCGGTATCATACTGGCTGTAAATGTTCCCGCCTGCAAATAGCATTTAGAGCTCTTTGCTGCCATTCAAGAATCAAGGTTGGACCCATGACTAAGATCTATCAGGGCAGATTTTTACACCATTGCTTCCTGAACTATTGATATCTGAAGCACATCATTTTTTAAAAATTTATCACTGGAGGATATGCTTAACTCTTGCACCTGAGAAGTGCTTGATTTCAGTGAGCATGAGGGATTTTTTTGCCATCTTCTGGGTGTGGATCAGGTGTCTCTGGGTGTGTGTGTGTGGGGGGGGAGGTATTTGTGAGTTTCCTGCGTTGTGCCAGGGGTTGGACTAGATGACCCTGGAGGTCCCTTCAAGGCTACGATTCTATGAGAATTACTCTTTTTTTAAAAAAATGTACTCCTACCACTGCATGCAGAGCAAGCCTGGCACACTGATTCAGGCAGCCTCCTTTAAAGGCACAGAACCCTACCGCATATCTGTATCAAAGACATCATTCACTCTCAATGCCGAAATGAGGCAGACAATGTACCTTTGTCCTGTTTGGAAGGAAAGCCTGAACAGTGACTCGTGCATTGATGCGGCAGGCAGCCCCCTGTGTGATTGGAGGCTTTAATTGCCTTGATAGATGACCGTTCTCTCTTGGTACATTGGGCACAGCCCAGACAGTTTTGGAACTGAATCAACAGATGCTGGACTGTGCCAGAGACTGAGAAACATTCTTACTAGCTCAAGAAGGGGAGGTTACACATTGATACCAATTGTTCTACTTGCTGAGGAGCACATGGTGGTGGGAGCAGGAACAGAAGTGTAAAGTTCAGATAGACATTCATCTGACTTGGCTCTGGAGAGCTGAGACAGAAGTTTTGGAGCCACGGGGGAAAGATGACTCGGGAGGTGGTGGGTTCTCCTTCCTTGGAGGTTTTTAAACACAGGCTAGATGGCCATCTGACAGCAATGAAGTTCCTGCGAATTTAGGGGGAGGTGTTTGTGAGTTTCCTGCATTGTGCAGGGGGTTGGACTAGATGACCCTGGAGATCCCTTCCAACTCTGTGATTCTGTGATTCTCTGAATATAGGTTCTGTGTGCTGTAACATTGGGAGATTGGTTGAATCAGGCATAAGGAATTGCCACTTTGTTTTCTGTCCTTTTTCCTACTACGCTAATCCCGATGATATAAATGTGTCCTCTTGCAGGCTGGGCTTACGCAGTCCATTCCCATTCTCCGAAGAGATCACCTCCCCCGGTGCATCAGCCTGAACCCAATGTCTTTCCCCACAGCAGATCTAACTCTTAAAGTAAGTGTGGCATTTAATGGTAGTGTCGCTAGGGTGAGGCAGTTGCAGGGGTTCATGCCCTACATGCTTTCTGGGGAACGTTACGGAATAGGCAAAGATCATGTGATAACATCGATAGTTGTAGTGGTGTTAAATTATATCATGTAATTTTGCTCTGAGGCTCAGTGAGGGCAGCAGGCCAGGCCAAGTGGCGCGGTTGCAGCATATTGTTGGCGTTCTGCATTAAGATAGATAGATAGATAGATAGATAGATAGATAGATAGATAGATAGATAGATAGATAGATAGATAGATAGATAGATTTATTGTCATTGTTCTCAAAAAAAGAGAATGAGAGCAACGAAATGAGGTGCTCTTCCACAAACATACCAACGCATCAACACCCACAAAAGGACATATACATAGACCATTTAAATGCATCTAAAAACAAATAACCATTCATGACCCTGCATTTAGCCTAACCACGGCACTTGGATAAAAGCCACCCTGGATAAAAGCTCTTGGCACTTGGATAAAAGCTATTAAGGCCAATAGAGTAAAGCCCGTTCTGCCTCTGAACACTGGGGCAGAGGGGATGGGGACTGGACACACAAGGTATTAGACAACACAGCATGAATAGTTTATCTGAGCAGTGAGAATTCAGTGGCAAAACCCTTAAAGATCCACAGCCTTTCTTAACTTTGTCCCACTGCTGATCCGTGGGATGGGGCAGTTTAGATTTCAGTTCAGATCCTGATCTTGGGAGCAAAAAAAGGAGGAGCTGATCAAATGGTCGTGTTGGAACCAAAATTTCTGTGTCAGGCAGGGGGCTGGGACATCTGCAGTCCATACGAAAACAGACGTGAGTCTCATTGAGAAAAGCCAACTATTAAAAAAGAGAAACATCTAAGCACAAGTAATTGCAGTTGTTTAAATAAGTCATCTCATATCTCCAAAACCTTTCGATGAGACCGTCCAAATGAAAAAGGATATGGCGCTGAAAGATGGGAAAGCCCCTCTCCGCCCCGCCCCCCCCCCCAGTCAGGTAGCACTTGGTCAGCTACTGAGGAGAAGTTGAGGACAGGTATGAGTAGCACTATTCTTAATTATGCAAGTGAATTAAAGCCGAAAAGACATTCTGTTGTTGATGTGAACGGATGCAAAAAGAAAAGGCCAAAGCTGTTCAGTACATATAACAGGAAAATAGAATGTGAGAAGTATGAATCAAGGTACGTTCAGAACCATAAAGTGATAAACGGAACATTTAAATGTCGCAATCCTGGAAATGAGTGAACTAAAATGGACCGCATTATGATATCTTCAGTCGGAAAATTATGGTGTTTTGCTGGGCGAATGACAAACGCAGAAGAAACAGAGGTTGCTAACCAAGTGAAGCGATATGTTGCACAAGCAATCCTTCTATAATGCAAAGTCTGATTGAGTAATATCTATCAAACTTCATGGAAAGCTGTCAAGAGAGGAGCCATTTTCCGAGGAAAGTTCCACTGAAGATTCCCCCACTCCCATTTCTCTGGCCCTTTAACAGTAAGGCCTTTAACAGTAAGGCCCTGAGCCTGCCTCGGCGGGGAGGGCGGGGTATAAATAAAATTTATTATTATTAGGTGTTCTCCTCTGAGTTCAGCTTCCCTTGCCACCTCCACCCCCCCCATAGACAGTCACTAGCCTTGCTGATATCTCACTTGATTCAGCTGGATGAGTTGTGAGGGGGAGAGAGTCTTCCTCAGAGACAGCCCTGTGATTGCTCAGAGAGGGTCAGGAGCAACACTCCCTCTAAGCTGTGGAGTTTTGTGAGCAAAAATTCTTCTTTGTGAGCTACTGGCCCATCCAAGGCTTTTAACTGGCTCATGAGCAACCGGTCATTATCTTTATTATCAGATGACAGAGGCTGTGCATTATGTTCCCAAATACATGTCCTAATGCATAACAGGTGGTGGAAATGGAAAGGTAGGCATCAGGGAGGTACTTTGAGGAAATACTATAAGAAAGCAAGAGAAATCTGAAAAGCAAATGTGAACCGTTAAATTGATCCCATTCCACCGTGTGGGGAAATAATTACATTTTACTGAGTGACTGGGCAGAACGCGCTTCCGGCAACTCCAAAAAGTTGGGATTATTTTCCTTAAATTGAAAGCTGGAAATTTAGGGCAGGAGCCTAGAATATCACAGAGGGCTTAAGCCTTTTGGGACAATTTTGAGACTGGCAGATGTCCTGGTTGCTGCTCACCAGCTTCCGGATGGGATGTAAGTCAAGCTCTTCTCTGTTGGCAGCCTTGGGCCTTGGTTTCTCTTTTCCCCCCTTTGCAGATGGAGTCGGCACGTAAAGCTTGGGAGAACTCTCCGAGCCTACCGGAACAGAGCTCTCCCGGAGGGGCTGGTTCCGGCATTCAACCTCCTTCCAGTGTCGGGGCTTCCAATGGGGTCAGCTACAGCTCCTTTGGCGGTGTGTCTGTGCCACCAATGCCTGTGGCTTCCGTAGCACCATCTGCTTCGATTCCAGGTATATCACTCGCTGATAAGATTGCCCAGTAATGGCAAATTCTCTCTCCTCCCTGCACTACCAAGTCCTACTGTGCGCAGTCCACATTTTGCACTCAGATAAACGATTGCAGTGTGCGTATAGTTTTCACAACGCTGCATGCTTATCTTCACGACAGCCCTGTAAGGGTAGGCCAGTATTCTTATCCCTTTATCCCAGTTGGCGTTGGCAGGGTTAATAACCCAGCAACGATGCACAACCTGATTAAAGAGTAGAGAAAGGTTTATTTAGGAACTAACATACTTGATCAGAAAGAGGAGATGCTGAGTGAAGGACTTCCAGGAAGAAAGAGGAAATTGTCCTAAAAGTAGCAAATCTGGAAACAGACAAGTAGCAACACTTAACTGGAGTGAGAAGGTGCTGTCCACATTATCTTATCTAATCGTCTTTTTACTGCCCCCTTCAGGGTCGTCTTGTCTTCTCTGTACACCAGAAATTTTCTTTTCCAACAGTTGGGGAGGGGGGAGGAGACAACAGAGTGCCTTGCCATTGGCCACCTAGTGAGTTCATGACTGAGGTGGGATTTGAGCCAAGGGCCACTCGGTGAGTTCACGAGCAAAGTGGGGCTTAAATCAGCAACTTCCTGGACCACACATCTCATTCTGTTAGCCACTTAAGACACGGCTCAGGGAGGTGCCTGCCTCTCTCCTCCAACAGTTGTCCAGCCCGCAAGTGCTGTGTCCACAAAAGCATGTCTTTCCAAATCTCACTTTGGTCCTTAGGCTGCCACTTGGTGGTGGTGGAGGAGGCTAGGATGAACACTGCTGGGATGTCTTCAGCTTTGTGCCCCCTTTACAAGTTTTGTTTCATGAGTTCCTTTCCCAAGATGGGTGGGTGTTATTTTTTTTTTAAATTCCAAAGCTTGCAAACAAAAAGGGGGGTGGGACAAGTGACAGTATTGTGAGGAATTGGATGTGACTGGTTAAAAAAACCCCACCGTATGTTTTGTTTCTCTGGCCCTCGTTAGTCCTTCGGGTAGCCTTCACTGAAGGGGAGGGTGGTGGGGAAGGAAACTCGGCCCGTCCTCTCTGTTTTTATCTTACTTTTTCTTTCAAGTGGGAGCTCCGTGAGAAATTGGGGGGGGGGGTAGGGGTATGAAAGGCAAGAAAAGCAACAGACTGTACTGAAGCTCTATCCCTGGACCACTAGCCGGTCTGCTTAGCTTTCCTGCCTCTGGCTTTTGTCTGGGCTTTTTTCTCTGAGATCAGATAGGTTAGAAACTTGCCTTTGGTTGATGAAAGTTCCTCAGGATGTGAAAGTTCTGGACCTGTTATAGTGTGATTTGCCACACATCCTGTTCTTGCACTGTGTGCCCAGATCCCCTCATCGTTGTCAGCCGGCTGCTGATGGTAGGAACGCTGATCCCTTTTTAAATTCCTGCAACGGCATTTTATAGCAAGACTGCAGGGAATAACTAGTGTTGGACCAGCCCGTTGCTGAAGGCGGGCGGCTCAGAAGTAGTCTCTGTGATGTTTTCAATGGATCCTACTGACCCCCTCACCAGCAGGAGGGCGTGAAGCGATTCTCTAACTGAGAGACCTGAATGTTGCCTCACTCACCCGTTTGGGAAGAAATGTCCAAGTTAAGGAACTGGAAGGAGTTCTTAGGTTCTCTTAGGATGGCATCTTGTATCTGAGGCTTGTGTTTGGAAAAAAGGTGTGTATTGCGGTTAACAC
Organism: Heteronotia binoei; assembly: GCF_032191835.1. Taxonomy (NCBI): domain Eukaryota; kingdom Metazoa; phylum Chordata; class Lepidosauria; order Squamata; family Gekkonidae; genus Heteronotia; species Heteronotia binoei. Next base: position 70,789,137 of record NC_083234.1, read on the forward strand.
CCTTTCCTCCCTTTGGTGAGCTCTGAGCTGTGCCAGAGAAACAGAAATGTTAACTTTCCCAAGCTGAGCTCACATTCCCTTCGAAACAGGGACATTATGGCAAAGCGTAGGATTCTGGAGTTCAGAAGGGAGTGGGATTTCCCATGACTGGGACAGCTGGGCAGACGCATGCAGCTTCTCACTTGCCTGACTTCCAGCACGAACGCAAATAAATTCCTTGCATTCTTCCTTTTCTGTTTCCTCGTTCCAGGTAACCACATCCCACCCCTTTACTTAGACGGGCACGTGTTTGCAAGCCAGCCGCGCCTCGTCCCCCAGACGATTCCTCAGCAGCAGAGCTACCAGCAGGTCAGTTGGTGCTTCTGTCCCTCAGTGTGCATGGGTACATGGCAGGAAACATTGAGATTCACATCTGGACACCAGCAGCCCTAAGTTAAGCCTGTGAATGTCCCAAAACGCAAGAGATACCCCAGTGAATGTGGACGATCCCAGCCTTGCCTGAAAGTCACCCTAATGTGGATAGCCCAGGCTGGCCCAGTCTTATCTGATCTTGGAAGCTAAGCTGTGTTAACCCTGGTTCATATTTGAATGGGATGGGAGACCACCAAGGAAGTCCAGGGTTGCTAAACAGAGGCAGGCTGTGGCACACCATCTCTTGAAAGTCTCTTGCCTTGAAAACCTTATGTGGTTGCCAGAAGTCACCTGCAACATGACAGCACTTCCCTTCCTACCACCATATCCAGAAATGTTTCATTGTTGGAAGTCATCCAGGGGCAGAGGACTCCTCCCCCTTGCTTTGGAGGTGGGGCTATGCAAATGACCATGTGCTTGGTCCCTCCCAGTGGGTGGAGCTCCCCTCCTGGTTTCTGTCCTGCCTGCTTTGACGCATCAGGGCTTGCAGAGCTTCAGCTTGACTTTGCCATGATGAGCAACGGATCAAAGGTTCCCGGTGAGGCTGAAGCAGACCACCGCATGTTTCGTTCCCCTGGCCCTCAGTCCTTCAGGGTAGCCTTCACTGAAAGAGAGGATGGTGGGGAAGGAAACTCAGCCTGTCAGATCTGTTTTTATCTCTTTTTTCAAGTGAGGGCAACATGAGAATTAATAAGAACATAAGAGAAGCCACTGGATCAGGCCATTGGCCCATCCAGTCCAACACTCTGTGTCACACAGTAGCCAAAAAAAACGGGTGCCATCCGGCGGTCCATCAGTGGGGCCAGGACATCAGAAGCCCTCCCACTGTTGCCCCTCCCAAGCACCAAGAATACAGAGCTTCACTTGCCCCAGACAGAGAGTTCCAACAATACGCTGTGGCTAATAGCCAGTGATGGACCATATTTTTATCCCATCCCCTCTTGAAGATGTCTATGCTTGTAGCCGCCGCCACCTCCTGTGGCAGTGAATCCCATGTGTTAATCACCCTTTGGGTGAAGAAGTACTTCCTTTTATCCGTTCTAATTGAGGGAGAGTTGTGAAAGGCAAGAAAAATGACAAACCATACTGAAGCTCTATCCTCGGACCACTAACCAGTCTCTGGCTTTTGTGTAGATACCTGAGCTTTTTTCTCTGTGTTCATAAAAGTTAGAAACTTGCCTTTGGTTGATGGAAGTTCATCAGGATGTGAAAGTTCCAGACCCGATATAGCGTTCTGGACCTGATATGCACAGATCCTCTCCTTGCTGTCAGCCTGCCGCTGATTGTGGGAATATCAAATAAACTCACCATGCTAACAAAACATTATGTCTATTAAATAGTTTACAATTCTTTAAACACCTCAATATTTGTATACAACAACTTTTTGATATCACCAGCGTAACAGTCACTTAACAGCGGTTACAAACAGTCTTCCAGAAGAGCTGGAAGACGATGCTGTATGAACTTAATATAATTGCAGTAAAGGTTCTCTCAATATTTGCCCCCTGACGGTTTTAATGTCTGTAGTCCTTTTCGGTCTTTTATAAAAGGGATATGAATTTATGCTGCGCTGCTTTGAGAATCCGGTGTCTTTATTGGTGTCTTCTGCTGATTGTAGGAATGCCGATCCCGTTTCAAATCCCAGTAATGGCATTCCATAGCAAGACGGCAGAGGATGACTAGCGCCTGATCGGCCTGTTGCCGAAGGCGGGTGGCTCAAAAGTAGTCTCTGTGATGTTTTCAATGGATCCTACTGACCCCCTCACCAGCAGGAGGGCGTGAAGTGATTCTCTAACTGAGAGACCTGAATGTTGCCTCACTCACCCGTTTGGGAAGAAATGCCCAAGTTAAGGAACAGGATGGAGTTCTTAGGGTTTCTTGTGATGGCATCTTGTATCCGAGGCTTGTGTTTTGGAAAAAGACGTGTCTTGCGCTTAAAACCATTTCCTTTCTTCAACGAGCTCTGGGCTGTGCCGGAGAAACAGAAATGTTCACCTTTCCAAGATCAGCGTTGAAGGAATTTAAGGCAGCACACAGTATTTCCCCCTCCTCTGTTCTTCTGTAACTTCCAACTCATGTGCAGTTGGATCATTCAGTCACAGATGCAGAAATGGTGCCCTGTCCTCAGAAGAGGCTTCCCATTGTGTCTCTGCACAAATCACTGCTGAGAGTCAGTTTAGTGTAGTAGTTAAGTGTGTGGAGTCTTATCTGGGAGAACCGAGTTTGATTCCCCACTCCTCCACTTGCATCTGCTGGAATGGCCTTGGGTCAGCCATAGCTTTCGTAGGAGTTGTCCTTGAAAGGGCAGCTGCTGTGAGAGCCCTCTCAGCCCCACCTACCTCACAGGGTGTCTGTTGTGGGGGGAGAAGATAAAGGAGATTGTGAGCCACTCTGAGTCTCTGATTTAGAGAGAAGGGCGGGGTATAAATCTGCAGTTTTCTTCTTCTTGGTTTGCTTCCTTCCAAATTAGGAAGCATTCCTAGGGTCAGCAACTTGTGCAGAAATACAGTGACTGATGTCCTTGTTTCAACTCTTCCAGTGCCCCCAAATTTTACTTTTACAGCTTACGTCTGATTGGAGAAATGGAGATTCCTTAACAGCTCTCAGCAGTTTGGGAACTGATGCTTTAAAGTTGCAGGAAGGGTCACTTAGAATTATTTGGGGGGTTTTGCCCTTGTGGTTTTTATTTTGAACGCTTGTTTTATTTTCCCTCATCCCACAGGCTGCTGCCGCTCAGCAAATTCCGCTTTCTCTCCATACATCATTGCAAGCCCAAGCTCAGCTGGGGCTGAGGGGTGGCCTTCCGGTTTCACAGTCCCAGGAGATCTACAGCTCCATCCAACCCTTCAGGTAAGAGAACTGAGCTCAGCCGGGGGTCCCCCTCCTTCCTCAGTGGCTGGATCTTCTAGTCTTGCGCTCAGAGAATTAAACCCGGAGGACGAAAGCTCCCTCCCTCCCAGCTCTCAAACCACTACACCAAAGTGGCTCTCCAGTGTCAAAAAGGTATTGCCGTGAATAAATTAACAAACAACAAAGTGAAAAGTTAATGCAGTATCTGAGACAATAATAATTTTCAGTTTCAAAGCCCAGTATCAAAGGTCTCAACGTCAAATTCATGCATCAGTAAATCAATCTGTCTCATTCATCAGTTCAGTCCATGCGGTTTTCAACAATATCTTCTCATAGACTTCACAAATTGAATGAAGTTTTACAGCGCTTGGGCTTGTCCTATAAAATCCCCTATAAGGTACGCTACAAAACCTTGTGTATGATTCCTTATCTGCTTCCAAACTTAGCGTACGATATGGATGTACTGAGCAGCCTCCAGAAGATACATTGACATGTAAAGCTGTTTCCCATCGTTGCTTTCTCAAAGAGGCAGCCTGCAATCCATTTCTACAAATACAAATTCACATATAAATACATATAGACCGATTCCACATTTAACGCTCGTCTCCCTTCTGTGTGGGGCTCCTCACGTCAGCTCTTTCCCCCAGATTCTGCATCAGCATCTCTGGAACAGGGCTATATGCTCCCCGCTTGCTCCCTGCCCCGGGCAAACGCGAGAGCCAAGAACAAGACCGGGACAAACGCTAATGTGGATTCAGCCATAGAAACCATACCTCAGTTTTTATGCAAAGCCCTAAGGATTGGCGACACCGCTGGTGTGTGGAATCAGTTTTGTTCTGAGAAGTTCTGAGTTCGACTTTCTGATTTGTATGTAGGGTTGCCAATCCCCAGGTGGGGGCAGGGGATCCCCTGGTTTGAAGGCTCTCCCCCCCGCCGCTTCAGGGTCATCAGGAAGCGGCGGGGGGGTGGGGAGGAAGTCTGCTGGGCACTCATTATTCCCTATGGAGACCAATTCCCATAGGGAGTAATGGAGAATTGATCTGTGGGTATCTGGGGGGAGGGGCTGTTGTTTGAGGTAGAGGCGCCAAATTTTCAGCATAGAATCCAATGTCTCTCCTCAAAAGACCCTCCAGGTTTCAAAATGATTGCACTGAGAGGTCCAGTTCTATGAGCCCGAAAAGAAGGTGCCCCATCCTTCATTATTTCCAATGGAGGGAAGGCATTTGAAAGGTGTATGGTCCCTTTAAATGTGATGGCCAGAATTCCCTTTGGAGTTAGAACATAAGAACATAAGAGAAGCCATGTTGGATCAGGCCAACGGCCCATCCAGTCCAACACTCTGTGTCACACAGTGGCAAAAATTGTTTATATATACACACACACTGTGGCTAATAGCCACTGATGGACCTGTGCTGCATATTTTTATCTAAACCCCTCTTGAAAGTGGCTATGCTTGTGGCCGCCACCACCTCCTGTGGCAGTGAATTCCACATTCAATTATGTTTGTTCAATTATGCTTGTCACAACCTTTCTCCTGGCTCCACCCCCAAAGTCTCCTGGCTCCACTCTCAAAGTCCCCAGTTATTTCTTGAATTGGACTTGGCAACCCTTTTTGTGTGTTTTTGTCTCTTGCAGATCTCAGGTCTACATGCATCCCAGCCTGTCGCAACCCAGCCCCATGGTCCTAACAGGAGGCACTGCTCTGAAGCCCCCCTATTCTGCCTTTCCGGGCATGCAGCCCTTGGAGATGGTGAAAACGCAGTCGGGATCCCCTTACCAGCCAGTGAACGGAAGCCAGGCATTGGTTTACGAAGGCCAGATAAACCAGGCGCCTGGGATGGGAGCTTCTCAGATGATGGATTCGCAGCTCACACAGGTCAGCACTTGACCGTCTTAAGAACAACACCGGGCCTCAGCCACTCTCTTTTTCTGTGCTAGGATTTATTTATTTGTCTGGTATTAATTTATAGCCCAGTTGGGTGTCGTGGTTAAGAGCGGCAATGTAATGTGCTGTTTATTGTTGGTAAGTTGCAGTAGAGAAAGAGGGGGAATGGGTGAGTGAGGTGATTGGTTGGTGACTGAGAGACTGAAAGGGGAAATGAGTGAGTGAGGTGATTGGTTGGTGACTGAGAGAGTGTGGGCGGAGCTAAGCAGTATATGTGTAGGAAGAGAGAGAAGTCAGTCAGCAGTCTGCAGAGTCTGTGAAGCAGTCTTCTGATTAGAATCCTAGTGCTGGCATTTCTCTCTTTAAATCACTTCTCCAAGCCAGCTGGTGGCTTGGATAATGCATTTAAAGTTAAAGTTGCTTCCTTTCTATCTGTCTCTCCCTCCCTCCTTCCATCTATTTGCCTTTCTTCTGTGTGGCTCTCAAACATCTGATGTTCATGTCTTGGCAGCTCTCAAACATCTGATGTTTATTCTATGTGGCTCTTACATTAAGCAAGTTTGGCCACCCACGGGCTTAGATAGAGAGCCAAAACCCAATATTGTCAGAGTATGAGAGACAGAAGCTGTCAGAAAGTTGAGTTAGGAAGAGAAAGGAGGATTTAAGAGGAGAGCAGTGTGTAAGAGTGACACCTCAGTCGGAAGTTAATATTATTCACTGAAGAATTAAACTATAAACATATTGAAACCAATACACTTATTGTACAAATACAGTTTTGTTTTGTATTATCCTGGAGTCCTATGATATTAAATTATAAGAGGTTCTTTCTCAGAGCTACATAGTCCAACAAAGAAGCCTAAGAGCTTGGGCACAATTCAGTGGGGAACGTTAAATAAAGTGCTTGGAATTAAATTCCTAGTGGCAGCATTACACAAAAATTAAAGGAGATGTTGCGACAGGTGTTCTCTGTCAGGGTTCAATTCCCACTCCTCCATTTTTAGCCAGCTGGGTGACCTTGGGTCAATCACAATTCTCTCAGCCCCTCCAAAGTAAACCGAAAAAAGGTCAAGGTAGTCCCCTGTGCAAGCACCAGTCGTTTTCGACACTGGGGTGACGTTGCTTTCACAGCACTTTCACAGCAGACTTTTTAGGGGGTGGTTTGCCATTGCCTTCCCCAGTCATCTACACTTTCCCCCCACCAAGCTGGGTACTCATTTGACTGACCTCGGAAGGATGGAAGGCTGAGTCAACCTCGAACCGGCTACCTGAACCCAGCTTCCGCCGGGATTGAACACAGGTCGTGAGCTGAGGGCTCTGACTGCAGTACTGCAGCTTTACCACTCTGCGCCACGAGGCTCTCAAAAATAAACCTAGCTCACCACAAAAAACATCATGTGCTGAGGCATCGATACAGAGTTCAGCATGCAGCATATATACAGAAAGAATTTCTTTCTTCTTTAAAAAAAAGCCTTCAAGGAATATAATTAAAGAATGGAGTGCAGCTTACTTGGTGGTGTTTTTTTTACCTGACAATATTTCTGTTGGAGAGGAAAAAATGGCTTCATTTGAAACTCTTCCTTAAACCCAAGAATCTCAGCCTGTTGAAATAGGTTTGGCTGTCTTGGTCTATTGCCCTCAAACCCCTCACAAATCCCTAACCTACTATCTCCTGTGGTAAAACAGGGTCCCAGATCTGTCCTGCCTATTGATCTGCCCCTGAGCCCTGCGTACCTGTACTATAGATGTCCAAGTTCTTTTCATTCACTGGGTGAAGTGATACAAGTTACACATAATTTCACTTCCTAACATTTTGCAGTTGGCTCTGCCTCCCGTGGCAGCCATTTTGTGGATGTGCACCTTAGGACCCTGTGTAACTCTGTGTTAGAATTCCTAAGGTGCCTGCAGGTTGGACACCCGTAGTCTAGGCTGAGCAGCAAAAGCGTAAACTGTTTCTGGATTGTGTCCACCTCTAGAAAGAAATGAAGCATGCTGGGTAATGGGACTTCACTGTAGAGCTGCTGTTCTCGTGACTGGCACAAAAATCTTGTGTCTTCAACAGAGGGGGGGGCGGGTCACGGTGGCGATCCCTCTGTCTCCCATGCTGGTCTTCTACATTTCTTTGCCCTCTCAGAATTGGCGGGAAGCAGGATTAAAAGCTGAGGGGGAGAGCCAGTCAGCTTAGTTGGCCTTTGGTGGTGACATTTTGGATGTCCACACAGAACAGATGGGATTTCTTGTGCTTGACCTTTAATTAAAAGGCCTAACTGCGAGTCATTGTATCTGCACACCAAGGCCTGCCAGGTCATTCCAGCAGCAGCTGAGTCCCATTTCTTAAGCTGCTTCTCATTCGCCATCCGAAATGTGGATCAAAGAGGTGTAATGAATCCAGCTGTGACAGCCAGCATGTTTTCTTTGACTTATCTGAAGATAGGGATAGAAGCATAACAGAGCTTTGAAAGTTCTGTGTGAAACTGCGTGATACGAAATGCTTTATGATAATTTTAAGAGGAGGGTGATGCAAAACTTATTCTTTGGGCTTTTCATTCTGAGAGATCCTTGTAAATAAGTACAGCTGGGAGAAACTTTAAAAGCTGAGCTTGGGGCTGTTTCTGCTTAATCCTTTCATCCTTTTTGTACAGTACAGTGTTTCTGAGTACCAAAGGTTACAAGTGGTCAGTTTTTGTTTTGTTTTAAAATTTTATTATATTTTAAGTGTGGATGTGTGTGTGTGTATAAAAATAACACCCAGTAGCCCAGAGAGTATGAAAGTCAGGCTTGGCCTACATGTCTTAATATATCCTTCTACAGCAAATTTAATGGCTTCTAAGAGGATATCATACACACACACACTCTCACGCATTCTTAGTCCCAACTCATTAAGAACATAAGAACATCAGAGGAGCCCTGCTGGATCAGACCATCTAGTCCAGCATCCTCTCTCACACGGTGGCCAACCAGTTCCTCTGGAGGGCCAAAAACAGGGCATAGAGCAGGGGTGTCAAACATGCGGCCCAGGGGCTAACTCAGGCCCCCAGAGGAGTCTTATCAGGCTCCCAAGCAACTGGCTGTCATCTGCTTCCTTCTCCCTCTCTCTTGCTCCCTTCTGCATCACAGCTTGTTTAGCCAGGCTTGCTCAATTGCACAGGAGCTACAGAGCAAAACCTCTGTTTTCTGCATTGGCTGAGGCTCCTCCCTTGGGGAGAAAGGGGGGAGGCAGAGCTTGCTTTGCCCAGCTCTCTCAGTCTTAAATGGGAACACACACAGCCCGGCCTGGCCCGACAAGGTGTCATTTATGTCAGATCTGGCCCTCATAACAAATGAGTTTGACACCCTTGGAGAGGATGAGACCTTGATAAGAACATCAGAAGAGCCCTGCTGGATCAGACCAGTGGTCCATCTAGTCCAGCATCCTGTCTCACACAGAGGCCAGCCAGTTCCTCTGAAGGGCCACGACAACAGGGCAGAGAGGCCGAGGCCTTCCCTTGAGGTTGCCTCCTGGCTCCGGGATTCAGAGAATTAGTGCCTCGGAATGTGGAGGTTCCCCTTAGTCAGCACGGCCAGTAGCCATTGGTAGACTTGTCCTCCATGAATCTATCTAATCCCCTTTGAAAGCCATTTATATCTGTGGCCATTTCTACATCCTTTGACAGCAAATTCCACATTTGAATCCCTCACCGACGCACCTCCTAACATAGCTGTCCGTCTATTAACATGCAGCTCACGATGCCAATGCCTGGCTCCCAGCTCCCGATGCCCCGTTACGGTTCTGGTCAGCAGCCCCTGATTTTGCCGCAGTCGATCCAGCTTCCCCAGGGACAAAACCTGCCTGTCGGAGCTCCTCGTCGGATCCTCTCACCGGGTTCCCAGCCGTCTGTCCTTGCCACAAGCAGGGAGGTAAGAACCATCAGTTCCATGTGTGCTCCAGCATCTGTATTGACTTTGTGTTGCTTTCTGGGCAGTGTTCAGGGTTGTAGTTGGAGCCATGTAAACTTGACTTGGGCTGTTTTGAATGTAAGAAACGTCATCTAAGGCAGGGGTGGCCAAACTTTGGCTCAGGAGCCACGTTTAGTTTAGTTTCATTTATTTTATTTATATCCACAAACACACACCCCCCCCCGCTGATGTAGGCTCAGGGCGGATGAGCCTTGTGGCTCTTTCACACATTTTGTATGGTTCTGAAAGCCCCTACCACCTTGGAGAAGAAGGCATTTGTCTCTTTAATCACTTCTCCAAGCCATGCCAGCCAGCCACTTGGAGAATGCACAAAAAAAATAAAATAAAAATAAAATCTGTTGTCCATCCCTGGACCAAAGGAGGCTAGGTTGCAGCAGACGCGAGCTAGGGCCTTCTCGGTGGCAGCGCCAGAATTGTGGAATGCTCTCCCAGAGGCCATAGTGCCCTGCGGGATCTTTCTACTTTCTGCAGGGCCTGTAAGACCGAACTGTTTCGACAGGCCTTTGAGATCTAACCTAATTTGAGAGAGAGCTGCCACTCGATACCGTTACAGAGTTCCATGATCACCATTTACATTTATATCTACGTTAAATTATATTATAGTGATACAGCACCAAAAATGCAATGGAATGTTTTAAATGTTCAAGTGTTTTAAATAATTTTAAATTGTAGTTTTTATTGGTTAAATTGTAAAAATGTATGTTGTTAGCTGCCCTGAGTCCGCTTGCAAAGAGGGCGGGATAGAAATTTAAAGTAATAAATAAATAAATAAAGTTAAAGTTGCTTTTTTCTACCTCCCTCTCCCTCCTTCCTCCCCCTCATCTATTTGCCTCCCTCCGACATCTGCTATTCATGTCTTGTAGCTCTCAAATATGTGACATTTATTTTATGTGGCGCTTGTGCTAAGCAAGTTTGGCCACTCCTGATCTAAGGAGAGGCCATGATAGAAGTTTATGAAGTTACAAATGGGGGAATTGTTCGTCTGCTTCCCTAATGCTAGAAGTCATAAACAGTTAAGCCGATTCATAGGTGGTGATAGGCTATCGATGGCTATTACCCGTGTCTTGCAACTGTCCATGCTCCTAGGCAGTCTTCCTCTGTCCACCAGGTACCAGCTGGCCTTTCTTTGGAAACAACATGCCAATGAATCAGAATTGCATTTGGAAAGTTGGGGTGTAGAAGCTAAACTGGCTATCCCTGCAGAGTTAGGATTCCCTGAGGAAGAGCCAGAAGGGGATAATTTGGAAGATGTATACCCCGCCTTTTGGTCCAGCGATCTCCAAGTCAGTTTGGGAGGGATTAAAACAACGCAAAGTGCAATCCTAAAAAGAGTTATTCCCTTTTCCAAAGGTTCTTGGGATGCTGCAGTCTAGACTGGTGGGAGCCACTCCCCCTTTTAGCAGTGGAAAGGACAATGAGTACCTTTCAGCTGCCTCCCAGTCTCTGACTGACAGCTGCGGCCTAGCCAGTCTCCCCTTTGCTGTGGTGTTTTCCTTGTACATCTTTGTAATTCTTTTCTCACTTACATTTAGGGCTTTTTTTGTAGCAGGAACTCCTTTGCATATTAGGCCACTCACCTCTGATGTAGCCAGTCCTCCTGGGGCTTACAGTAGGCCCGGTACTAAGAACCCTGTAAACTCTTGGAGGATTGGCTACATCAGGGGTGTGTGGCCTAATATGCAAAGGAGCTCCTGCTACAAAAACAGCTCTGCTTGTTCTGTCACAACCTTGGATATAAACTAGGAGGGGCTTGTTTGTTTGTTTTGTTGAATTATTCTTATTTCAGAGCATGCCTGGTGTTTTTCTGTTGTGTCTTCAAAGCAACTTATGGCAAGAGGGGATGAAAGTTATAACCAGAGCAGTTTTCTTGTCAAGCCTGAGCCAGGCCTGACTCCATGGGTGCCACTCTCTTGTAGAACTTTGCAGGGAAAAGGCGGAAACAAGAGTGACTGTCTGTTTGTACATGCAGTCATGTGAGGGTGTGTGTATCCATGTCCCTCTTCAAGAGGGTGAAGTGGAAGGTAAATAATCCAGCTCCTTGCTTGCTTTCCCAATTTGGTGTAGTGGTTAAGTGTGCGGACTCTTATCTGGGAGAACCGGGTTTGATTCCCCACTCCTCCACTTGCACCTGCTGGAATGGCCTTGGGTCAGCCATAGCTCTGGCAGAGGTTGTCCTTGAAAGGGCAGCTGCTGTGAGAGCCCTCTCCAGCCCCACCCACCTCACAGGGTGTCTGTTGTGGGGGAGGAAGGTAAAGGAGATTGTGAGCCGCTCTGAGACTCTTTGGAGTGGAGGGCGGGATATAAATCCAATATCTTCATCTACCTCACAGGGTGTCTGTTGTGGGGGAGGAAGGTAAAGGAGATTGTGAGTCGCTCTGAGACTCTTCGGAGTGGAGGGCGGGATATAAATCCAGTGTCTTCATCTACCTCACAGGGTATCTGTTGTGGGGGAGGAAGGTAAAGGAGATTGTGAGCCGCTCTGAGACTCTTTGGAGTGGAGGGCGGGATATAAATCCAATATCTTCTTCTTCTTCTTCCCCAGTCTTCCCATTTGGAAATGAAAGGGTTCCATTTCACTGACGGTAAACAGAACATGCCTACCGGAGGATCCATACCGTCACCGCATGCTTACAGGTGTGTAATGCTTCTGCCTTGACACTGAAAAGAACACAGTGTGTACAAACAAAAAGGAAAAAATACTAAAAGGCTCCATACCATATAGCTGTAACAGACATGACACATCAGCTGATGAAGATTCTTATGACAGTATTGCAAAATAGGAAAATTATTATTGCGAGAGAATTCAACTTGCATGTACTAACTAGATACACCCAGAAAATCCATTATAATTTACCACTTTTAGACAGTTTTTTAAAAATTCAATTTAATTACAAAACAAAACACAATACACTGTTTCAGGATATATAGATTTAACAATCATGAAAAAGGAACTGTATATTTGGAGGGGATCTCCCCATCTTTACGACATTTTGTTCCCTTCCAAATAAGAAATAAGAGGCATCTACTTGTCCAGAAAGCGAGATAGCATAGAATCTGAACCTGCAGAGTTAACTGTTAAAGAGATCTTCCCCATAACCATAAGATCCCAAGTTTTAACCATCCACAATGTTAAAGATGGAGGTTTATCCTTTTCCAGTTTGTTGCAATACTCAAACTTGCCATCACGAATGAAGCTGAAATGACCTTAAGCTTTGAGATTACCTTAAGCTTTGGTGCACCAGTATCCTTATGAGAAGGTGAATCCCATAATAGCCATTTGGAATCTAGCTCTAACTTGACATTACAGATCTCGTGACTCACTATAAATGTTACAGTTTACCGCCTGACGGGGTGGAATTCTAGTAGGAGCTCTTTTGCATATTAGGCTACAACCCCTGATGTAGCCAGTCTTCCAAGAGCTTACAAAAAGGAGCCTTGTAAGCTCTTGGATCATTGGCTACATCAGGGGTATGTGGCCTAATATGCAAAGGAGCTCCTGCTAGAATTTCACCCGTGCCACTTGACGATTTATTTATCTGATGAGGATATTTGTTGAAACAGGACAGTATACCAGATGCCCGTCTTTTGCCTGTCCTTGTGGTGGATTCAGGATGGAATTTTTTGTGTGCGTAGTGGTGCATTTGTACCCTGCCTTTCTCCTGAACATGGACCGAAAGTGGCTACCATCATTCTCCTCACTTCTGTTCTATCCTCACATCAACCCTGTGAGGTTGGTTAGACTGAGAGAGCGTGACAGGTCCAAAGAAACCCAGTGAGCTTCCACAGCATGAGTGAGGATTCGAACCCGGGTCTCCCAGATACGAATTCAACACTCGTGTGTGCTTCTCGGGAGCCTTCTTTTGAACACATGTCTGGGAAATGTACGTTTATTTTTGTCTCTTCCTATTTCGCAATACTGTCTCAAGGATTTTCTTCACTGGCTGGGATGTCCTCTCCATTTCAGGTATACAGTATAAGGCTTCTGTTTGGCGGCCAGAAAAGCTGTCTCTAAGGGTCTTATCCTGTTCACAAGGCAGCCGTCTGACCCCTCACAAGTTTAAACTGTGGCTCTTTTATCGAACTGTGGGCAAGGAGAGAATAACTTGGAACTGGAAGTAACTTATCTTGGAGAGAACAGAGTGATAATCCCCAGGTTTAGAATTTAATCCATCAGCCCCAAATGTTTGCTGGAGACAAGCCACAACAGAGAATGGTGTTCCTTTGTGCCCTGTTGACCATTCCATGGAGTGCCGAGCCACTTTCTTGTTTTGGGGGTCATTCCCGTAGAGTTGTGCTTGGTCTGATTTGTGCATATACCGTAGGTCTTACTCAGGGGTTTGGGGGGCAGGGAGGCAGTTGTCCTCTCCAGCAATGGTTGGGAAAGAGAAGGTCTGTCTCCATACCAGAAAGTGGATGTAAATCCTGGTACAGTCTCTGTTCTTCATACTGGACAGTCACTCAGAGAGTGGCACTAGTTCAAGGCAAAGGGCAACCTCTCGACAGGCACCCGCTCAGGTCCTTTAGACCAACAATTCCCAACCCACAAGTCCAAAGTTACTTGATATGGTGACACTTCTAGGGCCGGCCTGGGTTTTTTTGGTGCTCCAGACAAACTATGACCTGGACACCCATCTAGTTCAGCCAACCAGATGTTTTTGAGACCCAGCAAACATGACACAAAGGGCACAGCTGTCCTCACTGGGAAACCCCAAGCAAGTGGCATTCTGACATATGCAGGCTTTGCGTATGGAGGTTACATCCCAGCCTTTGACTACCCACTTCTCCGTTACTCCCGCTCAGGGGTTTTTGTGTAGAAAAAGCCCAGCAGGAACTTATTTGCAGATTATGCCACACTCCCTGACATCACCATTGTTTCTCACAGGGCTTTTTTTGGTAGGTAGGAAAAACCAGCACAATCTCATTTGCATATTAGGCCACACCCCTGACACCAAGCCAGCCAGAACTGCATTCCTGTGTGTTGCTGCTTAAAAAAAGCTCTGCTCCCACTAATACCCCCCCCCAAAGATTCTCACACACTAGTGACCATCAGGACACGTTTGACTTGATCGACATGGATACGCAGGGAGGAAAAAAATGAAAGGTATTTTGTTCCAGGGTCAGATCTTGGTTTGCAAGACGCAAAAGAGAGCAATGGAAAAGGGCAGGGGCGACCATTAGGGGAGACAGGCACACTGCTGACTTGGAGAAGCTTTTGGGTCTCGACCAGTTAGCATCGTTTGTTCAGTCCCCCGTACCTCAAATCCCCACTCTGCCATGAATCTTGGGCCTTGGGCCAGTCACAGTCTCTCAGAATTTGAACGAAGTTTGAGTGCAGCAGCACCTTGAAGACCAGCCAAGTTTTATTCAAGGTATGAGCTTTCATGGGAAGGCTTAACTGTGAAGGTTTTTTACAGCCCAGACCTCCAAATTAAAACACGTTTCTCCACAAGGTCCTTCGCCTGTTCTCTGCATTGAATAAAACGTGGTTGGTCTTGAAGGTGGCCCTGGATTCAAACTTTGTTCCGCTGCTTCAGACCAACCCCTGAATGTTTCAGAATTTCTGAAGACCGACCAAGGGCTACAAAAGAAAGGTGTAAATACACGATTCCCATTGCCTTGGTGTCTCTGTTCGGCTCTTTGTCTATTCCATGTGGCAGAGGAGCCTTCAGCTGGTATGCAGGTGCGAGACCCTAGGCAGAGTCAGCTAAAGAGACCCCCACTCTCCATGCCAGGGGATTTTATTTTTCGCACCATAAGGCGCTCCGGACGATAGGACGCACCTTCCTCCTGGGGGGCGATCCGCTGCCTCCGATCCCGGCGCTTCCTCCGTGCCTTTCTGCCTGGCTTCAGCTCTGACGCTTACAGCAAGCACCAGGATCGGAGGGCAGAGGGAGCGATCCTGGCGCTTGCTGTAAGCGTCAGAGCTGGAGCCAGGCAGAAAGGCACGGAGGAAGCACCCGCCCCCTCCGCAAACCCAGCGCTTTGTGAGCGCCGGCTGTGGAGAGGGCAGCGTGCTTCCTTCGTGCCTTTCTGCCTGGCTTCAGCTCTGATGCTTACAGCAAGCGCCAGGATCGGAGGGCAGAGGGAGCGATCCTGGCGCTTGCTGTAAGCGTCAGAGCTGGAGCCAGGCAGGCAGGCGCGGGGGAAGCACCGGGATCAGAGGCGGAGACAGCGGATCGCCACCCCCCCAGGAAGGTAGGTACCGGTACCTTCGCTCCATAAGACGCACACACTTTCCCCCCCACTTTTTTTGGGGGGGGGAGTGCATCTTACGGTGCGAAAAATACGGTATCTCTGTTTCCACCTCCCCCCTTCTAGATTTCAGCTTCAAGCTGGAAGTGTCAGCTGACCTTTCCTTGTCTTGGCCAGGGAAGCCATTACCGTTCCTATAGCATTGATGGGTACAATTGACCTCTTCCCCTCCACCCCCCCCCCCCCCCGCCTGTTCTCTGCTAAGAAAAGCTTTTTAAAACTTAACTGTGAAGGTTTTGTATAGCCCAGACCTCCAAATTAAAACACATTTCTCCACAAGGTCCTTCGCCTGTTCTCTGTATTCCACTTGTGTATCTTTTGGTGAACAAAGTAATCTTGATCTTGGCATAATTCTGCGGTAAGTGTTCCTTTTTACCATCCACTCCTAGATCTCTAAGGAGGTGCCTCTTCTTATTTGCCCTCCCCCCACTCCCTATCAGTGACCTAGGCGGCAAGGTCACTCCCATTCACTAGGAGGCAGAATTAGAGTTGCCAACAGCCTGGAGAAAAATGATCTGTCCCTTTAATAGCGGCACAGTGCACAGACAGGACAAAAGATGGGCACGGAACACGAAAATGGTGGTTTGTGTTGGTTCGTGGTTTTTGTGATAGCCCGAACCAGAGGTTTGTTTCATTTTGTGACACATGGTTTCGTTTAGGAGATGTAAAACTCATGGGGCGTCTTCAGCAGGCTCCCTCCACCCACCCTCCAAGTTTGGTGAAGACTGGATTTGGAATGTCTGAGTTACAGCCCCCCCCCCAAAGCAGGTGCCCCCAGGAAAGTTCAGCTTCAGCTCTCACGACAACTAACCCTTCTCTCTTTGCGCTGCAAAGTGGAAGCAGCTGAGTCAGGGTGTCTGCTCCCATAGAGCAAAACGGGAGCTCCATGATTGGCTCCCAGAGCTGCCATTCAAGTTATGGACAACTGTTATGGGTGTTTCCAGGGCTCCCAGAAGTCCACCACCAGGGTTGCCTAGGAATTGACTGAATCGGTTCCAGGCTGTCTGGGAAAACGAACTGCGGAAATGAACCAAACAAAGCACCAAGAGGGGAAAAGGGGGTTTGTTTTCCAGTTCGGGCATGGGGCAAGCAAACAAACCTCTTTGAAACAAACCACAAATCGGCCCAATTGAATAAAACTTAGTTTTATTCATGGATTGGTTCATGCCTATCCTTAGACAGGATATTTTCTTCTCCAAGCTGTTGGTATAGCTACCTAAGCCAGATTCTTTTATTGAAAGGGGGAAAATGGGTGAGGGGCTGGGTCAGGTGGTAGCTGCCACTTCATCCCCAGAGCTAATTGGTCTGTGTTTATAGAGGGGATGATTCCAGGTTCCTCCTGTCCTGGTCTGTTTTTTTGATTTTTTTTTGTATAGGCAGTTGACAGGGCCTCGGTCTGCCTGTAAACTAGGAAACATTTAGCCAAACAAAAAGTATATTAGAAGAACGAAAAAGCAAGACAGCTGCTGGGTCTCTCTGATGTTGCTGGGGTCAGCTCATGGGGGTGTTGAGCCAGCCTTGTATTGAAAGTTTGCAAAGGACAGGCAGGTAGAAAGTAGCCATAAAGGCCTTTCATAATATTGCCTACATAAAATGGAAATAGGACTGATATTAGGGTTTGTAGAATCTTTCGGGCTCAAGTGCCGTGTTCTACTGGAGAAAGTTTTCCTTCCAGACGTTTCGTTCTCAGCTGCGGAGAACATCCTCAGTGGCGTTGCAGCCGGAGCAGGCGCTCTGACCTTCTTGGCTGCTGTGCATTGAGTGGGGCCAGGAAGGTCTGAGCGCCTGCTCCGGCTGCAACGCCACTGAGGATGTTCTCCGCAGCTGAGAACGAAACGTCTGGAAGGAAAACTTTCTCCAGTAGAACACGGCACTTGAGCCCGAAAGATTCTACAAACCCTAATGATGTTACCAGCCGTGAAAACCTGAAATCTTTGAGGACTGATATTAATTTGTATTTGAATAGTAAGGGGCCCTGTCTAACTCCCTAAGAAGTGATAAAAGTGTTAATAAGCATACCACAGGAGTAAATCAATCAAAACAGTTGCTTCAGTCAAAACAAAGAGCCTTCGTGATCGCCAGATTATAGTGTCTGGAAGTGCAAGTGCCCTTACTAGAATCATAGAGTTGGAAAGGGCTGGCAGGATCATCTAGTCCAATCCCCTGCACAATGCAGGAAATTCACAGTCCCTCCTCCCATGTACCCTCAGTAATCCCTGCTCCTTGCCCAGAAGACAGCAGAAACCCTCCAGGATCCCTAGGCGTGTACGAAAGGGCTACGAGAACTAAGCCCTGTTGCAAGCCTTCCTGCCCTCCTCACGACCTGCCTAAGTTCACAGAATCAGCATGGCTGTCAGATGGCCATCTAGCTTTTGTTTAAACTCTGTTCACTGAGTTCATATGTTCGTAATTCTGACATTGCTTATTGGGTCTACCCATCTGAATTCTCCACCTTCTGATTTCCTCCTCCCTGACCTTCCAGGCCTAGTTCTACCAGCCCAAGTGGAAAGCCCGCTGGTCCAGCCGTCAATATGACCTCCGTGCAAGGGCATTACATCCAGCAGGTAAGGACGCCGCTGTTCCGAACTGAGCTTTTTTGCAGAATGCTTTACACAGAGAAGTTGCCAGAACGCAAGGCCTCTTAGCTGTTATGCCTCTGCAAAACAGCCGCCCGTCCTGCCGTGTCTGTCTACGATCTGCATCTTTCCACGTGGACACAAACTCTGGTAGGCACTTGTGGCACAAGGAGAAGGAGACTGCAGGTGGAACTCAGGCCAGGGACAAGAAGGAGTTGGCAGTGCAGAGGGAGGAGCTGGTGGCGTGGGTTTGGGACCTGAGTTCCTGGGCAAAAAGGAATCTGGGAAATGCCAGTAAGTTTCCTTCTCTGGCCAGCATCCTACATTGTGCAGAGAATCGGAACCTTGTTTTCTGGGTTGTTGGCTCAACCTCTGCAGCAGATGAACTCCTGTTGGGTCCCTGAAGGGCTGTACAATCTGAAACAGAAGATGAAAGCCCTGTTGGGGATTGAATCCCTAGCCTCCTTTAGCCACGGCCCTTTGGCAAATGGGTCTTGAAACTGGCCGGTCCCAGTTCCAAACTAACAGCTGGCTAGATGGCTGCAAAGAAAGCACTGAAGGTATATATCCCAGCGAAGGCAGAGGAAGAGGGGGTGGGGGCTTTGTTGGTGGCTTGCAGGTCTTTCTTACCCCATTCCCAGGACTCATAGAAGCAGAATAAAACTTTGTTGGTCTTAAAGGTGCCACTTGACTCCTCCTTTGTTCTACTGCTTCAGACCAACACGGCTGCCCACTTGGATCTAGAAGCAGAATAAATACGTACTTTTTGTGCAATGTATATCGGTTGTAGAAATTAACTGGCAGGGCGGAATTTGGATTGCTGTAGTGAAAAATACAGAAGTCTTGTCAGATCTCAGATGCTGTCCAGGTCTGGTTAATTACTTTTTATTCTTCTCCTGATGCTTTCCCAACGTTAGGATGGGAAATTTTGTTCATGAATCCTATAGATGGGTGATTTGAAGGGGTACCTGTTGGGAAGGTCCACTCTCACTTTTCAAGCTCCACCTTTGAATGTGTCCCTTGTGGTCCATAGAACTTTACTACAGGTTCGTCATGTCCTCCTAGGATCGCAACTTCAGGCTTGCTCTTGATAAGAGGAAGGGAGGAAGAGTTCCAGTTTGGTGTAGTGGTTAAGTGCGTGGACTTTTATCTGGGAGAACTGGATTTGATTCCCCACTCCTCCACTTGCACCTGTCGAAATGGCCTTGGGTCAGCCATAGCTTTTGTAGGAGTTGTCCTTGAAAGGGCAGCTGCTGTAAGAGCTCTCTCAGCCCCACCTACCTCACAGGGTGTCTTTTGGGGGTTGGGGAAGGTAAAGGAGATTGTGACTGCTTTGGGCAGTGTCTACCCACCTCCCTTGTCCTGTCAGGAGGCCTTTTGCACTGTGGGGGAGCAGGGAGGGGGCTGTTTCAAGAGGTAGAACGGAGTCCGAGCCCCGCTCTGTCCTGTCTGGAGGCCTCCCACTGGCTGCTGCAGCTCCTCTCTTCCTGAACCAGCTCTTCTTGTCCCACAGGCTTCTCCTCCCCCCCCCTTGCCTCCAGGCTCCCCCCCCCCGCTTCCTGTGCCCTCCCACTCTCGAATTGCTGCTCCTTCTCTGCTCACTGCCTCTGAAGCTTCTCCTCTGGACCCCTGATGCCCCCGCCCCACCAGCTAAGCTAAACAGGGTTGGCCCTGGTCAGTATTTGGATGGGAGACCTCCAAGGAATACCAGGGTCGTGACTCAGAGGCAGGCAAAGGCAAACCACCTCTGAACGTCTCTTTCCTCGAAAACCCCACGCAATCCCCGCAAGTCAGCCGTGACCTGACAACAAAAGAATTAAGAAGGGGAAATGGACATGGCGTTCTTTTTTTCCTTTTCAGTACAGAGTACATAAGAATGACTTGCCTTCAGAAAGGGCCCAGTGCCTTCGTTTCTCCACCCAACAATGACCAGGCATTGCCTGCTGATTGGAAGAAGGCAAGTCCAGAGCAGAGACTCATGCAGAGACTCAGCGGGCAACCGTTTCTAATGCACTGGGCGAGATTGGCCCTTGGAATCACTCCCGGTGCAATTTTATTCTGGGTGCAGGCTGTGGGGGAGGGATGCCATAGCGCCCGGTCTGGATGGGCCTGGCTGTACGGCCGTGTGCCTTTGGGGATGCATTTTTTGTGGTCCTGCTTAGCTCATTTCCATCTCCCTCTTTCTCTCCCTTTTTTGCCCTACAGGCGAAACAGCGGGTGGATGAAAACAAAGCCAACCTGGGAGCCATAAAACTGCAGGAACCATCCTCCGCGAGCCAGATGAAGCCAGTGCGCACCGGAGCCATCAAGCCTCAAGCCGTCAAAGTGGAGGAGAGCAAGGCCTAGCTGACTGCGTCTCTCTGGACGCCTGCCAGCTTGTTCTACTTGGACTGAGAGCGAGAGAGAGAGAGCGAGAGAAAGGGCTCTGCAGACCTCCCCACGTTTCTCCTTCATTTCACTCTCCGGATATGCTGAGAGACTCTTGCCAGATCCGCCGCTCCCCACCAGGAGAACAGCTGCCCAAAGCGTCCTGTTCCGAGTCCTTCTCCCAACAAAGCAATTCTTGAACCATGGATTTTGATATTGGCTGCTTGCTTTTAAAAAAAAGGCGACCCACCCTCTCCCTGTCCCTGTGACTGTCGAGCGGCCCCAGCCATTTTCTTTTTCCTTGTTTCTCACGCATAGCTGCGATTTGCTCTTTTGGTAAAGGCACCCCCCCCACACACACACACACACACACACCTCCTAACGTCTGTCTCGGCAGAGCGGCGACAGGAGGTTGGAAAGTGCTCGGGAAGCTTTTTAAAAAGACAGCTGAGGGTTTTTAAGAAAAACAGAACGCTGCGTCTTTGTTTAATAGCTGGACTTTTATATGTTGTCTCATATTCTCCCCACCCCCTTTCTTTGCCCTCTGAATTGAACACGTACTCAGATGCGTACCCCCTCCCTAACTTTTATTGGGGTGGGGCTGGGTGGTATCCTGTGTGCTGATATGAGATTTCTAGGCTCTTAAATGGAGCTGCCTAGGCCCTCGATCCTCAGATCCCTCCTTTCCTTATTGGTAAATAGCTAAGGGGGGGGGGGGGGGACTTCCGGCGTGTTTGGTTCAAGGCAGAGCTTGCTTTTAGCAGTAAAATGCACAAAGAGAAGCTTTATGAGGAATGCATCAAAACTCAAAGATTGCCCCTCTCAACTTCGGTAATGGGGTCTATCGTTTGGTCTCTCCCACATCCTGGTGTCCAGCAGCAGAAGCCGCACTGTGTTTTCGTTTCAAGAAACCACCAACTTTTTCCCATCATGCCCGATTCTCCACATTGAGACCTTGATACAGGGGTTAGGTTGGTTTTCATAACATCCTGGAAACCGAAGGTTAGTTGGGGAGGGGGGGAGGGGTTAATTTCTCAGGAAATTTTGCTTAGTGTAGAATTGCTGAGGAAGTCCCCTTGCCTTGCACGAATCAAGCACTGGCGAGAGCCAGTGGGTTTATTTGGACTGCTTTTGGTCGTTGAGAACTCGCCTCCCCCCCCCCCCCCCAAAAAAAACCCCACATCCATACTTTTGATCTCTGTATAGTCTCCATCGCTTCAGGCTCCTTATCCCATCTTAACAAGCTTCAGTTTTTATTTTCTCGCCCCCTCTCTGCTTTTCTTTTCCACTTGAACCAAAGCAGTTCAGTAGAAACGCTTCTGCGTTTGCAAACCATAGCAGACAAAAGACTCTAAAGGAAAAAAGAGAATTCACCGTGGGCAGGGCAGTTAATCTTTATTTCCCCCCCCCCCCAGCTCGCTCCGGTTTCCCTCTCTCCTCCCTGTTCCTCTGTTTCTGCTGCAGTTGCCTTAAGGAGCAGCCAGACGTAACTGCTAAGCAACACTGCATTTTGCTGAACTGGCCAGGCATTCAAAAAGGCAGGATTATGGAGGATTCTGTTTCCATATATGGGCTTGGGTTCAAAAGATACCAGAAGTCTCAGAGGCACTTCCGTTGCCCTTTGGTTTTTAACTCTTAGCCTTTGTGAAAACATAACGGGAAAAACTCGCTTTCTCTCATCATCAACAGCTTGCTGGCTGAGAACTGTCTCAGCAGCATTTCCGAAGGTGTCGAGCCAGTCATTTTGCTGGTGAATTCCAAAGATGACATTTTGAACAAAGAATGTATATGCGAATGGAGGATCTGAAAGGTTTGGCTCCGAAGAGCACGTCCTCCGGGATTTCTTAAAAGATGTTGTTTGAATTTCTCAAGCTGGGTATAAATCATAATATTTATACAGTAGCTTTAGGTTCAGACTACTAAGCTCTTTTAACTTAGTTATAGTGATGTTTCCTCTTCACATGTGTGTCCCTTTCTAGAAAACCACCAAGGGATTTCAGATAGATGGTACTTTAAAAAAAAATGAAATAAACGAATTACCCTTTGGGGGGGAGGGTTATTTCTTGGGTTTTTTGGCTTTTATGGCAAGAGCTTCTTCCCTTCCTCTTAGCATCTTATAGTGGTTTGAGGTTTAGAAATATTGAAGTCTATGATGTATTTCACTGTTCTTACCAAGGGTCCCCTTACTTCCTTCCACCTCTGTCCCCAAGCTTTTCAAAAGATGTGGCGTTAGCTACCCAGTATAATCTGCCCCTCTCCCCTTGCTGTATGCCTCCGCTATGAAATATCGTCAGGAATTGGATTTTTTGTGTGTGTGTGAATCTGCCTCATTAGATGCCCCTCTTTTTCTTCTTTTGTCCTTTTTTTTTGTTTGTTGTTCAGCTGGTTCCATCCAAACTTTTAATGAGATCAAAATCCTGCTATTTATTGGCGTATTCCTTTGCACACCCTAGACGCATTTGAAGAGACACAAACGTTTCCTGCTTTTTGTATATGACTTTTCGACAGATCCCTTGCAGTCGGGGCGAGGGAGGGGAAACTGGGTCTGTCGCTAGTTGCAAGATGTTGCAGAAACTTCCTGATGTAAATTTAATCAGTACTTACTATTGAGGGGGGAAAAGTGTGCCCTCTTTTATCCCCATGGCTCTTCC
Organism: Heteronotia binoei; assembly: GCF_032191835.1. Lineage (NCBI taxonomy): Eukaryota > Metazoa > Chordata > Lepidosauria > Squamata > Gekkonidae > Heteronotia > Heteronotia binoei. The sequence continues at coordinate 70,812,083 of NC_083234.1, forward strand.
CCCCCCCCAAGAAAAAACAAAACACTAGAATTTATTTATACGTATTTGATGTCGTAGGTCTAGGTGAAAAAGTAAATGTTTCACTGCTCTATTTATATATTATGTCTGAACTTATTCTGTGCAGGAAAGGCCAAGAAGTAACCCATGATTTTCATTGCCTTTTCCCCCTTCAATTTGCATGACTGCTGGTGGCAGTTTACTAGACTTGTTTTTAGCACCAAAAGCCGTTCCTAGAGCCTTTAAAAAAACCACAAACCCAAAATGATGTGCTGTCCCTCTCTCTTTGTTACTTTATTATCTATTTTTTTCAGCTTTAGGATTTTATAATAATGCTGAAAATCTAATGTCCCCAGTTCCTTCCGTGCAGAATAACATTATCTGGGGAGAAGCACCCATTTGGGAGGGATGGGATTGGGCGGCCGCAAAATGTCAGCGCGAGAGGTCGCGGGCCCCCTTTTTTCCCTCCTTATGGATGCGGTGCTGCTGTGACTGCGCTGTTTCAGACAGTATGCTGGTGCTGACACAAGGGGGGTGAAAGCGATCCTGCGATTCATCTTGGGAGTAAAGAATTGGCATGCGACCACGCAGCTCCTCTCGCATGACCTGGGAATTAGCAAGCCGTGGTTTTCTTTCCCGGTCCATGGGAGAAGATCTGCATCCCATCTCTGTCAGCGTGTCCTTGGAACTGACTCTCGTGTGTCTGTTCCTTACCGCTGGGAGACTTTTTGCTCAGAAACAGGATTCCAGATGCTGCCGAAGCTGATGCAAGGGAAAAGAAACGAAGTTAAATGCATGGTCTCAGTGGGTGAAGGGCAGCGGTTTTCAGCAGCAGATGCCATGCACTGTTAGCAGCCAGCTTGGCCAACAGCGAGCGTGATTCACTCAGCTGCCTTTAGCTGTTGACTTCCTTTCTCTGTGCACTTTTTTTTGCTTTGGGCTTCTTAATACTGAGGTTTTGTGGCCTGGTGTGGAGCAGAGCAAGGGTAAAACAGCACAGATCACTTAGGGGGCAACTCTGGGAGGAATCTTGCGTGACTTGAATGCCAGCTCATGACTTCTAATGGCAGAGGCCACGCGGATTCTCTGCTGCCCGCTGAAGTTCATCCACATAACTGCAGACAGTCGACTGTTATAACAGTTTAAAAAAAAAATTCTGCAAGAGTGCTCCAAACTGCTCTGTAGCTTGCTAGATTTTAAAGAACAGCTATATGGTCTCCCTGTTTTGTGGGAAACTGTATTAACATGGTGCAAGGATCTCTGCAGACTGTCCTCTTCTGTACAAGTTCTGGGGGTTTTGGCCTCTGTCTTTATGCAAAGATATGAATCCTCTTCACTATCATTTTTTGAGAGGGCCAGGTTTCTAGGAATGAAAACATTGGGTTTTTTGTTTTGTTTTTAAAAAAAATATTTTGAAAAGCATAATCTCTTTTTAATGTGTAGCTATGACCCATTAGAATCAGATGAGCAGATAATTTAAAGCAGTGAAACCAAGCTGGCTACCGAGAGAGAGCAGATCTTCGTTCAGCTACCTTTTTGACCCTTCGGGCCACCGTATGTCAATAGTGGCCCTAACTTGTCTGTTCCAGTGGCTTCTTTTGAGTTGTAACCACCTAGTTGGTAGGTGGGAATTACAACGGCAATGTGGCACTCCCCGTGGCATGTCAAGGCATACTTTAGCAGCAAGTTTTTTCTCTTGTTCTGTAAAAATTGCGATTGTTGATTCTAAAGAGGATATTGTACTTCTTTTTAACCTTGCGACCTGTACAGTAAAAACACTTTTTTTTTTTTTGGCCTTTCCTCCGTTTGTCTTTTCATGTAGACCAGGTATTTGAAAGAGCCGACGATGACTAAATATGTTAACACGCAACATGTTTATATCTTTCTGGGAAACCTTAAAACTGCAGACTGGACCTTAAATCACGGAATCACCAGGCCGGTGGCGGCAACACTCTTTCTCGTCCTCCTTTTCTTGTTTTCGGTCTCTTATTGTTTCTCCTTTCAGATATGTGATTGTATTAGCTCTTTCCATATGAAAGAATTCTCCTTATTTAAATAAAAAAAATTAAAATCACATCACGCTTCTTGGAATTGACACACACTCTTCCCGTCTAGCTAGCAGCCTTCCTTCCAGGGTTCACTGACATGATGGAAGGACACACGTACAAATGGGAGAAGCAGAATCAGGTGCTTCAGCTGGAAACTGGATTGATTTCTATCCCCCCCCCCCCAATCTCTCTTTTAAAGGAAAGGTGTGTTTTTTATCACCTCCCACAGACATGGGGTGTGTGCTATCTGTGGTGAAAGATTTCATGGACTAGAGCCCACTTCATCAGTCGCATGAGCTTTTTCCCGCTGGCTGATATGTATAGAAAGAGGAATAACTGGTAACAGTGGGGCCATGAAATTCACGTATTTGGATCTGAAAAAATCGCCTCTAGCATAGAAACAGCCACACATATCAAAAGAATTCAGGTTTTCACGGCTGGTAACATCATTAGGGTTTGTAGAATCTTTCGGGATCAAGTGCCGTGTTCTACTGGAGAAAGTTTTCCTTCCAGACGTTTCGTTCTCAGCTGCGGAGAACATCCTCAGTGGCGTTGCAGCCGGAGCAGGCGCTCAGACCTTCTTGGCTGCTGTGCATTGAGTGGGGCCAGGGCTGCTGGAGAGCTGCTATTTGTAGGCTGGAGGGGGTGTGATGAAAGGGCAATTGTTTTGTGGATGTGCCCATTGTTTGGTGGGGCTTCCTGGAAGGGTAGTGATAAGGAAACTGGCTGTTGAATGTGACCATTGTTCTGTGTTAATTGCTGGGAAGGTTGGAAGAGGTTTGAAGATAAGGAAGATGGTTGTTGACTGCTGATTGTTCTGTGGAATTTGCTGGTTGTTCTGAGACTTTCTGCAATTTATAGCCACACATAGTCTCTAAGGTGTCACAAGACTCTTATTTGAGTTGTAATTTTACCTCAGGAAAGGTATAATGAGGTGTATGAGCCCTGAGGGGAAAAACTTTGTGAACAGTGTTTAGTAAGTATGTAGAAGGCACACATCCTAAAGCTGATTAAGGCAAAGGACTTTCCCACTTCAGAGTTAGGCTGATAGTGATTAAACTCTGCTATCTAGTGAGCTTCATGGTACTGGGCAGATTTGAACCCAGGTTTTCCCTGATCCTGGTCCCACACTAACTGCTATACCACATTGGTTCCGACTTCTTTCTGTGCCATTTTGTTTGTTTCTTCAAGTAGCTAAGGTGGCTTCTCTTCTTTCTCCAATGTTAACCTCACAACGGTCCTGTGAGCCAGATTAGACTAACCTGAGCACAATCAGCATCAAGTACACAAGGGAATTTGAGCATGGATCACCCTGGTCTAAATCCAGTATTCTGTTTGCTACATCACAGTGGATTCAATGGATTATGAAATCAGAACAATGCAAATTAAAAACAGGCATAGCATACCATAATACAGAAAGTAGATTACAAAGGTAGAAGACAATGCAATATAAACAATATCGTGCATAATCACTGCAGTGGACTACAATCTTATTTCCTTATAAAAGCATCCTCTTTAGCTATCCTATAGAGAGAGAGCTTGTAAGAGCTGGGGATTGACATTGGTAAGAGACGCCATGTTGGATAAGGCTAATGGCCCGAGTCCAACACTCTCATACAGCAGCCAAAACCCTGGTGCCAAAATTAAAATACTGGGACGAGGCCTGCTTTTGTTAGTGAAAAATGGGTAGAATGTTTGGTGTAGAACAACGATTTGTGTTCATTTTTTTAAAGACCTGGTCAGGTGCAATTAAAGACCTATTTAGAGCAGCATTCTGTTTCCAAAATTGTGACAGATTCTTGACAAAACAAAGCATGAAGGCACCCTGTTTTATAGGGTTGCCAATAGGAGTTGGGAAAATTCTTTGAGGCTGGGGAGAGGGATATGCCTGAGGAAAGTGGAGTGTGGGAGAGGTGGGAACTCAGTAGGGATGTAACGCCAGTTTAGGGTTGCCATCTTCCAGGTGAGGCTTGGAGATCTCCCACTTTTTCAACTGATCTCCAAACATAGACATCAATTCCCCCGGAGAAAATGGTTGCTTTGGAAGGTGCTAAGGTTCCTCCTCCCCAAACCCCGCCCAATTATTTCCTAGCTCAGAGCTGGCATCCTTCCCTTCAAAGCGATTTTCTCCAGGGAAACGAATCACTGTTGTCTGAAAATCAACTGAAACATGTCAAATTGTGCACTGCGTTGTCCAAGACCTTCCACGTCCCTTATTGTTTTAACATTTTTTACAACAGCCCCACAAGGTGGGCCAATGCTTTTTACACCCAGAAGAAGAAGAAGATATAGGATTTATATCCCGCCATCCACTCTGAAGAGTCTCAGAGCTGCTCACAATCTCCTTTACTTCCTCCCCCACAACAGACACCCTGTGAGGTGGGTGGGGCTGGAGAGGGCTCTCACAGCAGCTGCCCTTTCAAGGACAACCTCTGCCAGAGCTATGGCGGACCCAAGGCCATTCCAGCAGGTGCAAGTGGAGGAGTGGGGAATCAACCCGGTTCTCCCAGATAAGAGTCCGCACACTTAACCACTACACCAAACTGGCTCTCCCAGGAAGATGAGAAGGGTTTCCTGCGGCTCACTTGGGTTCATGTCAGAAACAAAGTCGCGGGGTCCTAATTTGGAGCTACACCAGCTCTTCTTCGTGTTGCGCAGCACTACTCCTGATGAATTTCTGTCTTAGGGCAGGCAATCCGCAGGTGGGGGGCAGGGGAGCCCCTGATTTGGAGGCCTTTCCCCCTGCTTCAGGGTCATCAGAAAGTGTGTGTGGAGTGGGGGGTGGGAAATGTCTGCTGGGCACTCCATTATTCCCTATGGAGACCAATTCCTATAGGGTATAATGGAGAACTGATCCTCGGGTATCTGGGGCTCGGGGGAGGGGGGGGGACTGTTTTTTGAGGTAGAGGGATCAAATTTCCAGCATAGCATTCACTGCTGCTCCTCAGAATACCCTTCAAGTTTCAAAAGCATTGGATCGGAGGGTCCAATTCTATGAGCCCCCAAAGAAGGTGCCCCCCATCCTTCATTATTTCCAATGGAGGGGAGGCATTTTAAAAGTGTGCAGTCCCTTTAAATGTGATGGCCAGAACTCCCTTTGGAGTTCAATTTTGCTCCCAACTCCACCCCCAAAATCCCCAGATATTTCTTGAATTGGACTTAGCAACCCTTTTATGTCTAAAGGTACAGTGGAACTCTCTTCTTGAAAGCGGGCTCTCTTCCCTCCTGGGGTGCTAAGAGGGGAAGAAACTATCTCTGTTTAAGCCTTTATGCACACCCCATGGTCTCAGCGTATAGGGCAGGGGTGGCCGAACTTGCTTAACATAAGAGCCACATCGAATAAATGTCAGGTGTTCGAGAACCTCAAGACATGAATGTCAGGTGTTTGAGAGCCATAAGACAGGGAGGGAGAAGCGGAAAGCTACTTTAATTTTAAATGCATTCTCCAAGCCATTGGCTGGCTTGACTTGGAGAAGTAATTTAGAGAGATAAATGCCTTCTCCAAGCTGGTTGATGAGGCGGTGGGGGCCAGGAGAGCCACACAAGATGTGTGAAAGAGCCACATGTGGCTCCCGAGCCACAGTCTGCCTACCCCTGGTATAGGGCCTAGGCCCGTACGTCGCTATGGCAACACAGTTGTTTCTCCCTACCCATTCACGCTCCGTTACGTCACATCCGGCTTGCTCGTTCTTAGCGGCAGCGTTCGGAGTAGAGGTAGGTTGAGAATTACGTGATTCCCCGCCCGCCTCTTTTCTCATTTGTGCGCCCCCATTATTAGAATTGGTTCGGCCCATCTCTGCCGGGTCAGTAGGACTGGACTAACGGGACGTGTTCATTTTGGAAGGGGGGGGGGAGAAGAGGCGTGTGTGCAGACAGAGAAGCAAGGAGCACCGCGGATGGGGAGGAGGAGGTGAAGTTTTTCTAGTGAGCTGGGCTGCGGGAAATTGGTCCGAGACTGAAATTGCGTTATGATCACTTAGCCTTGTCTGATCGCCTTTTTACAAATAAGGAGAGGAGGGGGTTGCAGCGTGGGGTGGGGTAGGAGGCGTGGGAAGAAAACGGGAGCTGAATTGGTGGGGGTCGGTAGAAGAAAGTTGCATTAAGCTAATCCGTGAACGAGGAGGAAGGGTTTTTCCCACTTAGCAGTTACTGTAGCTAAATGGAACTTCCCTGTCCAGGAGCAGTTCACCTGTGACTGGCAGAAGCTGGAGGGCAAACAGCAGAGGACTGCCAATTTTGAGTCCAGTGGCACCTTCAAGACCAACAGAAGCTTAGCCAAGGTATGAGCTTTCGTGTGCATGCACACTTCCTCAGATACATAGAAATGGAAGTTAATGTTTCTCTCTCACACACACACACCACACCATCTTCCTGAAACGGTATTGGAATGACCTGAGGAAGAGCAGTTAAAGTGGGAGTGAAGAAACTGGGTGAAAATAAGGATGTATGAAACCGCCTTCAGCTAACTGTTGGCCCGTGGAGCCTGCCGTTATCTAATTTGCAAGGCTGCCACAAGAGGTACATTAAGCAAATGATGAAAAAGCTTCTGTGAACTCCCGGCTCTGCACACATGGAGCTTGGTATGAACTTGTTAAGAGGATATCGACAACTGTCTGCATACCCTCTTGGGGTTCTGATGGGTTACTGAGCTGCTGGATAAACATGACAGCCTTAAGTTGATTGCAAGAAAAATGGTTTCGGGCTCCAATCTCACACACTAAATAATGCACTTTCAATCCACTTTCAGGGCACTTTCCAACTAGATTTTACTGTGTGAACTGGCAAAATCTAGTTGCAGAGTGCATTATTTAGTGTATGTGATCACAGCTTTACTGTGCCATTTTCTTTTGGGCAATAGTTCGCTTTTCATCAGATCATCCTGTGAGCAGTGCTGCCCCAATAATTCTGTGAGTCTTTAAGCTGCCAAACCCCCCCCCCCCCTTGATTTTCTTTTTTTTTCCTTAACTGCAGCAGACTCTAGAATCGGAGACAGCTCACATGAAGTGCCTTGAAAACAGAGTATATAAATGCTGACTATTAGGAGTGTGTTGTGGTTGCAATGGTAACAAGAGGTTTTTCTTATCCTTTTAGTCTTGAGCACGCCAAACAAGATGCTCGGCTTGCTGAAACACCCAGTGGTCCTTTCGGTGGAAATAAACGTCAACTTGTTGGTTTTGGCCGTGGCTGGGTTAATAAGCCGGCTGTGGGCCCTGTCCAACCCCCGAGCTGTAGTGTAAGCAAACTGCTTTGTATTTTTATTACATTCTGTTTCCTCCCCTCCACACAAGCACACCCTAGTTTGCTGTTGCTCTTGGAGCCTGTTGGTGTTTGATGTCACAGTGCCCGTAGCCCTTTTCTTTAAGTATCCCGTGTGAAGTCTACATGCCTTTCCCTTCTTTGGTATTTCAGTTTCGACGAAGTTTACTACGGACAGTTCCTCTCTCTGTATATGAAGCAGATCTTTTTTGTGGATGACAGCGGCCCACCGTTTGGTCACATGCTCTTGGCCTTAGGAGGTAGGGAAGTATCTCATGGTACATTCAGACTTGTAGCCTGTCCCATCACAAAGGCTCAGCAGAGGTAACTGTGTGACATAATTAAGTTCAACAGTTTATTCCTAGCCAGAATCGGAACCCAGAATGATTTACTAAATCAAGTTTTGTGATCGAGGATGAGCTTTCGTGAGTCACATCTCACTTCTTCAAATATAGTTAGAGGGGAGAACGGAGTGATTTCAGATGCTTAACGACAAATAGCAGGCAAATGATATCTGAGGGAGTGAGCAGTGACTCACAAAACCTTATTCCCTGCCACAAATTTTGCTTCTGGACTCTTGTTCTTTTCTAATACAAGTGTTGTTTTCTTGCTCTTTTCTACTGCTACAAACAGACGTAACACGGCAACCCGTCTTCATTTATTTCCATGGAAGTACTATAACTGTGAACACGTTATAACCGACTGTAACCCTGAAATATTCCGTGTGACGTTTGTTAATAAACTATTTTTTTGAAGTCACGTGCTCTTTACCGTTAGCTCTGATACGATTTATATACACTCCCAAGTTCTTATCGTGTTCTATTTTCTCTCATCCTTCCCTTCTGTTTCAGGTTACTTAGGTGGATTTGATGGGAATTTTTTATGGAACAGAATCGGTGCTGGTAAGAGACGGTTTTTTACCATGGCTGTGAGTCATCCCACCTAGAGTGCTTGTTGAGTGCTCATGTGACCTTAGCAATATTCCTTCAGGTGGGATGCAGACAGGGGTGGGATTCTAGCAGGAGCTCCTTTGCATATTAGGCCACACACCCCTGATTAGGGCTGGCGAGTGGGGTTCTGCCACCAGAGGCAGAACCCCGACACGTGCCCAACACCCTCCCCCTGGAATACTTATTGTGTGCGCAGCATGATGACGTCACATGGTGACATCATCATGCCCCGTTGTTTCTGGGCATTGAGGGGCCAGGAGAGTTCTTCTGACCCCTTAACACCCAGTAACAATGGCACTTTCAGTCCTGGATGCTCTCTTAAGTTCGGAGAGCGTCCAGGACTGAAAGCGCCGCGTTGTTTCTGAGCACTGAAGGGCTGGAAGAGTTCGTCCGACCCCTCAGCGCCCAGAAACAACGCGCCCCAAGAGCCGGCGCCCAAGGCAACTGCCGAATGTTGACTAATGGATGTGCCGGCTCTGCCCCTGATGTAACCAATCCTCCAAGAGCTTACAAAAAAGAGCCTTGTAAGCTTTTGGAGGATTAGCTACATCAGGGAGGTGTGCCCTAATATGCAAAGCAGCTCCTGCTAGAATTCTACCCCTCGATGCAGATTAATTCATCCCAGGGATATTTATTCTATGATGACAAAGAACTGTCCTAATGCAGTTCCCTTTTTAAAAAAGTGCATTTATAGCCCACCTTTTCCCCTGATGGTGACCCAAAACAGCTTATATTGCTGGGGGCACTTACAGTTGATCTTATCTTCTTGTTGTGCTATCTATACTTGTTTGCAGATATTGGGTTGTTGGCATACATGTACTGTGTAAATGGGTATTTCTCAGACTTGTTAACTGAAGAAGAAGAATTGCAGATTTATACCCCGCCCTTCTCTCTGAATCAGAGACTCCGAGTGGCTTACAATCTCCTTTACCTTCCTCCCCCACAACAGACACCCTGTGAGGTGGGGTGGGGGCTGAGAGGGCTCTCACAGCAGCTGCCCTTTCAAGGACAACCTCTGCCAGAGCTATGGCTGACCCAAGGCCATTCCAGCAGCTGCAAGTGGAGGAGTGGGGAATCAAACCCGGTTCTCCCAGATAAGAGTCCACACACTTAACCACTACACCAAACTGGCTCTCATCCAAACTGGCTCTCAAACTGAGGACAGCTCCCCCCGCCTCTAAATTTAAAATGGGAAACATGTTTCATTCCTCTGCCCAAAAATGTTTGCTTTCAGGAAGATGCGGGGAGAGATGGCTCTTCAGGTGTGCAGAGCCCACGTTTCTCTCTGAAACGTCACTGCAGTTTAGAGAGAGGGTAGAAAAAGAAGACCGGACATGAATTACTTGATATCAACCTGTCAGAGGCCGTAATGATGCTGCAAACGAGCGTCTGGTTTAGGATGCACAGAACATCTGGAGCTCTCCATCTTTGTTTCAGGCACTGTAGGTGCTCAGCTGCTCTGCAAAGAAGGCTCGAAATGAGGCTCAGATCTTGTTATTTTGCATCTTTAAACTTAAGGATTTAAATATCATCTAACTTATTTGTCAATGCCAGGTTAAAGATCAAGACTGTCTTTTGCAGGGCTGGTGTGTGAGAGTCGACCGAGTAGGTGGCACTTAGGGCGCTACCTGGCCTAGGAGCGCCACCAGGCGCCCTCTCTCCTCCCTGCCCAGTGGCTTTTGCATTCCCTGGGTCTGTTACAGACCTGAGGAAGGCGAAAGCTGGCAGCACCTGCACAGTGTGCTCCTCGGAGCCTAGCTTCTCAGACTGCACTGCGCAGGCACTGCCCAGCCAGGCTCCCCGCCCCCCCCAACGCAGTCTTTTTGAGACTGGGGAAGCCTGGGTGATGTTGTGGGGGGGGGGGTGACAGCGAGCACACTCAGAGCCCTGCTTTGAATACACCCACTGCCACCTTGCCTAGGCGGGGAGTGAGGCTCTGCTTGGGGCGGCAGAACCCCCAGCGCCAGGCCTGGGCTTTTGGAAAAGGCTAACCCACAGTAATATTCCAGAATCAAGCAGTGGCATTTTATTGATTTGTAAGCCATTCCATTCCTAGTTCAGTTTGGGTCATCAGGACAGATTTTTGTCCTCAAGAGCACTGTGTCGAGATCTCTTGCCATGTTTCTTTCTATTTCTGTATACTGAATATGTGTGCCTTGCTTTGTCTACTGGGGAAACAAAAGCTTTGTACTTCTTGAGAGAAGCCTGGTCTTCAAGGTCTCTGTTACCTCATGATGTGTTTTTGAAAGGGCTTGTAGTGTGAGAATGCCAGTGAGTGGAGAGCCAGTTTGGTGTAGTGGTTAAGTATGCAGACTCTTATCTGAGAGAACCGGGTTTGATTCCCCACTCCTCCACTTGCACCTGCTAGCATGGCCTTGGGTCAGCCAGAGCTCTGGCAGAGGTGGTCCTTGAAAGGGCAGCTGCTGTGAGAGCTCTCTCAGCCCCACCCACCTCACAGGGTGTCTGTTGTGGGGGAGGAAGACAAAGGAGATTGTGAGCCACTCTGAGACTCTTCGGAGTGGAGGGCGGGATATAAATCCAATATCTTCATCTACCTTATAGGGTGTCTGTTGTGGGGGAGGAAGACAAAGGAGATATTGAGTCGCTCTGAGACTCTTCGGAGTGGAGGGTGGGATATAAATCCAATATCTTCATCTACTTCACAGGGTGTCTGTTGTGGGGGAGGAAGGGAAAGGAGATTGTGAGCCGCTCTGAGACTCTTCGGAGTGGAGGGCGGGATATAAATCCAATATCTTCATCTACCTCACAGGGTGTCTGTTGTGGGGGAGGAAGGGAAAGGAGATTGTGAGCTGCTCTGAGACTCTTCGGAGCGGAGGGCGAGATATAAATCCAATATCTTCATCTACCTCATAGGGTGTCTGTTGTGGGGGGGGGAGGAAGGGAAAGGAGATTGTGAGCCTCTCTGAGACTCTTCGGAGTGGAGGGTGGGATATAAATCCAATATCTTCATCTACTTCACAGGGTGTCTGTTGTGGGGGAGGAAGGGAAAGGAGATTGTGAGCCGCTCTGAGACTCTTCGGAGTGGAGGGCGGGATATAAATCCAATATCTTCATCTACCTCACAGGGTGTCTGTTGTGGGGGAGGAAGGGAAAGGAGATTGTGAGCTGCTCTGAGACTCTTCGGAGCGGAGGGCGAGATATAAATCCAATATCTTCATCTACCTCATAGGGTGTCTGTTGTGGGGGGGGGAGGAAGGGAAAGGAGATTGTGAGCCTCTCTGAGACTCTTCGGAGTGGAGGGTGGGATATAAATCCAATATCTTCATCTACCTCACAGGGTGTCTGTTGTGGGGGAGGAAGGGAAAGGAGATTGTGAGCCACTCTGAGACTCTTCGGAGTGGAGGGCAGGATATAAATCCAATATCTTCTTCTTCTTCTTCTTGGTAACAAATTATATTTGAACTAACCTCGCGCCTAACCCAGAAGGCATGCACGTAACGGCTATATGGAAAGTATATAGCTAACTTACGTGTGATTGCACTTCAGTTTCAACACTGGACTCGCCAGTATCACCAGCAGGGCTTTTTTTGAGCAGGAACGCAGTTCTGGCTAGCTTAGTGTCAGGGGGAGTGGCCTAATATGCAAATGAGTTCCTGCTGGGCTTTTCCTACAAAAATAAAAGCCCTGGTCACCAGTCTATCTTACAATAAACACTAATCCGGTTCACATGGAGAGCTGTTATTATTGAAGATATTCCTAGACCTGACACTCTATAAGTAATAACGCTTGGCACTTAACAGAGCCCTTTGTTAATCTTTGACGGTGTTCATGTACATTAAGTCAGTCATCCTTGTCAGCAAACAGCCCTGTAAGGTCAGTGCATGTTATCTTGCAGATTTCATTAGACAGTCAAGCCATCGTGTGAAGGCAAAATGGTTGCATTAAACTGTCCTCTGCATTTGATTGGCAGTTTTGCGAGGAAGGTAGGCAGTGATATCTGCCTGGCATGCATGGTGAGTGTATAAGTGACAGTTTGCCACAATAAATTAGTAAGACTTCAAGACCTCGTGCAGGACTTTTTTGCCAGGTCAAGGATTTTTCCTGCATCACCCTTCCAACAGCAGTTCAATATGCTCTGCTGAAATCCTATTCTTGGGGGAGAGACCTCGCAAGAACATGATTTCAGGGGCATTTTGGGTTACTGTGAGAGGGAAAGGTGAGGAAACCACACTCCTAACTCCCGCAGGAACATCTAGCTTGGATTTCCTCTGGGTAGCAGTTAGATACAGATATGGTTAAGTGCAATGTTCCCTCTAAGCTGCAGAGTCTTGTGAGAGAAAATTCTACTTTGCGAGCTACTGACGTTAAAGTTGTGAGCTACTGCCGAAGTAGTTGTGCTCTGGGGTCATCTTTCCTGAGCTAAGACAAAAATGTGTGAGCTGGAGGCTAAAAATCTGTGAGCTAGCTCACGCTAACTCAGCTTAGAGGGAACACTGGTTAAGTGCAGTAGAAAATCACAAAGTACAGCTGTACAGTTCTGAAAGAGAGAGAGCTCCAGTATTCTAGAATTAAGGCTAGATTTTTTTTTTTTGCAGGGACATGTCTGTCTTGCCCATTAGCTTCTGACTGTTGATTATGCTTTCCCCTGTTGCAGAATATAGTTCCAACGTCCCCATTTGGACCCTGAGGCTGTTGCCTGCGGTTGCGGGCGCACTGTGCGTTCCTCTGGCGTACCAAATATTGGTGGAGCTGCATTTTTCCCATCTTGTTGCTCACGGAGCTGCTCTGCTCATTCTGTTTGGTAAGCATTGCCCGCTTCCAGTTTGGTGTAGTGGTTAAGTGCGTGGACTCTTATCTGGGAGAACCGGGTTTGATTCCCCACTCCTCCGCTTGCAGCTGCTGGAATGGCCTTGGGTCAGCCATAGGCAGTTTGGTGTAGTGGTTAAGTGTGTGGACTCTTATCTGGGAAAACCGGGTTTGATTCCGCACTCCTCAGCTTGCAGCTGCTGGAATGGCCTTGGGTCAACCATAGCTCTTGCAGAGTTGTCCTTGAAAGGGCAGCTGCTATAAGAACTCTCTCAGCCCCGCCTACCTCACAGGGTGTCTGTTGTGGAGTGTGGGGAGGTAAAGGAGATTGTGACTGCTCTGAGACTCTGAAATTCAGAGTATAGGGCAGGATATAAATCCAGTATCCTCTGCTGTCTGTAGGCCCTCAGCCTCCCCAGCTCTGTAGAAAAATGACTTTGCAAATTAAACAAAGGGGTGGGGGAAATAGCTTGTTGAGGGCTGGGCAGCAGGCACACAACATTGAGAGCAATTGCGGTCAGTTAAGGGAAAAGAGCTTTGTCTTTGTGAATCCCTAAAAAATATTTAGAATCCTGGGAATTTTAGGAGGTAGGAATGGGATTTCCAAATCCCTCTTTCCCCCTGAATTGCAGTCCCTTTCAGACCACCTGCTTGTATGATGCGTATTTCAAATGCAGAGTATCTTTCTCCTTTCCCTTCTTTCCCTAACAGAGAACTCCCTGATCACTCAGTCGAGGCTGATGCTACTGGAGTCTATCTTAATCTTTTTCATCTTGCTGGGCGTTCTGTCCTACTTGAAGTTCTATAACTTGCAGAGGCAGAGGTAAAAATTCCTTTAAAAGTAACCTGTGAGTAAGATATCAAAATATGTCTCTTCCGGCTTTGTTTTGTTTTTGTTCTCTGGCTAGTTTGCAGTGTAAGCCGGCTGGGGGAAAAACAAGGTATCAGCAGGGGTGGAATTCTAGCAGGAGCTTCTTTGCATGTTAGGCCACACCCCCTGATGTAGCCAATCCTCCAAGAGCTTACAAGGCTCTTTTTTGTAAGCTCTTGGAGGATTGGCTACATCAGGGGTGTGTGGCCTAATATGCAAAGAAGCTCCTGCTAGAATTCCACCCCTGGGTATCAGTATCTACTACATTTTTTTTTGGAGGGAGGGTTATTCCATATTCAGGATAGTTAATGCAAATATATAATCAGTGGCTTTTTTTACCTCCATTAGGGTGATGGCTGGGAAAACTGAATTGGTTCTATCCCTGAGTGTATTTAGTCAGATTTCTCACCTGTACTTCCTTCTTTCTTTACTGATGTATTGCCCCTCAACCATGGGATATTACTTATTGTGGGGTCACCCTCCCGGTTACCTTTACCAACTTCAGAATTTAACACTACGTAGAACCTTCTCACTTGCTAGACTTAATGCCCTCCCCTCAGCGATCCTAACAGGAAGAGTGAATGGCACACCTTTCCTTAAAAGGTTATGTCCCTGCGCAAGTAGTGCCATTGAGACAGTATCCTATATGCTATTAGAATGCTGTTACTACATCAGTGTATGGCATAGCATTTTATCACCGATTCTTGGTAGTATTTCAGATCTACCTGACATGCACAAATTGCTTTTTCTGCTAAATAACACTGCCGATAATATTCCTGAAACTGTTGCAAAGGTCCTTCAGGCAGCTGTACTTATACTTAGGACTGCGGTAAACGAAACTGTTTTATGATAATTTAATTCATAACCTATTTTAGAATGGCATTGAAATGTGGAACTACGTTTTTTAAACGTGTATGCTTCATTTCTGCATTTCTTTTTATCTTTTGTCTATGTTAATATCTTTTTGTAATGTCAATAAAGGAAATGGCTGTGTGTGTACTGATGTATTGTCTCATTCGTGACATGGCTCAGAGCTCAGTCTGGACCAGGGTGGCCAAATTTGCTTAATGTAAGAGCCACAGAGAATAAATGTCAGATGCTTGAGAGCCACAAGACGTGAATCTCAGATGTTTGAGGGCAGGCAGGCAGGAAGGAAGGCAGAGGAGGGGAGGCGGTAGAAAGAAAGCAACTTTAACTTTAAATGCATTCTCCAAGCTGCTGGCTGGCTTGACTTGCCGAAGTAATTTAAAGGGAGAAATGTCTTCTCCGAGCTGGCCAATGGGCGGTGGGGGCTTTGAGAGCCACACAATATATGTGAAAGAGCCACATGTGGCTCCCGAGCCGCAGTTTGGTCACCCCTGGTCTGGACTATCAGAGCCCCCAGAAAATTGACCATATCCTGGGGTATTTGCAGCTGGATTGTGTCCACAGCTTTCTCATTGTATTGAATGCTTCTTCAGAGATCGGGGAGTTAAAAATGGTGGGGTTTGAACCCCTTGCCAGTATTTACTTACATACCTTTCTTGGGTTTCTGGGGTTTTTTTCATCCTCTTATTCAAGTCCCTTTTCTGCGAGATGGTGGTTTTGGCTTTGCTTAACCGGAGTTTCCTGTGCCTGCGCAGTTGGGTAAGCGTTATTATTATTATCATTATTTCCTTCTTGGTGAAGGTGTTGTGCAAGTTCAGCAGTTAAGGGAAGGAAGGCACAACAAGAGCTTTATGAAATTATCAGCGGTGTGATGCAAATGATTGGAGTTTGTTTTTCTCAGAACGTTCGAAGGTGGGGCTGCCCAATGAAATTGATGAGTAGCTCGTTCAGGACCTGCAAAAGAAAATGCTTCTTTATACAAAGCATCGTTATAATTGACTAGATGCAGTGAGAGCCAGAAGTTTAGACGGCTTTGAAAGAGATCCAATCGATGGAAGAGATCAGCGGCTCTTGACCACGATGGCTACATGAAGCTTCCACAGTTCGGAGCAGCGTACCTCTGAATGCCAGTTGCTGAGGCATGATGACGAGGGAGTTACGTTGCTTCTGGGGGCTTCTCAGAGCTGTGGGCAGAGGAAGACCGAATGCTTGTGGTCTTCGTTGCCCACTTTCAGTGTTAGGAGCAGGGGTGTCAAACTCATTTGTTATGAGGGCCGGAACTGACATAAATGAGACCTTGTTGGGCCGGGCCATGTATGTACCTATTTAAGATTAGGTAGCGGAGATATAAACTTTATAAAGGACACAGACAAACACAGTTAAAGATTTTTAAAAATTTAAAACAAGCTTAAAACATTAGCACTCATTGGTCTTAAAGATGCTTTCTTTGTATTTCTCCCATGGGATCCAAGGAACTGGGCAGAGGAAGTTCTGGCTCTTCCCTTCCTTCCCCAGGGGACCATGAGGGAGAGGAGCCTCAGCCAATCGAAGGCTTGGCTCAGTAGCTCTGCTGTGTGACTGCGGCAGCCTGGCAAAGCAAGCTCTTCCTCTCCAAGGAAGGAGCCTCAGCCAATGCAGAGAACGGGTTTTGCTCTGTAGCTCCTGCGCGATTGAGCAAGCCTTGCAAAGCAAGCCGTTATGCAGAAGGAAGCAAGAGAGAGGGAGAAGGAAGCAGATGACAGCCAGTTGCTTGGGGGCCTGATTCGGCCCCCAGGCCAGACATTTGACACCCCTGGTTAAGAATCTCTAATAAGAGCTGCCTGTTAAAATTCTCAGCAGCCGTGCTGTTATAGTTGTTGGTGCATTCTTGGAGGGTGTGCTTGACTTATCTTCTGTGATCATGCTGCCCCGGCGGCTTCGTGTCCCTTGTCATGTTAGATCATTTTCAAAGGCGCTTTGAAAGGCACCAGTACGAAAGTATTTTCCCCTGTGAATGTTTGCATGCTGAACGCAACATGTGGTGGGTGGTTTTGGTGCACTTTATCCGCTTTCGATACTGCTTCCGCAGGGTGAAATACACGGGCCTCTTTACCTATATCCTGCTTTTGACGATGACGGGATTGCACTTGTGGCAGCTGGTTGGCGATCGGAGTTTACCAAATGTAAGTCAAAATGCTTGTACTGCTGAGGGTGCTTTGTGTTTCTAGGAGGGTGTGGTCAGGGGAAAAAGCTCTCCCAGAGCTCTTGGGATCTGTCATGGCAATGCTGAAGCAGAGGCTGTTTTCCCCTGAAAGGTGTCGAGCGCATGCAGTGTTTCCCCTGTACTGGCTGTGACAAACACCACAAGGGGAGCTGGGTTTGCCAGAGCAGAAGGGTCGGGAGGCCACCAGCCCAGAAAAGTTGCAGTATTTTGGTCAGTCTCTAGTTGTCTCATATTTATGAGCTTCCACCCCTACTGTATTTGTTTCAGAGAGTAGTAGTCTGCAGTATAAGAGAGGGATTGAAGTCTAGCAGCCCCTACAAGATTCTTTCAGGAGTATGAGCTTTGAGAGAGCTCACTCCCTTGGTCAGATCTGATGAAGGGGACTTTGACTCCTGAAAGAAGAAGAAGAATTGCAGATTTATACCCCACCCTTCTCTCTTAATCAGAGACTCAGAGCGGCTTACAAATCTCCTGTATCTTCTCCCCCCACAACAGACACCCTGTGAGGCGGGTGGGGCTGAGTGGGCTCTCACAGCAGCTGTCCTTTCAAGGACAGCCTCTGCAAGACCTATGGCTAACCCAAGGCCATTCCAGCAGCTGCAAGTGGAGGAGTGGGGAATCAAACCCGGTTCTCCCTTTTAAGAGTCCACGCACTTAACCACTGCTCCAAACTGGCTCTCCATATCCCAAAAATCTTGTTGGTCTCAAAGGCACCCTTAGACTCAAATCTATCTTTTCTGCTTGATGTTATTCATTTGTGCATTGCCTCAAGTCTCTTGAGGAAGGCGGTTTCCTAAATAAACCAATGAAGCTGTCCGCTGAGCTGGAAGTTGTATATTTCATATATTTGTCGGTTCTGCATCCCTCTTTTTGACCAGGGGCCCCAAATTAGCTCACAGCGTTTGCAACAGACTCAGACTTAAAAGTGGAGGCCCACTGGTAGATGTGGGACCAGTCCCACTGAACTGGGATCTCAAATGCAGCTGTGTCTTCACCTCCCTGGCTCCCTCCATCTCCTGGCTTGCGCGGGGGCACTCTTCCAACCTAGGAAACTTAAGGAAGGGAGCCAGTTTGGTGTGGAGGTTAAGTGCGAGGACTCTGATCTGGGAGAACCGGGTTTGATTCCCCACTCCTCCATGTTCAGCCAGCTGGTGACCTTGGGTCAGTCACAGTTCTCTCAGCTCCACCTACCTCCCAGGGTGGCTGTTGTGGGGAGGGGAAGGGAAAAGAGATTGTAAGCTGCTCTGAGACTCCTTTGGGTAGTGAAGAGCAGGGCATAAATCCAATTTCCTCCTCCTTTTTTCGTGATGCTTCGGAAGAGGTGAGGCTTGGCCTGCAAAAGCTTCTCTTTTTTGTAAAGTACCAAGGGAACTCTTTGTTTTAAATACAATTTCACAGAAAAGGGAACTTCACTGTTGTAGAAGTTGCGAAGAACAAATATGTTGGTGAGCCTGAAAGGTCCTAATCAGGGCTTTTTCTTGAGCAGGAACGCACCGGAATGCAGTTCTGGCTGGCTTTGTGTCAGGGGGTGTGGTCTAATATGCCAATGAGGTCCTGCTGGGCTTTTTGAACTTATGGTTAAGTTTGGAGCCAGTTTGGTGTAGTGGTTAAGTGCGCGGATTCTTATCTGGGAGAAATGGATTTGATTTCCCACTCCTCCACTTGCAGCTGCTGGAATGGCCTTGGGTCAGCCATAGCTCTGGCAGAGGTTGTCCTTGAAAGGGCAGCTGCTGTGAGATTCCTCTCAGCCCCACCCACCTCACAGGGTGACTGTTGGGTGGAGGGGAAGATAAAAGAGATTGTAAGTCATTCTGAGATTCAGAGTATAGGGCTGGGGTATAGATCCAATATCGTTGTCTTATTATCATTATCTGGGAGAACCAGGTTTGATTCCCTACTCCTCCACTTGCAGCCTCTGGAATGGCCTTGGGTCAGCCATAACTCTTGTAGGAATTGTCCTTGAAAGGGCAGCTTCTGGGGGAGCTCTCTCAGCCCCACTTACCTCACAGGCAGTGTTCCCTCTAAACTGCAGAGTCTTGTGAGCAAAAATTCTACTTTGTGAGCTACTGGTATTAAAGTTGTGAGCTGCTGCATAAATTATTGGGCTCTGGGGTCATCCTTCCTGAGCTAAGACATGTGTGAGCTGAAGTCTAAAAATCTGTGAGCTAGCTCACGCTAACTCAGCTTAGAGGGAACACTGCTCACAGGGTGTCTGTTGTGTGTGGGGGGGTAAGGTAAAGGAGACTATAGGCTGCTCTGAGACTCTTGAAATTGAGAGTGAAGGGCGGGGTATAAATCCAATATCATCATCATCTTCTTCATTGCCTGGGCTGTTATGCATTACCACTGGGATGGTATACAGGGACAGAATACACAGCCTTTGTCATCTGGCAATATAGGTAATGAATGACCAGCTCTTCGTGGGCTGGATAAGAAACCTAAACAGGCAAGTTCCATCCCGTGGTTCATATGTTCGACGCCCCTGCTGTAGGGCATGAGCGGCTTCTCTTGCAGTTGTTAAAGAGGACCACAGGAGCAAAGAAATAAGGATAATTTCCTTTGGTTTGGGGACTGGATGGCACAGCAGGCGTCTCCTGAACTGCCGCCTCTTGCATGTTACAGAGCCACGGGTTAAGAGGGCCTGAGCTTCTTCCACGAGGCAGAATTGAGAAGAGCCTTTTGCTTTGCCAGACTGAGCATGAAAACGTGATGCTAATAACAGAGAGCCAGTTTGGTGTAGTGGTGAAGTGCGCAGACTCTTATCTGGGAGAACCAGGTTTGATTCCCCACTCCTCCACTTGCAGCTGCTGGAATGGCCTTGGGTCAGCCATAGCTCTGTTATCTGGGAGAACCAGGTTTCATTCCCCCATTCTCCACTTACACCTGCTGGAATGGCCTTGGGTCAGCCAGAGCTCTCTTATCTGGGAGAACCAGGTTTGATTCCCCCCTCCTCCACTTGTACCTGCTGGAATGGCCTTGGGTTAGCCATAGCGCTCTTATCTGGGAGAACCAGGTTTCATTCCCCCGTTCTCCACTTACACCTGCTGGAATGGCCTTGGGTCAGCCATAGCTCTCTTATTTGGGAGAACCGGGTTTCATTCCCCCCTTCTCCACTGCTGGAATGGCCTTGGGTCAGCCAGAGCTCTCTTTTCTAGGAGAACCGGGTTTGATTCCCCGCTCCTCCACTTGCACCTGCTGGAATGGCCTTGGGTCAGCCAGAGCTCTCTTATCTGGGAGAACCAGGTTTGATTCCCCCCTCCTCCACTTGCACCTGCTTGAATGGCCTTGGGTTAGCCATAGCGCTCTTATCTGGGAGAACCAGGTTTCATTCCCCCGTTCTCCACTTACACCTGCTGGAATGGCCTTGGGTCAGCCATAGCTCTCTTATCTGGGAGAACCGGGTTTCATTCCCCCCTTCTCCACTTAAACCTGCTGGAATGGCCTTGGGTCAGCCATAGCTCTCTTATCTGGGAGAACCAGGTTTCATTCCCCCGTTCTCCACTTACACCTGCTGGAATGGCCTTGGGTCAGCATTAGCTCTCTTATCTGGGAGAACCGGGTTTCATTCCCCCCTTCTCCACTTACACCTGCTGGAATGGCCTTGGGTTAGCCATAGCTCTTGTAGGAGTTGTCCTTGAAAGGGCAGCTGCTGGGAGAGCCTTCTCAGCCCCACCCACCTCACAGGGTGTCTGTTGTGGGGGAAGAAGATATAGGAGATTCTGAGCCGCTCTGAGTCTCTGATTCAGAGAGAGAAGGGCGGGGTATAAATCTGCAGCCTTCTTCTTCTTAATCTTTTTTATGGAAAGCATACAGAGGCCCTTTGGTTTTCTTTGCAATGAGCTGACATTTTCCTTTATCCAATAAAATACGTAAGGCTGCTGGGGGTTTACTACAGCAGCTTTATGGGTTTGATGCAGCAATGTCTCTAACGAGCCATTGGGTATAAGAGAGGACTTTCTGTGTGCTTCTCCCGTCAGGTTTCTCTGCTGTGTCACCTGCTGGCCAGAGGACTTGCTCTCGTGGTTGTCCCCGTCGCCACATACCTCTTGTTCTTCTACATCCACTTGACCTTGCTGTATCGCTCCGGGCCCCATGACCAGATCATGACCAGTGCGTTCCAAGCGAGCCTGGAGGTGAGTTAGAAAAGAGGGCCGTTTTAGGGAAATGGACTGCTTTTTTTTTTTTTGCCCAAATGGCAGCAAACTGAACTGGGCCGTGAGCTCACCTTGCACTGGAACACTACTGGCCAAAGTTTGAAATATGCATGCGCTCGTAAGCTTATATCCAGAAATAAACCTTGTGGGCCAAAAAGACCTTGTCTCTTATTGTCGAGATGATCTCAGTTGCTGGGGTGGTGTGCATGGGGGCATATGGTCCTTTAGGTATCAGGCTAGCCCCTCTAGGCTTTTAAGAGCAGCAGCCAGCACTCTGCCTATTCATTGCCAAGCCCTTTTCAGTGAGTGCGGTCGTCATGAGACTTGGCATAATGCGATCTCTGCAGCTTTCAGCAAGCCGCCTGCTGCATTTCGTACTAGTTAATTGAAACTTCTGGACCTTTTTCCGGAGGTCCGTGGATATTAATCACAACTTCCTTGCAGCAGAAGCAGTTGCCTTAGGATCACTCGAGTCAAATTAGCCAAGCTGCCTTAATAATTGCCGGCTAATGGCCTAGTAAAGGGAAAGATGTCATGGGACGCATGTTGTGAGGCTGTGCAGAATCAGCACGTCAGAGAAGAAAAATCGAGACAGAATGCCCCGTCAGGGTGGGCTAGAAGCAGTAAGGAGCCTCTGATGGCCCCTCTAAAACCGGAGCATTTGGAAACAGGTGTGTCCACCTTTTTAAGGTTATCGTTGCCACGCTGACAGCTAGAAAGCCACGTCCACACCTGAGCTGCACTTGGAGATTCCCAATTCCGTTGTAGCCATGTGGCATCTGTTTATTTTATTTTTTTAAAAAATAGTATTTATTAAATTTCCAAGGGAAGGGAACTACGCGATAGGGAAAAATATAAATCAGTAATATCTCTGTTTCTACTACTACAGTTGGTAAGTTCATATTATCAGCAGTAATATCTGTGACTCTGCTTCACCAGTCCTTTACATCTGTATCCTGAGAAGTTTGTTAACTGTAGTTTTTTTTTTCAAGTCGCAGAGTTTTATTTTTCTCGAACATAGAAGAAGCAAGTTCTAAAATATGCACAAGCAAAAAAACCACAGCTCCATGAGAATGGCTCTTGGGAGATAGTGTGGAAAAACTACTAGGCCCACATAACTGTAATTACAATCAAATTGCTCTGTATCTAAGACATAACTTATGCTTTAGATACAGTTATGCCTTAGATGCAGAGCAATTTGATTGTAATTTTTGTGGTCAATATTTCATCTTTATCTGTTCGTACACTGGGGCCCACATTTCGTACACCGGGGCCCGCATCTTGCTTGTGTCTTCTTTAAACACATCAGTCAAAATGTCCATTTCTGCCGTATCCAGTATTTTTTCGAGCAATTATTCCTTTTAGAGGCGTTTCTGTATTCTCCCCATATCTAGCATATAATATTCTTGCTGCTGTAACTATATATACAGTCAAGTGCTTAGCTTTTCTACCTATTGCTTCAGGCACAGTTTTCAAAAGAAACAGTTCAGGTTTAAAAGGTCTAGATAAAGACAATACTTTCTGGAGCAATTGGGAGTATAAATCTGGAGTATAAATATATTATTTATTCTATTTTATCAAATTTATATCCCACCCTCCCCTAGTGGACTCAGGGCAGCTCACAACAGTTAAAAACAAAGATAAAATTTGGACTAGATGACCCTGGAGGTCCCTTCCAACGCTGTGATTCTGCGATTTCTGGGTTTGTGACACCTTCTCCGTTTGGCTGAACGTTCTGTGGTTCTTCCTAGGGTGGCCTCGCTCGGATCACTCAAGGACAGCCTCTGGAAGTGGCGTACGGCTCCCAGGTCACCTTGCGGAACATCTTGGGCAAGCCCATGCCCTGCTGGCTGCATTCGCACAAGAACACTTACCCCATCAGGTGGGAGAGGAGTGGCTTTGTTCCTTGGCCAAGACTCCGTTAAGGAAGGTTAAGCCTGGTTTAGCCTGCTATCTGAACTGACCAGCCAGTGTTTGCAGCCGAGCCTGCAAACCAGAACTGGAGGCAGTTGTTTGAAATGGGCTTACAAACTCTCTTTTGCATTCTAACTGGAATTGACAGAGCTGACTGTGATGCTGTCATTAACAATTTATTGATTTATTTATTTATTTTATGATTTATATCCCGCCCTTCCCACCAAGTGGCTCAGGGCGGCTTACAGCATAAAATCCCACATAAATTAAGTTTAGGTATTTAATACAGTTAAAATATTTAAAACATTTAAAACATTTACCATTAAAACATTAAGAGCAGCAAAAGTCTAATAAAACCACACTAGTTTCTTGTGCCGGTTAGTTATAAGCCAGCCGGAAGAGGGTTGTCTTACAGGCCCTGCGGAGCTGACCAAGGTCCCGCAGGGCCCTCACCTCTTCCGGCAGGTGGTTCCACCAGGAAGGGGCCATAACAGAGAAGGCCCTGTCCCTGGTAGATTTCAAGCGGGCTTCTTTTGGCCTGGGGATAACGAGGAGATTTTGAGTTCCCGATCTCAGTACTCTCTGGGGAACGTGTGGGGAGAGACTGTCCTTCAGGTAGGCAGGTCCTAGGCCATATAGGGCTTTAAAGGTAATAACCGGCACCTTGTAAGAACATAAGAGAAGCCATGTTGGATCAGGCCAATACCGGACTCGGTAAGTTATTGGCAGCCAGTGCAGATCCCGGAGCCCCGGCTGGATGTGCTCCAATTGTTGTTGTGCCTCCCCAGGCCTCCAAGACCTGGCCTCAGAGGAGTGCTGAGTGGATGTAAGATGAAAATAGATGAACAGTCCGGGCCGGCCTTAGCCCTTCTGGCGCTCTTGGCAGCACAGCTCCACCTCTGCCCAGAGTCACTGGGCCTGCCGCCTACTTGTGAATAGCCCCATGCCAGCCGCCTACTCATGAGTAGGTGGCAGGCGCAGGCCTGCTTGTGGGAAGAGGCAGGCAAACTAGGCGCCCTCCACCCAACAGAGTGCGACACAACTTGGCCCGGCCCTACCGGCTTCGATGCAGCCGGCTTCTTATCCTTCGTTGAAGAACCCACTGGAGGAGGCTTCTCCCCTCTCCTTTCCAGAACCGAAAAGGAGGGGGAGCAAAGTTTCCTCCAGCACGGTCTTCACAGAGGGATAAGATGCTGCCTCAGTGCATTGTGCTCCGATCTTGCGGGGGCGGGGACGAAAAGGAAGGGAGGGAAGGAAAGGTGTGGTGGCGAGGGGTGGAGAGAGGCAGTCAGGCAAACTAGCCATTTGTCGTGGGCACCGGGGAGGGGGGGAGCCCAATTCGTTGCCCCCTCCTCCCCTGCACCCTAGGCAAGCACCTAGTTTGCCTAGTCTGCAAGCCAGCCCTCTATGTACATATTGAAACTCAAACCCCGGTTTGGGTTCTAACCCGTAATTTATGTAAACCTTGGCTTGGTATGATGTCTGCCATCGAAGGCCTTGTGTGCCTGTCCCTCATAACTGACTTTTGTAACTAGTTTAATAACTAGAGTAGAGCTTTTCCATCAGGCTTTTGGAAACCTTAATAGTATATTAATTCTTGAAATTGCTGAGAGGGTTAGGCCAGGGGTGTCAAACTTTTTTGTTATGAGGGCCTGATTTGACATGAATGAGGCCTTGTTGGGTCGGGCCATCGAATGTAATGCCAGGTAGCGGAGATACAAACTTTCTAAAGGACACAAGCAAACCCAAAGATTTTTAAAAATCTAAAATGAAACATGCTGAAAACACTAGCACTCATTGGTCTTAAAGGCACTTTCTTTGCATCTCTCCCATGGGATCCTGGGAACTGGGCGAAGGAAGCTCTGGCTCTTTCCTTCTTCCTCAGGGGACCAGGAGGGGGAGGAGCCTCAGCCAATAGAAGGAAGAGAGGCTTGCCTCAGTAGCTCTGCTGTGCGATTGAGAGAGCCTGGCAAAGCAAACTCTCCCTCCCCCCCCCTTCCTCCCCAAGGGAGGAACCTCAGCCAGTGGAGAAAATCGAGGTTTTGCTCTGTAGCTCCTGTGCAGTTGAGCAAGCCTGGCAAAGCAAATGGTGATGCAGAAGGAAGCAAGAAAAAGGGAGAAGGAAGCAGACGACAGCCAGTTGCTCGGTGGCCTGATAGGAGCCTCTGGGGGCCTGATTCGCCCCCGGCCGTCACATTTGACACCCCTGGGTTAGGCTGTGATGATCTGATCCTGTCAGATCTCAGAACCTAAGCAAGATAGGTCCTGGTTAGTACCACCAGGGAGCTCCAGGGTTGCTAGACATAATGGCAAACCACCTCTGAACGTCTTTTGCCTTGAAAACCATATGGGGTTGCCATAAAGGTTATGTCTTCACACATGCACACAAGTGGAAGGACCCCAAAGGTCTAGAGAGCATCACTCCTCAGAGTTTCAGTCTTCATGGAATCCTTTCCTTACTGATTTGTCTGCCCAGGATCTGGTTGGCCGCTCCGTGAGACAGGATTGTGGACAACGTGGACCACCGGTCTGGTCCAGCAGGGCTCTTCTTACGTTCTTAAGCCCTGTGTTCATTCCTATTATTTGCCTCGTTCCCCAATGCCTTTCCTGGAGCTTTCCTCCTTTCCGTGTTTGCAGGTATGAAAACGGCCGTGGCAGCTCCCACCAG
The DNA here is from genome assembly GCF_032191835.1 of Heteronotia binoei. Taxonomy (NCBI): domain Eukaryota; kingdom Metazoa; phylum Chordata; class Lepidosauria; order Squamata; family Gekkonidae; genus Heteronotia; species Heteronotia binoei. The sequence continues at coordinate 70,837,778 of NC_083234.1, forward strand.
CAGCAGGTGACCTGCTACCCTTTCAAGGACGTGAATAACTGGTGGATTGTGAAAGATCCTGGCACGTGAGTATTGAGGCTCCTGTAACATGCAGTGGGTGGAGGGGCGTTCCCTGAATCCCGTGCAGGGCAAGCCTCGAGGATCGGCTGTGGTCCTCCAAAGCTCTTCAGAGCACGCTTGCAATTTGGGTTGCGCTGCCTTCTGCCTCTCTCATTGCACTGCCCGTCTCCGCAGCCGCTGTGCCCTGCTCTCTTCTGTCAAGCGCTATTGTCTCATTGTCCCTGGCTGTTGTGTAGTACGACCGGGGTGGAATTCTAGCAGGAGCTCCTTTGCATATTAGCCCACGCAGCCCTGATGTAGCCAATCCTCCAAGAGCTTACAGGGCTCTTTTTTGTAAGCTCTCAGAGGATTGGCTACATCAGGGGTGTAGATTGAAGGGTGCCGCCAGCTTGCAGCTTTGAATCTTCTTTGACTCGCTGTTCCAGAACTTAAAGACTATAACTAATATTGCTTATTTATCCATTTGCAATGTTTGCGTCCCACCATTCTGCCCTTACCAGGGCCACTGAATCAGCAAACGATTTTAAAAAGTACGTGATAAAATCGGAATTTTAAGGCTACTAAAATCAGCTGCTCTCCAAACACACATCAGTAAAACAATTAGAAAACAAGAGTTAAAAACATGCTAAACGTCAAAACCATCGAAACATTGGTTAGGAAAGAGGGGTCACTGAGGGAATGCCAAATAAAACAAAAAAGACAGCAACAGAAGGATATAAAGTAGATGCATCTCTTTGGGGAGAGAGCATTTTGGTGCCACAACCAAGAAGGGCCTAAGTTGCCACCTGCTGAATCTCAGAAGCCTGGGGGGCACCTGAAACAGGGCCAGGCAGGTTCATAAGGGAGTAGGTGGTTCTTTGAATAAATTGGTTCCAATCTGTAGGGAATGCAGAAAGAGGGTAGGAAAAGGCACAGAGTGGACTAAAGAATGTGGAATTCAGGCTCCTGAGATTTTTCAGCTTTCATTTTGCAAAGAGAAAGAGCAAATTGCTAGCCTTTATGTTTCCACATCCCAGGTGCTCACTGTAGGTTTCTGAATCCCGGCTCCATTTCTCCCAGTGGCCAGCTCAGCTGGTCTCCTGTCTCTCACCCAGGGCTTTTTTTGAAGCAGGAGCTCCTTTGCATATTAGGCCACACACCCCTGATGTAGCTAATCCTCTTCGTACAGGGCCTACTGTAAAGCTCCAGGAGGATTGGCTACAGCAGGGGAACGTGGCCTAATATGCAAAGTTCCTGCTACCAAAAAAGCCCTGCTCTCACCTAGTTCCCGACCTTGGATTTGTGTGTCGCTTTATGCTTTTCTCTGCCATTCCCACCTGCTCACCATGACCTCTTTGGTTCTTGAGCTAAGACCCCTGTCCTTGTGCCTCTTTCCAACAGGCAGCAGCTGGTGGTCAGTAACCCACCACGTCCTGTGCGCCACGGCAATATTGTTCAGTTGGTCCACGGGATCACAACTCGCTACCTGAACACGTAAGCTTCTTTGCTCTTTCGCTTCCCTCTGTTACAATCCTGGGTTGTTGTTTTTTTCAGATTTTATTCAAACTAGCTGTTGGTAAGAGCAAAAGAAATGCTGTACTTCAGGGTTCCCCAAACTTTCCCCCTCTGTGGCCCGGTTTTTTCCCCGTGGTCTGGGCGGACGACGATCAGGGAGCAATACTGAGACTGCGCGCTGGCCAAGAGCTTTCCCCGCTCTCTCTGATGTTTCCGAGTGGGGAATCAAACCTGGTTCTCCCAAATTACAGTCTGCTCACTTAACCACCATACCAAACCGACTCTCTTTATTTCACCATTAAGAGTGTAACAAAGATTTAAGATCCTCATAGTGACTTTCATAAGTGAGCCTGAGGCTGATCTGCTACCTTTTGGATTGATTTGCTGTGTCCGAACATCAGAGGTGGACGGGGGAGGGCTTCTGGCCAGCGCGCAGTCTCTGTAGCGCTCTCTTAGCGCCCTCCACCTGGAGGACATTCAGAGTGCTACAGTTAACGGCATGGGAGGCTGGGGTGAAGCGCAGCGCCGAGGATAAATAAGAGAGGGACAGGGGCTGTTGGGCCGCCCCGGGTGATCCGGTATTGAGACTTGCATGGCCCGGTACCAGGTTGCGACCCTGCAAATGGGAAACGCTGCTGTGCTGGATTAATAACTAGCATTGTGTTCTGATATCTGACTGCCATAAAGCTGTTGATGAGAAATCCGGCATGTTTGCTGGGCTGTGAAGAGTTAAGCAACTTTGATGAGGACTGTTGTATCTGAGGCCCCCTGTATCCAGTGCCGTCAGGGGTTCATAGCTCTTCGCATGCATTCTCTCTTTTATTCCACTGCTAGGATCCAGAGATGTGTTGTTTCTGAAAGGGCAGGTTTCTCACTTCTGGTCATGTTGGCTGGCATAGCAGCATACCAGTGGTTAGAGTGTTGGACTAGGAACTGGGAGACCCAGGTTCGAATCCCTGCTCTGCTCTGGAATCTTAGAGGCCGGAAACGTATTTTATGCTTAACCTACCTCACAGGGTAGTTGTTGTGAGAATAAAATGGATGAGAGGAGAACTACGTAAGCCACTTTGGGCCCCCATTACAAAGTATTTTAGATGATGATGATATTGGATTTCTATTGAATCTCAGAGTCTCAGAGTGGCTCACAATCTCCTTTACCTTCCTCCCCCACAACAGACACCCTGTGAGGTGCGTGGAGCTGAGAGGACTTTCACAGCAGCTGCCCTTTCAAGGACAACTCTTACGAGAGCTATGGCTGACCCAAGGCCATTCCAGCAGCTGCAAGTGGAGGAGTGGGGAATCAAACCCGGTTCTCCCAGATTACAGTCTGCTCACTTAACCACCATACCAAACCGGCTCTCTTTATTTCACCATTAAGAATTTAACAAAGATTTTAGATCCTCATAGTGACTTTAATAAGTGAGCCTGAGGCTGATCTGCTACCTTTTGGATTGATTTGCTGTGTACATGACCTCTTGCTTTCTATGCGACATTATCTCAGCCAAGGTTTTTGCCGCCCTTATCTTTCACAGGAAAAATGTAGGTTTGTTTCCCTTACGACCCTCTTAGGTGTGTAGAATGTGCTCTAAACAGAGGGTAAAGTGAATTATGTTTGCGAATGGAATTTGTGAACTCTTTTTGAAATATCAGACCCAGACTTCTTTGTTTTGTCTTATCCTGTAAGAAAACACATTTGTATCTCCCTGTTGTTGCAGCTTGTTAGTGAGGCTTGGGCCCTCTGATGAGCTTGCATTAGAATAATCGTTTTGTAATAAAACTGCCTGTTTTGTTAGCAAAAAGCCTAGAGGGAATCTTTTTCTTTCCCAGGTAGAACTTGAGAAAGGGGAGTTATACTTGAGTTTTGAAAACTCCCATTCCAGTTTCAGGGCTTTTTTTCTGGGAAAAGAGGTGCCGAAACTCTCAAGAGGTAAATGAAGGAGAAACACATGGGGTTTCTTCGAAACAATATTATTTTCATGAGCTCTATGGACTTATCTCTAAAGCAGTTTCCAAACTTTAGACAGCTTCCAGAGAGCCAGTTTGGTGTAGTGGTTAAGTGCGTGGACTCTTACCTGGGAGAACCAGGTTTGATTTCCTACTCCTCCAATTGCAGCTTCTGGAATGGCCTTGGGCCAGCCATAGCTCTCGTAGGAGTTGTCCTTGAAAGGGCAGCTGCTATGAGAGCCCTCTCCAGCCCCACCCACCTCACAGAGTGTCTGTTGTGGGGGGAGAAGATAAAGGAGATTGTAAGCCGCTCTGAGACTCTGATTCAGAGAGAAGGGCGGGGTATAAATCTGCAATTCTTCTTCCTGTGGGAGGAAGAGAACAGAGTGGGGTTTTGTCTCTGAAGAGCAGGGAGCTCTCTTTTCATCCTGCAATGCTGAGGGAGGAGCGGAAGAACAGCTGAGCTGCTTGGATATTTATTTCTGGATTGCCTTTCCCTCTCTGGTCTTCAACGCCCTATAAGAATGCCATTTGCGGTGAGGTCAGATCCCGTTTTGTTCTTCTGGCTTCACAGGCACGACGTCGCTGCCCCGCTGAGCCCCCACGCCCAGGAAGTGTCCTGTTACATCGATTACAACATCTCCATGCCAGCGCAGAACCTCTGGAGAGTGGTGAGAGTTGCCAGCAGTATTCCCTCGAAGCTGAGTTAATGTGAGCCAGCTTAGTTTTTTAGCCTCTGGCTCACACATTTTTATCTCAGCTCAAGAAAAATGGCCCCAGAGATAGCTAATTTCTGCAGCCGCTTAAAACTTTAATGCCAGTAGCTCACAAAGCAGATTTTTTTGCTCAGAAGACTCCACAGCTTAGAGCAGGGTGTCAGACATGCAGTTCAGGGGCCGAATCAGGCCCCCGAGCAACTGGCTGTCATTTGCTTCCTTCTCCCTCTCTCTTGCTTCCTTCTGTATAACAACTTGCTTTGCAAGGCTTGCTCAATCGCACTGGAGCTACAGAGCAAAGTCTCTGTTTTCTCCATTGGCTGAGAAAGGGAGGGAGAGCTTGCCTTGCCAGGCTCTCTCAATTGCACAGAAGCGCTACTGCGCCAAGCCTTTCTTCCTTCTATTAGCTGAGGCTTCTCCCCCTTCCGATCCCCTGGGAAAGGAAGGAAAGAGCCAGAGCTTCCTTTGCCCAGTTCCCTGGATCCCAAGGGAACGATACAAAGAAAGCACCTTTATAGACCACCGAGTGCTAATGTTTTAAGGTTTTTTTTTAAGTATTTAATTGTGTTTGTGTCCTTTATAAAGTTTATATCTCTGCTACCTAATCTTAAATAGGTACACACATTGCCTGGCCTGACATGGCTCGGTTCGGTTCGGCTCGGCCCAACCTGACATGACCCAGCCCAACAAGGTTTCATTTATGTCAGATCCGGCCCTCATAACAAATGAATTCAACACCCCTGACTTGGAGGGAGCGTTGGTTACCAGGCACTGCAGTTGTGGCCAAGCTGGTGATAGTGAGAAATACTAGGCAAGGAAAAGAAAGATAACTCCCCCCGCATCAAATGGTGACTTCCTCTTGTTGCTTTATATAAAGAGGTAGGAAAGCCTGGCATAGATCAAGATGTGTAGTTGTGGGTCAGCCCGGTCTCGTCAGATCTCGGAAGCTAAGCCGGGTCGACTCTGGTAAGTACTTGGATGGGAGACCTCCTTGGAATACCAGCAGTCGGGAGGACGAGGGCAGGCTTTATTCAGCCAAGTTTCTGAATATCCTCCAGGCCCCCAGTAGGGGTCAGTCACCAGAGGTCACCATGACTTCCAGGTGCACACGCACACATGCATATATAAATACAAAAATACTTAGAAGATGAAGAAAAATTGCAGATTTATACCCCGCCCTTCTCTCTGAATCAGAGACTCAGAGCGGCTTACAATCTAGCATATCTTCTCCCCCCCACAACAGACACCCTGTGAGGTGGGTGGGGCTGAGAGGGCTCTCACAGCAGCTGCCCTTTCAAGGACAACCTCTGCCAGAGCTATGGCTAACCCAAGACCATTCCAGCAGGTACAAGCGGAGGAGTGGGGAATCAAACTCGGTTCTCCCAGATAAGAGTCCACACGCTTAACCACTACACCAGACATCCCTGTGTTAGTCTGTCTGGAGCGGTAGAAAACAGCAAGAGTCGAGTTGCACCTTAAAGACTAACAATGCGTGGCGGGGGGGGAGGCGCCTTTGTGAGTTCGGAAGACGTGAACAGTGACTCACTCATTCCCTGCCACAGATTCTGTTAGCCTGAAAGTCTGGTGGGATTTGCTTATCGGGCAGAACTCCTTTCCTAGTCTTAGTCCAGATCAGTTGGGTGGTGCTGAGGTCCTGTCCTTCAGTGATTAGCCAACGCACACTATCACTAAAGTAAGATACTCATGCATTGAAATGGGAAGTTCAGAGGGGTGACATGATCGAGGTTTACAAGATTATGCAGGGGATAGAGAAGGTAGAGAAAGAAGTACTTTTCTCCCTTTCTCACAAGACGAGAACTCGTGGGCATTCAATGAAATTGCTGAGCAGTTGGGTTAGAACGGATAAAAGGAAGTACTTCTTCACCCAAAGGGTGATTAACATGTGGAATTCACTGCCACAGGAGGTGGTGGCGGCTACACGCATAGATGGCTTCAAGAGGGGATTGGATAAAAATATGGAGCAGAGGTCCATCAGTGGCTATTAGCCACAGCTTATTTTTGGGACTCTCTGTCTGGGGCAGTGATGCTCTGTATTCTTGGTGCATGGAGTGGGGGGAGCAACTGGGAGGGGTTCTAGTGTCCTGGCCCTGCTGATGGACCTCTTCATGGCCCCTGGGTTTTTTGGCCATTGTGTGTCACAGAGTGTTGGACTGGATGGGCCATTGGCCTGATCCAACATGGCTTCTCTTATGTCTGGGGCAGTGATGCTCTATATTCTTGGTACTTGTGGGGGGTGGTGCACAGTGGGAGGGACTCTAGTGTCCTGGCCCCACTGATGGACCTCTTGATGGCACCTGGGGGTTTTGGCCACTGTGTGACACAGAGTGTTGGACTGGATGCGCCATTGGCCTGATCCAACATTGCTTCTCTTATGTTCCTCTGTCCATAATGATCTGATGCCAAGTCTTCCACTCCCATTGCAGGAAATCGTGAACCGGGACTCAGATGGGGACGTTTGGAAGACGATCCTGTCTGAAGTGCGGTTCGTCCACGTGAACACCTCGGCGGTGCTGAAGGTAAACGGATTGTGGGGGTTTCCTCTTCTGACCTGAGAGCTCACGCGACTTGGGCGCAAGGATGTTGGGTGACAGCAAACAGCTAATCCCCTTCTACTCTCCACTCCTCTTGTTTCCCAGCTGAGTGGAGCATCCTTGCCTGAATGGGGCTATCGGCAGCTGGAGGTCATTGGGGAGAAGATTTCCAAGGGCTACCATCAGAGCATGCTGTGGAATGTAGAGGAGCACCGATACGGGAAAAGTCAGTGGGAATCAGAGCGCTCCAGACCATTCTCTGTTTGGATTTGGGAGTTTTTTAAAAAAAAATGGGCAATGGAAATGGATTTGCTGCTGTTACTGGGTTTCAGGGCTTTTTTGTAGCAGGAGCTCCTTTGCATGTTAGGCCACACCCCTCTGATGCAATTCTCCTGGAGCCTACAGTAGGCCCTGTACTAAGAACCCTGTAAGTTCTTGCAGGATTGACTACATCAGGGGTGTGTGGCCTAATATGCAAAGGAGCCCCTGCTAGAATTCCAAGCTCTTGGAGGATTGGCTACATCAGGGGTGTGTGGCCTAATATGCAAAGGAGCCCCTGCTAGAATTCCAAGCTCTTGGAGGATTGGCTACATCAGGGGTGTGTGGCCTAATATGCAAAGGAGTTTCTGCTATTAAAAAAGCCCTGCTGGTTTTGCAGGCTTACCTAATTCTAATTCTGCTGTGCGCAGTGTTCCATCTTGTGGGTTGGGCCACAGAAAGAAATATCGGGTCCTTTGTGCCGGTGGAGGAAAAATGGGGAGGGGCTGTTGCTCAGTGGAAGAACTCTGTTTTACATGCGCACGGTCCCAGGGTCAGTCCCTGGCCTCTCCAGCTAGAAGCATCAGGCGGTGGTTGAGTTGAAAAATCTCTGCCCGTCAAGGTACACAGGAATGTGATTCGTGTGTACACATGCCTTCTCTGATGATGGGCATGGAGAGAGGGCATGCCATGGGACAGCTAAAGCCAAGCAGGTCTCGGTCTGGTCACTGCCTGATGGGAACCCTGTGCTCACCTCCTCAAGCTCCATGAACTGGCCTTATACTGAATCAGACTCCTGGTCCATCAAAGTCAGGAATGTCTCCACAGACAGGCAGCTGCTCTCCAAGGTCTTTCACATCAGCTTCAAGAGGGGATTGGATAAACCTAAGGAGCAGAGGTCCATCAGTAGCTATTAGCCACAGCGTATTGTTGGAACTCTCTGTTTGGGGCAGCGATGCACTGTATTCTTGGTGCTTGGGGGCACAGTGAGAGGGCTTCTAGTGTTCTCCTGGCCCCACTGATGGATCTTCTGATGGCACCTGGGGGTTTTTGGCCACTGTGTGACACAGAGTGTTGGACTGGATGGGCCATTGGCCTGATCCAACATGGCTTCTCTTATGTTCTTACCTACTGCCAGATGTTTTCACTGGAGATGCCAGGGATTGAACCTGGGACCTTCTGTATGCTAAGCTATCTCTGATACACACCCGTTTCCAAATTCTCAATTGGAGGCTTCAATTTAGAATTTGGAAATGGGCGTGTATGAGAGATAGTCAGAACGCTGTTACAAGGTTATTTGATCGGCTTATGAAAAAAGCTGTAATCAGTGAAACGTGATATAAAGCTGGCGATCACGTGAAGGTGAATTTTTTCTTTGAAGCCGATATCTGAGGTTGGACTCTGCACTGCAAGATGATTTTGGGGTAATACACCCGTTGAAGATTGAAAATGTCTTCAGAGTCACCCAGTGGAATGGACATATTATTAGTGGGACTTTCTTTTTAACCATTTTGATACCGTTGTAAAAATTTGTTGATGCTTATGCACTTATAGAATGAAATATTTTTCCTAGTTTTATTAAGTATTTGATTTGGGGGAGGGGGGCCACAATTGTTTTTGGTTGCTTGCTTTGCTCAAGTTCTGGAGTTGGGCTAGGCCAGGTTTGGGTGACTGAAGCAGCCACCCAGTATCTCAGGATGTTCTTGAGATGTAACCAAGAATAGAATGTTTGCTGTTTAAATGACGGGACTCAACCCCCCCCCCCCCCCCAAATAGTAGGATGTGACAGCTAAGAGCCATCTCACTGTATAGGAGGGAGTATCACTTGAGTTTTGGGACCACAGTTTTGTTCCTCCTCTCTAAATTATTTTTTAAAAATAGATATAC